>NC_090317.1:77151324-77776324 GCF_039906515.1 Pseudorca crassidens | reverse complement strand
CAGAAATAAATGAAAAAGAAATGAAGGAAACGATAGCAAAGATCAATAAAACTAAGAGCTGGTTCTTTGAAAGGATAAACAAAATTGATAAGCCATTAGCCAGACTCATCAAGAAAAAAAGAGAGAAGACTGAAATCAATAGAATTAGAAATGAAAAAGGAGAAGTAACAACTGAAACTGCAGAAATACAAAACAACATGAGAGATTACTACAAGGAACTCTATGCCAATAAAATGGACAACCTGGAAGAAATGGACAAATTCTTAGAAAGGCACAACCTGCCAAGACTGAATCAGGAAGAAATAGAAAATATGAACAGACCAATCACAAGCACTGAAATTGAAACTGTGATTAAAAATCTTCCAACAAGCAAAAGCTCAGGACAAGATGACTTCACAGGCGAATTCTATCAAACATTTAGAGAAGAGCTATCACCTATCCTTCTCAAACTTTTCCAAAATATAGCAGAGGGAGGAACACTCCCCAACTCATTCTACGAGGCCACCATCACCCTGATACCAAAACCAGACAAGGATGTCACAAAGAAAGAAAACTACAGGCCAATATCACTGATGAACATAGATGCAAAAATCCTCAACAAAATGCTGGCAAACAGAATCCAACAGCACATTAAACGGATCATACATCATGATCAAGTGGGGTTTATTCCAGGAATGCAAGGATTCTTCAATATACGCAAATCAATCAACGGGATACACCATATTAACATTGAAGGAGAAAAACCTTAGATGCAGAGAAAGCTTTTGACAAATTCAACACCCATCTATGATAAAAACCCTGCAGAAAGTAGGCATAGAGGGAACTTTCCTCAACATAATAAAGACCATATATGACAAACCCACAGCCAACATTGTCCTCAATGGTGAAAAACTGTAAGCATTTCCACTAAGATCAGGAACAAGACAAAGTTGCCCACTCTCACCACTCTTATTCAACATAGTTTTGGAAGTTTTAGCCACAGCAATCAGAGAAGAAGGAAATAAAAGGAATCCAAATCGGAAAAGAAGAAGTAAAGTTGTCACTGTTTGCAGATGACATGATACTATACATAGAGAATCCTAAAGATGCTACCAGAAAACTACTAGAGCTAATCAATGAATTTGGGAAAGTAGCAGGATACAAAATTAATGCACAGAAATCTCTGGCATTCCTATACAGTAAGGATGAAAAATATGAAAGTGAAATCAAGAAAACACTCCCATTTACCATTGCAACAAAAAGAATAAAATATCTAGGAATAAACCTACCTAAGGAGACAAAAGACCTGTATGCAGAAAATTATAAGACATTGATGAAAGAAATTAAAGATGATACAAATGGATGGAGAGATATACCATGTTCTTTGATTGGGAGAATCAACATTGTGAAAATGATTCTACTACCCAAAGCAATCTACAGATTCAATGCAATCTCTATCAAACTACCACTGTCATTTTGCACATAACTAGAACAATAAATTTCACAATTTGTATGGAAACACAAAAGACCCTGAATAGCCAAAGCAGTCTTGAGAACGCAAAATGGAGCTGGAGGAATCAGGCTTCCTGACTTCAGACTATACTACAAAGCTACAGTAATCAAGACAGTATGGTACTGGCACAAAAACAGAAATATAGATCAATGGAACAGGATGGAAAGACCAGAGATAAACCCACGCACATATGGTCACCTTATCTTTGATAAAGGAGGCAGGAATGTATAGTGGAGAAATGACAGCCTCTTCAATAAGTGGTGCTGGGAAAACTGGACAGCTACATGTAAAAGTATGAGATTAGATCACTCCCTAACACCATACACAAAAATAAGCTCAAAATGGATTAAAGACCTAAATGTAAGGCCAGAAACTATGAAACTCTTAGAGGAAAACATAGGCAGGACACTCTATGACATAAATCACAACAAGGTCCTTTTTGACCCACCTCCTAGAGAAATGGAAATGAAAACAAAAATAAACTAATGGGACCTAATGAAACTTAAAAGCTTTTGCGCAGCAAAGGAAACCATAAACAAGACCAAAGCACAACCCTCTGAATGGGAGAAAATATTTGCAACTGAAGCAACTGACAAAGGATTAATCTCCAAAATTTATAAGCAGCTCATGCAGCTTAATAAGTAAAAAACAAACAATCCAATCCAAAAATGGGCAGAAGACCTAAATAGACATTTCTCCAAAGAAGATATACAGACTGCCAACAAACACATGAAACAATGCTCAACATCACTAACCATTAGAGAAATGCAAATCAAAACTACAATGAGATATCATCTCACACCAGTCAGAATGGCCATCATCAAAATATCTAGAGACAATAAATGCTGGAGAGGGTGTGGAGAAAAGGGAACCCTCTTACACTGTTGGTGGGAATTTAAATTGATACAGCCACTGTGGAGAACAGTATGGAGGTTCCTTAAAAAACTACAAATAGAACTACCATATGATCCAGCAATCCCACTACTGGGCATATACCCTGAGAAAACCATAATTCAAAAAGAGTCATGTACCACAATATTCATTGCAGCTCTATTTTCAATATAGCGGAGATGGAAGCAACCTAAGTGTCCATCATCGGATGAATGGATAAGAAGATGTGGCACATATATACAATGGAATATTACTCAGCCATAAAAAGAAATGAAATTGAGCTATTTGTAATGAGGTGGATAGACCTAGAGTTTGTCATACAGAGTGAAGTAAGTCAGAAAGAGAGAGACAAATACCGTATGCTAACACATATGTATGGAATTTAAGAAAAAAAAGTCATGAAAAACCTAGGGGTGAAACAGGAATAAAGACACAGACTTACTAGAGAATGGACTTGAGAATATGGGGAGGGAGAAGGGTAAACTGTGAGAAAGCGAGAGAGAGGCATGGACATATATACAGTAACACACGTAAGGTAGTTAGCTAGTGGGAAGCAGCCGCATAGCACAGGGAGATCAGCTCGGTGCTTTGTGACCGCCTGGAGGGGTGCGATAGGGAGGGTGGGAGGGAGGGAGACGCAAGAGGGAAGAGATATGGGAACATATGTATATATATAACTGATTCATTTTGTTGTGAAGCTGAAACTAACATACCATTGTAAAGCAATTATACTCCAATAAAGATGTTAAAATGAAAAAAAAAAAAGAGTGGTGAGAGTGGGCAACCTTGTCTTTTTCCTGATCTTAGTGGAAATGATTCCATGTTTTCACCATTGAGAACGATGTTCGCTGTGGGTTAGTCATATAGGACCTTTATTATGTTGAGGTAGATTACCTCTATGCTTACTTTCTGGAATGTTTTCATCACAAATGGGTTTTGAATTTTTCAAAAGCTTTTTCTTCATATATTGAGATTTTCATGTGTTTTATCCTTCAGTTTGTTCATATGGTGTATCACATAGATTGATTTGCATATATTGAATAATCCTCGCATTCCTGGGATAAACCTCACTAGTTCATGGTGTATGATCCTTTTAAGGTGCTGTTGAATTCTGTTTGTTAGTATTTTGTTGAGGATTTTTGCTTCTATGTTCATTTGTGATACTGGCCTTTAATTTTCTTCTTTTGTTACCTTTTTGTTTGGTTTTGATATCAGGTTGATGCTGGCCTCATCAAATGAGTTTGTTAGTGTTCCTCCCTCTGTTTATTTTGGAAGAGTTTTAGAAGAATGTGTCTTACCTCTTCTCTAAATGTTTGATAGAATTTCGCTGTGTAGCCCTCTGTCCCTGAGCTTTTGTTTGTTGGAAGATTTTAAATCACAGTTTCAATTTCAGTGCTTGTCATTGGTCTGATCATATTTTCTATTTCTTCCTGATTCAGTCTTGGAAGATTGTACTTTTCTAAGGATTTGTTCATTTCTTCCAGGTTGTCCATTTTATTGACCATATGTTGCTTGTATTAGTCTCTCATTATCATTTGTATTTCTGCAGTGTCAGTTGTTACTTCTCATTTTACATTTCTAATTCTGTTGATTTGAGTCTTCTCCCTTTTTTTCTTTTTTTCTTGATGTGTCTGGCTAATGGTTTATCAATTTTGTTTATCTTCTGAAAGAACCAGCTTTTATTTTATTTATTTATTTAAATTTATTTTATTTATTTATTTTTGTCTGTGTTGTGTCTTCGTTGCTGCATGTGGGCTTTCTCTAGTTGCAGCCAGCGGGGACCTACTCTTCATTGCGGTGCACCAGCTTCTCATTGCAGTGGCTTCTCTTGTTGTGGAGCACAGGTTCTAGGTGCACGGGAATCAGTAGTTTTGGTGTGCAGGCTCAGTAGCTGTGGCTCACAGGCTCTAGAGTGCAGGCTCAGTAGTTGTGGTGCATGGGCTTAGTTTCTCTGTGGCATGTGGGATCTTCCCAGACCAGGGCTCAAACCTGTGTTCCCTGCATTGGCAGGTGGATTCTTAACCACTGTGCCACAAGGAAAGCCCTATTTTTATTGATCTTAGCTAATGTTTCCTTCTTTTTCATTTAATTCTGATCTGATATTTATGATTTCTTTCCTTCTGTTAACTTTGGGGGTTTATTTTGTTCTTCTTTCTGTAATTGCTTTAGGTGTAAGCATATGTTGTTTATTTGAGATTTTTCTGGTTCCTTGAGGTAGGATTGTATTGCTGTAAACTTCCCTCTTAGAACTGCTTTTGCTGCATCCCATGGGCTTTTTCATTGTCATCAGTTTCTAGGTATTTTTTTATTTCCTCTTTGATTTATTCAGTTATCTCTTGGTTATTTAGTAGTGTATTGTTTAGCCTCCATGTGTTTGTATATTTTACGTTTTTTTCCTGTGATTGATACTTAGTCTCATAGTGTTGTGGTCAGAAATGATACTTGTTATGATTTCTCTTTTCTTAATTTTACCAAGGCTTTATTTTTTGATCCAAGATATGATCTGTCCTGGAGAATGTTCCATGAGCACTTGAGTAGAAAGTGTAGTCTGTTGTTTTTGGATGGAATGTCATATATATCAATTAAGTCCATCTAGTCTAATGTGTCTTTTAAAGCTTGTGTTTCATTATTTATTTTCATTTTGGATGATCTGTCCATTGGTGAAAGTGTGGTGTTAAAATTCCCTACTATTATTGTGTTACTGTTGATTTCCCCTTTATGTCTGTTAGCATTTGCTTTATGTATTGTGGTGGTCCTATGTTGGATGCATAAATATTTGTAATTGTTATGTCTTCTTGGATTGATCCCTTGATCATTATGTCATGTCCTTCTTTGTCTCTTGTAATATTCTTTATTTTAAAGTCTATGTTGTCTGATACGAGTATTGCTACATGAGCTTTCTTTTGATTTCCATTTGCATGGAATATCTCTTTTCCATCCCCTCACTTTCAGTCTGTATGTGTCCATAGGTCTGAAGTGGGTCTCTTTTAGACAACATATAAATGCATCCTTTTTTTGTACCCATTCAGCCAGTCTGTGTCTTTTGGTCAGAGTATTTATTCCATTTTTATTTAAGGTAATTATCAATATGTATGTTCCTATTACCATTGTCTTAATTGTTTTGGGTTTGTTATGGTAAGTCTTTTCCTTCTCTTGTGTTTCCTGCCTAGAGAAGTTCCTTTAGCATTTCTTGTAAAGCTCGTTTTGTGGTGCTGAATTCTCTTATCCTTTGCTTGTCTGTAAAGGTTTTAATTTCTCCCTCGAATCTGAATGAGATCCTTGCTGGGTAGAGTAATCTTGGTTGTAGTTTTCTCCCTTTCATCACTTTAAATATTTCCTGCCACTGCCTTCTGGCTTGCAGAGTTTCTGCTGAAAAATCAGCTGTGAACCTTATGGGGATTCACTTGTGTGTTATTTGTTGTTTTTCCCTTGCTTATAGTATGTATTCTTTGTATTTAATTTTTAATGGTTTGATTAATATGTGTTGTCTTGTTTATCCTTTTATTTATCTTATATGGGACTCTCTGTGCTTCCTTGACTTGATTGACTATTCCCTTTACCATGATAGGGAATTTTTGGACTATAATCTCTTCAAATATTTTCTCAGACCCTTCCTTTTTCTCTTCTTCTTCTGGGACACGTATACTTAGAAAGTTATTGCATTTAATGTTGTCCCAGTCTCTGAAACTGTCCTCAATTATTTTCATTCTTTTTTCTTTATTCTACTCTGTGGCAGTTTTTTCCATTCTTTTATCTTCCAAGTCACTTATCCATTTTTCTTCCTTAGTTATTCTGCTATTGATTCCTTCTAGAGTATTTTTAATTTGATTTATTGTGTTGTACACCTTTGTTTGTTTGCTATTTATTTCCTCTAGGTTTTGTTAAATGTTTGTCATATTTTCTCCATTTTATTTCCGAGATTTTATATCATCTTTACTATCATTACTCTGAATTCTTTTTCGGGTAATTTACATATTTCCTCTTCAAATTTTTGGTCTGGTAGGTTTTTACCTTGCTTCTTCATCTGCTGCATATATCTCTGTCTTCTCATTTTGTTTAACTTACTGTTTGGGGTTTCCTTTTTACAGGCTGCCAGTTTGTAGCTCCTGTTATTTTTGTGTCTGTCCCTAGTGAATGAGGTTGTTTCATTGGTTGTTTAGGCTTCCTTGTGGAGGGGACTTGTGCCTGTTCTCTGGTCGGTGGGGATGGATCTTGTACTTCTGGTGGGCAGGGCCATGTCTGCTTGTGTGTTTTGGGGTGTCTGTGAATGTAGTATCATTGTAGGCAGACTCTCTGCTAATGGGTAGGGTTTTATTCCTCTGTTGCTAGTTGTTTGGCATTGGGCATCCAGCACTGGATCTTCCTGGCCGTTAGGTGGAGCTGGGTCTTAGTGTTGAGATGAAGATCTCTGGGAGATCTCTCACCAAGTGATATTATGTAGAACTGGGAGGTCTCTGGTGGTCCAGTGTTTTGGACTCTGCTCTTCTACCTCAGATGCTCAGGTCCAACACCTGGCTGGAGCACCACAACCCTGCCAGCCACATGGTTCAGAAGAAACAAAGGGAAAAAAAACAAGAAGAAAAAGAAAAAAAATAGAACAGATATAACCCCAAACCAAATGGTAAAAGCAAAAGTAAACAGACAAAATCACACAAAGAAACACACACACTCATAAAAAGAAAAACAAAGAAAACAAACAAAATGAACAGACAGAACCATAGGACAAATGGTAAAAGCAAACCTAAACAGACAAAATCACACAAAGTAACATACACATACACACTCATAAAAAGAGAAAAAAAGAAAATAATAAAAATTTAAAAATATAAAAATAAATTTAAAAGGAAGTGGTCAACCAAGCCAATAAACAAATCCAACAATGATAACAAGCACTAAAATCTAAACTAAGATAAACTTAAAAGCAGAAACATATCAGATGCAGAAAGAATATTCCAAGTCTACAGTTGCTCCCAAAGTCCACCTCCTCAATTTTTGGAACATTCGTTGTGTATTCAGGAATTCCACTGATGCAGGGAACATCAAGTTGATTGTGGAGATTTAATCTGCTGCTCCTGAAGGTGCACAGAGAAATTTCCCTTTCCTTTCTTTGTTTGCACTGTTCCTGGGGCTCAGCTTTGGTTTTGGCCCCGCTTCTGCATATAGGTCACCCTCAGGCGTCTGTTCCCCACCCAGACAGGAAGGGTTTAAAGCAGAGGCTGATTAAGTGTCTGTTGCTCTCTCAGGCCGGGGAGATGGAGGGGTTCAGTAGTCATAATTGGAATGCAGGGCGACCCTGCAACAGCAGAGGCTCTGCATGTAGGCCCCCCTCAGGTGTCTGTTCACCTGCTCTCACAAGAGGGGATTAAAGCAGTAGCTGATTAAGGCCCTCTTGCTCACTGAGGCTGGAGAGAGGGAGTGGTTCGGTAGTCATAATTGGAATGCAGGGTGATCCTGTGGCAGCAGCAGCCAGCGTGACATTGCAACAACCTGAGGCCCACAATGTGTTCTCCCAGGGAAGTTGTCCCCGGATCACTGGACCCTGGCAGTGGTGTGCTGCACAGGCTCCTCGGTGTGTTTGTGCAGTGACCTGCACTTGCAGACAGGATTCCTGGTGGCAGCAGTGGCAGCATTAGTGGTTCATGCCCGTCTCTGGGGTCCGAGATAATAGCCACTGCTCACGCCCATCTCTGGAGCTCACTTAGGTGGTGCTCTGCCTTTTGTGGGCACACTTAGCAGGAATCCCCTCTCCTTGCATACCTTGAAACAATGGTCTCTTGCCTCTCTGGCAGGTACAGACATTTTCTCACACTCCCTCCTGGCTAGCTGTGGTGTCCTAGCCCCCTTCAGTCAGTCTTCATGCAGCCATCCCCAGTCCTTTCACTGGGGTCTGACCTCTGAAGCCTGAGCCTCAGCTCCCAGCCCACATCCACCCTGGTGGATGAGCAGACAAGCATCTCAGGTTGGTGAGTCCTGGTCGACTACGATCCTTTGTGCATGAATCTCTGCATTTTGCCCTCTGCACCCATGCTACTGCTGTCTTCTCCATGGTTCTGGAGCTTCCCCCTTGCTAGTGTGTGGAAACTTTTTCTCCTTCACAACTCCCTCCCCGAGGCACAGGTCCTTCCTTATTCTTTTTTTTTTCTTTTGCCCTACACAGGTATGTGGGGAGTTTCTTGCCTTTTCAGAAGTCTGAGGTATTCTGCCAGCCTTCAGTAGGTGTTCTGTAGGAGTTTTTCTCCATGTAGATGTATTTTTGATATATTTGTGGGGAGGAAGATGACCTCCACATCTTACTTCTTTGTTATCTTGAAGGTCTCTCCCATGTTTGTGTTTTTACAGTTTTTTCTTGTGGTTGATTTTAGTCTCATAGCTTTGTGGTTGGTAAAGATGCTTGATATAATTCCAATTTTCATAAACTTTTTGAGACTTGTTTTGTTGCCTAGCATGTGATATATACTGAAGAATCTTCTCTTTGCACATGGAAGAAATATGTATTCTGCTGCTTTTGGATAGAATGTTCTATTTATGGCTCTCAAGTCCATTTGCTCTAATGTGACGTTTAATTCCAGGATTTCCTTATTGATTTTCTGTCTGGATGGTCTGTCCATTGAAGTAAGTGAGCTGTTAAAGTCCCCTACTATTACTATGTCACTGTCAATATATACATTTATGTTTCTTAATATTTAGTTTATTTATTTAGGTACTCCTATATTGGGTGCATATATATTTACTGTTGTTATGTCTTCTTCTTGGATTGATGCCTTGGTCATTATGAAATGTCCTTCTTTGTTTCTTGTTACAGCCTTTGTTTTAAATTATATTTTTTCTGATATAGGAATTGCTACCCTTTCTTTTCCTTTTCATGTGCGTGGAGTACCTTTTTTCATCTCCTAATTTCAATCTGTGTGAATGGAGTCTCTTGTAGGTAGTATATATATGTGTCTTGTTTTTATATCCATTTACACACTCTATATTTTTGATTGGAGAATGTATTGTATTTACATTTTAAGTAATTATTGATAGCTATGTACTTGGTGCCATTCATTTTTGTGTTGCTTTTGTAGTTCTCTTTGGTTCCTTTGTTTTCTTGTGCTCTCTTCCCTTGTGGTTTGATGACTCTTTAGTGTTATGTTTGAATTCCTTTTCCTTTTTTGCATATGTATCTACTCTATAGTTTTGGTCTGCAGTTACAATGAGTCTTTTATATAGCAAATTATGTATCCTATCTATCAATCTATCATCTACCTATCTATCAATTTATCTATCATCTATCTATAGCTTGATTTATATATATATATATATATACATATATAATGTAGTTAAGATGTTGATTTCTTAGTTTGAATTGAATTTAATAAACTTGCATTTTTACTGCTGCCATCCATGTTTAATGTTTTTGAAAACAAATTGTACATTTTTTTGTCTTTTTCATAGCATAACCACTTATTTTGGATGTAGATGATTTTATTCCTTTTGTCTTTTAACTTGCATGCTACTTTTACGGATGGTTGATTTAGTAACTTTACTGTATATTTGTTCTTGTGAATGAGATTTTTCTTTTTTCAATTTTCATATTTCCAGTTGTGGCCTTTTCTTTTCTGATTAGAGAAGTCCATTTAGCATTTCTTGTAAAGCTGGTTTAGTAGTGCTGAACTCTTTTAGCTTTTGCTTGTTTGTAAAACTTTGACCTCTCCAACAAATCTGAGTAAAAGCTTTGCTGGGTAGAGTATTGCTGTTTGTAGGATTTTTTTACTTTCTTTACTTTAAATATACCAGGCCACTCCTTTCTGGCTTGCAGACTATCTGCAGAAAAGTCGGTTTATAGTCTTATGGGAGTTCCCTTGAAAATAAATTATTGCCTTTCCTTGCTACTTTTAATATCTTCTCTTTGCCTTTAGTTTTTGCCATTTTAATTACAATATGTCTTATGGTGGTCCTCTTTGGGTTGATGCTGTTTGGGACTCTGTGCTTCCTGGAACTAGGTGTCTATTTCCTTTCCCAGGTTAGGGAATTTTACACCTATTAAGTTTTCAAATATATAGTAAGCTCCTTTCTATCTCTCTTCTCCTTCGGAGATCCATGTAATGTAAATTTTAGCACACTTGATGTCTTCCCAGATATCCCTTAAACAGTTCTCATCCTTTTTCATTCTGTTTCTTTTTTCTGTTAAATTTCAGTGATTTCCATTAACCTATCTTCAGCTCACTGATCCATGTTTAGGTATGTTTTAATACAAGGTTGATTCCCTCTAGTGCATTTTTTCCCAGTTATTGTATTCTTCAGCTCTGTTTGTTACTTCTTTATATTTTCAAACTTTTGGTTAGAAACATCTAACTTTTTTTCCAATTTTTATTAAAGTATAGTTGATTTACAATATTGTGTTCATTTCTGCTGTACAGAAAAATGTATCAATTATACATATGCATATATCCAATAATTGTTTAGATTCTTTTACATATAAGTCATTACAGAGTATTGGGAAGAGTTCCCTGTGCTATATAGTAAGTCCTTTTTAGTTATCTATTTTATATACAGTACTGTGTATATGCAAATCCCAGTCTCGCAATTTATCCCTGGCCCCCGCTTTCCACCCTGGTAACTGTAAGTTTGTCTTCTACATCTGTTACTCTATATCTGCTTTGTAAATAAGTTCATTTGTATTGTGCTATTTTTTAGAACCACATATAAGCAATATTGTATGATATTTGGCTTTCACTACCTGACTTATTTCACTTAGTATGACAATCTCTATGTCCATTCATGTTGCTGCAAATGGCATTATTTTCTTCTTTTTTATGGCTGAGCAATATTCCATTATATATATATATACCACATCTTCTTTATCCATTCCTCTGTTGATGGACATTTAGGTCGCTTCCATCTCATGACTATTGCAAATAGTTCTGCAATGAACATTGGGGTACATGTATCATTTCAAATCATGGTTTTTTCCAGATATATTCCCAGGAGTGGAATTGCATGGCTACATACTAGGTCTATTTTTCATTTTTTAAGGAACTTCCATAGTGTTCTCCACAGTGGCTGTACAAATTTACATTCCCACTGACAGTGTGGGAGGGTACCCATTCCTCCACACTCTCTCCAGCATGCACAGTTTGTAGACTGTTGATAATGGTCATTCTGACTGGTGTGAGGTGATACCTCATTGTAGTTTTGATTGGTATTTCTCTAACAATTAGTGATTTTGAGCATCTTTTCATGTGTTTGTTGGCCATCTGTATGATTTATTTGGAGAACTGTCTATTAAAATCTTCCACCCATTTTTTTGATTGGGTTGTTTGTTCATATTGAGCTTCATGAGCTGTTTGTATATTTTAGAGATTAATCACATGTCACTCTCTTTGTTTTCAAATATTTTCCCCCATTCTGTGGGTTGTCCTTTAATTTTATTTGTGGTTTCCTTTGTTATGCCAAAGCTTTTAAGTTTAATCAGGTCCCATTTGTTTACTTTTGTTTTTACTGCCATTACTCTAGGAGGTGGATCAAAAAAGGCATTGCTGCCATTTATGTCAGAGAGAGTTCTGCCTATTTTTCCTTCTAAGAGTTTTATAGTGTCTAGTCTTACATTTAAGTTTTGAGTTCATTTTGAGTTTATCTTTGTGTATGGTGTTCGGAGTATTCTAATTTTATTCTTTTACATGTAGCTGACCAGTTTTCCCAGCACCACTTATTGAGGAAACTATCTTTTCTCCATTACATATTCTTGCCTCCTTTGTCATAGATTTGGTAACCATAAGTGCAGGTGTTTATCTCTGGGCTTTCTATTCTGTTCCATTGATCTATATTTCTGTTGTTCTGCCAGTACCATACTCTCTTGATTACTGTAGTTTTGTAGTGTAGTCTAAAGTCAGAGAGCCTGATTCCTCCAGCTCGGTTTCTCTTTCTCAAGACTGCTTTGGTTATTTGGGATCACCGTGTTATCATTCAAATTGTAAATTTTTTTGTTCTACTTCTGTGAAAAATGTCATTGTTAGTTTGATACAGATTGCATTGAATCTGTAGATTGCTTTGTGTAGTATAGTCATGTTGAAAATATTGATACTTCAATCCAACAACATGATATATCTCTCCATCTCTTTGTGTGTTTTTTAAATTTCTTTCATCAGTATCCTACATTTTTCTGAGTATAAGGCTTATGCCTCCTTAAGTAGGTTTATTTTTAGTATTTATTCTTTTTGATACAATAGTAAATGGGCTTGTTTCCTTAATTTCTCTTTCTGATATTTTGTTGTTAGTGTATAGGAATGCAAGAGATTTCTGTGCATTAATTTTGTATCCTGCAACTTTACTAAATTAATTGATGAGCTCTAGTAGTTTTCTGGTAGAATCTTTAGAATTTTCTGGGTATAATATCATGTCATCTGCAAAGGGTCACAGTTTTACCTCTCCTTTTCCAATTTGGATTCCTTTTATTTCTTTTTCTTACCTGGTTGCCATGACTAAGACTTCCAAAACTATTTTGAATAAAAATGGTGAGAGTGGATATCCTTGTCTTGTTCCTGAAGTTAGAGTAAATGGTTTCAGTTTTTCACGGTTGAAAATGATGTTTGTGGAGCCTGAAACAGGGTGGAAGAGTAGAAGGACGTGCTCTCACTCACTCTTGAGAGAACACTACAATCACAACTAACTGCTGAACAATCATTGACAAGAAGACACTGCAACTCACCAAAAAAGACAACCCACATCCAAAGTCAAAGGAGAAGCCACAATGGGATGATAGTAGGGGAGCAATCACAATAAAATCGAATCCCATAACTGCTGGGTGGGTGACTCACAAACTGGAGAACACTTATACCACAGAAGTCCACGCACTGGAGTGAAAATTCTGAGCCCCCCATCAGACTTCTGAACCTGGGAGTCTGGCAACGGGAGGAGGAATTCCTAGAGAATCAGACTTTGAAGGTTACTGGGATTTGATTGCAGGACTCTGACAAGACTGGGTGAAACAGAGACTCCACCCTTGGCAGACACAAAGTAGCATGTGCATAGGTCCCAGGGGAAGGAGCAGTGACCTCAAGGGTGACTGAACCAGACTTACCTGCTAGTGTGGGAGGGTCTACTGCAGAGGCAAGGGGTGGCTGTGTCTCACCATGAGGCCAAGGACCCTGGCACTAGAAGTTCTGGGAAGTACTCCTTGGTGTGAACCCTACCAGAGTCTGACAACAGTCCCATCAAAGAACCTGGGTACGCTTCAATGTTGGGCTGCCTAATGCCAAACAACCAACAGAGAGGGAACCCAGGGCCACCAATCAACAATCAAGCAGATTAAACTTTTACTGAGCTCTGCTCACCAGAGCAACACCCAGCTCTACCCACCACCAGTCCCTCCCATCAGGAAACTTACACAGGACTCTTAGATAGCCTCATCCACCAGAGGGCAGACAGCAGAAGCAAGAAGAGCTACAATCCTGCATCCTGTAGAACCAAAAAACACATTCACAGAAAGATAGACAGGATGAAAAGAAAGAGGGTTACGTACCAGAAAAATGAAGAAGATAAAACCCCAGAAAAACAACCAAGTGAAGTGGAGATAGGCAACATTCCAGAAAAATAATTCAGAATAATGAGAGTGAAGATGATCCAGGACCTCGAAAAAAGAATGGAGGCAAAGATCTAGAAGATGCAAGAACTGTTTAACAAGGACCTAGAAGAATTAACAAACAAAAAGAGATGAACAATACAATAACTGAAATGAAAACTACACTAAAAGGAGTCAATAGGAGAATAGCTGAGGCAGAAGAATGGATAAGTGACCTGGAAGACAGAATGTTGGAATTCACTGCTGTGGAACAGACTAAAGAAAAAAAAATGCAAAGAAATGAAGACAGCATAAGACACGTCTGGGACAACATTAAATGCAACAACATTCGCATTATAGGGGTCCAAGAAGGAGAAGAGAGAGAGAAAGGACCCAAGAAAATATTTGAAGGGATTATAGTAAAAAATGTCCCTAACATGGGAAAGGAAATAGCCGCTCAAGTCCAGGAAGCACAGAGAGTCCCATACAGGATAAAACCAAGGAGAAACAGGCTGAAACACATAAAACTCAAATTGGCAAAAATGAAAGAGAAACAAACATTATTGAAAGCAGCAAGGGAAAAACAACAAATAACATACAAGGGAACTCCCATAAGGTTAACAGCTTATTTCTCAGCAGAAACTCTACAAGCCAGAAGGGAGTGGCATGATACACTTAAAGTGATGAAAGGGAAGAACCTACTACCAAGATAACTCTACTTGGCAAAGATCTCATTCAGATTCGATGGAGAAATCAAAAGCTTTACAGACAAACAAAAGCTAGGAGAATTCAGCACCACCAAACCACCTCTACAACAAATGCTAAAGGAAAAGTAGGAAATAAAAGAGAAGAAAAATACCTACAATAACAAACACAAAACAATTAAGAAAATGGTTATGAAACATGCATATCAATAATTACCTTAAACATGAATGGATTAAATGCTCCAACCAAAAGACACAGACTTGTGGAATGGGTACAAAAACAAGACCCGTATATATGCTGTCAACAAGAGGCCCACTTCAGACCTAGGGACAAATACAGACTGAAAGTGAGGGGATGGAAAAATGTATTCCATGCAAATGGAAATCAAAAGAAAGCTGGAGTAGCATTACTCATATAAGATAAAATAGACTTTAAAAAATACCCTAAAAGAGACAAAGAAGGACACTACATAATAATCAAGAGATAAATCCAAGAAGAAGTTATAACAATTATAAATTTCTATGTACCCAACATAGGAGCACCTCAATACGTAAGGAAACTGTTAACAGCTATGAAAGAGGAAATCAACAGTAAAACAATAATAGTAGGGGACTTTAACACCCCACTTTCACCAATGGACAGTTCCTCCAAAATGAAAGTAAGTAAGGAAACAGAAGCTTTAAATAACAAAGTAGACCAGATAGATTTAATTGTTATTTATAGGATATTCCATCCAAAAACAACAGATTACACTTTCTTCTCAAGTGTGCATGGAAAATTCTCCAGGATAGATCACATCTTGGGTCAGAAATCAAGCCACCATAAATTTAAGAAAATTGAAATCATATCAAGTATCTTTTCTGACCACAACGCTATGAGATTACAAATGAATTACAGGGAAAAAAACGTAAAAAACACAAACACATGGAGGCTAAACAATACGTTACTAAATAACCAAGAGATCACTGAAGAAATCAAAGAGGAAAACAAAAAATACCTAAAGACAAATGACAATGAAAACAGGATGATCCAAAACCTTTGGGACACAGCAAAAGCAATTCTAAGAGGGAAGTTTATAGCTATACAAACCTACCTCAAGAAACAAGAAAAATCTCAAGTAAACAATGTAACCTTGCACCTAAAGGAACTAGAGAGAGAAGAATAAACAAAACCCAGGGTTAGTAGGAGGAAAGAAATCATAAATATCAGAGCTGAAATAAATGAAATAGAAACAAAGCAAACAATAGCAAAGATCAAGAAAACTAAAATCTGGTTCTTTGAGAAGATAAACAAAATTGATAAACCATTAGCCAGACTAACAAAGAAAAAGAGGGAGAGGACTCAAATCAATAAAATTAAAAATGAAAAAGGAGGACGAGGGGAAGATGGCGGAAGAGTAAGATGCGGAGATCACCTTCTTCCCCACAGATACACCAGAAATATATCTACACATGGAACAACTCATACAGAACACCTACTGAATGCTGGCAGAAGACCTCAGACCTCCCAAAAGGCAAGAAAGTCCCCACGTACCTGGGTAGGGCAAAAGAAAAAAGAATAAATAGAAAACAAAGGATAGGGATGGGACCTGCACCAGTGGGAGGGAGCCGTGAAGGAGGAAGGGTTTCCACACACTAGGAAACCCCTTCACGGGTGGAGACTGTACGTGGTGGAGGGGGAAAGCTTCGGAGCCACAGAGGAGAGCACAGCCATAGGGGTGGGGATGACAAAGCAGAGAGATTCCCACAGAGAGCATCAGAACCGACTGGCACTCACCAGGCCGAGAGGCTTGCCTGCTCACCTGCCAGGGCAGGCGGGGCTGGGAGCTGAGTCTCGGGCTTTGGGCGGAACGCAGGGAGAGGACTGGGGTTGGCTGCGTGAGCACAGCCTTCAAGGGGTTAGTGCACCATGGCTAGTAGGGATGGAGTCTGGGGAAAAGTCTGGACCTGCCGAAGAGGCAAGAGACTTTTTCTTCCCTCTTTGTTTCCTGGTGCACGAGGAGAGGGGATTAAGAGCACTGCTTAAAGGAGCTCCAGAGACGGGTGTGAGCTGCAGCTAAAAGCGCGGGCCTCAGAGATGGGCAAGAGATGCTAAGGCTGCTGCTGTTGCCACCAATAAGCCTGTGTGTGAGCACAGGTCACTATCCACACCCCGCATCCTGGGAGCCTGTGCAACCTGCCACTGTCAGGGTCCCGGGATCCAGGGATAACTTCCCCGGGAGAATGCACAGTGCGCCTCAGGCTGGTGCAACGTCATGCTGGCCTCTGCCACTGCAGGCTTACCCCACACTCCATACCAATCCCTCCACGTGTCCCGAGTGAGTCAGAGTCCCTGAAGCAGCTGTTCCTTTAACCCCGTCCTGTATTATCGAAAAACAGACGCCCTCCGACGACCTACACGAAGAGACGGGGCCAAATGCAAAGCTGAGCACAGGGAGCTGTGAGAACAAAGAAGAGAAAGATAAATCTCTCCCAGCAGCCTCAGAAGCAGCGGATTAAAGCTCCACAATCAACTTGATGTACCCTGCATCTGTGGAATATATGAATAGACAACGAATCATCACAAATTGAAGAGGTGGACTTTGAGAACAACATTTATGATTTTTTGCACTTTTCCTCTTTTTGTGAGAGTGTATGTGTATGCTTCTGTGTGAGATTTTGTCTGTATAGCTTTGCTTCCACCATTTGTCCTAGGGTTCTATCCGTCCATTTTTATTTCTCTTAAAAAATTATTTTTTCTTAATAATTATTTATTTTAATAACTTAATTTTATTTATCTTACATTATTTTATCTTATTTCTTCCTTTCTTTCTTTCCTTCCATCCCTCCTTCTTTCCTTCCTTCCTACCTTCTCTCCCCCTCCCCACTCCATCCTTCCCTCCCTCTCTCTCTCCCTCCCTTCTTTCTTTCTTTCTTTCTTCATTCTTTCTTCTTTCTACTTTTTCTCCCTTTTATTCTGAGCTGTGTGGATGAAACGCTCTTGGTGCTGCACCCAGGACTCAGTGCTGTGACTCTGAGGTGGGACAGACAACTTCAGGACACTGGTCCACAAGAGACCTTCCAGCTCCACATAATATCAAATGGTGAAAATCTCCCAGAGATCTCCATCTCAATACCAGCACCCAGCTTCACTCAACGACCAGCAAACTACAGTGCTGGACACCCTATGCCAAACAACTAGCAAGACAGGAACACAACCCCACCCATTAACAGAGAGGCTGCCGAAAATCATAATAAGTCCACAGAAACCCCAAAACACAGCACCAGACGTGGACCTGCCCACCAGAGAGACAAGATCCAGCCTCATTCACCAGAACACAGGCACTAGTCCCCTCCACCAGGAATCCTACACAACCCACTGAACAAACTTTAGCCACTGGGGACAGACATCAAAAACAACGGGAACTACAAAAATGCAGCCTGAAAAAAGGAGACCCCAAGCACAGTAAGATAAGCAAAATGAGAAGACAGAAAACCACGCAGCAGATGAAGGAGCAAGATCAAAACTCACCAGACCTAACAAATGAAGAGCAAATAGGTAATCTACCTGAATAAAAATTCAGAAAAATGATAGAAAACATGATCCAAAATGTTGGAAATAGAATAGAGAAAATGCAAGAAACATTTTACAAGCAACTAGAAGAACTAAAGATGAAAGAAGCAAAGATGAACAGCACATTAAATGAATTTAAAAATACTCTAGATGGGATCAATAACAGAATAACTGAGGCAGAAGAACAGATAAGTGACCTGGAAGATAAAATAGTGGAAATAACTACTGCAGAGCAGAATAAGGAAAAAAAGAATGAAAAGAACTGAGGATAGTCTCAGAGTTCACTGGGACAACATTAAATGCACCAACATTCTAATTATAGGGGTTCCAGAAGAAGAAGAGTAAAAGAAAGGGAAAGAAAAAATATTCGAAGAGAATAGAGTTGAAAACTTTCCAAATATGGGAAAGGAAATAGTTAATCAAGTCCAGGAAGCACAGAGAGTCCCATATAGGATCAATCCAAGGAGAAATACACCAAGTCATATATTAATCAAACTATCAAAAATTAAATGCAAAGAAAACGTATAAAAAGCAACAAGGGAAATACAACAAATAACACACAAGGGAATCCCCATAAGGTTAACTGCTGATCTTTCAGCAGAAACATTGCAAGCCAGAAGGGACTGGCAGGACATATGTTAAGTGATGAAGGAGAAAAAACAGCAACCAATATTACTCGACCCAGCAAGGATCTCATTCAGATTTGATGGAGAAATTAAAACCTTTACAGACAAGCAGAAGCTGAGAGAGTCCAGCACCACCAAACCAGCTTTACAACAACTGCTAAAGGAACTTCTCTATGAAAGAAACACAAGAGAAGGAAAAGACCTACAATAACGAACCCAAAACAATTAAGAAAATGGGAATAGGAACATACATATCGATAATTACCTTAAATGTAAATGGACTAAATGCTCCCACCAAAAGACACAGATTGGCTGAATGGATACAAAAACAAGACCCTTATATATGCTGTCAACAAGAGACCCACTTCAGACCTAGAGACACATACAGACTGAAAGTAAGGGGATGGAAAAAGATATTCCATGCAAATGGAAACCAAGAGAAAGCTGGATTAGCAATTCTCATATCAGACAAAATAGACTTTAAAATAAAGAGTATTACAAGAGACAAAGAAGGACACTACATAATGATCAAGGGATCGATTCAAGAAGGAGATATAACAATTGTAAATATTTATGCAACCAACATAGGAGCACCTCAATACATAAGGAAAATACTAACAGCCATAAAAGGGGAAATCGACAGTAACACACTCATTGTAGGGGACTTTAACACCCCATTTTCACCCATGGACAGATCATCCAAAATGAAAATAAATAAGGAAACACAAGCTTTTAATGATACATTAAACAAGAGGGACTTAATTAATATTTATAAGACACTCCATCCAAAAACAACAGAATAAACATTTTTCTCAAGTGCTCATGGAACATTCTCCAGGATAGATCATATCTTGGGTCACAAGTCAAGCCTTGGTAAATTTAAGAAAATTGAAATTGTAACAAGTATCTTTTCCGACCATGATACTATAAGACTAGATATCAATTACAGGAAAAAATCTGTAAAAACTACAAACACATGGAGGCTAAACAATACACTATTTAATAACGACGTAATCACTGAAGAAATCAAAGAGGAAATGAAAAAAATACCTAGAAACAAATGACAATGGAGGCATGACGACCCAAAACCTATGGGATGCAGCAAAAGCAGTTCTAGAGGGAAGTTTATAGCAATACAATCTTACTTTAAGAAACAGGAAACATCTTATTTGGAAATAGAGTCATCTCGAATAAACAACTCATTCTACGTGGCCACCATCACCTTGATACCAAAACCAGACACGGATGTCACAAAGAAGGAAAACGACAGTCCAGTATCATTGATTAACATAGATGTAAAAATCCTCAGCAAAATACAAGCAAACAGAATCCAACAGCACATTAAAAGCATCATACACCATGATCAAGTGGTGTTTAATCCAGGAATGCAAATCAATCAACCTGATGCACCAAATTAACAAATTGAAGGAGAAAAACCATATGATCATCTCAGTAGATGCAGAGAAATCTTTTGACAAAATTCAACACCCATTTATGATAAAAAACCTGCAGAAAATAAGCATAGAAAGAACTTTCCTCAACATAATAAAGGCCATGTATGACAAACCCACAGTCAACATCGTCCTCAACGGTGAAGAACTGATAGCATTTCCACTAAGATCAGGAACAAGACAAGGTTGCCCACTCTCACCACTCAAATTGAACTTAGTTTTGGAAGTTGTAACCACAGCAATCAGAGAAGAAAAGGAAATAAAAGGAATCCAAATCGGAAAAGAAGAAGTAAAGCGGTCACTGTTTTTAGATGACATGATACTATACCTAGAAAATCCTAAAGTTGCTACCAGAAAACTACTAGAGCTAATCAATGAATTTGGGAAAGTAGTAGGATACAAAATTATTGCACAGAAATCTCTGGCTTTCCTATACACTAATGATGAAAAATCTGAAAGTGAAATCAAGAAAACACTCCCATTTATCATTGCAACTAAAAGAATAAAATATCTAGGAATAAACCTACCTAAGGAGACAAAAGACCTATATGCAGAAAATTATGACACTGATGTAAAAAAATAAATATGATACAAATAGATGGAGAGACATACCATGTTCTTGGATTGGAAGAATTAATATTGTGAAAATGACTCTACTACCCAAAGCAATCTACAGATTCAATGCAATCGCTTTCAAACTACCACTGGCATTTTTCACAGAACTAGAACAAAAAAATTTGTATGCAAACACAAATGACCCCAAATAGCCAAAGCAATCTTGAGAACGAAAAACGGAACTGGAGGAATCAGGCTCCCTGACTTCAGACTATACTACAAAGCTACAGTAATCAAGACAGTATGGTATTGGCACAAAAACAGAAACATAGATAAATGGAACAGGATAGAAATCCAAGAGATAAACCCACGCACATATGGTCACCTTATCTTTGATAAAGTAGGCAGGAATATACAGTGGAGAAAGGACAGCCTCTTCAATAAGTGGTGCTGGGAAAAGTATGAGACTGGTACATGGAAAAGTATGAGACTGGATCGCTCTCTAACACCATACACAAAAATAAGCTCAAAATGGATTAAAAACCTAAATGTAAGGCCAGAAACTATCAAACTCTTAGAGGAAAACATAGGAAGAACACTCTATGACATAAATCACAGCAAGGTCCTTTTTGACCCACCTCCTAGAGAAATGGAAATAAAAACAAAAATAAACAAATGAGACCTAATGAAACTTCAAAGCTTTTGCACAGCAAAGGAAACCATAAACTAGACAAAAAGGCAATCCTCAGAATGGGAGAAAATATTTGCAAATGAAGCAACTGACAAATGTTTAATCTCCAAAGTTTACAAGCAGCTCAATAACAAAAAAACAAACAAACCAATCCAAAAATGGGCAGAAGACCTAAATAGACATTTCTCCAAAGAAGATATACAGACTGCCAACAAACACATGAAAGAATGCTCAACATCATTAATCATTAGGAAATACAAATCAAAACTACAATGAGATATCATGTCATACCTGTCAGAATGGCCATCATCAAAACATCTACAAACAATAAATGCTGGAGAGAATTTGGAGAAAACGAAACACTCTTGCACTGCTGGTGGGAATGTGAATTGGTGCAGCCACTGTGGAGAAGAGTGTGGAGTTTCTTTAAAAAACTACAAATAGAGCAACCAAATGACCCAGCAATCCCACTACTGGGCATATACCCTGAGAAAATCATAATTCATAAGAGTCATAAACCAAAATGTTCATTCAGCTCTATTTACAATAGCCCGGAGATGGAAACAACCTAAGTGTCCCTCATTGGATGAATGGATGAAGAAGATGTGGCACTTATATGCAATGGAATATTACTCAGCCATAAAAAGAAACGAAATTGAGCTATTTGTAATGAGGTGGATATACCTAGAGTCCATCATACAGAGTGAAGTAAGTCAGAAAGAGAAAGACCAATACCGTATGCTAACACATATATATGGAATTTAAGAGGAAAAAGAAACATCATGAAGAGCCTAGGGGTAAGACAGGAATAAAGTCACAGACTTACTAGAGAATGGACTTGAGTATATGGGTAGGGGGAATGGTAAGCTGTGACAAATCAAGAGAGTGGCATGGATATATATACACTACCAAACATAAAATAGATAGCTAGTGGGAAGCAGCTGCATAGCACAGGGAGAATAGCTCGGTGCTTTGTGATCATGTAGAGTAGTGGGATAGGGAGGGTGGGAGGGAGGGGATACAAGAGAGAAGAGATATGGGAACATATGTATATGTATAACTGATTCACTTTGTTATAAATCAGAAAGTAAAACACCATTGTAAAGCAATTATACTCCAATAAAGATGTAAAAAAAAATGAAAATGGAGAAGCTACAACAGACACGGCAGAAATACAAAGCAGCCTAAAAGATACTACAAGCAACTCTACGCCAATAATATGGACAAACTGGGAGGAAAGGACCAATTCTTAGAAAGGTATAACCTGCCAAGACTGATCCAGGAAGAAATAGAAAGTATAAACAGATGAATCACAAGTAATGAAATTGAAACTATGATTAAAAATTTTCTAACAAACAAAAGTCCAGGAACAGATGGCTTCACAGCTGAATTGTAGCAAACATTTAGAGAAGAGTGAACACACATTCGTCTCAACATCTTCCAAAGAATTGTGGAGGAAGGAACACTCCTAAACTCATACTATGAGGCCACCATCACCCTGATACCAAAACCTGAAAAAAGATATTACAAAAAAAGAAAATTACAGACCAATATCACTGATGAATATAGATGCAAAAATCCTCAACAAAATACTAGCTACCAAAATCCAACAACACATTAAAATGATCATACCCCATGATCAAGTGGGATTTATCCGAAGGATGCAAGGATTCTTCAACATATGCAAATCAATCAATGTGATACACCATATTAACAAATTGAAGGAGAAAAACCGTATGATCATCACAATAGATGCAGAAAAAGCTTTTGACAATATTCAACACCCAGTTATGATAAAAACTCTCCAGAAAGTGGTCAAAGAGGGAACCTACCTCAACATAATAAAGGCCATATACGAAAAAGCCACAGCCAACATCCTTCTCAATGGTAAAAAACTGAAAGCATTTTCTCTAAGATCAGGAACAAGAAAAGGATGTGCACTCTCACCGCTATTATTCAACATAGTTTTGGAAGTCCTAGCCATGGCAATCAGAGAAGAAAAAGAAATAAAAGGAATACAAATTGGAAAAGAAGAAGTAAAACTGTCACTGTTTGCAGATGACATGGTACTATACATAGACTCCTAAAGATGCCACCCGAAAACTAGTAGAGCTAATCAATGAATGTGGTAATGTTACAGCATACAAAATTAATGCACAGAAATCTCTTCATTCCTATATACTAATGATGAAAAATCTGAAAATGAAATTAAGGAAACATTTCCATTTACCATTGCAACAAAAGAAGAAACTATGTAGGAATAAACCTACCAGGGAGACAAAAGACCTGTATGCAGAAAACTGTAAGACACTGATGAAAGAAATTAAAGATGATACCAACACATGGAGAGATATACCATGTTCTTGGATTGGAAGAGTCAATATTGTGAAAATGAGTATACTACCCAAAGCAATCTACAGATTAATTGCAATCCCTATCAAATTACCAGTGACATTTTTTACAGAACTAGAAAAATAATCTTAAAATTTGTATGGGACACAGAAGACCCCGAATAGCCAAAGAAGTCTTGAGGGAAAAAATCGGAGCCAGAGGAAGCAGACTCCCTGACTTCAGACTATACTACAAAGCTACAGTCATCAAGACAATATGGTACTGTCACAAAAACAGAAATATAGATAAATGGAACAAGATAGAAAGCCCAGAGATAAACCCACACACTTATGGTCAGCTAATCTATGACAAAGCAGTCAAGGATATACAATGGAGAAAAGACAGTCTCTTCAATAAGTTGTGCTGGGAAAACTGGACAGCTACATGTAAAAGAATGAAATTAGAACACTCCCTAACACCATACACAAAAATAAACTCAAAATGGACTAGAGACCTAAATGTAAGACTGGACACTATAAAACTCTTAGAGGAAAACATAGGAAGAACTCTCTTTGACATAAATCACAGCAAGATATTTTTTGATCCACCTCCTAGTGTAATGGACATAAAAGCAAATTTGTTAGGGTACTAATGTGTGGGTCTAATCCTAAGTTTTCTACTCTGATCTATTGATCTATGTGACTATCCCCCTACCAATACCACACTCTCTTGATTTCTATAGCCAAATAATAAGCCTTGAAATCAGGTAGCATAAATCTCCAACTTTATTCTTTTTTACCAAAATTGCTTTGCTATTCAAGGTCTTTTACATTTCCACATAAATTTTAGAAACAGCTTGTCAAATTCTATAAAATGGCCTGGTGGGATTTGTTTTTTTCTTTCTAGTTATTTTTCCCATTGATCTCTAACTTAATTTTACTCAATGATTTGAAGATTATGAAATTTATTGAGATTTGCTTTATGGCCCAGCATAAGATTATTTTTAAAAATGTTTTATGTACATTTAAAATAATGAATTTTGGATGTAGTGCTTTATATATGTTGTCATATTTTTAAATAATATTATTCAAATATTCTCTATTCTTATTTATCTCTACCTATTAGTTATCATATAACATGAAATGTATATTAAAATCTTTTGCTTGGGGAATAGATTTTTCTGTTTCTCCTTATAGTTATACTAATTTTAAATTTACATGTGTTGGTGCTCTATGTGCATACAAATTTAGAATTGTTTTACCTTCCTGGTTTATTGAATATTTATCTCTAAGTAATGCTTTTTGTCATAATGTTTGCACGCTATAACTTTCCTATCCTTTTACTTTTAATCTTTCTAAATTTGTACCATGTAAGCAACATATATTTAAAAAATCCATTGTGCTAATTCTTAACTTTTGATTGGGACATTTAGTTGAACCAGTCATTAATATATTGAGGTTTGAATATGCCATCTGACTATTTGCTTTCTATTTGCATCACTGCCTGGTGGGATTTTGACTGGGATTGAATTTGATCTATAGATAAATTTGGGGATAATTCCCATCTTAATAATGAACCTTCCTGTCCACGAATATAGTATATCACTCCAAGAACTCAGATTTTGTTTTAATTTATCAACATGTTTTATAGTTTTCAACATGGAGATTTTATATAGTTTGATGTTATTATACATTGTTTTTTAAGTGACATCTCACTGTGGTTTTAATTTTAATTTCCTAGATTACTACGAATAATAACAACCTCTTCATATATTATTGATCAATTATACTTTTGCTCATTTTTTTTTTTTTTTTTTGGCCACACCGTTCAGCATGTGGCATCTTTGTTCTCTAGCCAGGGATCAATCCCACACCCCCTGCATTGGAAACATGGAGTCTTAACCATTTGACCACCAGGGAAGTCCCCCCCTCCTTTTTCTTTTACCAACTTAACCACTTTTTTAAAAAAACAAGTTTTATTGGAGTATAGTTGCTTTACAATGTTGTGTTAGTTTCTACTGTACAGCAAAATGAATCAGCTATACATATATATATAACTCCTCTTTTTTGGATTTCCTTCCCATTTAGGTCACCACAGTGCCTTAAGTAGGGTTCAGGGAAGTCCCTTTTACTCAATTTTTACAGAAATATTTTTTAGTCTTTATAGTTTCTGAATACTAATCCTTTTTCATCAGTGGTATGTGGTGCGTATAACTTCTTCCAATTTGTGGTTTGTTCCTTTCACTTTCTTTGGCAGTATTATTTGATTAATAGAAGTTTTTAAGGTCACTATAATAAGATATAAATATCTTTCCTTTATTGTTTATGCCTTTTGAGTCTTGTTTATAAAATTATTCCTTCTCTTTGTATTTTCTCCTAAAATTTTTCAGTTTACTCTTTCATATTTGAGTCTTCAGCTTTCTTGGAATTAACTCATGTATACAGTGCAAAGAAGGGATTCAATTTCATGCATTTTAAAATCTGTATAAAAAATTATTCCAGCATTATTTATTGAATTATCCATATTGTTCCACTGCTCTGTGAAATAACTGTCATTGTATAATAAAATTTTCCTATATTCATGGATTCATAAAAAAAAAGAAAAGAAATGATGCTTGCTGTGGGTTTGTCATATCTGACCTTTGTTATGTTGAGGTATGTTCCATCTATGTGCATTTTCTGGACAGATGTTTTTAATAAATTTATTTGTTTATTTATTTATTTGGTTGTTTTGTGTCTTTGTTGCTGTGCATGGGCTTTCTCTAGTTGTGTCGAGCAGGGGTTACTCTTCATTGTGATGTGTGGACTTCTCATTGTGGTGACTTCTCTTATTGTGGAGCACAGGCTCTAGGCATGTGGGCTTCAGTAGTTACAGCACGTGGGCTCAGTAGTTGTGTCTCATGGGCTCTAGAGCACAGGCTCAGTAGATGTGGCATGTGGGATCTTCCTGGACCAGTGTTCTAACCCATGTCCCAGGCATTGACAGGCAGATTCTTAACCACTGTTTCACCAAGCAAGTCCCCTGGCGTGTTTTTATCTTAAATGAGTGATGAATTTTGTCAAAATCTTCTTCTGCATCTATTGCAATGATCATATGGTTTTTATATTTCAGTTTGTTAATGTGGTGTATCACATTGATTGACTTACATATGTTGAAGAAACCTTGCATCCTTAGGATAAATCCCACTTGATCATGGTGTATGGTACTCTTAATGTGTTGTTGGTTTCAGCTTGGTAGTATTTTGTTGAAGATTTTGTGTCTATGTTCATCAGTGATATAGGCCTGTAAATTTCTTTTTTTGTAATATTTTTGGTTTTGCTTTCAGAGTGATGGTAGCCTCATAGATTGATCTTGGGAGTCTTCCTGTTTCTGTAGTTTTTTGGAAGAGTATCAGCAGATAGCTGTTAACTCTTCTCAAAACTGTTTGACAGAAGCTGTGCATCTATCTGGTCCTGGACTTTTGTTTGTTGGGAGTTTTTAAATCACAGATTCGATCAGTACTTCTTATTGGTCTGTTCATATTTTCTATTTCTTCCTGGTTCAGTCTTTGAAGGTTGTACCTCTCTAAGATTTTGTCCATTTCTTCCAGGTTGTCCATTTTATTGGCGTATAGTTGCTTGTAATAATCTTTTATGATCCTTTGTATTTCTGTGGTGTCTGTTGTAACTTCTCCTTTTTCGTTTCTAATTTTATTGATTTGAATCCTCTCCCTTTTTTCTTGATGAGTTTGGCTAAAAGTTTGTCAATTTTTTTATCTTCTCAAAGAACCAGGTTTTAGTTTCATTGATCTTTGCTATCATCTTCTTCATCTCTATTTCAGTTATTTCTATTCTGATCTTTAAGATATCTCTCCTTCTAATAACTTTGGGTGTTGTTGGTTCTTCTTTCTCTAATTGCTTTAGGTGTACAGTTAGTTGTTTTTATTTGAGATTTTTCTTATTTCCTGAGTTAAGATTGTAATGCTATACACTTCCATCTTAAAACTGCTTTCACTGTGTCCCATGGATTTTGGATTGTTGAGTTTTCATTGTCATTTGTCTCTAGGTATTTTTTGATTCCTCTTTGATTTATTCAGTGATCCATTGTTTGTTCGGTAACATATTGTTTAGCCTCCATGTGTTTGTGTTTTTTACAGTTTTCTTTTCCTGTAATTGATTTCTAATCTCATAGCATTGTGGTTGGAAAAGATGCTTGGTATGACTGCAATTTTCTTAAATTTACTGAAGCTTGATTTGTGACCAAAGATTTGAACTATTCTGGAGAATGTTCAGTGTGTAGTTGAGAAGAAAGTGTATTCTGCTGCTTTCAGATGGAATGTACTGTAAATATTAGTTAAGTCTATCTAGTCTAATGTGTCACTTAAGGCTTGTGTTTCCTTATTAATTTTCTGTCTGGATTATCTGGCCATTGGTGTAAGTGGGCTGTTATTTCTCCCACTATTCTTGTGTTACTGTTGATTTCCCTTTTTATGGCTGTTAATATTTGCCTTACATATTGAGATGCTCCTATGTTGTGTGCATATATATTTACAACTGGTATATCTTCTTCTTGGATTGATCTGCTGGTGATTATGTAGTGTTTTTCCTTGTCTCTTGTAACAGTCTTTTTTAAAAAAAAATCTATTGTGTCTGATACATGTATTGCTACTCCAGCTTTCTTTTGGTTTCCATTGGCATGGAATATTTTTTCCATCCCCTCAGTTTCAGTGTGTATGTATCCCTAGGTCTGAAGTGAGTCTATTGTAGATAGCATGTATACAGGTTTTATTTTTGTATCCATTCAGCCAGTCTGTGTCTTTTGGTTGGAACATTTAATCCATTTACATTTAAGATAATTATCAATATGTACATTCCTATTATCATTTTCTTAACTGTTTTGGATTTGTTATTGTGGGTCTTTTTTCTTCACTTTCTCTTTTGTTCTCTTGTGGTTTGATGACCATTTTGGGTGTTGTGTTTGTGTTGCTTTTACTTATTTTTGTGTTTATCTTTTGTAGTTTTTATGTTTCCTGTTCCCTTGAGGTTTTCTTTCTTTTTTTTAACATCTTTATTGGGGTACAATTGCTTTACAATGGTGTGTTAGTTTCTGCTTTATAACAAAGTGAATCAGTCATACATAAACATATGTTCCCATATGTCTTCCCTCTTGCGTCTCCCTTCCTCCCACCCTCCCTATCCCACCCCTCCAGGCTGTCACAAAGCACCGAGCCAATATCCCTGTGCCATGCGGCTGCTTCCCACTAGCTATCTACCTTAATACGTTTGTTAGTGTGTATATGCCCATGCCTCTCTCTCGCCCTGTCACAGCTCACCCTTCCCCCTCTCCATAACCTCAAGTCCGTTCTCTAGGAGGTCTGCGTCTTTATTCCTGCTTTACCCCTAGGTTCTTCATGATATTTTTTTTCTTAAATTCCATATATATGTGTTAGCATACGGTATTTGTCTTTCTCTTTCTGACTTACTTCACTCTGTATGACAGACTCTAGGTCTATCCACCTCATTACAAATAGCTCAATTTCGTTTCTTTTTATGGCTGAGTAATATTCCATTGTATATATGTGCCACATCTTCTTTATCCATTCATCCGATGATGGGCACTTAGGTTGTTTCCATCTCTGGGCTATTGTAAATAGAGCTGCAATGAACATTTTGGTACATGACTCTTTTTGAATTTTGGTTTTCTCAGGGTATATGCCCAGTAGTGGGATTGCTGGGTCATATGGTTGCTCTACTTGTAGTTTTTTAAGGAACCTCCATACTGTTCTCCATAGTGGCTGAAACAATTCACATTCCCACCAGCAGTGCAAGAGTGTTCCCTTTTCTCCACATGCTCTCCAGCATTTATTGTTTCTAGATTTTTTGATGATGGCCATTCTGACGGGTGTGAGATGATATCTCATTGTAGTTTTGATTTGCATTTCTCTAATGATTAATGAAGTTGAGCATTCTTTCATGTGTTTGTTGGCAGTCTGTATATCTTCTTTGGAGAAATGTCTATTTAGGTCTTCTGCCCATTTTTGGATTGGATTGTTTGTTTTCTTGTTATTGAGCTGCATGAGCTGCTTGTAAATTTTGGAGATTAATCCTTTGTCGGTTGCTTCATTTGCAAATATTTTCTCCCATTCTGAGGGTTGTCTTTTGGTCTTGTTTATGGTTTCCTTTGCTGTGCCAAAGCTTTGAAGTTTCATTAGGTCCCATTTGTTTATTTTTGTTTTTATTTCCATTACTCTAGGAGGTGGGTCAGAAAGGATCTTGCTGTGATTTATGTCATAGAGTGTTCTGCCTATGTTTTCCTCTAAGAGTTTGATAGTTTCTGGCCTTACATTTAGGTCTTTAATCCATTTTGAGCTTATTTTTGTGTATGGTGTTAGGGAGTGATCTAATCTCATACTTCTACATGTACCTGTCCAGTTTTCCCAGCACCACTTATTGAAGAGGCTGTCCTTTCTCCACTGTACATTACTGCCACCTTTATCAAAGATAAGGTGTCCATATGTGCTTGGGTTTATCTCTGGGCTTTCTATCCTGTTCCATTGATCTATCTTTCTGTTTTTGTGCCAGTACCATACTGTCTTGATAACTGTAGCTTTGTAGTATAGTCTGAAGTCAGGGAGCCTGATTCCTCCAGTTCCTTCTTTCGTTCTCAAGATTGCTTTGGCTATTCGGGGTCTTTTGTGTTTCCATACAAATTGTGAAATTTTTTGTTCTAGTTCTGTGAAAAATGCCAGTGGTAGTTTGATAGGGATTACACTGAATCTATAGATTGCTTTGGGTAGTAGAGTCATTTTCACAATGTTGATTCTTCCAATCCAAGAACATGGTATATCTCTCCATCTATTTGTATCATCTTTAATTTCTTTCATCAGTGTCTTATAATTTTCTGCATACAGGTCTTTTGTCTCCTTAGGTAGGTTTATTCCTAGATATTTTATTCTTTTTGTTGCAATGGTAAATGGGAGTGTTTTCTTGATTTCACTTTCAGATTTTTCATCATTAGTATATAGGAATGCCAGAGATTTCTGTGCATTGATTTTGTATCCTGCCACTTTACCAAATTCATTGATTAGCTCTAGTAGTTTTCTGGTAGCATCTTTAGGGTTCTCTATGTATAAGATCATGTCATCTGCAAACAGTGACAACTTTACTTCTTCTTTTCCGATTTGGATTCCTTTTATTTCCTTTTCTTCTCTGATTGATGTGGCTAAAACTTCCAAAACTATGTTGAATAAGAGTGGTGAGAGTGGGCAACCTTGTCTTGTTCCTGATCTTAGTGGAAATGCTTTCAGTTTTTCACCATTGAGGATGATGTTTGCTGTGGGCTTGTCATATATGGCCTTTATTATGTTGAGGAAAGTTCCCTCTATGCCTACTTTCTGCAGGGTTTTTATCATAAATGGGGGTTGAATTTTCTCGAAAGCTTTCTCTGCATCTATTGAGATGATCATATGGTTTTTCTCCTTCAATTTGTTAATATGGTTTATCACATTGATAGATTTGCGTATATTGAAAAATCCTTGCATTCCTGGAATAAACCTCACTTGATCATGGTGTATGATCCTTTTAATGTGCTGTTGGATTCTGTTTGCTAGTATTTTGTTGAGGATTTTTGCATCTATGTTCATCAGTGATATTGGCCTGTAGTTTTCTTTCTTTGTGACATCCTTGTCTGGTTTTGGTATCAAGGTGATGGTGGCCTCGTAGAAGGAGTTTGGGAATGTTCCTCCATCTGCTATAGTTTGGAAGAATTTGAGAAGAATAGGTGTTAGCTCTTCTCCAAATGTTTGATAGAATTCGCCTGTGAAGCCATCTGGTCCTGGGCTTTTCTTTGTTGGAAGATTTTTAATCACAGTTTCAATTTCAGTGCTTGTGATTGGTCTGTTCATATTTTCTATTTCTTCCTGATTCAGTCTTGACAGGTTGTGCATTTCTAAGAATTTGTCCATTTCTTCCAGATTGGCCATTTTATTGGCATAGAGTTGCTTGTAGTAATCTCTCATGATCTCTTTTATTTCTGCAGTGTCAGTTGTTACCTCTCCTTTTTCATTTCTAATTCTGTTGATTTGAGTCTTCTCCCTTTTTTTCTTGATGAGTCTGGCTAGTGGTTTATCTATTTTGTTTATCTTCTCAAAGAACCAGCTTTTAGTTTTATTGATCTTTGCTATTGTTTCCTTCATTTCTTTTTCATTTATTTCTGATCTGATTTTTATGATTTCTTTCCTTTTGCTAGCTTTGGGGTTTTCTTGTTCTTCTTTCTCTAATTGCTTGAGGTGCAATGTTAGGTTGTTTATTCGAGATGTTTCCTGCTTCTTAAGGTGGGCTTGTATTGCTATAAACTTCCCCCTTAGAACTGCTTTTGCTGCATCCGACAGGTTTTGGGTCATCGTGTCTCCATTGTCATTTGTTTCTAGGTATTTTTTGATTTCCTCTTTGATTTCTTCAGTGATCACTTCATTATTAAGTAGTGTATTGTTTAGCCTCCATGTGTTTGTATTTTTTACAGCTCTTTTCCTGTAATTGATATCTAGTCTCATGGCGTTGTGGTCAGAAAAGATACTTGATACAATTTCAGTTTTCTTAAATTTACCAAGGCTTGATTTGTGACCTAAGATATGATCTATCCTGGAGAATGTTCCATGAGCACTTGAGAAAAATGTGTATTCTGTTGTTTTTAGATGGAGTGTCTTATAAATATCAATTAAGTCCATCTTGTTTAATGTATCATTTAAAGCTTGTGTTTCCTTATTTATTTTCATTTTGGATGATCTGTCCATGGGTGAAAGTGGGGTGTTAAAGTCCCCTACTATGAATGTGTTACTGTCGATTTCCCCTTTTATGGCTCTTAGTATTTGCCTTATTTATTGAGGTGCTCCTATGTTGGGTGCATAAATATTTACAATTGTTATATCTTCTTCTTGGATCGATCCCTTGATCATTATGTAGTGTCCTTCTTTGTCTCTTTTAATAGTCCTTATTTTAAAGTCTATTTTGTCTGATATGAGAATTGCTACTCCAGCTTTCTTTTGATTTCCATTTGCATGGAATATCTTTTTCCATCCCCTTACTTTCAGTCTGTATGTGTCTCTAGGTCTGAAGTGGGTCTCTTGTTGACAGCATATGTAAGGGTCTTGTTTTTGTATCCATTCAGCTAATCTGTGTCTTTTGGTGGGAGCATTTAGTCCATTTACATTTAAGATAATTATCGATATGTATGTTCCTATTCCCATTTTCTAAATTGTTTTGGGTTCGTTATTATAGGTCTTTTCCTTCTCTTGTGTTTCTTGCCTAGAGAAGATCCTTTAGCATTTGTTGTAAAGCTGGTTTCGTGGTGCTGTACTCTCTCAGCTTTTGCTTGTCTGTAAAGGTTTTAATTTCTCCATCAAATCTGAATGAGATCCTTGCTGGGTAGAGTAGTCTTGGCTGCAGGTTTTTCTCCTTCATCAGTTTCAGTATGTCCTGTCACTCCCTTCTGGCTTGTAGGGTTTCTGCTGAGAGATCAGCTGTTAACCTTATGGGGATTCCCCTATGTGTTATTTGTTGTTTTTCCCTTGCTGCTTTTAATATGCTTTCTTTGTATTTAATTTTTGACAGTTTGATTAATATGTGTCTTGGCGTATTTCTCCTTGTATTTATCCTGTATGGGACTCTCTGTGCTTCCTGGACTTGATTAACTATTTCCTTTCCCATATTAGGGAAGTTTTCAACTATAATCTCTTCAAATATTTTCTCAGTCCCTTTCTTTTTCTCTTCTTCTTCTGGAACCCCTATAATTTGAATGTTGGTGCGTTTAATGTTGTCCCAGAGGTCTCTCAGACTGTCCTCAGTTCTTCTCGTTCTTTTTTCTTTATTCTGCTCTGCAGTAGTTATTTCCACTATTTTATCTTCCAGGTCACTTATCCGTTCTTCTGCCTCAGTTATTCTGCTATTGATCCCATCTAGAGTACTTTGAATTTCATTTATTGTGTTGTTCATCGTTGCTTGTTTCATCTTTACTTCTTCTAGGTCCTTGTTAACTGATTCTTGCATTTTGTCCATTCTATTGTCCATTTTATCTCCAAGATTTCGGATCAACCTTACTATCATTATTCTGAATTCTTTTTCAGGTAGACTGCCTCTTTCCTCTTCATTTGTTAGGTCTGGTGCATTTTTATCTTGCTCCTTTATCTGCTGTGTGTTTTTCTGTCTTCTCATTTTGCTTATCTTACTGTGTTTGGGGTCTCCTTTTTGCAGGCTGCAGGTTCGTGGTTCCTCCTGTTTTTGATGTCTGTCTCCAGTGGCTAAGGTTGGTTCAGTGGGTTGTGTAGGCTTCCTGGTGGAGGGGACTAGTGCCTGTTTGTGGTGGAGGAGGCTGGATCTTGTCTCTCTAGTGGGCAGGTTCATGTCTGGTGGTGTGTTTTGGGGTGTCTGTGGCCTTATTATGATTTTAGGCAGCCTCTCTGCTAATGGGTGGGGTTGTGTTCCTGTTTTGCTAGTTGTTTGGCATATGTTGTCCAGCACTGTGACTTGCTGGTCGTTCAGTGAAGCTGGATGGTGGTGTTAAGATGGAGATCTCTGGGAGATTTTTGCCGTTTGATATTATGTGGAGCTGGGAGGTCTCTTGTTGACCAGTGTCCTGAAGTTGGCTCTCCTACCTCAGAGGCAGAGCCCTGCCTCCTGGCTGGAGCACCAAGAGCTTTTCATCCACACGGCTCAGGATAAAAGGGAGAAAAAGTAGAGGGAATTAGTAGAAGTATGAAGAAAGAAGAAGGAAAGGAGGGTAGGAAGGAAGGAAGAAAGAAAGAAAGAAGCAAAGAAGGAAAGAAGGCAAGAAGGAAAGAAAGGAGGGAGGGAGGGAGGGAGGAAGGAAGGAAGGAGGGAAAGAAGGAAAAAAGACAGAAAGAAAGAAGATACAGTAAAAATAAAATAAAGTATAATAAAGTTACTGAATTAAAAAATTCTTATTTAGAATAAAAAAGGGGGCGGATAGAACCTTAGGACAAATGTTGGAAGCAAAGCTATACAGACAAAATCTTACACAGAAGCATACACATACACCCTCACTAAAAGAGGTAAATGGGGAAAAATCATAAATCTTGCTGTCAGAGACCACCTCCTCAATTTGGGATGATTCGTTGTCTAAAGGAGGGAAGGAAGGAAGGAAAGAAAGAAAGAAAGACAGACAGAAGGAAAGAACAAAGGTAAAGTATAATAACGTTATTAAAATTAATTATTAAGAAAAAAAATTTTTTTTAAAAATCATGGACGGATAGAACCCTAGGACAAATGGTGGAAGCAAGACTATACACACAAGATCTCACACAGAAGCATACACATACACATTCACAAAAAGAGGAAAAGGGAAAAAATCATAGATCTTGCTCCTAAAGTCCACTTCCTTAATTTGGGATGATTGGTTGTCTATTCAGGTATTCCACAGATGCAGGGTATATCAAGTTGATTGTGGAGCTTTAATCCGCTGCTTCTGAGGCTGCTGGGAGAGATTTCCCTTTCTCTTCTTTGTTCTCACAGCTCCCAGGGCTCAGCTTTGGATTTGGCCCTGCCTCTGCGTGTAGGTCGCTGGAGGGCGTCTGTTTTTTGCTCAGACAGGATGGGGTTAAAAGAGCCGCTGATTCGGGGGCTCTGGCGCACTCAGGCCGGCGGGGAAGGAGGGGCACGGAGTGCAGGGTGGGCCTGCAGTGGCAAAGGCCGGCGTGACTTTGCACCAGCCTGAGGCGCGCTGTGCGTTCTCCCGGGGAAGTTGTCCCTGGATCCTGGGAACCTGGCAGTGGCGGGCTGCACAGGCTCCGCGGAAGAGGGGTGTGGAGAGTGACCTGTGCTCGCACACAGGCCCCTTGGTGGCGGCAGCAGCAGCCTTAACGTCTCCTGCCCGCCTCTGGGGTCCGCGGTTTTAGCCGCGGCTTGCGCCCGTCTCTGGATTCCGCGCTTTCAGCCACGGCTCGCGCCCGTCTCTGGGGTCCGCGCTTTCAGCGGCGGCTCGCGCCCGTCTCTGGGGTCCGCGCTTTCAGCCGCAGCTCGTGCCCGTCTCTGGGGTCCGCGCTTTCAGCCGCGGCTCGCGCCCGTCTCTGGGGTTCGCACTTTTAGCCGCGGCTCGCGCCCGTCTCTGGAGTTCCTTTAAGCAGCGTTCTTAAACCCCTCTCCTCACGCCCCAGGAAACAAAGAGGGAAGGAAAAGTCTCCTGCCTCTTCGGCAGGTGCAGACTTTTCCCCGGACTCCCTCCCGGCTAGCCGTGGTGCACCAACGCCTTCAGGCTATGTTCAAGCCGCCAACCCCAGTCCTCTCCCTGTGCTCCATCCGAAACTGAAACCCGAGCCTCAGAGTGTCAGCTCGCAGCCCCGCCCGCCCCGGCGGGTGAGCAGACAAGCCTCTCGGGCTGGTGAGTGCCGGTCGGCACCGATCCTCTGTGCGGGAATCTCCCCACTTTGCCCTCCGCACCCATTGCTGTGCACTCTTCCGCGGCTTCGAAGCTCCCCCCTCCGCCTCCCACAGTCTCCGCCCGCGAAGGGGCTTCCTAGTGTGTGGAAACTTTTCCTCCTTCACAGCTCCCTCCCACTGGTGCAGGTGCTGTCCCTATTCTTTTGTCTCTGTTTTTTCTTTTTTTTCTTTTGCCCTACCCAGGTACGTGGGGAGTTTCTTGCCTTTTGGGAGGTCTGAGGTCTTCTGCCAGCCTTCAGTAGGTGTTCTGTAGGAGTTGTTCCACGTGTAGATGTATTTCTGGTGTATCTATGGGGAGGAAGGTGATCTCCGCGTCTTACTCTTCCGCCATCTTCCGCCTTCTCCTCCCTTGAGGTTTTAATGTAGCAGTCTCTCTCTCTCTCTCTCTCTACACACACACACACACACACACACACACACACACACACACACACACACACACACATATATAGTTGTTTTATGTTGCTTCTCTCTTAATTTCAGATGCAGTTCCCATTTTCTGCATTTGTACTCTTCTCATGGTTTCCAGTTTTGATATCATATTTGTGTGTGTATGATTTCCTCCTTTTACTGTATATTTGCCTTTACCAATGAGCTTTCCCATTTGTGATTTTCTTGGTTTTAATTGTGACCTCTTTTTTTTTTCCCTGCCTAGAGTAGCTCCTTTAGTATTTTTTGTAAAGCTGGTTTGGTGGTGCTGAATTCTCTTAGCTTTTTCTTCTCTCTAAAGATTTTTATTTCTCCATCAAATCTGAACGAGATCCTTGCTGGGTAAAGTATGCTTTTCTGTAGGTTTTTTTCTTTCATCACTTTAAATATATTGTGTCCCTCCTTTATAGCCTGCATATTTTCTGCTGAAAGATCAGGTGATAACCTAATGGGGATTCCCTTGTATGCTACTTTTTCTTTTGTTGCTTTTAATATTTTTTCTTCGTATTTAATTTTTGTTAGTTTGATTAATATGTGTCTCAGTGTGTTCCTCCTTGGGTTTATCCTGTATGGGACTCTGCACTTCCTGGACTTGAATGAATATTTCCTTTCCCATGTTAGGGAATTTTTTGACTATAATAAATTCAAATATTTTCTCCTCCCTTTCTCTTTCTCTTCTTCTGGGACCCCTATGATTTGAATGTTAGTGCATTTAATCTTGTCCCAGAGGTCTCTGATAGTGTCCTCATTTGTTTCCATTTTTTTTGTTTTGTGTCAGTGATTTTGACCATTCTATCTTCCAGCTCACTTATCCGTTCTTCTGTCTCAGCTTATTCCTCTATTGATCCTTCTAGTGTATTTTTCATTTCAGTTATCGTATTGTTCATCATTGTTTGTTTGTTTTGTAGTTCTTCTAGGTCCTTGTTAAACATTTCTTTTATCTTCTTCATCCATGTCTCCGTCTCTTTCCAAGATCTTGGATCATCTTTACTATCATTACTCTGAATTATTTTTTCAGGCAGTTTGCCTATCTCCCCTTCATTTTGTTGTTCTTACAGGTTTTTATCTTGCTCCTTCATCTGCAAAATATTTCTCTGTCGTCTCATTTTGTCTAACTTACTGTTTTTGTGATATCCTTTTTGCAGGCTGAAGGATCATAGTTCCTATAGCTTCTGGTGTCTGCCCCCTGGTAGGTGAGTTTGGTCAGGATCTTGTGCAGGCTTCCTGGTAGGAGGGACTGGTGCATGTCCTCTGGTGGTTGGAGCTGGTTCTTGTCCCTCTGTTGGGCAGGGGTTTCTCAAGTAGTGTTTTTTGGTGTGTCTGTGAACTTAGTACTACTTTAGGCAGCCTGTCTGCTGAAGGGTGGGGCTGTGTTTCTGTCTTTCTGGTCATTTGGACAGAGGCATTCCAACACTGGATCCTGCAATCTGTTGGATGGGGCCAGGTCTTGGTGCCAAGGTCATGACCTCTGGGAGAGCTCACAGCAATTAATATTCTTGAGGGCTGGGAATTCCCTGGGATTCCAGGGGACAGGATTCAGCACTCACACCATGGGGGTGTGGTTCTACACCTGGTCAGGAACGAAGATCCCACAAGCTGCACAGTGCAGCCAAAAGAAAACAAACAAAAAACACCAAAAAAGAAAACAAATAATAAAAATGAAACAAGCAATAAAAGACAAAATGAAACAACAAAAATCAATGAACAAATGCAAAAAGAAACCTAAAAAACAAAAATTTAAATAAAATAAAGAAATAAAAAATAAATTAAAAAATAAACAACCACAACAATAACAAAATTCCCTGGGGCCTCTGCTACCAGCATCCTTGCCCCCACACTGTGCTACAGCCACCTCATGCCTACCCAGGAGACCCTCTATGACCTCTAGGTAGGTCTAGCCCAAGTTCCTTGGAAGTACTTGTTTGTGCTGTGTCCCAGGGTGTGTGAGACCTTGTGTGCACCCTCCAAGATTGGAGTCTGTTTCTCCTAGCCCTGTGGGCTCTTACAGTCAAAACCCACTGGCCTTCTGGACTAAATGTTCTGGGGGTTCTTCCTCCCAAGGCCAGACCCTCAGACTGTCTTGGAGGGACATTTTAATGTGGGAACGTCCCTGTGTAGCCTGCATGGGTCTATTTTTTTGTTTGTTTTTTGTGCAAGGGCTGTTGAAATATGGATGTCTGCCACCTCTTTCCTCAGTGTATGCTGGCTATTATCACCCTGATAGGTGGTTTGACTGGTGTTGTGGTGACCAGAAAATACCTAGATATTGAGTGGTGACTCTGTTTTGCTGTGTGGTTGTCACTGCCCTGTCAGGGGTGGAGTCTGCTCTCTAGTTGATGGAGTAGAGCCTCCTAGATTAGTTTCTTTGCTATGTTCCTGATCTGTGGTGCAAGGGATGTGGGATTGGAGCACACCTACTGGGAGAGAAGCCACTGAGTATTCCTCCTCTGAAGCTCTGCACCTCTCAGTGTGTTCTTTTGTGTCACCTTTCACCTGTTGTGCAAGCTCACAAATTACTCTGTTGTTGGCATGGCTCTCAGCCCCACCTTAACCATTGGTATGACGGCATTGGCCCTGGTTTCTCTCAGGCATTATTTTCACCAGGCTACCAGCATAGATCCTCTAAGGTCAGGCCCCAGGATTTCAGTAATCATGGATCTGGACCCATGGTGGGTGCCATAGGAGCAGCTTCTACTCTGGCCTGGATCAACCCCCACTTGTGTGTCCCCACAAAGTCTACAGCTGCTAAAGCTAGACCTGTCTTGGCTGTGGGAGCACTTCTTGTCCATTCATATGTTCTGTAGGTGCTGAGTTTACAAAGCAGGTCACGGGGGTGTCAATTCATGATTTGCACATCTACGAGGATAGATTTCAGCTTTTCTTCTTTAGATCCCCTGGGAATCAGCTGTGCTTTCTTCCCCACCTCTGCATGTGGGCCACGCACAAGGTTCTGCTCTCCAGGCTGCCCCAGAGCACATGAGTCCACCCCGGTAAGGAGGGGGCAGGGAGGCAGCAGCAGAGAGGTTTGCAGGAACCCCAGTGGAAATGGAGCATGTGGGGTAGCTGGCAGCCATGTATGCAAGACAGCTGGCCCTGGGTGGTTATGCAGCACAAGGGGGAGCTGAACAGTGCGAGAGAGCCTGCCTTCATCAGCGCCCTTCTTAGTGCCTGGCCATGGGAGTGAGAGAGCCATCCTTATCTGATTTTAGAATCAAGATCTCTTGGGCCTTGTAAGAAAGCTGGGAAGCTTTAACTCTTTTTCTATTTTCTGGAACAATTTTATAAAATATAAATTAACTGTTCCTTAATCATTAGTTGAACTTACCTCTAGTTGTCTGGAACTAGATATTGCCAGTGGTTGTGGGGGTGGAGGTGGGGGGAGGTATTTGAATACCATTTCAATTTCTTTAATATTATTGGTCTAAATTTTCTATTTTTCTTCACCAAGTGTGGTAAGTTATATTTTTCTAGAAAGTGTATCCATTTTATTTTGGATACATTTATTAGCACACTGTTCATAATTAAGTTCTGTTTTCTCAGTCTCTGTTGTTTTCAATAGTTATTTGCCTTTCTCTATGTTTTCTTTATTTGCATTTTCTCTCTTTTTTTCCTGTGCAGTCTTGTTAAAGGAATGACTTTTAAAATAAATTTTATCAGAACACCAAGTTTTGATTTTGTTACTTTATATTTAAATGGTGTTGTTTATTTCATCTCTATCTACTCAAATCGTTATTATTTTATGTATATATTGGACTTACTCTGTTCCTTTGTTTGGGAAGCAGCTTCTTGTGTTGAATGAATAAATCATTTAGAGTAGTTTTTATTGTTTCAGATTTTTTTCCTATGATATAATTTTTAATTGATATTTGAATAGTAGGACTTTTTAAAAATAAATTTATTTTTTACTTTTTAATTTTTTTTTACATCTTTATTGGAGTATAATTGCTTTACAATGGTGTGTTAGTTTCTGCTTTATAACAAAGTGAATCAGTTATACATAAACATATGTTCCCATATCTCTTTCCTCTTGCGTCTCCCTCCCTCCCACCCTCCCTAGCCAACCCCTCCAGGCAGTCACAAAGCACCAAGATCTCCTTGTGCTATGAGGCTGCTTCCCACTAGCTATCTACCTTACGTTTGGTAGTGTATATATGTCCATGCCTCTCTCTCACTTTGTCACAGCTTACCCTTCCCCCTCCCCATGTCCTCAAGTCCATTCTCTAGTAGGTCTGTGTCTTTATTTCTGTCTTACCCCTAGGTTCTTCATGACATTTTTTTTCTTATATTCCATATATATGTGTTAGCATACAGTATTTGTCTTTCTCTTTCTGACTTACTTCACTCTGTATGACAGACTCTAGGTCTATCCACCTCATTACAAATAGCTCAATGTCGTTTCTATTTATGGCTGAGTAATATTCCATTTTATATATGTGCCACATCTTCTATATCCATTCATCCAATGATGGACAGTTAGGATGTTTCCATCTCTGGGCTATTGTAAATAGAGCTGCAATGAACATTTTGGTACATGACTCTTTTAGAATTATGGTTTTCTCAGGGTATATGCCCAGTAGTGGGATTGCTGGGTGATATGGTAGTTCTAGTTGTAGTTTTTTAAGGAACCTCCATACTGTTCTCCACAGAGGCTGTATCAATTTACATTCCCACCAACAGTGCAAGAGGGTTCCCTCTTCTCCACACCCTCTCCAGCATTTATTGTTTCTAGACTTTTTGATGATGGCCATTCTGACTGGTGTGAGATGATATCTCATTGTAGTTTTGATTTGCAATTCTCTAATGATTAATGATGTTGAGCATTCTTTCATGTGTTTGTTGGCAGTCTGCATATCTTCTGAACTGATTTTTATGATTTCTTTCCTTCTGCTAAATTTGGGCTTTTTTTGTTCTTCTTTCTCTAATTGCTTTAGGTGCAAGGTTAGGTTGTTTATTCGAGATGTTTCCTGTTTTAAAGGTAGGATTGTATTGCTATAAACTTCCCTCTTAGAACTGCTTTTTCTGCATCCCATAGATTTTATGTCGTCATGTCTCCATTTTCATTTGTTTCTAGGTATTTTTTATTTCCTTTTTGATTTCTTCAGTGATCATTTAATTATTAAGGAGTGTTTTGTTTAGCCTCCATGTGTTTATATTTTTTACAGATCTTTTCTTGTAATTGATATGTAGTCTCATAGCCTTGGGGTCAGAAAAGATACTTGATACAATTTCAGTTTTCTTAAATTTACTAAGGCTTGATTTGTGATGCAAGATACGATCTATCCTGGAGAATGTTCCAAGAGCACTTGAGAAAAATGTGTATTCTGCTGTTTTTGGATGGAGTGTCCTATAAATATCAATTAAGTCCATCTTGTTTAATGTATCATTTAAAGCGTGTGTCTCCTTATTTATTTTCATTTTGGATGATCTGTCCATGGGTGAAAGTGGGGTGTTTAAGTCCCCTACTATGAATATGTTACTGTCGATTTCCCCTTTTATGGCTGTTAGTATTTGCCTTATGTATTGAGGTGCTCCTATGTTGGGTGCATAAATATTTACAATTGTTATATCTTCTTCTTGGATCGATCCCTTGATCAGTATGCAGTGTCCTTCTTTGTGTCTTCTAATAGTCTTTATTTTAAATTCTATTTTGTCTGATATGAGAATTGCTACCCCAGCTTTCTGTTGGTTTCCATTTGCATGAAATATCTATTTCCATCCCCTTACTTTCAGTCTGTATGTGTCTCTAGGTCTGAAGTGGGTCTCTTGTAGATAGCAAATATATGTGTCTTGTTTTTGTATCCATTCAGCCAATCTGTGTCTTTTGGTGGGAGCATTTAGTCCATTTACATTTAAGATAATTATCGATATGTATGTTCCTATTCCCATTTTCTAAATTGTTTTGGGTTCGTTATTGTATGTCTTTCCCTTCTCTTGTGTTTCTTGCCTAGAGAAGTTCCTTTAGCATTTGTTGTAAAGCTGGTTGGGTGGTGCTGTACTCTCTCAGCTTTTGCTTGTCTGTAAAGGTTTTAATTTCTCCATCAAATCTGAATGAGATCCTTGCTGGGTAGAGTAGTCTTGGCTGCAGGTTTTTCTCCTTCATCAGTTTCAGTATGTCCTGCCACTCCCTTCTGGCTTGTAGGGTTTCTGCTGAGAGATCAGCTGTTAACCTTATGGGGATTCCCCTATGTGTTATTTGTTGTTTTTCCCTTGCTGCTTTTAATATACTTTCTTTGTATTTAATTTTTGACAGTTTGATTAATATGTGTCTTGGCGTATTTCTTCTTGTATTTATCCTGTATGGGACTCTCTGTGCTTTCTGGACTTGATTAACTATTTCCTTTCCCATATTAGGGAAGTTTTCAACTATAATCTCTTCAAATATTTTCTCAGTCCCTTTCTTTTTCTCTTCTTCTTCTGAAACCCCTATAATTCGAATGTTGGTGCGTTTAATGTTGTCCCAGAGGTCTCTCAGACTGTCCTCAGTTCTTTTTGTTCTTTTTTCTTTATTCTGCTCTGCAGTAGTTATTTCCACTATTTTATCTTCCAGGTCACTTATCCGTTCTTCTGCCTCAGTTATTCTGCTATTGATCCCATCTAGAGTACTTTGAATTTCATTTATTGTGTTGTTCATCGTTGCTTGTTTCATCTTTACTTCTTCTAGGTCCTTGTTAACTGATTCTTGCATTTTGTCCATTCTATTTCCAAGATTTCGGATCATCCTTACTATCATTATTCTGAATTCTTTTTCAGGTAGACTGCCTATTTCCTCTTCATTTGTTAGGTCTGGTGCATTTTTATCTTGCTCCTTTATCTGCTGTGTGTTTTTCTGTCTTCTCATTTTGCTTATCTTACTGTGTTTTGGGTCTCCTTTTTGCAGACTGCAGGTTCGTAGTTCCCGCTGTTTTTGATGTCTGTCTCCAGTGGCTAAGGTTGGTTCAGTGGGTTGTGTAGGCTTCCTGGTGGAGGGGACTAGTGCCTGTGTTGTGGTGGATGAGGTTGGATCTTGTCTCTGTAGTGGGCAGGTTCACGTCTGGTGGTGTGTTCTGGGGCGTCTGTGGCCTTATTATAATTTTAGGCAGCCTCTCTGCTAATGGGTGGGGTTGTGTTCCTGTTTTGCTAGTTGTTTGGCATATGTTGTCCAGCACTGTAGCTTGCTGGTCATTGAGTGAAGCTGGATGGTGGTGTTAAGATGGAGGTCTCTGGGAGATTTTCGCCATTTGATATTATGTGGAGCTGGGAGGTCTCTTGTGGACCAGTGTCCTGAAGTTCGCTCTCCTACATCAGAAGCAGAGCCCTGACTCCTGGCTGGAGCACCAAGAGCTTTTCATCCACACAGCTCAGTATAAAAGGGAGAAAAAGTAGAGGGAATTAGTAGAAGTATGAGGAAAGAAAGAAGGAAAGGAGGGTAGGAAGGAAGGAAGAAAGAAAGAAAGAAGCAAAGAAGGAAAGAAGGCAAGAAGGAAAGAAAGGAGGGAGGGAGGGAGGGAGGAAGGAAGGAAGGAGGGAAAGAAGGAAAAAAGACAGAAAGAAAAGATACAGTAAAAATAAAATAAAGTATAATAAAGTTATTGAATTAAAAAATTCTTATTTAGAAAAAAAAAAGGGACGGATAGAACCTTAGGACAAATGTTGGAAGCAAAGCTATACAGACAAAATCTTACACAGAAGCATACACATACACCCTCACTAAAAGAGGTAAATGGGGAAAAATCATAAATCTTGCTGTCAGAGACCACCTCCTCAATTTGGGATGATTCGTTGTCTAAAGGAGGGAAGGAAGGAAGGAAAGAAAGAAAGAACGAAGGTAAAGTATAATAACGTTATTAAAATTAATTATTAAGAAAAAAATTTAAAAAAAAAACCATGGACGGATAGAACCCTAGGACAAATGGTGGAAGCAAGACTATACACACAAGATCTCACACAGAAGCATACACATACACACTCAGAAAAAGAGGAATAGGGAAAAAAATCATAGATCTTGCTCCTAAAGTCCACTTCCTTAATTTGGGATGATTGGTTGTCTATTCAGGTATTCCACAGATGCAGGGTATATCAAGTTGATTGTGGAGCTTTAATCCGCTGCTTCTGAGGCTGCTGGGAGAGATTTCCCTTTCTCTTCTTTGTTCTCACAGCTCACAGGGGCTCAGCTTTGGATTTGGCCCTGCCTCTGCATGTAGGTCGCTGGAGGGCGTCTGTTTTTTGCTCAGACAGGACGGGGTTAAAGGAGCCGCTGATTCGGGGGCTCTGGCGCACTCAGGCCGGCGGGGAGGGAGGGGCACGGAGTGCGGGGCGGGCCTGCGGAGGCAGAGTCCGGCGTGACTTTGCACCAGCCTGAGGCCCGCCATGCGTTCTCCCGGGGAAGTTGTCCCTGGATCCCGGGAACCTGGCAGTGGTGGGCTGCACAGGCTCCACGGAAGAGGGGTGTGGAGAGTGACCTGTGCTCGCACACAGGCCCCTTGGTGGCGGCAGCAGCAGCCTTAGCGTCTCCCGCCCGTCTCTGGGGTCCGTGCTTTTAGCCACGGCTTGCGCCCGTCTCTGGGGCCCGCGCTTTTAGCCGCGGCTCGCGCCCGTCTCTGGGGTTCGCGCTTTTAGCCGCGGCTCGCGCCCGTCTCTGGAGTTCCTTTAAGCAGCGTTCTTAAACCCCTCTCCTCACGCACCAGGAAACAAAGAGGGAAGAAAAAGTCTCCTGCCTCTTCGGCAGGTGCAGACTTTTCCCCGGACTCCCTCCCGGCTAGCCGTGGTGCACCAACGCCTTCAGGCTATGTTCAAGCCGCCAACCCCAGTCCTCTCCCTGTGCTCCGTCCGAAACCGAAACCCGAGCCTCAGAGCCTCAGCTCGCAGCCCCGCCCGCCCCGGCGGGTGAGCAAACAAGCCTCTCGGGCTGGTGAGTGCCGGTCGGCACCGATCCTCTGTGCGGAAATCTCCCCGCTTTGCCCTCCGCACCCGTTGCTGTGCACTCCTCCGTGGCTTCGAAGCTCCCCCCTCCGCCTCCCTCAGTCTCCGCCCGCGAAGGGGCTTCCTAGTGTGTGGAAACTTTTCCTCCTTCACAGCTCCCTCCCACTGGTGCAGGTGCTGTCCCTATTCTTTTGTCTCTGTTTTTTCTTTTTTTTTTTTCTTTTGCCCTACCCAGGTACGTGGGGAGTTTCTTGCCTTTTGGGAGGTCTGAGGTCTTCTGCCAGCCTTCAGTAGGTGTTCTGTAGGAGTTGTTCCACGTGTAGATGTATTTCTGGTGTATCTGTGGGGAGGAAGGTGATCTCCGCATCTTACTCTTACACCATCTTCAAGGTCCCCCCTTGTTTGATCCTTTAATCCATTTACATTTAAGGTAAGGATCAATATGTATGCTCCTATTACCATTTTCTTAATTGTTTTAGGTTTGCTGTTTTAAGTCTTTTCCTTCTCTTGTGTTTCCGGCCTAGAGAGTTGCCTTTAGCATTTCTTGTAAAGCTGGTTTTGTGCTGCTGAATTCTCTTAGCTTTTGCTTGTTTTAAAGGTTTTAATTTCTCCATCAAACCTGAATGAGATCCTTGCTGGGTAGAGTAATCTTTGTTGCATGTTTTCCTTCTTCATCACTTTAAATATGTCCTGCCACTCCTTTCTGGCTTGCAGAGTTTCTGCTGAAAGATCATCTGTTAACCTTATGGGGATTCCCTTGTTGTTATTTGTTGTTTTTCCCTTGCTGCCTTTAATATGTTTTCTTTGTATTTAATTTTTGACTGTTTGATTAATATGTGTCTTGGTGTGTGTCTTCTTGAATTTATCCTGTGTGGGACTCTCTGTGCTTCCTGGACTTGATTAACTATTTCCTTTCCCACATTAGGGAATTTTTCAACTATAATCTCTTCAGATATATCTTAGTTCCCTTCTTTTCTCTTCTTCTTCTGGGACCCCTATAATTCGAATGTTGGTGCATTTAATGTTGTCCCAGAGGTGTCTGAAGCTGTCCTCAATTCTTTTCATTCTTTTTTTCTTTATTGTGCTCTGCCGTAGTTATTTCCACTATTTTATCTTTCAGGCCACTTATCTGTTCTTCTGCCTCAGTTATTCTGGTATTGATCCCTTCTAGAGGATTTTTAATTTCACTTATTTTGTTGTTTATGACTGTTTGTTCTTTACTTCTGCTAGGTCCTTGTTAAACGTTTCTTATATTTTCTCCTTTCTATTTCGAAGATTTTCAATCATCTTTGCTATCATTTTTCTGAATTCTTTTTCAGGTAGACTGCCTATTTCCCCTTCATTTGTTAGATCTGGTTGTTCTAAGAGGGAAGTTTATAGCAATACAATCCTACCTTAAGCAACAGGAAACATCTTGAATAAACAACCTAACCTTGCACCAAAAGAAATTAGAGAAAGAAGAACAAAAAACCCCGAAAGTTAGCAGAAGGAAAGAAATAATAAAAATCAGATCAGAAATAAATGAAAAAGAAATGAAGGAAACAGTAGCAAGGATCAATAAAACTAAAAGCTGGTTCTTTGAGAAGATAAACAAAATTGATAAAACATTAGCCAGACTCATTAAGAAAAAGAGGGAGAAGACTCAAATCAATAGAATTAGAAATGAAAAATGAGAAGTAACAACTGACACTGCAGAAATACAGAAGATCATGAGAGATTACTACAAGCAACTCTCTGCCAATAAAATGGACAACCTGGAAGAAATGGACAAATTCTTAGAAATGCACAACCTGACAAGACTGAATCAGGAAGAAGTAGAAAATATGAACAGACCAATCACAAGCACTGAAATGGAAACTGTGATTAAAAATCTTCCAACAAACAAAAGCCCAGGACCAGATTTCTTCACAGGCGAATTCTATCAAACAATTAGAGAAGAGTTAACACCTATCCTGCTCAAACTCTTCCAAAACATAGCAGAGGGAGGAATACTCCCAAACTCTTTCTACGAGGCCACCATCACCTTGATACCAAAACCAGACAAGGATGTCACAAAGAAAGAAACATACAGGCCAATATCACTGATGAACATAGATGCAAAAACCTCAACAAAATACTAGCAAACAGAATCCAACAGCACATTAAGAGGATCAGAAACCATGATCAAGTGGGGTTTATTCCAGGAATGCAAGGATTCTTCAATATTCACAAATTAATCAACGTGATACACCATATTAACAAATTGAAGGAGAAAAACCATATAATCATCTCAATAGATGCAGAGAAAGCTTTCGAGAAAATTCAACTCCCATTTATGATAAAAACCCTGCAGAAAGTAGGCATAGAGGGAACTTTCCTCAACATAATAAAGGCCATATATGACAAACACACAACTTACATCGTCCTCAATGGTGAAAAAGTAAAAGCAGTTCCACTAAGATAAGGAACAAGACAAGGTTGCCCACTCTCACCACTCTTAATCAACATAGTTTTGGAAGTTTTAGCCACAGCAATCAGAGAAGAAAAGGAAATAAAAGGAATCCAAATCAGAAAAGAAGAAAGAAAGCTGTCACTGTTTGCAGATGACATGATACTATACATAGAGAATCCTAAAGATGCGACTAGAAATCTACTACAGCTAAACAATGAATTTGGTAAAGTAGCAGGATACAAAATTAATGCACAGAAATCTCTGGCAGTCCTATGCCTTAATGATGAAAAATCTGAAAATGAAATCAAGAAAACACTCCCATTTACCATTGCAACAAAAAGAATAAAATATCTAGGAATAAACCTTCCTATGGATACAAAACACCTGTATGCAGAAAATTATAAGACACTGATGAAAGAAATTAAAATTTTTGCCTTGCTCCTTCATCTGCTGAGTGTTTCTCTGTCTTCTCTTTTTTCTTAAATTACTGTGTTTGTGGCTCTCCTTTTTGCAGTCTGCAGGTTCGTAGATCCTGCTGTTTTTCGTGTCTGTCCCCAGTGGCTAAGGTTCGTTCAGTAGGTTGCCTATGCTTCATAGTGGAGGGGACTACTGCCTGTGTTCTGGTGTATGAGGCTGGATTTTGTCTTTCTGGAGGGCAGGTCCACTTCTGGTGGTGTGTTTTGGGGTTTCTGTGGCCTTATCATGGTTTTCGGCAGCCTCTCTGCTTATGGATGGGGTTTATTCCTGTCTTGTTGTTGTTTGGCACAGGGTGTACAGCACTGTAGCTTGCTGCTCGTTGAGTGGGGATGGGTCTTGGTGTTTAGATGGAGATATTATGTGGAGCTGGGAGGTCTTTTAGGGACCAGTCTCTTGTACTTGACTCTCCCACCTCAGAGGCACAGTCCTGATGCCTGGCTGGAGCACCAAAAGCCTGTCATCCACACAGCTCAGAATAAAAGGGAGGAAAAAAAGAAAGAAAGAAAGAAGAAGGGAAAATAAAATAAAGTTATAAAAATAAATTTAATTAGTAAAAAAAATTTAAGTAATAAAAAATAATATGGAAAGAAAGAAGAGAGGAACCAAACCAAAAAACAAATCCACCAATAATAACAAGTGCTAAAAACTATACTAAAAAAAACAAACAGACAGACAGAACCCTAAGACAAATGGTAAAAACAAAGCCATACAGACAAAATCACACACAGAAACATACACATACACACTCACAGAAAGAGAAAAAGGGAAAAATAATATATTGTTGCTCCCAAATCCACCTCCTTAATTTGGGATGATTCATTGTCTATTCAGGTATTCCAAAGATGCAGGGTACATCAAGTTGTATGTGGAGATTTAATCCGCTGCTCCTGAGGCTCCTGGGAGAAATTTTCCTTTCTCTTCTTTATTCGCACAGGTCCCAGTTTTCATCTTTGTACCTGGCCCCGCCTCACCATGTAGGTCGCCTGACAGCATCTGTTCTTAACTCAGGCAGGACGGGGTAAAAGGAGAAGCTACTTCGGTGGCTCTGGCTCACTGAGGCCGGGGTGAGGGAGTGTTATGGAATCAGGGGCGAGCCTGCGGTGGTAGAGGCTGGTGTGACGTTGCACCAATGTGAGGCATGCCCTGTGTTCTCCCGGGGAAACTTTCCCTGAATCATGTGACCCTGGCAGTGGCCGGCTGCACAGGCTCCCGGGAGGGAGGAGTGGATAGTGACCTGTGCTTGCTCACAGACTTCTTGGTGACTGCAGCAGCAGCCTTGGCATCTCGTGCCCATCTCTGTGGTCCATGCTGATAGCTGTGGCTCGTGCCTATCTCTGGAGCTTGTTTAAGTGGCGATCTTAATCCCTTCTCCTCCCGCATCGTGAAACAAAGAGGCAAGAAAAAGTCTCTTAATTGTGTTCGCTGCCGCCACCACGCCACTGTCGCTCTCTGATGCCAGCGCCGCCTCTAGCTCGCTGAGCTTCTGCCGAAGGAGAAGGGAGGTAAGTAAGGAGGTCTTTATACCATGGCTCGTACAAAGGAGACTGCCCGCAAATTGACCGGTAGTAAAGCACCGAGGAAGCAACTGACTACAAAAGCCGCTCGCAAGAGTGCGCCCTCTACTGGAGGGGTGAAGAAACCTCATCGTTACAGGCCTGGTACCGTGACACTCCGTGAAATTAGACGTTATCAGAAGTCCACTGAACTTCTGATTCGCAAACTTCCCTTCCAGAGTCCGGTGCGGGAAATTGCTCAGGACTTCAAAACAGATCTGTGCTTCCAGAGTGCAGCTATTGGTGCTTTGCAGGAGACAAGTGAGGTCTATCTGGTTGGCCTTTTTGAAGACACCAACCTGTGTGCTATCCATGCCAAACGTGTAACGATTATGCCAAAAGACATCCAGCTAGCATGCTGCATACATGGAGAACGTGCTTAAGAATCCACTATGATGGGAAACATTTCATTATTTAAAAAAAAAATTCTCTTCCTGTTATTGGTAGTTCTGAACGTTAGATTCCCCCCCCCCCGTGGGGTCAAAAGGTACCTAAGTATATGATTGCAGGTGGAAAAATGGGGGACAAAAATCAGGTATTGGCAGTTTTACCATTTTCATTTGTGTGTGAATTTTTAATATAAATGCGGGGACATAAAGAATTAATGCAAGTCAAAATGTTTCAGTGAACAAGTTTCAGCAGTTCAACTTTATAACAATTATAAATAAACATGTTAAATTTTTCTGGACAATGCCATCATTTGGATTTTTTTAAAACAAGTAAAATTCTTATTGACTGCAACTAAATGGTGTTTGTAGCATTTTTATCATACAGTAGATTCCATCCATTCACTATATTTTTCTAACTGAGTTGTCCTATATGCAAGTACATGTTTTTTGATGTCTGTCTTCTGTGCTGTTCCTGTAAGTTTGCTATTAAAATACATTAAACTATAAAAAATAAGAAAAAAGAAAAATCTCTTGCCTCTTCGACAGCTCCAGACATTTTCCCAGACTCCCTCCCAGCTACCTGTGGTGCACTAACCCCCTTCAGGCTGTGTTCAAACAACCAAACCCAGTCCTCTCCCTGAAATACAACCGAATCCGGAGCCTCAGCTCCCATCACCCGCCCGCCCTGGCGGGTGAGCAAACAAGCCTCTAGGGCTGGTGAGTGCTGGTCGGCACCGATCCTCTTTGCGGGAATGTCTCTGCTTTGCCCTCCGTACCCCTGTTGCTGCACTCTCCTCTGTGGCTCCGAAGCTTGCCCCCTCCACCACCCGCAGTCTCCGTGAGTGGAAAGTCTTCCTTTCCTCCTTCACAGCTCCCTCCCACTGGTGCAGGTCCCGTCCCTATTCTTTTGCCTCTGTTTTCTCTTTTTTCTTTTGCCATACCCAGGTTCGTGGGGAGTTTCTCACCTTTTCAGATGTCTGTCTTCTGCCAGCGTTCAGTAGGTGTTCTGTAGGAATTATTCCACATGTAGTTGTATTTCTGATGTATTTGTGGGGAGGAAGGTGATCTCCACGTTTTACTCTTTCGCCATCTTGAAGCTCCTCCTGAGGGTTGTTTTTAATATAGATATCTGCCACCTCTTTCCTCAATGTATACTGGCTGCTATCCTCTTTATAGGAGGTGTGACTGATGTTGTGATGACCAAAGCCTGCACTGAATATTGAGCAGGGCTTCCCCTTTGCTCTGTGATGTTCACTGCCCTGTCAGAAGTGAGGTCTGCTCCCTAATTCTTGGGTTAGAGGCCCCCAGATCTGTTTCTTAGCTTTGTTTTTGTTCTGCAGTGTGATATAGGTGGGATTGGACCACTCCCACTTGGACGGAAGCCACTGAGTCTTCCTCCTCTGGAGGAGTTCACCTGTGTCTGTGCTCTGTGGTGTCACCTTTTACCTGTTGTGCAAGCTCTCAGCTTACACTGTTGTAGGCACTGCTCTCTGTCCCACCTTACCTGTGGATATGCCAGTGGCTGGCCCTATTGTCTCTCAGATGTTGTTTACCCCAAGCCCCAATGTAGATCCACTGAAGTCAGGTCCAAGGATTGCAGTAATTATGGATCCGGACCTGCTTTGGGTGCTATGGGGGCAGCTTACTCTCTGGCCTGTCCCAACCCCCACGTTTATGTCCCCACAAAGTCTATAGCTGCTGAAGTTAGACCTGTCTTGGCTGTAGGAGCATTTGGTGTCCATTCAGATGTTCTGCATGTGCTGAATTAACCATTCCAATCACAGTGTCTTAATCCATGGTTTGCACTGCTTCAAGGAGAGATTTCAGCTCTGCTTCCTTAGTCACACATCTCCTGGAGTTCAGGTTTGGTTTCAGCCCCACCTCTCTGTATGGGTCACCCACAGCCATCTGCTCCCTGCCCAAGCAAGAGGGATCAGATACAGCGACCCCAGGTTCACAGGCCAGTTTCAGAAGGAGGAATTGGGGGTGGTGGCTGACTGGAGTGTGCATACTCTTTCAGGTGGGAGGGGGAGACGTTGGCAACGATTGGGGTGCGTGCATTTTCTCTGGCAGGAGTCCCTCCTTAGTGCCTGTGGAGGCGGGGGCTGGCATGTGGGGAGAGAATTTTGATGGTGACCCTGCCCTTCATGCATCACTCTGCAATGGCGCTTCATTTCTATGGTAGCCCGGGCTTCCTCCAGGAGCATTCCTGGTTATGGATTTCCTCACTCCTGTTCCCTCAGGCTGTCTCTGTGCAGCCAACAGCAATTCTCTCCCTGGGTCTGCTCTCCAAACACCACATTCCAGCACCCAGACCCTGTCAGCACTGGCAGACACCCGTCTCAGGCTGGGGTGGACAGGGCTGTGACATTGACTATCTGTGTAAGTCTCACTCTTTCCTCCCTGCCATAGACCAATTGCTGCTCTTTCCTCTGACAGCCCCCAAATCTCCCCTTTTATCTCAGCTGATCTCGCCAGTGAGGAGTCTTCTCTGATTGTGAGAACATTTCCTCTCCTTCAGCTCCCCACCAGGGGCCCAGGTCCCATCCCATTTCCTGTTTTCTTTATTTTTATTTTCTCTCTTTTGTCCTACCCAGTTATTCGGGGACCTTTTCTTATCCTTATAGGTGTCTCAGGTCCTCTGTTAGTGTTCAGCAAGTGCTCAGTGAGAATTCTTCTATTTGTAGATGTGTTCTTGATGTACTTGTGGGGAGAGGTAAACTCTGGTCCTCTTATTCTGCCATCTTGGGAAACGTTTAACTTCTCACTTAGTTCATCCAATCTTTCCTTCTGTTCTTTGAATGTCTTTACTATCATTACCTTGAACTCTTTTTCAAGTAGATTGCTTATTTTCACTTTATTTAATTCTTATTCTGGTGTTTTATCTTGTTCCTTTGCTTGGGACATATTCTTCGGTTGCTTTATTTTTTCTAATTTGCTGTTTTTATTTCTATGTATTTGGTAAGTTGGTTACATTTCTTGACTTTTGAATGTGGCCTTTTGTAGGTGATGTCCTATGTGTCACAGCAGCACACTCCTCTCTGGTCACCACAGCTATATGCTCTAGGGATGTCCTCTATTGTGGGCTGCATGGGTCCTTCTCTTTTGGTGGGCTGACTACTGTGGGTGTTCTGGTAGGTGTGGCTGGCCTCCAGTCTTGTTGGTTGCCAGGTCTTGCCTTGTGTGGAGGCTTCTGTCATGTGTAGGTAGGCCCAGGTTAAAACATGGCTGACTGCAGAGCCCTGGGTTGTCCTGTGGCTTTCCCACTGGTTGGCAGAGCCAGTTTCCTGGGAGTGTGGTTTCAGGGCTGTGGGTCGTGGATCTACTGGCAGTCTTCTGGTGAGAAGAATTTATACTGTCACTACTTGCAGATTACATGATTTGTATATAGAAAACCCTAAAATCTTCACCAAAAAACCTGTTAGAATAAATTCAGCAATGTTGCAGCATACAAGATTAATATACAAAAATCTGTTCCTTTTCTATACACTAATAATGAAATAACAGAACTAGAAAGCAAAAAAAATTCTGTTTAAAATCACATCAAAAATTATAAAGTATCTAGAATAAACATAACCAAGGAAGTGAAAGACCTATACACTGAAAACTATAAAACATTGATGAAGGAAATTGAAGATAATACAAAGAAAAGGAAAGTTATGCCCTGCTCTTGGATTGGAAGAATTAATATTGTTGAAATGGCCATACTACCCAAATAAATAGAGAGTTAATGCAATCCCTATAAAAATACCTGTGACATTTTTCACAGAACTAGAACAAATAATCCTAAAATTTATATGGAACAACAAAAGACCTCAAATTGCCAAAGTAATCTTGAAAAAGAAGAACAAAGCTGGAAGTATCACTCTTATAGACTTCAGATTATAATACAAACTCTAGTAATTAAAACAGCACTGTAGAGAGAGAGATTCAAGATAGCAGAAAAGTAGGTGGAAGTGGAGTTCATCTCTCTCCACGGATGCATCAGGAATATATCTATAGATGCAACAATTCTCACAGAACACTGGCTGAACACTAGCAGAAGACATTGGACACCAGAAAGGACTATAAAGATCCCTGTATAACTGGGTAGCATGGAAAATATGAAGGGAGAAGGAGGAGGAGAGGAAGTTGGATGGGACCTGCACACTGGGGTGGGGGACCTGAAGCAGAGGAGAGATTTCCGAATTCAGGGAAACCCTCTCTCCAATGGGGAAACCCCCTCTCTGATGGGAAAATCGATTGGGACAGAAGGGTAGCATTTGAGGCTGTCAGAAGAGGGTGAAGTGGCCTATCTATAGCAGATGGGACAGATTGAGAAATACACAGATGGTCCGTACTGTGGCCCTACGTGCCCCAGACTGGGACATATGTTCACAGTTGTGCAAAGAGGTTGGGAGCTGGTGCATGGGGATTGGAGAAACAGGCCCAGAGCGAGAAGTGCTTTTGGCTGTGGGGAGACGGATTGAGGGGACAGGATGGAGGAAATCTGCAGCAGGAAATGCCTATGGAGGAAGACTGGACTGCCATGGAAGCAGGGCACTACTGCTGAGTAACATGCAGGGTGAGGAGCCACTATTGTAACCTCTTTCATCCACACACTGGTGCCTGCCGATGACAATAAAAGAAGCCTTCTGTGGGCTGCATCTTGCATGCCAGCTGCCAAGAAATAATAAAAGCCCCCGCAGAGCAGGCCCTCATGTGCCAGCTAAAGGGCAATTAAAAAAAATGTCCTCTCAGGGCTGACCCTTGCATGCCTGCTGCTGGGTGCCAGAAAAACCCTGGCCATGGCTGGCCCTCATGTGCCTTATGCTGGGCACCAGAAAAGGCCCTCACTAGGGCCATATATCTTGTGCCCATGGCTGCCTGCTTCCCTGTGCATGTAGCAGCACTGGTGCTCCCATGATCCAAGCAGTCATACCACCTCTGTGCCCAGTACTCACAGGAGCAGGCCCAAGATCTCCAAGGAAGCCTCAGGACAAGACTCCTGTGGGTGGACCACACCAGACGTGAGGATAAAACCAAAGCTGAACCCCAGGGACAGGGTGACTAAGGAAGATAAAAATCTTTACATCAGCTGCACAAGCTGCAGATTAAATCCCCATGTTCAGCTAGGTAGACCATGCATCTATGGAATATCTGAATAGACAATGAGTGTTCCCACAAATGAAAATGGTCTAGCTCTGGCAGCTGTGGATTTTGGGGGCAGCACACACAGGAATTGGGCCAGATCAGAGTCTGAGTGGTCTCCACAGGGCCCACAGCAGGCCTAGAGACCAGTACAGAGGCAAAGGAGGTCCCCTTGGGGAGGCAGAGGTAGACTGTGGCTCATGGTGTGTGCAAGGAAACTTATAGCAGAGACCCCAGGGAAACATAATTATTATTATTAATTTTATTATGTTTTGATTCATTCTGTTGTTGGTTCTAGATTTTTTTGGGTGTTTTTGGTTTCTTTTTCTTTCCATTTTTTTGTTTGTTTGTTGTTGTTGTTTTAGTTTTTTTATAAATTTTTTTAGTCTTTTGGGATCTCCATGTTTTATAACATACTTTTATTTTTTATACATTTCTATTTTTACTTTGCTTTTCTGCTGTTCTGTGTTCTTTTCCCTTATTTCTTTCTTCCTCTTTTTCTTTAATATATTTGTCTTTTTAAAAATATTTCCATTTCTACTTTGTTTTTCTGTTGTCCTGTGATTTTTCCCTTTGTATTTTATTTTATTCTTATAATTTTTAAATCATTTTTATCAGTTTGTTTTGCTTCCTCACATTATTCTTCAGTTGGCACACTGTTTGATTTTTTTTTTTAGGTTATGTGTTTTGTTAGTTTTAATCCTAACTGTTTGATTCCATTTTTGAGTTATTCTATTTGTCTGTTTTTCTCTTGCTTTTTGTTGTATTTGGCTCTGTTTTTGTTTCTTTTAGGTGTGTGTGTGTGTTTCCTTATTTCTGTTTTTGTTTGTTTGATTTTGTTTTTACCATTTGCTGGGGTTTTGTTTGTCTTTTTTTTTTTTGCTTTAATATATTTTCTATTCTATTTTTTTATATTTCTGTTTCTACATTGATTTCTGTTGTTCTGTCTTCTTTCCCCATTCTCTTTTTCCTTTTTATATAATTTTTCTCTGTTTGTTTTGTTTCTTTGTTTCATTCTTCAGTTGACACTTTGCTTTGGTGTTGTTTTATGTTTTGGGATTTTGTCAGCTTTTTTCTTAATTGTTTGATTTCCTTCTTGGGTTCTTTTGTTTGTCTGGTGGTTCTCTTGCTATCTGATTTACTTGGTTCTGTTTTTGTCTCTTTTGTGTGTGCAAGTTTCCTTGTTTCTCTTTCTGTTTGTTTGATTTTACTTTTACCATTTTTCTGGGGTTTTGTTAGTCTTTTCTTTTAAACCATTTAATGTCAGATGAGTGATTTGGGGATCTCTGTCCCTTGACCAGAAGTCATGCCTGAGACTCTGGAGTGAGAGCACTGAATCCAGGATGCTGTACCACTAGAGAATTCCTGGCGCCAGGGAAGATTAATCATTGAGAACTCTCAATGAGGCCTCTATCTGAATCCAAGACCCAGCTCCACCCTACTGCTTCCAGCACTAGATGTCTCACACCAAAAAACAAACAAGACAGGAACACAAATTCACCCATCAGCACACAGATGACATAAAGTCATACTAAGCTCACAGACAGCCCAAAACACATCACCTGACATAGCCCTGCTCATTAGAGGAAAAGACTCAGATCCAGGCACCAGAACGTAGGCACCAGTCCCTCCCATAAGGAAGCCTACACAAGACAGTGGACAAACCCCACTACTGGGGTCATCAAACAGAAGCAAGAGGAAATACGACCCTGCAGCCTAGGGAAAGGAGACCTCAAATACTGTAAATTAGACAAAATTAGAAGACACAGAAATATCTTACAGGCGAAGGGGCAAGATAAATACCCACAAGAACAAATAAATGAAGAGTGAATAAGGAAAATACCTGAAAAAGAATTCAGAGTAATGAAAAGAAACATGATCCAAAATCTTGGAAACAGAATGGAGAAAATACAAGAAAAGTTTAACAAGGATCTAGAAGAACTAAAGAACAAACAAACAGTAATGAACAACAAATAACTGAAATTAAAATTATTCTAGAAGGAATCAAAGGAAGAATAACAGAGTCAGAAGAATGGATATGTGAGCTGGAAGAAAGAAAGATGGAAATAATTGCTGCAGAGCAGAATAAAGAAAAATAAAGGAAAAGAATGGAAGACAGGGCTTCCCTGATGGCGCAGTGGTTGAGAGTCCACCTGCCAATGCAGGGGACACGGGTTTGTGCCCCGGTCCAGGAAGATCCCACATGCTGTGGAGCAGCTGGGCCCGTGAGCCATGGCAGCTGAGCCTGCGCGTCTAGAGCCTGTGCTCCGCAATGGGAGAGGCCACACAGTGAGAGGCCCACGTACAGCAAAAAAAAAAAAAAAAAGAAAAGAATGGAGGACAGTCTCAGAGACCTCTGGGACAACACTAAGCACAACAACATTCGAATTATTGGGGTCCCAGAAGAAGAAGAAAAATAAAAGGGGTCTGACAAAATATTTGAAGAGATTATAGTAGAAAACTTCCTGAACATGGGAAAGGAAATACTCAATCAAGTCCAGGAAGCACAAAGAGTCCCACACAAGATAAACCGAAGGAGAAACATGCCGACACACATATTAACCAAACTGACAAAAAATACACACAAAGAAAAATTATTAAAAACAGCAAAGGAAAAGCAACAAATAACATGCAAGGGAATCCCCACAAAGGTAACAGCTGATTTTTCAGAACCAACTCTGCAGGCCTGAAGGGAGTGGCAGGATATATTTAAAGTGATGAAAGGGAAAAACTCACAACAAAGATTACTCTACCCAGCAAGGATCTCATTCAGGTACGACAGAGAAATCAAAAGCTTTACTCAACACTATTTAATCTGAAAAACATTTCAGTACAAGCCAGCCTTTAAACTCCATGGGTTATGGGGTTTTTTCTGGATAAAAGGAAAAAATTCCATCCAGGAAAAAGCCTGTCTTTTCCTTCTCGCCCTTCATGATTGATCTTCTGAGAGCTTGAATGTTGCTGGGAACTTACCCCTTTCTATTGTCACTTCGTGGTAGAAAGAAAATTAATGAAACTGTGCAAACTGATTGGAGGGTGTCTGATTTTTAGTTTTCCACAGGCTTGAGGCAACATGAATAAGTGCATGTCACCCTCAGGAATGTACCCATGGTGGCCTTCCCTGCTTGTGGGCAGTGTATCCTGATGACAGGTATGCGTACTTAAGGGTCTGCATCATAAAGCCTTAAAGAGAAACACACAAAGGAGAAAACTGTCAAACCTTGAACGTTGTTATTTATATTTTTAAAAATGAAAAAGATCATTGTTTGTGTGCTAACCACTTCCTTGATTCTGTTTTTTGGTGGACGTAGATGGTTACATTTGAGCTTTGTATTTTGTGAGAACCTTAATGAAACGAAGAATTCCAAAGACAGTCAAAAAAAAAAAAAAAGCTTTACAAAGAAGCAAAAGTAAGAGAATTCAGCACCACCAAACCGGCTTTACAACAAATGCTAAAGGAATTTCTCTAGGCAGGAAATACAAGAGAAGGAAAAGACTTATAAAAACAAACTCAAAACAACTAAGAAAATGGTAATAGGAATATAAATATCAATAATTACCTTAAAGGAAAATGGATTAATTGCCCCAACCAAAAGCTACAGGCTGGCTGATTGGATACAAAAACAAGACCCGTATATATGCTGTCCACAAGAGAACCATTTCAGACTTAGGGGCACATACATATGAAGGTGAGGGGATGGAAAATGATATTCCACACAAATGGAACTCAAAGGAAAGCTAGAATAACAATACTCATAACAGATATAAAAATAATTTAAAATGAAGACTGTAACAAGAGACAAGGAAGGACACTACAAAATGATCAGGGGATCAATCCAAGAAGAAGATATAACAGTTGTAAATATCTATGCACCCAACATAGGAGCACCTCAATACATAAGGCAAATACTAACAGCCATAAAAGGGGAAATCAACAGTAACACAGTAATAGTAGGGAAATTTAACACCCCACTTATACCAATGGACAGATTATCCAAACAGAAAATAAATAAGAAAATACAAGCTTTAAATGACACATTAGACCAGATGGACTTAATTGGTATTTATAAGACATTCCATCCAAAAACAACAGAATACACTTTCATCTCAAGTGTTCATGGAATATTCTCCAGGATAGATCATATTTTGTGTCACACATCAAGCCTCAGTAAATTTAAGAAAATTGAAATCATATCAAGCATCTTTTACAACCACAACACTAAGAGACTAGATATCAATTACAGGGAAAAAAAGCTGTAAAAATTACAAACATATGGAGGCTAAACAATACACTACTAAACAAGCAAGAGATCATGAAGAAATCAAACAGGAAATCAAAAAAATACCTAGAAAACAATGACAATGAAAACACGAGGACCCAAAACCTATGGGAAGCAGCAAAAGCATTCTAAGAAGAAAGTTTATAGCAATACAATACTACCTCAAGAAACAAGAAACATCTCAAATAAACAACCTAACCTTGTACTGAAAGCAAACAGGAAGAAAAAATACCCCTCAATGTTAGAAGAAGGAAAGAAATCATAAAGATCAGATCAGAAATAATGAAAAAGAAATGAAGGAAACAATACCATAGATCAATAAAACTAAAAGGTTGCTCTTTGAGAAGATAAACAAGATTGATTGAGCATTAGCCAGACTCATCAGGAAAAAAAGGGCAAAGACACAAAGCAACAGAATTAGAAATGAAAAAGAAGAGGTAAAAACTGACACTGCAGAAATACAACAGATCATGAGAGATTACTACAAGCAACTATATGCCAATAAAATGGACAACCTGGAAGAAATGGACAAATTCTTAGAAATACACAACCTTCCGAGACTGAACCAGGAAGAAATAGAAAATAAGAGCAGAACAATCACAAGCACTGAAATTGAAACTATGATTAAAAATCTTCCAAAAAAGAAAAGCCCAGGGCCAGATGGCTTCGCAGGTGAATTCTATCAAGCATTTAGAGAATTGATAACACCTATCCCCCTCAAACTCTTCCAAAATATAGCAGAGGGAGGAACACTCCCAAACTCATTCTATGAGCCCACTATCACCCTGATAGCAAAATAGGACAAAAATGTCACAAGAAAATAAAATTAGAGGCCAATATCAGTGATGAATATAGATACAAAATCGTCAACTAAATATTAGCAAACAGAATCCAACAGCACATTAAAAGGATCATACACCATGATCAACTGAGGTTAATCCAAGTAATGCAAGTATTCTTCAATATATGAAAATCAACCAATGTGATACACCATATTAACAAACTGAAGTATAAAACCTTATGATAATCTCAATAGATACAGAAAAAGCTTTCAACAAAATTCAACACCCATCTATGAAAAAATAACTCTTCAGAAAGTGGGCATAGAGGGAACCTACATCAACATAATAAAAGCCATATATGACAAACCCACAGCCAACATCATTCTCAATGGTGAAAATATGAAAGCATTTCCTCTAAGATCAGGAACAAGAAAAGAGTGCCCACTCTCACCACTATTATTCAACATAGTTTTGGAAGTTTTAGTCACAGTAATCAGAGAAGAAAAAGAAAAAAGGAATCCAAATTGGAAAAGAAGAAATAAATCTCCCACTGTTTGTAGATTACATGATACTATACGTAGAAAACCCTAAAGTTGTCACCAGAAAACTACTAGAGCTAATAAATGAATTTGGTAAAGTAGCATGATACATAATTAATGCACAGAAATCTCCTGCCTTCCTATACACTAACAACAAAAAATCAGAAAGAGAAATCAAGGAAATACTCGCATTTACCACTGCAAGAGAAAGAATCAAATACCTAGGAATAAACTTACCTCAGGAGGCAAAAGTCCTATATGAAGAAAATTTTAAGTCACTCATAAAAGAAATCAAAGACGGTACAAACAGATGGAAAGATATACCATGTTCTTGAAGTGGAAGAATAAACATTGTGAAAATGACTATACTACTCAAATAAATCTACAGATTCAGTGCAATCCCTATCAAACTACCAATGGCATTTTTCACAGAACTAGAACAAAACATTTCACAATTTGTATGGAAACACAAAAGACCCTGAATAAACAAAACTGTCTTGAGAAAGAGAAATGGAGCTGGAAGAATCAGGCTCCCTGACTTCAGACTATACTACAAACCCACAGTAATCAAGAGAGTAAGGTACTGGCACAAAAAGAGAAATGTATATCTGTGGAACAGGATAGAAAGCCCAGAGATAAACCCAGGCATATATGGTCAGCTTATCTTTGGCAAAGGAGGCAAGAACATACAATGGAGAAAAGAGAGCCTCTTCAATAAGTGGAGCTGGGAAAACTGGGTAGCTACCTGTAAAAGAATGAAATTAGAACACTCCCTAACACCATACACAAAAATAAACTAAAAATAGATTAAAGACCTAAATGTAAAGCCAGACACCATAAAACTCTTAGAGGAAAACATAAGTGGAACACTCTGACATAAATCACAGCAAAATCTTTTTTGAGCCACCTCGTAGAGTAATGGTCCCAAGAATAAGCAAATGCGACCTAATGAAACTTAAAAGTTTTTGCACAGCTAAGGAAACCATAAACAAGACAAAAATATAACCCTCAGAATGGGAGAAAATATTTGCAAATGAAGCAACTGACAAAGGATAAATCTCCAAAATATACAAGCAGCTCACGCAGCTCAATATCAAAAAAAACCCCACAAAAAACCCAATCCAAAACTGGGTGGAAGACCTAAATAGACAAAACAAATAGGCAAAGAAGATATACAGATTGCCAACAAACACATGAAAAGATGATTAACATCATTAATCTTTAGAGAAATGCAAGTCAAAACCACAATGAGGTATCACCTCACACCAGTCAGGATGGCCATCATCAAAAAATCTACAAACAATAAATACTGGAGAGGGTGTGGAGAAAAGGGAACCCTCTTGCACTGTTGGTTGGAATATAAATTGATACAGCCACTATGGAGAACATTATGGAGGTTCCTTAGAAAACTAAAAATAGGGCTACCATATGACCCAGCCATTCCACTACTGGGCATATACACTGAGAAAACCATAATTCAAAAAATACATGTACCACAATGTTCGTTGTAGCACTATTTACAATTTCCAGGACATGGAAGCAACCTAAAAGTCCATCGAGAGTTGAATGGATGAAGAAGGTGTGGCACATATATACAATGGAATATTACTCAGCCATAAAAAGGAATGAAATTGAGTTATTTGTAGTGAGGGTGATGGACCTAGTGTCTGTTATACAGAGTGAAGTAAGTCAGAAAGAGAAAAACAAATACCTTATGCTAATGCACATATATGGAATCTAAGAAAACGGTACTGATGAACTTAGCGGCAGGGCAGGAATAAAGGCTCAGATGTAGAGAACGGACTTGAGGATACAGTGGGTGAAGGGGAAGCTGGGACAAAGTGAGAGAGTAGCATTGACATATATACACTACCAAATGTACAATGGGTGGTTAGTGGGAACCTGCTGCATAGCACAGGGTGATCAGCTCGATGTTTTGTGACGACGTAGATGGGTGGGTTAGGGAGGATGGGAAGGAAGCTCAATAAAGAGTGGATATGGTTATATATGTATAGTTATAGCTTATTCACTTTGTTGTACAACAGAAACTAACAACTTTGTAAACAATTATACTCCAATAAAGAAATTTGAAAAGATAAAACAGCACTGTACTGGCAAAAAAAGAAAAACAAAATAAAACCCCACGTATATCGCTGGAACTGAATAGAGAACCAAGAAATAAACCCACATGCCTGTGGTCAGTTAATCTATGGCAAAGGAGGCAAGAATACACAATGAAGAAAAGACAGTTGCTTCAATAAATGGTGCTGGGAAAACTGGACAGCGCCTGTAAAAGAATGCAATTAGAAATTCCTCACATCATATACAAAAATAAACTCACAATGGATTAACGACTGAAATGTATGACCTGAAACCAAAAAAAGTTCCTAGAAGAGCTCATAGGCAGGACACTCTTTGACATAAATCATAGAAATATTTTTTGGTTCTGTCTTCTAAGGCAAAAAAGATAAATAAATAAAAGGAAAATAAACAAAGTGGATCTAATTAAATTTAAAAGATTTTGCACAGCAAATGAAACCATCAAGATAATGAAAAGACAACTTACTGAATGGCGGGGGGGAAATATTTGTAAATGCTATGACCGATAAGGGGTCAATGTCCAAATTATATAAACTACTGATACATCTCCATAGCAAAACAACAAACAATCCAATTAAAAATGAGCAGAACACCTGAATAGACATTTTTCCCAAAGAAGATGTAAAGATGGCTAACAGGCACATTAAAGATGCTCAACACCACTAAGCATTAAAGAAATGTAGATCAGAACAACAATGAGATATCCCCTCACATCTGTCAGAATGGCTAGTTTCAAAGTCCACAAATAACAAATATTGGTAAGCATGTGGAGAAAAGGGAACACATGTACACCATTGGTGAGAACGTAAATTGGTGCAGCCACTATGGAGAACAGTATGGAAATTTCTCAAAAAACTAAAAATAGAACTATCATATGATCCAGAAGTTTCACTCCTGTCTATCATATGATCCAGAAATTTCACTCCTGTGTATGGATTCAAAAGAAATGAAAACACTAATTCAAAAACATACATGCACCCCAAAATTGATTTACAATTGGAAACATATTGAAGCAACACAATTTCCATCAGCAAATTAATGGATAAAGAAAATATGGTGTATATACACAATGGAATATTACTCAGCCATAAAAAACAATGAAATTCTGTCATTTGCATCAACATGGATGGATGTAGAGAATATTATGCTCAGTGTCATAAGTCAGATAGAGAAATACTGTATAATATCACTTACATATGGAATTTTAAAAATAATACAAACAAATGTATATAGAAAGCAAGAAACAGATTCACATTTATAGAAAACAAACTAGTTGTTAGCAGATGGGAGATGGAAAGGGGGATGGTCAAGTTAGGGATATGGGATTAAGAGCTATAAACTACTATGTATAAAATAGGTAATTAACAAGGATATATCATATAGCACAGGGAATTATAGCCATTATCTTTTACTTACTTTTAATAGAGTATAGTCTGTAAAAATACTGAATTGCTGTGCTGTGCACCCAAAACTAATATAATATTGCAAATCAATTATATTTCAATAAAAAAATTTAAAAAGAAAAAAACCAAAAAATGTAAATAAAAGCAATGTTGTAATTATTTTCATAGTTGGTGACTAAACTGGCTTTAATTATTTGGATCTGCATCGTTTGGGCATGACTTTAAGGTCCATTACCACTATATTTAATAGATCTAAAAAAATGAGTCATTCTCTCAGAATCTCACAGTATAAGCACAGTAAAACCTTTAATTAAAAATGTAATACAGATAAGAGAAAAAGCAACACACCACATTATCAGTGACTCTAAATTGATGCTTTATGTAGTGTCACTAAAGTGAATAAACTTTGGTTCTAGCAAGCAAGGAACTACAGATTTTATGTCACTCAAGTTGAAATTTGAGAAATGGAAATTGGGACTTCCAACTTGTTTTCATCTTCTCTAAAAGTGCTTAAAGAATGAACTACCTGTCAAAAATCCCTCATGTGGTTAACAGATCAGGAGAGAAGTTTAAATATTTATATATTTAAAAAAATAACTAGCTGTGAAAAGCAGTATGTTATAAATCACAAATGAGCAGCAGAGAAAATAAATTGTATCAGGATCCAGAAGAGGGATCAATCACATTTGGAATAAGCCAGATGCCTATTTTGATTCTGTGATAATGACGAAATTGTCTGTCATCTTTTAAACCAGATCTGATCATTTCTTTTATGGGTGGTATGTACCATTTTCCTCAATGTTTGCTGAGCCAATGGATGCAAAACTAAAAACTAAAAAGGTGACACCATAGTAGAAAAAGCAGCTGAAGATTTTGTTTTCTTCCCTAAAAATTAGAAGAAAAATATGATATCCCCTTTAAACTACTAAGATCATCACTTATACTAACAGGATATAAGAGCCATTATTATCTATGTGGAAGCTGAAAATTCAAAGTAACTATTGGTCAGTTCATATGTCTAAATACTACTCTGAATATTACTCTGAATGAGCCAAACAAGATGTAAAGTAGACTCAGATGTATCTGTGCATGGCTCTTTTTTCAATGGCATTGGATACTGGTTCATCTTAGTTTAGCTTTCTTCTTCGTTCTCCTACCTCACATAATGGAGAAGGCCATTCCATGGTCATCACAGCTAAAACAAAGACCATGGTGTTTTTGTATTATGAAAAATAATGCTTTGTGAATCAAGTTTGGTCTATGTCAGTGCTTCTCAAACTCTTTAGACTTAGTACAATTTTACACTTTTAAAAAATTATAGGATCCCAAAGAGCTTTTGTCTATATGGGTTATATCTATCAGTATTTACCATATAACAGTTTAAAACTAACATATTAAATATTTATAAATTGTTTTACAAATTACAATTATATACCCATTATATATTAAATTAGAATGATGACATCATCAGACATCATGTATCTTTGGGAAAATTCCACTGTGCTTATGAGAGAATGAGAGTAAAAACGGCTATTAATAATGTCTTGGGGGACTTCCCTGGTGGTCCAGTGGTTAAGACTCTGCACTCTTAATCCAGGGCACCCAGGTTTGATCCCTGATCAGGGAACTAGATCCTGCATGCCACAACTAAGAGCCCATATGCTGCTACTAAGAGCATGCATGCCGCAACTAAAGGAACCCACATGATGCAACTAAAGGATCCTGCACGTGGCAACAAAGATCCTGCATGCCACAACTCAGACCCAGCACAGCCAAATAAATAAATAAATATTTAAAATAATAATAATGCTTGGTGTTATTATGAAAATAGTTCTGATCTCACAGATCCCCTGAAAATGTTTTGGAGACTCCTAGGGGGTTCACAACTCATGCTTTGAAAACTAAAACATACTTTGGTCTAAATAATATTCCAAATCTTCTTGATTTTGCCTTTTGTCTTGAAGTTCCAGAACACAGACTTCATCTGTATATAAGCTTCATGCAAAATATCAAAGTAAATAGATGTCTTATAAGTGAAAAACTGTGTTACTCTTTTATGTTCTTTCTTGACTAATCAACAGCTCTGGGTGTGAACAGTCAGGTTCAGAAGATATTTTGCTCATTAAGAAAAATATCAAAATACAATTCATTACTTCATAATGTATCCTATCTCTTCTATCCACTTCCTAAAATGTTATATCCTCATCTGCATGGTAAAATTAGCAAAGATAATAAAATATGCCTCAGGTAAGGTGGTCATAAGTCTTTGGATAAATTGATATCAAAAAGTCATCTTTCCAGATAACTAGAAGAAGTACCTAGCAAATGAGTTTTCCAGATGGCCAATCCCAAGTGCCCCCTAAACAAACTTGACCCCTAAAACTTATAACAATTGTAAAATGTGTAGATCAAGGAAAGACTTCTTGTAGTTCAAAATCCTATAAAAAACTTGTGGTAACAGTTCCCATACCTTATGCTTAATATTTTCCAGAAGGTTGGCTTACCCCTTGCTGAAGAATGAATGTTGAAATTCCGTACTTTCTTCTCCTGGTCAGTCATCCCATTCTCCAATGCAATCATCTTTCAGAGACCATCTATTAGAAAATAAAAACTCAAAAAAAAAAAAAAAAAAAGCAAAGCAAGACCAAAAGCCCCAAAGGTATTAAAATAACCTCTGAAAAGAGAGTTGAAAATCACCAGAATAAATAAGCAATAAAGCAAAATATTTGACTGCTACAAAGTATTAAATTGGTGCATAATAATAGTCAGCCTAATCTTCAAATTTGGGAACTTAGATCTCAATAGCTTATTTTACTTTATTTTTATAGAACTTATAAGTTACTCTAGGGTACAAGTGGGAAAGCATGGACAATTTAAATCTATATGTAATCCTCAAGCCTTTAACCAATAATTTCAGATTTCTTCTATATCCACTATATCTTTTCCGAGGATTATTGAGTGGGAGTAAAATTAACTGATTTGAGTTTCATCTCCTTTTCGTGTCCTGCTAACTCTGGAAAAGACTTTGAGGCAAGCAGTATGGGAAAGAAAGAGAAACAAAGGGACTTTGAGATATGGCCAACTAGATCATCTCCTCCTGAATAATCAAGAATTGGATGTATTATGTCTATGTATGTATTTTTAATGTAAGAAAAATCACAACTGTTACTGTATAACTAATTCAGAGGTGCCAAAATAACAATCAGTAACATACACTATTTGAAAAGAACAGAAATGCTACTTTCCAGATGCAGTCTAGCAGACTGATCAATAGGGAGTCAGAAAAAAGATGGCAATAGGAGTATAATGTGGGGTATTGAATTATTTGTGGAAAATATATATGGTTTACCAATCCTATTTCTTTAAGCTCATGTAGGAATCTGGATTCACGAACACAAACACAGATTTTTAGTTCACAGAAACTAAGCAAGTAAAGGATAAAAGTATACCCATAGTTGTCAGCTAGAATATGTATACATAAAAATGCTATTTCTGAAGCATTTCTGTTTCCTCATGTGTTAAGAAGCTTAGTTTTCCTTTTGTGTCTTCCCTCGGGAAGGTAGTTGTTTCCAAAGACATCGAGAGAGATTCTGTCTTATTTCTGTTTTTGAACACTGCTTTTAAACGCCCTGATTGGGATGTGAAGCTCATCCCTTACATAATTGTAGTCTAGCAGCAATACTTGGTATATAGTAAGCCTCTTCTTGGGCTTAAAATATCACTCATCACTGTTTTGTTAGGTAGCATAAGGGAACTTCTTATCCTATACTGAAACACAAGTCTGAAGAATGACTGATATTTAGGCTTTTGTGTCATCTTCCTAGCTTTCAGAATTTCTTACATTGCTAGGAAAAAACTACAGCTGTATTTTAATGAAAAGCAATCTCATTTTTATAATACTTTCTTTGGAATATTAGACTTTGAACATTCACATGTCAATTTATCTGAGTAGTGGCAACTGTCTTCTGGGACTTAATCAGCTTCTATTTCTTGGTTAACCTGGAACAATAAAGTCTTCTTCCTATAAAAAAGCTAGAAAATAGACCATATTATACCATCTTCAAATCCCTTTACTGACTTAAATTGGATATGGGAAGAAAACAGAATCTTTTCCCTTATCATTTTTTAGGTGCTGATCACTATATTTTCCCCACTTTTTAGTGGTTTCCCTATTTTTACCCTTAACCATGGGCCCCACTATCTTCTCGGCACTCATCAAACTTTTAAAATCTTGAATTTTCCACACCTTCCAAAAAGAAAACATTTTGCCATGGAAAAAAAGATATATTATAGTCTCCTTTCTTTTGCATCCTATCCTTCTAAAGGGTAGTCAGGATCCTCTTGAGTAGACCTTACACTTTTCCTTTTATGATTATATGCATAGCCTACCTAAGTATATTTTCCTGACTAATACCCAAAGGGCATTTTCTAGATGGTATCTGTCCCCCATGCAAGGCATGTATTCGTAGTCCAGGGACCCTGCTGGTGTTTACTAAGATAAATAATAAATTTAATGATAATTTTCTGGTATAGGAAAATCACCATTAGCTTTGAAATGAGAATCATCCCTGAGGTTTTCTTGGCATATATATCCAAAGCAAAAAATATAATTAAGGTAAACTGAATCTGACCTCCTATTTTAGGAGGAAAGTGGTTAAACATGGAGAGCTGCAAGTCTATATCCAATTAATAGGGGGGCGTTGTCAGAATGTATTTTAAAGAGAGACATATTTCAGGAATTACTTTCTGAAATAAGTTCTCCATCATGTGATGAGAAATTTAACATTTCATTTCCAATTATAGCACCCTCTACTGGAATGGATAGCATAAAAATTAATAACTTGGGGTTCTTATTTTTCACATTGAGAACCCATATTTTTATTTTTTCCAACTCTATTGAGATATAATTGACATATAACAGTGTGTAAGTTTAATGTGTACATCGTGTTGATTTGAAACACATATTGCAAAAAGATTACCACCATAATGTTAGCTAAGACTCCCATCACGTCACATAATTACTATTTTTTTGTATTGAGAACTTTTAAGATTTACTCTCTTAGCAACATTCAAGTGTATAATACGGTATTATTAACTATAATCACTATGCTATACATTAGATCCCCAGAACTATTCATCTTATAACTGGAAGTTTGTACTCTTTGATCAACGTCTTCCATTTTCCCTTATCCCCCAGCCCCTGGTAACCCCCATTCTAATCTCTGTTTCTATGAGTTTGACTTTTTTAGATTTCTCATGTAAGTGATATGCAACTATTTGTCTTTCTATATCTGACTTATTTCACTTATCATAATGCCTTCAAAGTCTGTCCATGTTGTGCAGGATGTCTTTCTTTCTCATGATATATATATATATATAAAACATATAACATATATATATATAAGTAACATCTTTTTTATTCATTCATCATTGAGGGACACGGGTTTTTCTTCCATATTTTGGCTCTTGTGAATAATGCTGCACTCCTATGTACAAATAGGAGTTCAAATATCTCTTTGAGATACTGTTTTCATTTTCTTTGAGTATATACCCAGACCTAAGATTGCTGGATCATGTGGTAGTTATATTTTTATTTTTTTGAGGAACAACCATACTGTTTTCCAAAGTGGTTGCTCTAATTTACATTTCCATCAACATTGTACAAAGGGGTCCCTTTTCTCCACATCCTCACCAACACTTGACATCTCTTGTCTTTTTGATAATGGCATTCTAACAGGTGTGAGACAATATCTCATTGTGGTTTTGATTTGCATTTTGCTGCAGATGAGTGACCTTGAGCATCTTTTCATGTACCTGTTGGCCATTTGTAGGTTGAGAACTCATATTTTTAAAAGAAAGATGTATTTACTTCTTACTTAGAATATATTCAGAATCAAACAAGCTCACGTACCCCAAAGGCCACTCCTCTTTGAAATTTTGACTTTTCCTATTATTCATCTACTTAACCAACATTTATGGAACACTCAATCCATCTCAGGTAGTTGGCTAAGATTGATGAAGAAGGTACAGGCCAATAAGATGAAATTTCTGTCTGTAAGAAGCTAACAATTTAGCATGGAGGGAAAATAAATTCATAACTAATATAACAAGGCTGAATACCAGAATAATGGCATGGACAAGTGCTTGGGAGCATGTCGTAGGGAACAATGACTTATTCTCAGGGTGGGTGGGATTATATGAAGGGTCTTTAGAAAAAAATAAAAACACAAAACAAGGAAATTCACACTTGTCTGTCTAGGAAACTAAACTGCCATGGGAATAAAAATGCTCCCATAGAATTCCAGAAGGAGAAAACCTACATTAGGACATTTGATAAATACAATATATATTGCCTTACTTTTAAAAACCCTATTGACATGTTGAACACAGAAAATGAAAAAGAATATCTAAAGAAAAAGCTAAGTCAGTTGAGAGTAGCTGATCATAAGCAGATGCAGTTTTCCTTAACAACTGTGAATTATCAGGAAACAAAACTGTGAGAAATAAATGCTGTTCACCAAATGCATTTCTAAAGTAGAGATTTCTGAAACTTGTATATAACATCAGCTGAATAATTTGTTTATAAATTGACTATAAAACAGAAAATTATTCAACCATTAGGAAATGTAATGTTTTTATAAATAATTATTATCATAGTATGCTCTGTTTGTCATACCAGCATTTTCTGATTGGGAAACTTCTGAATACATTTAATAACCTTTAAAAACATACAGTTTCTCATAGGATATTTTTTAAAATTAATATAGTACAGGATGTGTGTTTGTAGCTGTGGGGTTTTTTTTTACAATTCATCTGTTGATGGATACTTAGGTTGCTTCCATATATATCTTGGCTATTGTAAATAATTCTGTAATAAACACAGGGGTACATGTATCTTTTATAATTATTGTTTTCATTTTCTTCATATAAATACCCAGGAGTGAAATTTCTGGATCATATGGTACTTCTATTTTTAACTTTCTGAGGAATCTCCATACTGTTTTCATTAGTGGTTGCACCAATTTACATTCACACCAACAGTACATGAGGATTAGAAAAGAGAAAGTCATTGACTTTCATTTTAAAGAATTCTGAGTCCCAGGCTTACCATCAATATTTTCAATTATGAAAACATTACCTCTCACTTTGATTGCTTCATCATAGCACCTGGACAAACATTTGAAAATTAGTAGACATATTACAATGAGGATAATGATTAAAATGTACCCTTGTAGTATTCTCTGAAAGAGTTCTCCTATTCCAAATGGCAACCAGAAAAATAAATTTTGGAGTGGGTCCTCTTTATGTACATTCTCTAATCAAGTCACCTTTTGAATTATTCTATTTATTTTGGTTTCAACTTTTCCAGGGATGTTAACATACATAACAGGAGCTATTGACCACTTTGCATATGTCTCCATTTTTTTTTTCAGCTAAAATATAATTTAAAGCCATTTTATTGTCTAGAATTATTCTGGCTAAAGAATCTAGTGCCTTCTTCTGGGAGGCTACTGCTTGACTGTCTCATTTCTGACTACTATTCCTAAACTAAGAGAAAGGTTTCATAGTTATAAGAGGAGACCTTGAGACCATAAGATTGTAGTTGGCAGTTGTTAGTAGATATTGTTTTGAGAACAGCTGGTGGTGTCCTTAATTTTGATACAGTTCAGAAAATTCAAGTTCTCAGTAATATAGGAACATGTCTAATATCATTTCCACAATGGCTACCTAGTTTATTTTGTGTGCCTGAACCACAGTTACTCCATTTTGATTTTTTAATGTATTCTTTTCTTTAAGGTTAAAGCAGGTGTATAATATATGTTTAATAGGCCATGAAATTTGCTGTTCTGGTTTAAGTTAAATCATGCATAAGCCAGAATGACTTGTCATACCTCAATATGCGAAAATTTCCTCCATCATTTTTCCCTCTCTATCTTTTGATAGAAAGCATTTAGGTTCAAAATATTTGTCCCTTCATGCCAGGGCGGTTGCTTCCTGTCCTGGGTCCTCCATGTCCCTTGGTGCTAGGCTTCTTTTTGTGTTTATATATATTTGCCTACTTACTAATCAGACATAACAAATAAGGACAGAGGTATGCTGATGGAGAAACATATAAGCTACACATTTTATCAATTATACCATATTGCCACCAAAATTTATACATGTACTTTTAGCAGAAGACTTAAAATAAGCAGTGATACATGTCATGAGTAGTTATATTCTGTGACATCTTTATTAGAGAATTTTCTTTCCATTTTGAAAGGGAGACAAACATTTGGTAAACTTTTATGAGAGCATCAGTGTATTTATTAGGGTTCTTTAATTTCTTGCCCAGGTTTTATGGCTAAACTATAATTATTTTGTCTTGCGTGACTGCTTTCCTACAATGGACCAAAAATAATTTACTGTAATTTCTCATTCTAACAATAGTAAAGAATATTATTTTCCTGCCTATAACCCACAATAATAAACATTAAATTTAAAACTCAGTTTAGAAATATGTAGTATTATTGACCTGTCTATAACCCACAATAATAAACACTAAATTTAAAACTCAGTTTAGAAATATGAAATATTATTGAAAAGCAATAATTCAATGAACTTTTTCTATTGGAAATTCCTATTAATTGGATATATGCCAATCACATTGTAGAATGTTTAATTAAATCTAAAAAAAACCCTAAAGTGCTAAAAAACCAAAATTGGGATGGTATGGGAAAGTGGACAGATAGCTTTCTATTCTTCAAAGTAATTAGGTAAACAGATCATGACTCTAGACATGATCAAGAGATAGATTCAATAGTAAAGGGATAAAGTGGAAGATTAAAAGAGGAAGAATGGGAAAAACTAACTAAACTTAAGAGTTCATGAATAAATCCTTTAACTAAACATATAGGAATAAGTATGACTTTGGTTGGTATATCTCAGATATTTAAAATTAAACTATTTTATGTTGTTAATAAATTTTAAAATCTTCTGTGCTTCTAAACCTGAATGATTTAAAGCAGTTCATTGTACAATCTCACCACCACTTTGAGGTCCTGAAAGTATTATTTCAAAGATATTTTATATAAATAATGTTTCCTTTTTACTATAAAAATACATGTTCATTATGAACATTTAGCTAAAATAAGGAAAAGCAGAATAACAGAAGTACATTTTTAAAAGCATGTAAAAATAAGAGTGGCCTTAATAATGATCATGGTATTACATAACATAAAAAAATATTATGCTAAGTGTGAGGAAACATTTACGACACAACGCTAGGTTAAAATATGCAACAAACAAATTTTACAAAAGAGTGTATTTATATATATATATAGTTTTATGTATTTCTCAACTTTTTCATAATGGTTACACAAATATTTCTGTAGAAAAAAGAGGCTTTAAGGCAGCAGTATGGCTCACATCACTGCTATGTCAGACATTGATTTCTAAAGATTAGAGAGAGTAAAAATATCTATTTTTAATCAGAGTAATGGTGTCCAGACCTGAGTTGACTAGCTGTATGATATGAGGCAAATCCACTTAATCTCTTTAAGTTCCATTCCTTAGCTATAATGTAATAGGTTTGAACTTGATAAACTTTTATGCAATGTTCACTTCTAAGAGTCTATAACTCACAAAGATTAAAGCAGGGCTTTCCAGAAAGGAAATTGTTATGTTTGAAACCACAATCAGTAAAATAAACTAGTAAAGTCTTACTGATAGACTGTATTAAACGTCCTTACCCAACACAGAGTGGTATTCATATGTTTTAAATAAAAGAGTTAACTTTTCTGTGATATCCCAATTTTAACAATGCTTGCAGAAATGAAACAATCATACTTATACACATTAAGCTGTTATATGAAGCTCGATATATTGTTATGTTTGAAGTATTTGAGAAGTAGTTCTTTAGAAAATGTTTGCTCATTCACAGTGCAAAAGCTCTGAACATTTCTAGAAATAAGGGAAAACCAAAAAACAGTCATTCACCAAGAAATGAAGTTTCAGCAAAGTAACAATTCAACAATGCATCAAGAATCAAAAACTTAAAAGACTTGAGAAAATATAAAGCCAAAAGTTATTACCAAAATATTCTCCAACAAAAAACATATAACTCTAAAGAGAGAAAGCATAAAGAAAAATATAATGGATTTGACCAATAAAAATGAAAACATAAACATAAATTTCCATAATTTAAAAAGGTAAAAAAAAAATAAAATGAAAAGGCAAATACAAAATGGGGAAAATATATAGTTTCAGAATATACAACTAGAAACTACTCTTATTAGCATATATTGAGCTCTCATAAATTATTGAAAGATAAGAACTCCATTAGAAAAAAATTGGACAAAGATTTGAAGAGGTAATTTTTAAAATTAGACAATTAAGGTTTGAAAAAACAGTACAAAATAGAAATTAAAATGTCAATGAAATAAAATGCTTTGACTGTGAAATTGGTACAGATTTATTTAAAACTGTTGATATCTAGTATTGACAAGTTGGCAAGAGTTCAGATAAACAGGCAATCATATATCATTAGTGGAAATTAAAATTGTCTTAAAATCTCTAATGATATGTATTTAAAGACGTAAAATATTCAGTCTTTGACTTAGAAATTTCAATTATAGAATGTACAGGAAATAATTATGGATATATGTAAAGATTTAGTTACAATCTATTACTTAAATTGTTGAACATAATGTTCAAAAATTGGAAACAACATAAATGCACATGAATGCAAATGAATGTTTTACATTCATCAAAAAGAAACTGTAGAAGAATATTTAATTAAATGGAAAGATCCATGATATTTATCTAAGTGAAAAAAGCAAATTTCTAAACAGTATAAAATAAAATACATTATTTTATAAAAAGTATACCCACATACAAAAAGTAACATACTGTAAATTTTACCAGTGGTTAACACTGGTTGCTGGTATAAGAGATTTAATATTTTGTGCTTATTTTTTACCTTCTAAAATTTCTACAAATATATATTACTTGGATATTTTAAAGTTTTTTTTAAAAGGTGATAAAATACATATACATATATATATATATCACTTTATTTCTTAAATTATAAATTTAATAGTTTTAATGAAATTATAACAAAATAAAGTCAGTACTATTTTTCTTAAATTTAATCATCCACTTGGATTAAGATTTAGAAAAAAACTGCTATCAGTAATTTCCTCAGAATACCTAACATTATTAATGAACTACTGTGTGTGTGTGTGTGTGTGTGTGTGTGCACATGCGTGCGTGCTTGGGGAAGGAGTTGCCTTTCATTGACTTTGCCTTTCAAGAGCCCTTGGGACTGTTTATGAAACAAATTAAATTATTGTGGGACCAGAATCCCCAAAATCCAGCTCAGTTTATGCTTTTTCCAAAATTGACTAGCTTTCATAAATAAGAAAGGATACCAAGGGAGATTGGGGAACATGGCGGAAGAGTAAGACGCAGTGATCACCTTCCTCCCCAGAGATACAGCAGAAATACATCTACACGTGGAACATCTCCTACAGAACACCTACTGAACGCAGGTAGAAGACCTCAGACCTCCCAAAAGGCAAGAAATTCCCCACGTACCTGGGTAAGGCAAAAGAAAAAAGAATAAACAGAGACAAAAGCATAGGGACGGGACCTGCACCAGTGGGAGGGAGCTGTGAAGGAGGAAAGGTTTCCACACACGAGGAAGACCCTTCGCGGGGGGAGACTGTGGGTGGCAGAAGGGGGGGATCTTCGGAGCTGCACAGGAGAGCACAGCAACAGGGGTACAGAGGGCAAAGTGGAGAGATTCCCGCAAAGAGGATCAGTGCCAACAGGCACTCACCAGCCCAAGAGGCTTGTCTGATCACCCGCTGGGGCAGGCGGGGCTGGGAGCTGAGGCTCGGGCTTCAGTCAGAGCGAAGGGAGAGGACTGGGGTTGGCAGCATGAACACAGCCTGCAGGGGGTTAGTGCACCACGGCTAGCCGGGAGGGACTCCGGGGAAAATTCTGGACCTGCTGAAGAGGCAAGAGACGTTTTCTTCCCTCTTTGTCTCCTGGTGCATGAGGAGAGGGGATTAAGAGTGCTGCTTAAAGTAGCTCCGGAGATGGGTGCGAGTCACAGCTAAAAGCAGAGACCACAGAGATGGGCAACAGATGCTAAGTCTGTTGATGGTGCCACCAAGAAGCCTGTGTGTGAGGACAGGTCACTATCTACACCTCCCTTCTGGGGAGACTGTGCAGCCCGCCACTGCCAGGGTCCCGGGATCCAGGGACAACTTCCCCGGGAGAACCCACAGCACGTCTCAGGCTGGTGCAATATCACGCCAGCCTCTGCCACCGCAGGCTTGCCGCGCACACCATACCCCTCCCTCCCCCTAGCCTGAGTGAGCCAGAGTCCCCAAAGCTGTTCCTTTAACCCTGTCCTGTCTGGGCAAAGAACAGATGCCCTCCAGAGACCTACATGCAGAGGCGGGGCCAAATCCAAAGCTGAGCCCCAGGGGCTGTGAGAACAAAGAAGAGAAAGGGAAATCCCTCCCAGAAGTCTCAGAAGCAGTGGATGAATGCTCCACAATCAACTTGATGTACCCTGCATCTGTGGAATACATGAATAGACAACAAATCATCCCAAATTGAGGAGGTGGACTTTGAGAGCAAGATTTATAATTTTTCCCCTTTTGCTTTTTTTGTGAGTGTGTATCTGTATGCTTCTGTGTGAGATTTTGTCTGTATAGCTTTGCATCCACCATTTTTCCTAGGGTTCTATCCATCTGTTTTTTGTTGTTGTTTTTTTCCTTAAAACATTTTTTTCTTAATAATTATTTTAATAACTTTATTTTATCTTCTTTCTTTCTTTCTTTCTTTCTTTCTTTCTTTCCTTTCCTTTCCTTTCCTTTCCTTCCTTCCAGCCTCCCTCCCTCACTTCCTCCCTCCCTTCTTTCTTTCTTTCTTCCTTTCTTTCATTCTTTCTCTTTCTTTCCTTCTTTCCTTCCTTCTTTCTTTCTTTCTTTCTTTCTTTCTTTCTTTCTTTCTTTCTTTCTTTCTTTCTTTCTTTCTTTCTTTCTTTCTTTCTTTCTTTCTTTCTTCTTTCTTTCTTTCTTTCTTTCTTTCATTCTTTCTAATTTTTCTCAATTTTATTCTGAGCCGTGTGGATGAAACACTCTTGGTGCTGCAGCCAGGAGTCAGTGCTGTATCTCTGAGGTGGGAGAGCCAACTTCAGGACACTGGTTCACAAGAGACCTCCCAGCTTCACATAATATCAAATGGCGAAAATCTCCCAGAGATCTCTATCTCAACACCAGCACCCAGCTTCACTCAATGACCAGCAAGCTACAGTGCTGGACACCCTATGCCAAAAAACTAGCAAGACAGGGACACAGGGACTGGCAGGACATATTTAAGGTGATGAATGAGAAAAACCTGCAACCAAGATTACTCTACCCAGCAAGGATCTCATTCAGATTTGATGGAGAAACTAATACTTTTACAGACAAGCAAATGCTGAGAGAGTTCAGCGCCACCAATGCAGCTTTACAAAAAATGTTAAGGAACTTCTCTAGGCACGAAACACAATAGAAGAAAATGACATACAATAACGAACCCAAACACAAAACAATTAAGAAAATGGGAATAGGAACATACATATTGATAATTACCTTAAAGGTAAATGGAATAAATGCTCCCACCAAAAGACACAGATTGGCTGAATGGATATAAAAACAAAACCCATATACACGCTGTCTACAAGAGACTCACTTCAGACCTAGAGAAACATACAGACTGAAAGTTAGGGGATGGAAAAAGATATTCCATGCAAATGGAAAACAAAAGAAAGCTGGAGTAGCAATTCTCATATCAGACAAAATAGACTTTAAAATAAGACTATTAGAAGAGACAAAGAAGGACACTACATAATGATCAAGGGATCAATCCAAGAAGAAGATAAAACAATTGTAAATATTTACACACCCAACATAGGAGCACCTCAATACATAAGGCAAATACTAACAGCAATAAAAGGGGAAATCGACAGTAACACATTCATAGTAGGGGATGTTAACACCCCACTTTCACCAATGAATAGATCATCCAAAATGAAAATAAATAAGGAAACACAAGCTTTAAATTATACAAGATGGACATAATTGATATTTATACGACATTCCATCCAAAAACAACAGAATACACATTTTTCTCAAGGGCTCATGGAACATTCTCCAGGATAGATCATAACTTGGGTCACAAATCAAGTCTTGGTAAATTTAAGAAAATTGAAATTGTATCAAGTATCTTTTCCGAACACAATTCTATGAGACTACATATCAATTACAGGAAAAGATGTGTAAAAAAAACAACCACGTGGAGGCTAAACAATACACTACCTAATAACGAAGTCATCACTGAAGAAAAGAAAGAGGAAATAAAAAAATACATAGAAACAAATGACAATTGAGACAAGACAACCCAAAACCTATGGGATGCAGCAAAAGCAGTTACAAGAGGGAAGTTTATAGTAATACAATCCTACCTTAAGAAACAGGATACATCTCAAATAAACAACCTAAACTTCCTCCTAAAGCAATTAGAGAAAGAAGAACAAAAAAACCCCAAAGTTAGCAGAGGGAAAGAAATCATAAAAATCAGATCAGAAATAAATGAAAAAGAAAAGAAGGAAATGATAGCAAAGATCAATATAATTAAAGCTGGTTCCTTGAGAAGATTAACAAAATTGATAAACCATTAGCCAGACTCGTCAGGAAAAAAAGCGAGAAGACTCAAATCAATAGAATTAGCAATGAAAAAGGAGAAGTAACAACTGACACTGCAGAAATAGAAGAGATCATGAGAGATTACTACAAGCAACTCTATGCCAATAAAATAGACAACCTGGAAGAAATAGACAAATTCTGAGAAATGCATAACCTGCCAAGATTGAATCAGGAAGAAGTAGAAAATATGAACAGACCAATCACAAGCACTGAAATTGAAACTGTGATTAAAAATCTTCCAACAAACAAAGGCCCAGGACCAGATGGCTTCACAGGTGAATTCTATCAAACTTTTAGAGAAGAACTAACACCAATCCTTCTCAAACTCTTCCAAAATATACCAGACGGAGGAACACTCCCAAACTCCTTCTACGAGGCCACCATCACATTGCTACCAAAACCAGACAAGGATGTCACAAAGAAAGAAAACTACAGACCAAGATCACTGATGAACATGGATGCAAAACCTCAACAAAATACTAGCAAACAGAATCCAACAGCACATTAAAAGGATCATACACCATGATCAAGTGGGGTTTATTCCAGGAATGCAAGGATTCTTCAATATACGCAAATCAATCAACGTGATACACCATATTAACAAATTGAAGGAGAAAAATCATATGATCATCTCAATAGATGCAGAGAAAGCTTTTGACAAAATCCAACACCCATTTATGATAAAAACCCTGCAGAAAGTAGGCATAGAGGGAACTTTCCTCAACATAATAAAGACCATATATGACAAACCCACAGCCAACATTGTCCTCCATGGTGAAAAACTGAAAGTATTTCCACTAAGATCAGGACAAGACAAGGTTGCCCACTCTCACCACTATTATTCAACATAGTTTTGGAAGTTTTAGCCACAGTAATCAGAGAAGAAAAAGAAGTAAAAGGAATCCAAATTGGAAAAGAAGAAGTAAAGCTTTCACTGCTTGCAGATGACATGATACTATAAATAGAGAATCCTAAAGATGCTACAAGGAAACTATTAGAGCTAATCAATGAATTTAGTAAAGTAGCAGGATACAAAATTAATGCACAGAAATCTCTGGAATTTCTATACACTAATGATGAAAAACCTGAAAGTGAAATCAAGGAAACACTCCCATTTACCATTTCAACAAAAAGAAGAAAATATCTAGGAATAAACCTACCTAAGGAGACAAAAGACATCTATGCAGAAAATTATAAGACACTGATGAAAGAAATTAAAGATGATACAAATAGATGGAGAGATATACCATTTTCTTGGACTGGAAGAATCAACATTGTGAAAATGACTCTACTACCCAAAGCAATCTACAGATTCAATGCAATCCGTATCCAACTACCACTGGCATTTTTCAGAGAACTAGAACAAAAAATTTCAAAATTTGTTTGGAAACACAAAAGACTCTGAATAGCCAAAGCAATCTTGAGAATGAAAAACGGATCTGGAGGAGTCAGGCTCCCTGACTTCAGACTATACTACAAAGCTACAGTAATCAAGAGAGGATGGTGCTGGCACAAAAACACAAAAATAGATCAATTGAACAGGATAGAAAGCCCATAGTTAAACCCATGCACATATGGTCATCTTATCTTTGATAAAAGAGGCAGGAATGTACAGTGTAGAAAGGACAGCCTCCTCAATAATTGGTGCTGGGCAATCTGGACAGGTACATGTCAAAGTATGAGATTAGATCACTCCCTAACACCATACACAAAAATGAGCTCAAATTGGATTAAAGACCTAAATGTAGGGCCAGAAACTATCAAACTCTTAGAGGAAAACATAGGCAGAACACTCTATGACATAAATCACAGCAAGATCCTTTTTGACCCACCTCCTAGAGAAACAGAAATAAAAACAAAAATAAACCAATGGGAACTAATGAAACTTCAAAGCCTTTGCACAGCAAAGGAAACTATAAACAAAACCAAAAGACAACCCTCACAATGGGAGAAAATATTTGTAAATGAAGCAACTGACAAAGGATTAATCTCGAAAATTTATAAGCAGCTCATACAGCTCAATAACTAAAAAACAAACAACCCAATGCAAAAATGGGCAGAAGACCTAAATATACATTTCTCCAAAGAAGATATATAGACTATCAACAAACACATGAAAGAATGCTCAACATCATTAATCATTAGAGAAATGCAAATCAAAACTACAATGAGATATCATCTCACACCAGTGACAATGGCCATCATCAAAAAATCTTGAAGAATAAATACTTGAGAGGGTGTGGAGAAAGGGGAACACTCTTGCACTGCTGGTGGGAATGTGAATTGGTACAGCCACTATGGAGATCAGCATGTAGATTCCTTAAAAAACTACAAATAGAACTACTATATGACCCAGCAATCCCACTACTGGGCATATACCCTGAGAAAACCATAATTCAAAAAGAGTCATGTACCAAAATGTTCATTGCAGCTCTATTTACAATAGCCCGGAGATGGAAACAACCTAAGTGCCCGTCATTGGATGAATGGATAAAGAAGATGTGGCACATATATACAATGGAGTATTACTCAGCCATAAAAAGAAACGAAATTGAGCTATTTGTAATGAGGTGGATAGACCTAGAGTCTGTCATACAGAGTGAAGTAAGTCAGAAATAAAAAGACAAATACCGTATGCTAACACATTTATATGAAATTTAAGAAAAAAAATGTCATGAAGAACCTAGGGGTAAGACTGGAATAAAGACACAGACCTACTAGAGAACGGACTTGAGGATATGGGGAGGGGAAAGTGTAAGCTGTGACAAAGCAAGCGAGTGGCATCGACATATATACACTACCAAACGTAAAATAGATAGCTAGTGGGCAGCAGCCACATAGAACAGGGATATCAGCTTGGTACTTTGTGACCACCTATAGCGGTGCGATCGGGAGGGTGAGGGGGGAGGGTGACACAAGAGGGAAGAGATATGGGAACATATGTACATGTATAACTGATTCACTTTGTTATAAAGCAGAAACTAACACACCTTTGCAAACCAATTATACACCAGTAAAGATGTAGGAAAAAAAGAAAGGATACCAGTAAAAATATGCATAATGTCAGATTAATCTATCATTTCCCATGAGTAACCTTCCTTGAAGATACAAATTATGACTTAATTAAAAGCAATCAGGAAGTGAGAAACGCCCTAGAGTCAATTATCTGTTACATGGATTCATGGTATCTGATTAATTAATGGTTTGAAATAATGTATAAAAAAGTGAAAGAAAAATATGACCATATACAGTTCGATCTTAATCACTTTGTTTATTTTGGTCATGCTTCATTTTATAAAATTAAACAGTGCATATTGAAAAAGAAAATAATCAAACACATGAATTAGAAATAAAGTGATTATACATTTTACAAAAAGCATGACAGCATAGTGTAACTTTAAGAGTACATTTTTCTTCATTTGTTTAAAACATTATTTGATGGAACCCAGATGTTCAAAAATGATTAAGTCACCTATGTTCTATTCACATAACAGAATATTATATAAATGTTTAAAATGCCCTTAAAAAATAATGTCATGTGAAAATGCCTACAAAACAATACTGTGTCAAAAGATACAAAATTGTATGCATTATATAATCCCCTAAGTGTTTTCTTCTCTAAAAGAAAATTGGATTTATTATGATTGGAAAAATGACACATTTTCAGTGTAAACTAATTAAATAATATAAAAATGTATATACTGAAATTTATAAGTAAACACAAACAGAAAAAACATTTTACTTAAGTAGGATCAAGCTAATTATATTGTTCTGTAAGTCTTATTTCTATGCAAAAGTATGAAATGTATAAAGAAAATGAAATTATTACCCACAATGCCATCTCCCAGAATAACCATTAACATTTTTTATATTTACTTAAAGTTTGAACTTTATAAATTTCAATAATAAGCATACATTTAGAATTTTAAAACATTTAAAAATATTTCTTAATATTACACACACACACACACACACACACACACACACACACACATGCTCCTTTTCAGAAACTCAACGACAGCAAAAGAAATTGTTATCTGTATGATTATATCTGTTTCCAGCAAAAAAAAAAAAAAACAAAAAAGGCCTTATTACCTTACGTTATTTCTTTTTAATATCTTTATTGGAGAATAATTGCTTTACAATGTTGTGTTAGTTACTGCTGTATAACAAAGCAAATCAGCTCTATGTATACATATATCCCCATATTTTCTCCCTCTTGCATCTGCCTCCCACCCTTCTTATCCCACCCATCTAGGGGGACACAAAGCACTGAGCTGATCTCCCTGTGCTCTGTGGCTGCATCCCACTAGCTATCTATTTTGCATTTGATAGTGTATATATGTCCCTGCCACTCTCTCACTTCATCGCAGCTTACACTTCCCCCTCCCTGTGTCCTCAAATCCATTCTCTACATCTGCGTCTTTACTCCTGTCCTGCCCATAGGTTCTTCAGAAACTTTTTTTTTTAGATTCCATATGTATGTGTTAGCATACGGTATTTGTATTTCTCTTTCTGACTTACTTCACTCTGTATGACAGACTCTAGGTCCCTCCACCTCATTACAAATAGCTCAATTTCATTTCTTTTTATGGCTGAGTAATATTCCACTGTATATATGTGCTACATCTTCTTTATCCATTCATCTGTCAATGGACACTTAGGTTGCTTCCATGTCCTGGCTATTGTATATAGTGTCACAATGAACATTGTGGTACATGATTATTTTTGAATTATGGTTGTCTCAGGGAATATACCCAGTATAGGATTGCTGGGACGTATGGTACTTCTATTTTTAATTTTTTAAGGAACCTCCATACTGTTATCCATAGTGGCTGCATCAATTTATATTCCCACCAAGAGTGCAAGAGGTTTCCCTTTTCTCCACAGCCTCTCCAGCATTTATTGTTTGTAGATTTTCTTTCTTTTTTTTTTTTTTTTTTTGTGGTATGCAGGCCTCTCACTGCTGTGGCCTCTCCCGTTGCAGAGCACAGGCTCCAGACACGCAGGCTCAGCGGCCATGGCTCACGGGCCCAGCCACTCCGCGGCATGTGGGATCCTCCAGAACTGGGGCATGAACCAGTGTGCCCTGCATCGGCAGGCGGACACTCAACCACTGCGCCACCAGGGAAGGCCTGTTTGTAGATTTTTTGATGACGGTCATGCTGACTGGTGTGAGGTGATACCTCATTGTAGTTTTGATTTGCATTTCTCTAATGATTAGTGATGTTGAGCATTCTTTCATGTGTTTGTTGGCTATCAGCATACCCTTGTAGAAATGTCTACTTAGGTCTTCTGCCTATTTTTGGATTGGGTTGTTATTTTGCTCTTGAGCTGCATGAGCTGCTTGTAAATTTTGGAGATTAATCCTTTGTCAGTTGCTTCATTTGCAAATATTTTCTCCCATTCTGAGGGTTGCTTTTTCATCTTGTTTATGGTTTCCTTTGCTGTGCTAAAGCTTTTAAGTTTCATTAGGTCCCATTTATTTATTTCTGTTTTTATTTCCATTTCTCCATGAGGTAAGTCAAAAAGGATGTTGCTGTGATTTATGTAATAGAGTGTTCTGCCTATGATTTCCTCTAAGAGTTTTATAGTGTCTGGCCTTACATTTAGGCCTTTAATCCATTTTGAATTTATTTTTGTGTATGGTGTTAGGAAGTGTTCTAATTTCATTCTTTAACATGTAGCTGTCCAGTTTTCCCAGCACCGCTTATTGAAGAGGCTATCTTTTTTCCATTGTGTATTCTTGCCAACTTTATCAAAAATAAGGTGACCATATGTGTGTGGGTTTATCTCTGGGCTTTCTATCTTGTTCCATTGCTCTATATTTATGTTTTTGTGCCAGTACCATACTGTCTTGATTACTGTAGATTTGTAGTATACTCTGAAATCCAGGAGCCTGATTCCCCCAGCTCAGTTTTTCTTTCACATTATTGCTTTGGCTATTCAGGGCCTTTTGTGTTTCCATACAAATTGTGAAATTTTTTGTTCTAGTTCTGTGAAAAATGCCAGTCGTAGTTTGATAGGTATTGCATTGAATCTGTAGATTGCTTTGGGTAGTAGAGTCACTTTCACAGTGTTGATTCTTCCAGTCCAAGAACATGGTATATCTCTCCATCCCTTTGTATCATCTTTCATTTCTTTCATCAGTGTCTTACAATTTTGTGCATACAGGTCTTTTGCCATCTAAGGTAGGTTTATTTCTAGGCATTTTATTCTTTTTGTTGCAATAGTAAATGGGAGTGTTTCCTTACTTTTCCTTCAGATGTTTCATCTTTGGTGTATAGTAATGCAAGAGATTTCTGTGTATTAACTTTGTATCCCGCTACTTTACCAAATTCATTGATTAGCTATAGTAGATTTCTGGTAGCATCATGAGGATTCTCTTTGTATAGCATCATGTATTCTACAAACAGTGACAGTTTTACTTCTTCTTTTCGGATTTGAATTCCTTTTATTTCTTTTTTGTCTCTGATTGCTGTGGTTAAAACTCCCAAAACTATGTTCAAAAATAGTGTTACGAGTGGGTAAGCTTGTCTTGTTCCTGATATTAGTGGAAATGATTTCTGTTTTTCACCATTGAGAACGATATTGGTTGTGTGTTTTTAATATATGGCCTTTATTATGTTGAGGAAATTTCAGTCCATGTCTACTTTTTGGAGGGTTTTTATCATAAATGGGTGTTGAATTTTGTCAAAAGCTTTTTCTGCATCAATTGTGATTATCATATGGCTTTTAACCTTCAGTTTGTTAATATGGCGTATTGCATTGATTGATTCGTGTATATTGAAGAATCCTTGCATTCCTGTGAGAAACCCCACTTGATCATGTTGTATGATCCCTTTAATATGCTATTGGATTCTGTTTGCTAGTATTTTGTTGAGGATTTTTGCATCTATGTTCATCAGTGATATTAGCCTATGGTTTTCCTTTTTTGTGACATCTTTGTGTTGTTTTGGTATCAGGTTGATGTTGGCCGCATAAAATGTGTTTAGGAGTATTCCTCCCTCTGCTGTATTTTGGAAGTGTTTGAGAAGGATAGGTTTTACCTCTTCTCTAATTGTTTGATAGAATTCGCCTGGGAAGCCATCTGGTCCTGGGCTTTTGTTTGTTGGAAGATTTTTAATCACACTCTCAATTTCAATGCTGTGGTTTGTCTGTTTATATTTTCTATTTCTTCCTGGTTCAGTTTGAGAAGGTTGTGCTTTTCTAAGAATTTTTCCATTTCTTCCACGTTGTCCATTTTATCGGCATATAGTTGCTTGCAGTGATCTCTCATGATCCTTTGTATTTCTGCAGTGTTACTTCTTATTTTTCATTTCTAATTCTATTGTATTGTCTTCTGCCTTTTTTTCTTGATGAGTCTGGCTAATTGTTTATCAATTTTGTTTATCTTCTCAAAGAACCAGCTTTTAGTTTTATTGATCTTAGCTACTGTTTCTTTCTTTTTCATTTATTTCTGATTGGATCTTTATGATTTATTTCCTTCTGCTAAGTTTGGTGGGTTTTTGTTCTTTCTCTAATTGCTTTAGGTGTAAGCTTAGGTTGTTCATTTGAGATGTTTCTTGTTTCTTGAGGTAGAGTTGTATTGCTATAAACTTCCCTCTTAGAAATGCTTTTGCTGCATCCCATAGGTTTTGGGTCATTGTGTTTTCATTGTCATTTTTTTCTAGGAATTTTTAAATTTCCTCTTCGATTTCTTCAGTTGTCTCTTGATTATTTAGTAGTGTATTGTTTAGCCTCCATGTGTTTGTATTTTTTACAGATCTTTTCCTGTATTTGGTAACTAGTCTCATAGCGTTGTGGTCAGAAAATATACTTAATATGATTTTGATTTTCTTAATTTTATAAAGGCTTTATTTGTGACCCAAGATATGGTCTATCCTGGAGAATGTTCCATGAGTGCTTGAGAAGAATGTGTATTCTGTTGTTTTTGCATGGACTGTCCTATAAATATCAAGTAAGTCCATAATGTTTAATGTATCATTTAAAGCTTGTGTTTCCTTATTTATTTTCATTTTGGATGATCTGTCCACTGGTGAAAGTGGGGTGTTAAAGTCCCCTACCATTATTATGTTACTGTTGATTTCCCCTTTTATTGCTGTTAGCATTTGCGTTATATATTGAGGTGCTCCTATTTTGGGTGCATAAATATTTACAGTTGTTACATCTTCTTCTTGGATTTATCTCTTGATCATTATGTAGTGTCATTATTGATTACTTGTAACAGTCTTTGTTTTAAAGTCTATTTTGTCTGATACGAGAACTGCTACTACAGCTTTCTTTTGACTTCCATTTGCATGGAGTATCTTTTTCCATCCCCTCACTTTCAGTCTGTATGTGTCCCGAGGTCTGAAGTGGGTCTCTTGTAAACAGCATATACATGGGTGTTGTTGTGTTATCCATTAAGCCAGGTTATGTCTTAAGTTGGAGCATTTAATACATTTACCTTTAAGATAATTATCAATAAATATGTTCCTATTACCATTTTCTTAATTGTTTTTAGTTTGTTATTGTAGATCTTTTCTTTCTCTTGTGTTTTTTGCTTAGAGAAGTTCCTTTAGCCTTTTTTTGTAAATCTGGTTTGTTGGTGGTGAATTCTCTTAGCTTTTACTTGGCTGTAACGGTTTTAACTTCTCTTTCGAATCTGAATGAGATCCTTGCTGGGTAGAGTAATCTTGGTTGTAGATTTCTCCCTTTCATCACCTTGAATATTTCCTGCCACTCCCTTCTGGCTTGCAGTTTCTGCTGAAAGAACAGTTGTTAACATTATGGGAATTCCCTTGTATGTAATTTGTTCTTTTTCCTTTGCTGCTTTTAATATTTTTTCTTTGTACTTAATTTTTCTTAGTTTCATTAATATGTGTCTTGGCATGTTTCTCCTTCTAGTTACCCTGTATGGGACTCTCTGCATTTCTTGGATTTGATTGACAATTTCCTTTCCCATATTAGGGAATTTTTCAACTCTAATCTCTTCAAATATTTTCTCAGTCCTGTTCTTTTTCTCTTCTTCTTCTGAGACCCCTATAATTCAAGTGTTTGTGTTTTTAATGTTGTTCCAGAGGTCCCTGAGACTGTCCTCCATTCTTTTCTTTCTTTTTCCTCTATTCTTCCCTGTGGTAGTTATTTCCACTATTTTATCTTCCAGGTCACTTATCCTTTCTTCTCTCTCATTTATTCTGCTGTTGATTCCTTCTAGAGAATTCTAAATTTCATTTATTGTGTTGTTCATTACTGTTTGTTAGCTCTTTAGTTCTTCTATGTCCTTGTTAAACATTTCTTGTATTTTCTCAATTTTTTTCCCAAGATTTTGGATCATCTTTACTATCATTACTCTGAATTATTTTTCAGGTAGAGTGCCTATTTACACTTCATTTGTTTGGTCTGGCTGGTTTTTACGTTGCTCCTTCATCTGCTGTTTCTTTGTCTTCTCATTTTCCTTACGTTACTGTGTTTAGGTTCTCTTTTTTGCAGCCTGCATGTTTGTAGTTCCCGTTGTTTTTGGTGTCTGCCCCCAGTGGGTAAGCTTGATTTAATGAGCTTTGTAGGCTTCTTGGTGGAGGGGAGTGGTGTCTGTGTTCTGGTGGATGAGGCTGGATCTTGCCTTTCTGATGGGCAGGACCACCTCTGGTGTTGTGATTTGGGGTGTCATTGAATTTATTATGATTTTAGACAGCCTCTATACTAATGGGTGGGTTTGTGTTCCTATCTTGCTAGTTGTTGGCATAGGGTGTCCAGCACTGTAGCTTGCTGGTCACTGAATGGAGCTGGGTCTTAGCATTGAGATGGAGATCTCTGGGAGAGTTTTCACTGTTTTATATTACATGGGGCTTGGAGGTCCCTGGTGGACCAATGTCCTGAAGTCGGCTCTCCCACCTCAGAGTCTCAGGCCTGATACCCGGCCTGAGCACAAATACCCTGTCAGCCATACGGCTCAGAATAAAAGGCATAGAAGAAAGAAAGAAAGAAAGAAAGAAAGAAAGAAAGAAAGAAAGAAAGAAAGAAAGAAAGAAAGAAAGAAAGAAAGAAAGAAAGAAAGAAAGAAAGAAAGAAAGAAAGAAAGAAAGAAAGGAAGGAAGAAAGAAAGGAAGGAAGAAAGAAGGAAAGAAAGAAAATAAAAGAAGGAAGGAAGAAACAATAAACTGAAATAAAATATTATAAATAAAATTATTAAATTTTAAAAATTAATAAAAATAAAATATAATTATAAAAGAGAGAAAGGAAGTTGAGAGCAATGCCGAAAACAAATCCACCACTGATAAAAAATGCTAAAGTCTATACAAAGATACCAAAAAAACAAGACAAACTGTATCCTAGGATAAATGGTAAATGCAAAGCTATACAGACAAAATCACATGAAAAAACATACAGATAGACCCTCACAAAAAAAAGAAAAAGGAAAAACAAATTAAAAAAAGGAAGATCACAAACAAATCAGTAAGCAAATCTACCAATGATAATAAGCTCTAAATACTAAGCTAAGGTAAACCAAAAACCAAAGAAAAATTAGCTGCAGAAAGCAAACCCCAAGTCTACAGTTGCTCCCAAAGTCCACCACCTAAATTTTGGGATGATTCATTGTCTATTCAGGTATTCCACAGAGGCAGGGTTAATCAACTTGATTGTGGAGGTTTAATCTGTTGCTCCTGAGGCTGCTGGGAGTAATTTCCCTTTCTCTTCTTTGTTCTGCTTTGGATTTGGCCTCGCCTCTGTGTGTAAGTCACCTGAGGGCGTCTCTTCCCTGCCCAAACTGGGTGAGGTTAATATAGCAGCTGATTAGGGAGCTTTGGCTTACTCAGGTTCGGGGAAGGGAGGGGTACAGAATGCAGCATGAGCCTGTGGCAGCAGACGTCGATTTGACATTGCAACAGCCTGAGGCATGCCATGTGTTCTCCTGGGGAAGTTGTCCCTTGATCATGGGACCCTGGCAATGGCAGGCTGTAAAGGCTCCCAGGAGGGCAGGTGTGGACAGTGACCTGTGTTTTCACACAGGGTTCTTGGTGACTCCAGCAGCAGCATTAGCGTTTCATGCCTGTCTCTCATGTTTGCACTGATAGCCATGGCTCACGCCCATCTCTGGAGCTCGTTTAGTCGGTGCTCTGAATCCCCTCTCACCATGCACCCCAAAACAATGGTCTCCTGCCTCTCTGGCAGGTCCATACATTTTCCTGGACTCCCTCCCGGCTAGCTGTGGCACACTAGCCCCCTTCAGGCTGTGTTCACTCATCCCATCCCAGTCCTCTCCCTAGGTTCTGACCTCTGAAGCCTGAGCCTCAGCTCTCAACCCCCACCCACCCCGGTGGGTGAACAGACAAGCTTCTCAGGCTGGTGAGCACTGGTCAGCACTGATCCTCTGTGTGGGAATCTCTCCGCTTTGCCCTCTGCACCCCTGTTATTGTGCTCTCCTCCTTGGCTCTGAAGCTTCCCCCTGCCACCCCCACCTCCACCAGTGAAGGGGATTCCTATTGTGTGGAAACTTTTCCTTCTTCACAACTCCCTACCAGAGGTGCGGGTCCCATCCTACTCTTTAGTGTCTTGTTTTTCTTTTGTCATACCCAGGTATGTGGGGGAGTTTCTTGCCTTCAGGGAAATCTGAGGTCTTCTGCCAGCCTTCAGTAGGTGTTCTGTAGGAATAGTTCCACATGTAGATGTATTTTTGGGGAGGAAGGTGATCTCCATGCCTTACTCCTCTGTCATCTTGAAGGTTCCCTACATTACTTTTTGTAAACTACATCTTCCCATTTCAGCCCCAGTTAATAGTCAAAATACTGCTGACAGTGTCACAAACAGAAAGTTGGCTTCTAATTGGTCCTAACTTAGCTTGGGAAGAATGTATTTTAGCAGGGTAGGCAGATATATTGTCCTAAGAGCATCTCGTTTTTTAGTAAAACGAGTGCCAATTCTATATCACTACTGGTCATTATGTAAATCTGTAAAATTTTTCTGGAAAGTAAGTTTGTAATAGTAATTGTTTTAAAAATGCTTAAATCCTTTGACTTAGTAAATCACATTTTAGGAATTTATTCCATAGAAGAAGTAACTATAATACATATTTCTATACAAATGGATTCATCATGGAATTATTTTTAATAGCAGAAAATATAAAATCATCTAAATCCTTAAAATAGACTGGTTAATTAAATTATGGTATATCCAAATGGATTTTTATAAGGCCATTAAAATAATATATTTGAACATTTAATACCATGGAGAAAATGCTTACAATACTCATGAAATAAATCACAATATTTCATAGTGTGATTTCAATTTACTAAATAAATATATATTCATAAATATATAATTGTACCCATATATCTATAATACACAGACAAAATATAAATATACTTATAGATAAATATGTGTATATATAAATACATAGATCAACATGGAGGATATTATACAAAATTTGGTTATCTTTGAGCAGTATTATTAAAGGTTATCTGTTTTCTCTTTCTGTATTTTTATTTTCCAAATTTGTGAATACAGACACACGTGTAGTTGTTCAAACTTCAGTACTCTCATTCATGGTATCTGAAAAATAAATAATTTTTAAGGTGATATGGGTTTTGTGAACACACCCGAAGAGTAACAGTTTTAAACTATCATAATAACTTGCTTACTAGGAAAACCCAGATTCAAAAGCAATAGTTCGTATCTCAGAAATGCAATAAATGGTACTCTCTCATCCCACACCTCCAACACCACCTTCTAAAAATGTCTCCACTTCAAATGTAGCAACAGAACTAACTATATATATCCAAATTCAATTATTCAGATGCAGAGAGTGCTTATAACACACTGGAATAACAGTAGATTTTAGTTTTTCATGGGGCTAGGACTGGGTTCAAAGTCCCTTGCATGGTAATAAAAATAGAGAGTATTATGACATCCACAAGCATTATGCCAGAAATCAATAGTCCCTCCTCACCCATGGGATATCCAAGTCCAAAAAAGAAAAAAAAAAAAAAGAAAAAGAGAAAACAAAAAATAACTAAAAGCATGAAGTAATATGTAAGGAAAACCTCTAGTAAACTCACCTAATAGCTTGATTTAGAGGCACAATAAACCTTGTCTGGGTTTACCTTATAGATAAACTAAAAAAAAAAAAAAAAAAAGGTTGATTGAAGTCCCAAGCTAAGGGTATGTGTGTGATGGGGTAAAGAGGGTTCAAAAGTTAATTTATGCCTTCCAACATCTTTTAGTGTTATAGAAGTTGTAAGAACAATTCACAATACATAGGTGGATAAAATTAGTGAGGTACAGAAAAAAAGTAGAAATTATTTAAAAAGAAGAAATCTATTATATAATTTGGGAAATCACACTTTTCCTACTGAGGTGGTGGGCTTTGAGGAAATTTAGAAGTTGGTTAATATTTCAACAAGGAAAGTATAGATATATTCATAGAACAGCAAGTAATCTAACTTGTCTAGAATATAAAACACATGTAGTAAAGTGAAGAAAATAAGATGACACAATAACACAGAGGACTTTGAGTGTCAGGGTGAGAAATTTCAAGTAGATAAAAACAGAATAGAAATTACAGAATGCTACAACAGGTAGTCAAATAGATAATCAAATCAAAGACCTTTTTTACGTATGGGAAAACTGAGGTTCAGACGAGGGCAGTGACTTGCCCAAGGTCACATAACTCAGTGTAAGAACTAGGTCTTCTACTCCTGATTCAGTGTTCTTTCTGCTACAGTGTTGATGATAAAATAAGACTAAAGGAAAGAGATTCATTTCTGTAGCTGAATCCCAATAGAATTAAGCTAAGCAATGTCATCAAAGGTGGTCAGGGAAACCAGGACCCAGTTCTCATTTAATAAAAATAAAAAAGAAATACATAAGAAGTTACATGCATAAACATGTGGATGAAATTCAAGTGTTTGCTTCTCAAGGAGCTTACAAGTCTGATAAAGGAAAATGGGCAACAATCAAAAAATGATACAAGATGATGTCAAGGAAGTACATAATCTGCTTCTACTCTCTCTCTATGTATATATGCTGAGAGTAGTGTCTGGTACAAAGCAAATGCCCAATAAATGATAGCTATTAATAGCATTAGTCAGGAAGTGAAGCAACTAGTGTTGGTTTAAAATCCTGTATATGATAGACATATTGGGGCCTATCAAATTCATGGGTCTGACATTTGTAACCTTGACAAATTCCCATTGGATTCCTTTTAATGAAATATAGAACTTATCATTTAGCTTTAAAACCAGCTTTTACACAACAGGATTTCAAGAATGGAAACTACGTATTAGATTGGAATTCTTCCCTTTTTCCACCACCAAATTTGCCAACTTACTTGCATCTGTACTCATACTTTTTCTTACCTCTTTACTAAAAGGATGGTTACTCCACCTCCTATTTAAAGCCAAACTTTCCACTTATTCTCAGGACTTCATTCATTTTCTTCTAAATAAATTCCCCCTTGCAATGTATTTATTTTTTCCTTCCAATACATCTCTTTCTGTCTCTGCCTCTCTCCCCTGGATCATTATCATCATCACACATGCATACTCTAGTTTCTACCATCTCAAAAATCATCTCTCTCTCACCGTGTGTCTCTCTGTGTGTGTGTGTGTGTGTGTGTGTGTGTGTGTGTGTGTGTATAAAATATCTCTGGGAGGACTCACAAAGAAATGATAACATGCTACCACTTTAATCTAAGCCACTTTCATATGTTCCAAGACTATGGCAACAGCTTACTAATTAACATTATTTGCTTCCACTCTTGTCTGTCCCCCACCTTTCTCTACAAATCATTCAGAGTGATCTTTTAGAAACATAAAACATCCTTAGTTTACACCCGTTAATGGCTTTTGTTTCATATAGAATATTCCTCTTTGACAAAACACAATATAAACCTTTTCTCAAATAGTGAACAGGAAAATGAGCACTTCAAAATAATTTTAAAAATCACAAAACTTACAAAGAAACAGCAGAAGCAGAAAACAAAGACTTCAAATATTAGAATTATCAAGGGATATAAATGAAATTTGTTAAAATGTTTAAAGACATTAAAGAAAAACCTCAAATCATGAACCAGAAATAAAACTCTTAAAATATCCATGCATGTTGAAAAAGAACCAAATTAGAACATCTAGAATTGAAAACTTAACATTAATTCTAATAATTAAACTGAATGCAAAAAACATAAGATTAGACATAGCTGAAGAAAGAATATATGAACTTAAAATAAATCTGAAGAAATTATTCAGAATGAAGTGCAGAAACGAAGTGATGGAAAACTGAAGAGATAGGTCAAGAGATATGGAAGACAGAGGGAGGGTTTAATATACATAACCATACTTCCAGGAGGCAATAATAGGCAGAATGAAGAAGATTTAACTAAAGAGATAATAACACTTCAAATCTGACATAGTATATGTATTATTTATTTATTTTTCTCTCTCCATATCCCTCCACTAGAAAGTAATCACCACAAGAGATAGGAAGATTTACTAGAGAAAGAACCGGCAAAGAAAACTGCAAGCACAAAAGTGATCAGGCAGAAACATGACTGATATTTTCAGGGGATATCAATATGGTCAATGTAGCTGAAGTGAGAGATACAAAGGGACAATGATTAAAAGTGATATTATACAGGCAATTGTGTGTGTGTGTGTGTGTGTGTGTGTGTGTGTGTATTGGAGGGGAAAGATTACATAGATTACAAGATTGTAATACATGGATTTTAAGTATGTAAGCTTTTACTTTTTTTAAGGTTTTCTCTTGTTCATATATGCATCTATTTAATTTTATTTAGTTATTGTTTTTGGTCCACCTATGCATGGAATGCGGGATCCTATTTCCTTGACCAGGGACCAAACCCATGCCCCTGAAGTGGAAGCATGGAGTCCTAACAACTGGACAGCCAGGGAAATCCCTAACCTTTTACTTTTATTGATATGGAAAGCCCTGGAACTTTGGGGCAAAAGGGTGACATGAACTGGTTAATATTTTAACAGGATCACTTTGGATATTAGCTGTAATAGACTGTGATGGAACATGAACAGAAGCCCAGAGAAGAGATAAGAGGTTATTGCAATGATTCACATGAGAGATTATTTCAACTTAGTTCATATATTTTGGAAGTATAACTGAACAGAGTTTCCTGAACTTCCTGAGAATGGATGCAGTTTGTTAAAAAAAAAAAAAAAAACAAAGAAAGAGTAACTCCAAGGATTGGGTCTAAAATATTGGAAATATGGAGGTAATCTTACATAATCTTAACTCAATTGAAGATGACTGTGGGATAAGCAAGTTTGGGGGGAAAGATCAGGATTAGTTTTGAGGACTTTTACTCTAAAGAGAAGGAAAATATGTTGGTAGATGAAGGGAAAGGAGTAGTCAACAGAAAAATATTAAGGTGAGAAATAACAGCATGTTAGTATATTGATGGGGGAATATATAATAGAGAAGGAAAAATTAATGATATAGGAGAAGAGAGAAAACTTTCTGGAAATGTGTCCTTGAGAAGGAGAAACAGTGAGATTGAATGTACATGTGGATGGGTTGTACTTATCTAGAGAACAGCAAGTCATCAATAGTAATAGGAGGTAAGGCCTAGTAAATGGGTACTGATAATAAATGGGTAGATAAAATGTGGGAGATTATAAAAGTTCTCTTTGTGCATTTATTTTCTCAGTAAAATAGCAGCCAAAGTAATCAGATAAGACTAAAGGCTGGAGGTGAAGGTGCTGGAGACTACAGAAAGAGAAGACATGCAAACACAGTTTATGAAATTTAGCAAATGAACTAATGGAAAATGTATTATGATTGCCAAGCAGCAGTAACAGCCCACGTGTTAATGTAGTCATAATTTTGAAGTGAAATCAGTTCCCATGACTGTATATTTAAATTCAGTCACATTCAGCAGTGTAGGGAAAGGCATAGAGTACATAAAAAGCTGGAATTGGCTAGGGTTAAGACTACATAGTGAATATGAAAAGAAAAAGAACCAAGTGTGGTTAGCCACAGCAATCAGAAAATAAAAAGAAATAAAAGGCATCCAAATTTGAAGTGAACAGTAAAACTATCACTATTTGGAGATGACATGATATTTTATATAGAAAACCCTAAAGTATCAAAATAAACTCTTAGAACTAATAATTCAGTAAAGTTGTAGAATATAAGATTAATATACAGAAATCTCTTGCTTGTCTATACATTAATAATAAATTATCAGAAAGAGAAAGCTAAAAAAATCCAGTTTAAAATCATATCAAGGGATGAGGGGAAGATGGCGGAAGAGTAAGACGCGGAGATCACGTCCTCCCCACAGATACACCAGAAATATATCTACACGTGGAACAACTCCTACAGAACACCTACCGAATGCTGGCAGAAGACCTCAGACCTCCCAAAAGGTAAGAAACTCCCCCACGTACCTGGGTAGGGCAAAAGAAAAAAGGAAGGAAGGCAAAAAAAAAAAGAAAAAGGAAGCCCCTTCGCGGGTGCAGACTGTGGGTGGCAGAGGGGTGGAGCTTCAGAGCTGTGTAGGAGAGGGCAGCCACAGGGCTGCAGAGAGCAAAGTGGAGGGATTCCCACACACAGGATCAGTGCCTACTGGCACTCACCAGCCCGAGAGACTTGTCTGCTAACCCGCTGAGGCGGGAGGGGCTGGGAGCTGAGGCTCAGGCTTCCGTCAGAGCACAGGGAGAGGACGGGTTGGTGGCAAGAACACAGCCTGCAGGGGATTAGTGCACCACGGCTAGCTGGGAGGGAGTCTGGGGAAAAGTCTGGACCTGCCGAAGAGGCGAGAGACTTTTTCTTTCCTCTTTGTTTCCTGGTGCACGAGGAGAGGGGATTAAGAGCGCTGCTTAAAGGAGTTCCAGAGAAGGGCGTAAGCCGCAGCTAAAAGCGCGGACCCCAGAGATGGGCATGAGATGCTAAGACCACTGCTGCAACCACCAAGAAGCCTGTGTGCAAGCACAGGTCACTATCCACACCTCCCTTCTGGGGAGCCTGTGCAGCCCGCCACTGCCAGGGTCCCAGAATCCAGGGACAAATTCCCAGGGAGAACTCATGACATGCCTCAGGCTGGTACAAGGTCACGCCGGCCTCTGCCGCTGCAGGATCGCCCCGCATCCACGTCCCTCCCTCCCACAGGCCTGAGTGAGCCAGAGTCCCTGAAGCAGCTGCTCCTTTAGCCCCCTCCTGTCTGAGCAAAGAACAGATGCCCTCCGGCGACATACATGCATAGGCGGGGACAAATACAAAGCTGAACACGAGGAGATGTGCAAACAAACAAGAGAAAGGGAAATCTCTCCCAGTAGCCTCAGAAGCAGAAGATTAAAACTCCACAATCAACTTGATGTACCCTGCATCTGTGGAATACATGAATAGACAACGAATCATCCCAAATTGAGGAGGTGGACTTTGAGAGCAAGATTTATTATTTTTACCCCTTTTCCTCTTTTTGTGAGTGTGTATGTGTATACTCTAGAAGGGATCAATAGCAGAATAACTGAGGCAGAAGAACGGATAAGTGACCTGGAAGATAAAAGAGTGGAAATAACTACTGCAGAGCAGAAGAAAGAAAAAAGAATGAAAAGAAATGAGGACAGTCACAGAGACCTCTGGGACAACACTAAACTCACTGACATTCGAATTATAAGCGTTCCAGAAGAAGAAAAGAAAAAGAAAGGGACTGAGAACACATTTGAAGAGATTGTAGTTGAAAATTTCCCTAATATGGGAAAGGAAAGAGTTAATCAAGTCCAGGAAGCACAGAGAGTTCCGTATAGGATAAATCCAAGGAGAAACATGCCAAGACAAATATTAATCAAACTGTCAAAAAATAAATGTAAAGAAAACATATTAAAAGCCACAAGGGAAAAACAACAAATAACACACAAGGGAATCTCCAAAAGGTTAAAAGCCTATCTTTCAGCAGAAACTCTGCAAGCCAGAAGGGACTGGCAGGACATATTTAAAGTGATGAAGGAGAAAAACGTGCAACCAAGATTACTCTACCCAGCAAGGATCTCATTCAGCTTTGATGGAGAAATCAAAACCTTTACAGACAAGCAAAAGCTGAGAGAGTTCAGCTCCACAAAACCAGCTTTACAACAAATGCTAAAGGAAATTCTCTAGGCAAGAAACACAGGTGAAGGAAAAGACCTACAATAATAAACCCAAAACAATTAGGAAAATGGGAATAAGAACATACATATTGATAATTACCTTAAATGTAAATGGATGACATGCTCCCACCAAAAGACACAGATTGGCTAAATGGATACAAAAACAAGACCCATATATAGGCTGTCTACAAGAGACCCACTTCAGACCTAGAGACACATACAGACTGAAAGTTACAGGATGGAAAAAGATATTCCATGCAAATGGAAACCAAAGGAAAGCTGGAGTAGCAATTCTCATAACAGACAAAATAGACTTTAAAATAAAGACTATTAGAAGTCACAAAGAAGGACATTACATACTGATCAAGGGATCGATCCAAGAAAAATATATAACAATTGTAAATATTCATGCACCCAACATAGGAGCACCTCCATACATGAGGCAAATACTAACAGCAATAAAAGGGGAAATCGACAGTAACACATTTATAGTAGGGGAATTTAACACCCCACTGTCACCAATGGACAGATCATCCAAATTGAAAATAAATAAGGAAACACAAGCTTTAAATGACACTTTAAACAAGATGGACCTAATTGATATTTATAGGACATTCCATCAAAAACAACAGAATACACAATTTTTCAAGTGCTCATAGAACATTCTCCAGGATAGATCATATCTTGGGTGACAAATCAAGCCTTGGTAAATTTAAGAAAATTGAAATTGTATCAAGTATCTTTTCCGATCACAACACTATGAGACTAGATATCAATTACAGGAAAAGATCCGTAAAAAATACAAACACATAGAGGCTAAACAATACACTGCTTTAATAACGAAGTTATCACTGAAGAAATCAAAAAGAAAATCAAATAATACCTAGAAACAAATGACAATGGATACATGACAACCCAAAACCTATGGGATGCAGCAAAAGCAGTTCTAAGAGGGAAGTTTATAGCAATAAAATCCAACCTTAAGAAACAGGAAACATCTCGACAACCAACCTAACCCTGCACCGAGAGCGATTGGAGAGAGAAGAACAGAAAAACCCCAAAGATAGCAGAAGGAAAGAAACCATAAAAATCAGATCAGAAATAAATGAAAAAGAAATGAAGGAAACAATAGCAAAGATCAATAAAACTAAAAGCTGGTTCTTTGAGAAGATAAACAAAATTGGTAAACCATTAGCCAGACTCATTAAGAAAAACAGGGAGAAGACAAATCAATAGAATTAGAAATGAAAAAGAAGTAACAACTGACACTGCAGAAATAGAAAAGATCATGAGAGATTACTACAAGCAACTCTATGCCAATAAAATGGACAACCTTGAAGAAAAGGACAAATTCTTAGAAATGCACAACATGCCAAGACTTAATCAGGAAGAAATAGAAAATATGAACAGACCAATCACAAGCACTGATATTGAAACTATGATTAAAAATCTTCCAACAAACAAAAGCCCAGGACCAGATGGCTTCACAGGCGAATTCTATCAAACATTTAGAGAAGAGCTAACACCTATCTTTCTCAAACGCTTCCAAAACATAGCAGAAGGAGTAACACTCCCAAACTCATTCTACGAGGTCACCATCACCTTTTGATACCAAAACCAAAATAGGATGTCACAAAGAAAGAAAAGTACAGGTCAATATAACTGATGAACATAGATGCAAAAATCCTCAACAAAATACTAGCAAACAGAATCCAACAGCACATTAAAAGGATCATACACCATGATCAAGTGAGGTTTATTCCAGAAATACAAGGATTCTTCATTATACGCAAATCAATCAACCTGATACACCAAATTAACAAATTGAAGGAGGAAAACCATATGGTCATCTCAATAGATGCAGAGAAAGCTTTTGACAGTCTTCAACAGCGATTTCTGATAAAAACCCTGTAGAAAGTAGGCATAGAGGGAACTTTCCTCAACATGATAAAGGCCATATATGACAAACCCACAGCCAATATCGTCCTCCTTGGTGAAAAACTGAAAGCATTTCCACTAAGATCAGGAAGAAGACAAGGTTGCCCACTCTCACCCCTCTTATTCAACATAGTTTTGGAAGTTTTAGCCACAGCAATCAGAGAAGTAAAGCAAATAAAAGGAATCCACATCGGAAAAGAACTAAAGCTGTCACTGTTTGCAGATGACATGATACTATATATAGAGAATCCTAATGATGCTACCAGAAAACTACTAGAGTTAATGAATTTGGTAAAGTTGCAGGATACAAACTTAATGCAGAGAAATCTCTGGCATTCCTATACACTAATGCTGAAAAATCTGAAAGTGAAATTAAAAAAAAAACACTCCCATTTACCATTGCAACAAAATAATAAAATATCTAGGAATAAACTTACCTAAGGAGACAAAAGAACTGTATGCAGAAAATTATAAGACACTGATGAAAGAAATTAAAGATGATGCAAATCGATGGAGAGATATACCATGTTCTTGGATTGGAAGACTCAACATTGTGAAAATGACTTTACTACCCAAGCAATCTACAGATTCAATGCAATCCCTATCCAAATACCACTGGCATTTTTCACAGAACTAGAACAAAAAAATTCACAATTTGTATGGAAACACAAAAGACACTGAATAGCCAAAGCAATCTTGAGAACGAAAAATCGAGCTGGAGGAAACAGGCTCTCTGACTTCAGAATATACTACAAAGCTACAGTAATCAAGGCAGTATGGTACTGGCACAACAACAGAAAGATAGATCAATGGAACAGGATAGAAAGCCCAGAGATATACCCACGCACATATGGTCATCTCATCTTTGATAAAGGAGGCAGGAATGTACAGTGGAGAAAGGACAGCCTGTTCAATAAGTAGTGCTGGGAAAAGTGGACAGGTACATGTAAAAGTATGAGATTAGATTACTCTCTAACACCATACACAAAAATAAGCTCAAAATGGATAATTACTCCCTAACACCATACACAAAAATAAGCTCAAAATGGATTAAAGACCTAAATGTAAGGCCAGAAACTATCAAACTCTTAGAGGAAAACATAGGCAGAACACTCTATGACATAAATCACAGCAAGATCCTTTTTGACCAACCTCCTAGAGAAATGGAAATAAAAACAAAAATAAACAAATGGGAGCTAATGAAACTTCAAAGCTTTTGCACAGCAAAGGAAACCATAAACAAGACTAAAAGACAACCCTCAGAATGGGAGAAAATATTTGCAAATGAAGCAACTGACAAAGTATTAATCTCCAAAATTTACAAGCAGCTCATGCAGCTCAATAACAAAAAACAAACAGCCCAATCCAAAAATGGGCAGAAGACCTAAGTAGACCTTTCTCCAAAGAAGATGTACAGACTGCCAACAAACACATGAAAGAATGCTCAACATCATTAATCAGTAGAGAAATGCAACTAAAAGAATAAAATATCTACGAATAAACCTACCTAAGGAGACAAAAGACCTGTACGCAGAAAATTATAAGACACTGATGAAAGAAATTAAAGATGATACAAATAGATGGAGAGATATAGAATGTTCTTGTATTGGAACAATCAACATGTCAAAATGACTCTACTACCCAAAGCAATCTATAGATTCAATGCAATCCCTATCAAACTATCACTGGCATTTTTCACAGAACTAGAACAAAAAATTTCACAATTTGTATGGAAACACAAAAGACCCCGAATAGCCAAAGCAATCTTGAGAACGAAAAACGGAGCTGGAGGAATCAGGCTCCCTGACTTCAGACTATACTACAAAGGTACAGTAATTAAGACAGTATGGTACTGGCACATAAAGAGAAAGACAGATGAATGGAACAGGATAGAAAGCCCAGAGATAAACCCACGCACATATGGACAACTTATCTTTGATTAAGGAGGCAAGAATATACAGTGGAGAATAGACAGCCTCTTCAATAAGTGGTGCTGGGAAACTGGACACTTACATGTAAAAGAATGAAATTAGAACATTTTCTCACACTCATATACAAAAAGAAACTCAAAATTAATCAAATACCTAAATGTAAGACCAGAAACCATAAAACTCATTGAATAAAACATAGTCAAAATACTCCTTGACATAATCATAGCAATACTTTTATGGATCTGTCTCCAAAAGCAAAGGAAACAAAAGCAAAAAGAAAAAAACAGGACCTGTTTTGTAAATAAGTTCCTTTGTATGATTTTTTTTAAGATTCCACATATAAGATACATCATATAATAGTTGTCTTTCTTTGTCTGACTAACTTCACTTATGATAATCTTTAGGTCCATCCATGTTGCTGCAAATGGCATTATTTCATTCTTATTAATGACTGAGTAAAATTCCATTGTATATATATGTACCACAGCTTCTTTATCCATTCCTTTGTTGATGGACATTTAGGTTGCTTCCATGTCTTCATTACTGTATACAGTGCTGTAATGAGCACTGAGGTGCATGTACCCCTTCAAACCATGTTTTTCTCCACATATATGCTCAGGAGTGGGATTGCTGCATCATATGGCAGCTCTTTTTTTTAAGTTTCTTAAGGAACATCCATATTGTTGTCCATCGTGTTTGTACCAATTTACATTCCCATCAACATTTTAGGAGGGTTCCCTTTTTTCCACAGCCTCTCCAGGATTTATTGTTTGTAGATTTTTGATGATAGCCATTCTGACAGGTGTGAGTTGATATTTCTAAATAGTTTTGGTTTGCATTCCTCTAATAATTAGCGATGTTGTGCATCTTTTCATATGCCTCTTGGTTACCTGTATGTCTTCTTTGGAGAAATGTCTATTTAGGTGTTCTGCCCAATTTTTTTTTTTTTTTTTTTTTTGCAGTATGCAGGCCTCTCACTGTTGTGGCCTCTCCCATTGCGGAGTACAGGCTCTGGACGTGCAGGCTCAGCGACCATGGCTCACGGGGCCAGCCGCTCTGCGGCATGTGGGATCTTCCCGGATTGCGGCACAAACCCGTGTCCCCTGCATTGGCAGGTGGACTCTCAACCACTGCACCACCAGGGAAGCCCTTCTGCCCATTTTTTGATTGCCTTGTTTGTATTTTTGATATTGACCTGCATGTGTTGTTTGTAAATTTCGGAGATTAACCCTTTATCTGTAGGATTATTTATAAATATTTCCTCCCATTCTGTGGGTTGTCTTTTTGTTTCATTTATGGCTTCCTTTGCTGTGCACAAAAGCTTTTGAGTTTTGTTAGGTTCAATTTATTTTTTTTTAATTTCCATTACTCTAGGAGATGGATCAAAAAAGATATTTCACTGACTTATGTCAAAGAGTATTCTGCCTATGTTTTTCTCCAAGAGTATTATTGTAGCCGGTCTTACATTTAGATCGTTATTCCATTTTGAGTTTATTTTTGTGTATGGTGTTAGATAATGTTATAATTTCATTCTTTTTCATGTTGCTGTCCAGTTTTCCCAGCACTATTTATTGAAAAGACTGCATTTCTTCCATTGTATAATCTTGACTCCTTTGTTCTAGAATAATGGACATAGGTGCATGGGTTTATTTCTGGGCTTTTTATCCTGTTCAACTGATATATATTTCTGTTTTAGAAATAGACTCACAGATATAGAGAATGAACTCATGGTTACCAGGGAGGAAGGGTGGGGGCGAGGGATAGATTGAGAGGTTGGGATTGACATGTACACACTGCTATACTTAAAAGAGATAACCATTCTCAAGATTGCTTTGGCTATTCAAGGTCGTTGGTGTTTCCATACAAATTTTAGTTTTTTTTGTTCTAATTCTGTGGAAAATGCCATTGGTAATTTGATAGGGATTCCATTGAATCTGTAGATTGCTCTTTGTAATATAGTCATTTTAACAATATTGATTCTTCCAATCCAAAACCATAGTATATATCTCCAGCTGTTTCTGTCATCTATGATTTCTTTCATCAGTACCTTATTGTTTTCTAACTACATGTTTTTTGACTCCTTAGGTAGGTTTATTCCTAGATATATAATTCTTTTTGATGTGATGGTAAAGGGGATCGTTTCCTTAATTTCTCTTTCTGATATTTTGTTGTTAGTGTATAAGAATGTAAGAGATTTCTGTGTATTAATTTTGTATCCTGAAATTTTACGAAATTCATTGAGGAGCTCTAGTAGTTGTCTGGTAGCATCTTTAGGATTTTCTATGTACAGTATCATGGCATTGGCAAACAGTGTTGGTTTTACTACGTGTTTTCCAATTTGGTTTCTTTTTATTTCTTTTTCTTTTCTGATTGACATGGCTTGAACTTCCAAAGCTATGTTGAATAAAAGTGGCAAGAGTGGATATCCTTGCCTTATTCCTGATCATAGAGGAAATGCCTTCAGTTTTTCACCATTGAGAATAATGTTTGCTGTAGGCTTGTCATATATGGCTTTTATTATGTTGAGGTAGGTTCCCTCTATGCCCAATTTCAGGAGGAATCAGGCTCCCTGATTTCAAACTATAGTACAAAGCTACAGTGATCAAAACAGTATGGTACTGGCACAAAATCAGAAATATAGCTCAATGGAACAGGATAGAAAGTCCAGAGACAAACCCATGCAAATCCAATCGCCTAATCTATGACAAAGGTGGCAAGGATATACTATGGGGGAAAGAAAGTCTCTTCAATAAGTGATGCTAGGAAAACTGGGCAGGTACATGTAAAAGAATGATATTAGAACACTCCCTAACACCATACACAAAAAAATAAACTAAAAATGGATTAAAGGCCTAAACGTAAGACAAGATACTATAAAACTCTCAGAGAAAAACATAGGGAGAACACTCTCTGACATCAATTGCAGGAAGATCTTTTTTGATACACCTCTGAGAATAATGAAAATAAAAACAAAAATAAACAAATGCAGCCTGATTAAACTTAAAAGTTTTTGCACAGTAAAGGAAACCATGAATGAAACAAAAAGACAATCCTCAGAATGGGAGAAAATATTTGCTAATGAAGCAACTGACAAGGGATTAATCTCCAAACTATACAAACAGCCCATGCAGCTCAATATCAAAACCGCACACAACCCAGGCAAAAAATCGGTGGAAGATCTAAATAGACATTTCTCAAGAGAAGACATACAGATGACCAAAAAACAAATGAAAAGATGCACAACATCACTAATTATTAGAGAAATGCAAATCAAAACCACAATAAGGTATCACCTCACACAGGTCATAATGGCCATTATCAAAAAATCTACAATCAATAAGTGCTGGAGAGGGTGTGGAGAAAAAGGAACCCTCCTACAACTATACTCCAATAAAATTTTAAAAAATAAAAGTAAATATATATATATATAACCCACAAGGACCTACTTTATAATACAAGGAACTCTGCTCAATACTCTTTAATAATCTAAATGGGAAAAGAATTTGAAAAAACATAGATACATGTATATGTATAACTGAATCACTTTGCTGTACACCTGACAATAATACAATATAGTTAATCAACTATACTCCTATATAAAATAAATTTTTTGGAATTCCATGGCATTCCACTTGTTAGGAATCTGTGCTTTCACTGCCAAGAGCCCAGGTTCAATCCTTGGTTGGAGAAGTAGGATCCCACAAGCCATGCAGTGTGGCCAGAAAAATGTTTCTTAAACAAACAATAAAATGATCATAGGAATCTCTGTCAAACACTTTCCTGAAATCTAGATATACCATGTCTGCACCACATGCACACACATGCAAGTGGAAATGGCCTGATTTGCTCTGCGAGAGCCCACATAACTGCTAATAATCATCACAGTGGCTTCTGAAAGCTCATGCTCTTCAAGATTCTAGTCTAGTATTTTGTAAAGATGTGATACCAGGCTCCCTGATTTGTGGTTTTGACAATCCAATTTCCACTCCTTATTAAAGGTGAGGGTAAAAATTTAAATAAAAAAAGAAAAAGAAGCAAATGGGACCTAATGAAACTCAAAAGCTTTTGCACAGCAAAGAAAACCATGGGGGAAACAAAAAGACTACTGAAGGGGAGAAAATATTTGCAAATAATATGACCAATAAGGGTTAATGTCAAATATATATAAACAGCTCAATAATAAAAATACAAACAACTCAATTAAAAGATGGTCAGAAGTCCTGTATATATATGTGTATATATATATATATATATACACATATATATACATATATATATACACATATACACACACATATATACATATATAAATATGGATGGATCTAGAGGGTATTATATTTAGTAAAATAAATCAGACAGAGAAAGAGACAGAGGGACAGCAAGACAGCAGAGTAGAAAAATGTGAGCTCATTCCTTTTCACAACAATGCCAGAATCACAACTAACTACTGAACAACCATCTAGAAAAAAACTTGGAAATTACCAAAAGTGGTACCCTACATCCAAAGTCAAAGAAGAAGCCACAGTGAGATGGTTGGAGGAGCACAATCACAATAAAATCAAATCCTATACCCAATGGATGGGCAACCTATAAACTGGAAGATAATTATACCACAGAAATTATCCCATAGGAATGAAAGTCCTGAGCCCGACATCAGGTTTCCCACCCTGGGGGTCTGGAAAATGGAGGAGGAGCTCCCAGAGATTCTGGCTTTGAAGGCCAGTGAGGTTTGAACACAGGAATACCACAGGACTGGAGGAAACAGAAACTCCACTCTTGGAGGGTGCACACAAGATCCCGTGTTCACCAGGACCCAGTGAAAAAAGCAGTGACCTCATAAAAGACTGGGCCAGACCCACCTGCTAATATTGGAGGGTCTCCTCCGGAGGCAGAGGGTGACTATGGCTCACTGTGGGGACAAAAACATTGGCAGTGGCATTTCTGGTGAGTAATCATTCGCATGAGTCACCCTGGAGGCTGCCATTTTCTACCCAAGTCCTAGTGCCACCCAACAGCCTATAGGCTCCAGTGCTGGGATATCTCAGGCCAAACAACCAACAAGGCAGGAACACAGCCCCACCCATTAGCAGAAAGTTGCTTAAAATCTTCTTGAGCATGGCCCTGCCCACCAGAGGGACAGGACTCAGCTCCACCCACCAGTGGGCAGAAGCCAGACCCTCCCACCGGGAAGCCTGCACAAGCCTCTTAGACAGCCTCATCCACTAGAAAGCAGACAGCAGAAGCAAGAAGAACTACAGTCCTGTAGCCTGTGAAACAGAAACCACAATCACAGAAAGTTAGAAAAAAATGAGACAGCAGAATAATATATCCCAGTTGAAGGAACAAAATAAAACCCCAGAGGAACAACTTAGTGAAGTGGAGATAGGCAATGTACAGGAAAAAGAATTCAGAGCAATGATAGTGAAGATGGTCCAAGAACTCAGAAAAAAAGAATGGGGGCACAGATCAAGAAGATGCAAGAAATGCTTAACAAAGACCTAGAAGAATTAAAGAAAAACAAACTGAGCTGAGCAATACAATAACTGAAATGAAAAATACACTAGAAGGAACCAATAGCAGAGCAACTGAGGCAGAAGAATGAATAAGTGAGCTGGAAGACAGAATGGTGGAAATCATTGCTGTGAAACAGAATAAAGAAACAAGAATGAAAAGAAATGAGCACAGTCTCAGAGACCTCTGGGACAACATTAAACACACCAACATTTGCATTATGGGGTCCCAGAAGGAGAAAAGAGGGAGAAGGGACCTGAGAAAATATTTGAAGAGATAATAGCTGAAAACTTCCCTAACATGGGAAAGGAATCTCTTACTCAAGTCCAGGAAGGGCAGAGAGTCACAGGCAGGCCACTCCAAGAAGGAACTCGCTGATACACATAGGAATCAAATTAACAACATTAAAGACAAAGAAAAAAATACTAAAGCAACAAGTGAAAAGCAGCATAATGTACAAGGGAATTCCCATAATATTATCAGCTGATTTCTCAGCAGAAACTCTGCAAGCCAGAAGGGGGTGGCATGATATATTTAACATGATGAAAGGGAAGAACAAACAGCCAAGAATACTGTTCTCTCTTTCACATTCAATGGAGAATCAAAAGAGTTACAGACAAGCAAAAGCTATGAGAATTAAGTACCAGCAGATCAGCTTTGCAACAAATGTTAAAGGAATTTCAGTAAGTGGAAAAGAAAAGTCCACAACTAGAAACAAAAAAATTACTAATGGAAACGCTCACCATTAAAGACAAACATACAGTAAATGTAGGAAATCATCGGCACACAAATATGATATCAAAACCAGCAATTATGAGAAGAGGAGAGCACAAATTCAGGAGATTGGAAACACATTTGAAATGAAAAGAACAGCAACTTAAAACAATCTCATTTATATATAGACTGCTACATTGAAACCTCATGGTAACCACAAACTGACAATGTACAATAGATACACACACACAAAAAGGAAAAGGAATCCAAACACAACACTAAAGTTAATCATCAAATCACAAAAGAAGAGAACAAAATAGGAAGGGAAGAAAAAAGGCCTACAAAAACAAACCCAAAACAATTAAGGACATGGCAATAGGAACATATATCGATAATTACCTTAAACGTAAATAGAATATAGGATCCAATCAAGCGACATTGACTGAATGGATACAAATACAAGACCCATATACATGCTCCTACAAGAGACCCAATTCAGATGTAGGGACACATACAGACTGAAAGTGTAGGGGATGGAAAAAGGTATTCCATGCAAATGGAAATCAAAAGAAAGCTGCAGTATCAATATTCATATCAGACAAAATAGACTTTAAAATAAAGACTGTTACAAGAGACAAAGAAGGACACTACATAATGATCAAGGGATCAATACAAGAAGAAGATATAACAATTATAAATATATACACACCCAATATGAGAGCACTCCAGTTTGTAAGGCAAATACTAACAGGCATAAAAGAAGAAATCAACAGTAACACAATAATAGTGGGAGACTTTACATCCCACTTTCACCAATGGACAGATCATCCAGACAGAAGATCAATAAGGAAACACAGAGTTTAAATGGCACATTAGATGAGATGGACTTAATTGATATTTATATAGCATTCCATCCAAAAGCAGCAGAATACACAATCTTTTCAAGTGCACATGGAACATTCTCCAGGACTGATCACGTGCTGGGCCAAAAAGTGAGCCTCAGTAAATTTAAGAAAACTGAAATCATACCTAGCATCTTTTCTGACCAAAATGCTATGAGATTAGAAATCAACTACAAGAAAAAAAGAACTAACAAGTGGATGATAAACAATACCCTACTAAATACCCAATGGATCACTGAAGAAATCAAAGAGGAAATCAAAAAATATCTAGAAACGAATGAAAATGAAAGCATGATGATCCAAAACTTATGGGCCATTTTTTTTTTAAAATTAACCTTTTAATTTAAGATCATAGAATCACATGAAGTTGTAAGAAATAATACAGAGAGATCTGGTTTTTTTAAACTCAGTTCCCCCAATGGTAACACCTTTCAGACTTACAGTATAATATCAGAACCAGGTTATTGACATTGATTAGTCAAGAAAGTTTCATTAGCTCAAGGATCCCTTTTGTTTTTTCTTTTATAGTCACATCCACCTTTACTGCCTTCTTCCTTGCATATTCATTGTTACGGTATAATTTTGGGGGTTAAACTCCCTCTCCAAATTTTATTGAGATATTATTGACATGCAGCACTGTATAAGTTTAAGGTGTCTAACATAATGCCTTACATATATTAAAATAATTACCACAAAATGTTAGTTAACATCCATCATGTTATATAGCTACAAAAAATATTTTTTTCTTATGATGAGAACTCCTGTGGTTTACTCTCTCAACAACTTTCAAATATAGCATACAGCAGTGTTAACTATAGTCATCGTGTTGTACATTATGTCCCCAGAACTTATTTGTCTTATAACTGGAAGTTTTTACTTTGTGACCACATTCATCCAACTGCCAAACCCCTATACCCTGCGTCTGGTAACCACAAAATTTGATCTCTTTTTCTATGAGAATTTTATTAATGTTGTTGTTGTTTAGATTCTACATATAAGTGAGATCATACAGTATACGCTTTCTCTGGCTGACATTTCACTTAGCATAATGTTCTCAAGGTCCATCCATGTTATTGAAAATGACAGATTTCCTCATTTTTATGGCTGAATAATGTTCCATTGTCTCTATATGCCACAACCTCATTATCCATTCATCTATTGGTGAACACTTAGGTTATTTCTATATTTTGGCTGTTATATATAATGCTGGATAAACATTGAGATACAGATATCTCTTCAACACACTGTTTTCATTTCCTTCTTATTTATACCCAGAAGAAGAATTGTTGGATCATATGATAGTTCTATTCTTAAGTGTTTGAGGAATGTTCATACTGTTTTACATAGTGGCTGTATTAATTTACTATCCCAGAAACTGTGTACAGGGGATCACTTTCCTCTAAATCCTTGTCAGCATTTGTTATTTCTTTTCTTTTCATTATAACAATTTTAACAGGTGATATCTCATTATGGTTTGAGTATGCATTTCCTTAATGACTAGAGATGTTGAGCACCTTTTCATATCTTTGTTGGTCTTTTATATATCTTTTTGGAAAGATGTCTACTCAGGTCATTGGACCATTTTTCAATTGGATTAGTACTTGTTTTTGCTATTCAGTTGTATGAGTTCTTTACATAATTTGGATATTATTCTCTGATCAGACAGATTGTTTGCAAATGTTTTCTCTCATTTCGTAGGTTGTCTTTTCATTTTGTTCATGGTTTCCTTTGTTGTTCAGAAGCTTTTAAATTTCGTATAGTCCCACTTGTTTATTTTTGATTTTTCTGCCTGTGTTTTAGGTGTCATATGCAAAATATCATTGTCAAGACCAATGTCAAGGAGGTCTTCTCCTATGTTTTCTTCCAGGAGATTTATAATATTAGGTCTTATATTCATTTGGGTTTTTAATCCATTTTGAGTTTATTATTGTATATGGTGTGAGGAAATGTTCTATTTTTATTCTTTTATATGTAGATGTTCAGTTTTCCCAGCACCACTTATTGAAGAGACTGCCTTTTCTCTTTTGTATAGTCTTGTTTCTTTTGTCTTAGGTTAATTGACCAAAAGTGCTTGGGTTTATTTCTGAGCTCTCTATTCTGTTCCATTCTTCTATGTATCTGTTTTTGGGTCAGTACCATGCTGTTTTCATTTTTGTATCTTTGTAGTATATTCTGAAGTTAAGAAGCGTGGTAACTCCAGTTCTATTCCTCTTTCTCAAGATTGCTTTGGCTATTCAGGATCATTCGTGTTTCTATACATATTTTAAAATTATTTCTTCTGGTTCTGTGAAAAATGTCCTGGGTATTTTGATATGGATTCCATTGGATCTGTAGATTGCCTTGAGTAGTACAGTCATTTTAGCAATATTAATTCTTTCAATCAATGAACACAGCATATATTTTCATCTGTTTGTGTCTTCTTCAACTTCATTCATCCGTGTCTTATAGTTTCCAAGTACAGATGTTTTACTTCCTTAGGTTAGTTTATTCCTAGGTATTTTATTCTTGTTGAGGTGATTGTAAGTGGGATTGATTTTTAAATTTTTAATTCTGATAGTTTGTTGTTAGTATATAGAAATACAACAGATATCTATATATTAATTTTGTATCCTGAAATATAACCAAATTCATGATGAGTTCTAGGAGGTTTCTGGTGGGATCTTTAGGATTTTCTTTCTATAGTATCCTATCATTTGAAAAGAGTGACAGATTTAATTCTTCCTTTCCAATTTGAATTATTTTTATTTCTCTTTTTATTGTCTGATTGTTTGGCTAGGATTTCCAATACTATGTTGAATAAAAGTGGAGAGAGTAGGCATCCTTGTCTTCCTTCTGATCTTAGAGGAAATGCTTTCAGATTTTCACAATTGAATATGATGTTAGATTTGTGCTTATAACATATGGCTTTTATTATGTTGACGTTTGTTCCCTCTATACTCACTTTCCAGAGAATTTTTATTATAAAAGTGTGTTGAATTTTGTCAAAAGCATTTTCTGCATCTATTGAGAAGATTATATGATTTTTATTTTTCATTTTGTAAATTTGGTGTATCACATTGATTGATTGGTAGATATTGAACCATCATTGCATGCCTGGAATAAATCACATTTGATCATGATGCATCATCCTTAATGTATTGTTTATTTCTATTTTGCTAATAATGTTTGCATCTATGTTCATTGGTGATATTGACCTTTTACAAAATGACGTAAAATATGATGTCAAAAACAGTAACAGAGGGGGATGAGGAGAAAAATGCAGGGTTCTTAAATGCATTTAAAATTAAGAGATCAGGAACTTAAAATAATCATACATATATATTGAGTATATATAAACTACATATATAGAGACATATATATCTTTATTGCCAATAAAAAGTCTATAATAGATACACACACAAAACCAGAAAGGAATCCAAACAAAACAGTAAGGATAGTCATCAAATCACAAAGGAAGAGAGAGGAAAAGAAGAAAGGAACAAAAAGAAACTGCAAAAACAACACCCAAACAATCTTTTTCAATGTCAAAAGTACATACCTATCTATAATTACTTTATAAAATTGAATAAATGTTCCAATTAAAATACACAAAGTGGCTAAAAGGATATAAAAATAAGATCCATATATATGCTGCCTACAAAAGATGCACTTCAGATTTAAAGACACACAGACAGAAAGTGAGAGAATGGAGAAAGGTATTCCACACAAATGGAAGTCAAAGATAACCAGGGTTGAAATACTTATATCAGACAAAATATACTTTAAAACGGGAGTGTAACAACCACCAAAAAGACAAAGATCATTCCAAAAAGATATAACAATTATAAATATACATGCACCAACATGGGAGAACCTAAATACGTAAAGCAAACACTAACAGACATAAAGAGAGAAATTAACAGTAAAAAAAAAATAGTAGGGGAGTTTAACACCCCACTTACATCAATAGATAGATTATCCAGAATGAAAATCACTAAGGAAACCCTGTCCATAAGTGACATATTAGACCAAATGAACTTAATAGATAAATATAGAACATTCCATCAAAAAGCAGCAGAATATATATTTGTTTCAAGTGCACATGGAACATTCTCTAGGGTAGATCATGTACAAGGTCACAAACAAGTCTCAGTAACTTTAAGAAAACTGAAATTAAATCAAACGATTTTCTTCTGATCACAATGCTATGAGACTAGCAATCAACCAGAAGAAAAAAACTGCAAAATCCACAAACACGTGGAGGCTAAACAGTATGTTACTAAATAACCAATGAATCACTGAGGAAATAAAAGAGGAAATCAAATACCTGGAAACAAATGAAACAAAACACTGATCCAAAATTCATGGGATGCAGCAAAGGCAGTTCTATGAGTGAAGTTTAGTGATACAAGCCTATGATAGGAAACAAGAAACATTTCAAACAATCAATGTAACCTTACACCTAAAGGAACAAAAAGCAAGAACAATTAAAATCCAACATTAGTAGAAGGAAAGAAATCATAAAGATCAGAGCACAAGTACATAAAATACAGATTAGAGGAGCTTGGGAAGATGGCACAAGAGTAAGATGCGGAGATCACCTTCCTCCCCACAGATACACCAGAAATACATCTACACGTGGAGCAACTCCTACAGAACACCTACTGAAGGCTGGCAGAAGACCTCAGACCTCTCAAAAGGCAAGAAACTCCCCATGTACCTGGGTAGGGCAAAAGAAAAAAAAGAAAAAGCAGAGACAAAAGAATAGGGACGGGACATGCACCAGTGGGGGGGAACTGTGAAGGAGGAAAGGTTTCCACACACTAGGGAGCCCCTCCATGGGCAGAGACTGTGGGTGGCAGAAGGGGGGAGCTTCGGGGCCGTGGAAGAGAACACAACAACAGGGGTGAGGAGGGCAAAGCGGAGAGATTCCCACACAGAGGATCGGTGCCAACAGGTATGCACCAGCCCGAGAGGCTTGTCTGCTCACCCGCCGGGGCAGGCGGGGCTGCGAGCTGAGGCTCGGGCTTTGGTCGGAGTGCAGGGAGAGGACTGGGGTTGGCTGCGTGAACACAGCCTGAAGGGGTTAGTGCACCACGACTAGCCAGAAGGGAGTCCGGAAAAAGGTCTGGAGCTGCCGAAGAGGCAAGAGACTTTTTCTTCCCTCTTTGTTTCCTGGTGCGCGAGGAGAGGGGATTTGGAGTGCTCCTTAAAGGAACTCCAGAGACGGGCACGAGCCGTGGCTAAAAGCACGGAACCCAGAGACGGGTGGGAGACACTAAGGCTGCTGCTGCCACCACCAAGGGACCTGTGTGTGAGCACAGGTCACTATCCACACCCTTCTTCCAGGGAGCCTGTGCAGCCTGCCACTGCCAGGTTCCCGGGATCCAGGGACAACTTCCCCAGGAGAATGCAGGGCGGGCCTCAGTCTGGTGCAACGGCACGCCGGCCTCTAACGCTACAGGCTCGCCCCGCACTCCACGCCCCTCCCTCTCCCTGGTCTCAGTGAGACAGAGCTTCCGAATCAACTGTTCCTTTAACCCCACCCTGTCTGAGCAAAAAACAGACTCCCTCCAGCAACCTACACGCAGAGGCAGGGCCAAATCCAAAGCTGAGCCCCTGTGAGCTGTGAGAACAAAGAAGAGAAAGGGAAATCTCTCCCAGCAGCCTCAGAAGCAGCGGATTAAAGCTCCACAATCAACTTGATGTACCCTACATCTGTGGAATACATGAATAGACAACGAATCATCCCAAATTGAGGAGGTGGACTTTGAGGGCAAGATTTATGATTTTTTTGCCTTTTCCTCTTTTTGTGAGTCTGTATGCGTATGCTTCTGTGTGAGATTTTGTCTGTATAGCTTTGCTTCCACCATTTGTCATAGGGTTCTATCCGTCCTTTTTTTAAAAATTTTTTTCTTAATAATTAATTTTAATTACTTTATTTTATTTTACTTTATCTTCTTTCTTTCTTTCTTTCCTTCTTTCCTTCTTTTCTTCTTTCTTTTTTTCTTTCCTTCATCCTTCCTTCCTTCCTTCCCTCCTTTCTTTCTTTCTTCCTACTTCTACTAATTCTTTCTCTCTACATTTTCTCCCTTTTATTCTGAGCCATGTAGATGAAAGTCTCTTGGTGCTGCAGCCAGGAGTCAGTGCTATGCTCTGAGAGGGGAGAGCCAAATTCAGGACACTGGTCCACAAGAGACCTCCCACCTCCACATAATATCAAACAGCAAAAATCTCCCAGAGATCTCCATCTCAACACCAGCACCCAGCTTCACTCAACGACCAGCAAGATACAGTGCTGGACACCCTATGCCAAACAACTAGCAAAACAGGAACACAACAAAACCCATTAGCAGAGGGGCTGCCTAAAATCTTGATAACTCCACAGACACCCCAAAACACACCACCAAACGTGGACCTGTCCATGAGAGAGACAAGATCCAGCCTCATTCACCAGAACACAGGCACTAGTACCCTCCACCAGGAAGCCTACACAATCCACTGAACCAACCTTAGCCACTGGGGACAGACATCAAAAACAACGGGAACTATGAACATGCAACCTGCAAAAAGGAGACCCCAAACACAGTAAGATAAGCAAAATGAGAAGACAGAAAAACACACAGCAGATGAAGGAGCAAGATAAAACCACACCAGACCTAACAAATGAAGAGGAAATAGGCAGTCTACCTGAAAAAGAATTCAGAATAATGACAGTAAAGATGATCCAAAATCTTGGAAATAGAATGGACAAAATGCAAGAAACATTTAACAAGGACCTAAAGGACCCAAAAATGAAACAAACAATGATGAACAACACAATAAATGAAATGAAAAATACTCTAGATGGGATCAATAGCAGAATAACTGAGGTAGAAGAACGTATAAGTGACCTGGAAGATAAAAGAGTGGAAATAACTACAGCAGAGAAGAATGAAGAGAAAAGAATTGAAAGAACTGAGGACAGTCTCAGAGACCTCTGGGACAACATTAAACGCACCAACATTCGAATTATATGGGTTCCAGAAGAAGAGAAAAAGAAAGGGACTGAGAAAATATTTGAAGAGATTATAGTTGAAAACTTTCCTAATATGGGGAAGGAAATAGTTAATCAAGTCCAGGAAGCACAGAGAGTCCCACACAGTATAAATCCAAAGAGAAATATGCCAAGACACATATTAATCAAACTGTCAAAAATTAAATACAAAGAAATCATATTAAAAGCAGCAACGGAAAAACAACAAATAACACATAAGGGAATCCCCATAAGTTTAACAGCTGATCTCTCAGCAGAAACTCTGCAAGCCAGAAGGGAGTGACAGGACATACTGAAAGTGATGAAGGAGAAAAACCTGCAACCAAGATTATTCTACTCAGCAAGTATCTCGTTCAGATTTGATGGAGAAATTAAAACCATTACAGACAAACAAAAGCTGAGAGAGTTCAGCACCACCAAACCAGCTTTACAACAAACCTAAAGGAACTTCTCTAGGCAAGAAACACAAGAGAAGGAAAAGACCTACAATAACGAACCCAAAACAATCTAGAAAATGGGAATAGGAATATGCATATCAATAATTATGTTAAATGTAAATGGACTAAATGCTCCCACCAAAAGACACAGATTGGCTGAATGGATACAAAAACAAGACCCATATATATGCTATCTACAAGAGACCCACTTCAGACCTAGAGACACATACAGACTGAAAGTAAGGGGATGGAGAAAGATATTCCATGCAAACGGAAATCAAAAGAAAGCTGGAGTAGCAATTCTCATATAGACAAAATAGACTTTAAAATAAAGACTATTACAAGAGACAAAGAAGGACACTACATAATGATCAAGGGATCAATCCAAGAAGAGGATATAACTATTGTAAATATTTATGCACCCAACATAGGAGCACCCCCATACATAAGGCAAACATTAACAGCCATAAAAGGAGAAGTCAACAGTAACACATTCATAGTAGGAGACTTTAACACCCCACTTTCACCAATGGACAGATCATCCAAAATGAAAATAAATAAGGAAACACAAGCTTTAAATGATACATTAAACAAGATGGACTTAATTGATATTTATAGGACACTCCATCCAAAAACAACAGAATACACATTTTTCTCAAGTGCTCATGGAACATTCTCCAGGATAGATCATATCTTGGGTCACAGATCAAGCCTTGGTCAATTTAAGAAAATTGAAATTATATCAAGTATCTTTTCTGACCACAGTGCAATGAGACTAGATATGAATTACGGGAAAAAATCTGTAAAAAATACAAACACATGGAGGCTAAACAATACACTACTTAATAATGAAGTGATCACTGAAGAAATCAAAGAGGAAATTAAAAAATACCTAGAAACAAATGACAATGGAGACACAACGACCCAAAACCTATGGGATGCAGCAAAAGCAGTTCTAAGGGGGAAGTTTATAACAATACAAGCCCACCTTAAGAAGCAGGAAACATCTTGAATAAACAACCTAACCTTGCACCTCAAGCAATTAGAGAAAGAAGAACAAAAACCCCCCAAAGCTACCAGAAGGAAAAAAATCATAAAAATCAGATCAGAAATAAATGAAAAAGAAATGAAGGAAACAATAGCAAAGATCAATAAAATTAAAAGCTGGTTCTTTAAGAAGATAAACAAATAGATAAACCACTAGCCAAACTCATCAAGAAGAAAAGGGAGAAGACTCAAATCAATAGAATTAGAAATGAAAAAGGAGAAGTAACAACTGACACTGCAAAAATAAAAAAGATCAAGAGAGATTACTACAAGCAACTCTATGCCAATAAAATGGACAATCTGGAAGAAATGGAGAAATTCTTATAAATGCACAACCTGCCAAGACTGAATCAGGAAGAAATAGAATATATGAACAGACCAATCACAAGCACTGAAATTGAAACTGTGATTAAAAATCTTCCAACAAACAAAAGCCCAGGACCAGATGGCTTCACAGGCGAATTCTATCAAACATTTAGAGAAGAGCTAACACCTATCCTTCTCAAACTCTTCCAAAATATAGCAGAGGGAGGAACACACCAAAATTCCTTCTACGAGGCCACCATCACCTTGATACCAAAACCAGACAAGGATGTCACAAAGAAAGAAAAATACAGGCCAATATCACTGATGAACATAGATGCAAAAATCCTCAACAAAATACTAGCAAACAGAATCCAACAGCACATTAAAAGGATCATACACCATGATCAAGTGGGGTTTATTCCAGGAATGCAAGGATTCTTCAATATACGCAAATCTATCGATGTGATAAACCATATTAACAAATTGAAGGAGAAAAACCATACGATTATCTCAATAGATGCAGAGAAAGCTTTTGACAAAATTCAACACCACATTTATGATAAAAACACTGCAGAAAGTAGGCATAGAGGGAACTTTCCTCAACATAATAAAGGCCATATATGACAAGCCCACAGCCAACATCATCCTCAATGGTGAGAAACTGAAAGCATTTCCACTAAGATCAGGAACAAGACAAGTTTGCCCACTCTCACCACTGTTATTCAACACAATTTGGAAGTTTTAGCCACAGCAATCAGAGAAGAAAAGGAATCCAAATCGGAAAAGAAGAAGTAAAGCTGTCACTGTTTGCAGATGACATGATCCTATACATAGAGAATCCTAAAGATGCTACCAGAAAACTACTAGAGCTAATCAATGAACTTGGTAAAGTAGCAGGATACAAAAGTAATGCACAGAAATCTCTGACATTCCTATACACTAATGATGAAAAATCTGAAAGTGAAGTCAATAAAACACTCCCATTAACCATTGCAACAAAAGAATAAAATATCTAGGAATAAACCTACATAAGGAGACAAAAGACCTGTATGCAGAAAATTATAAGACACTGATGAAAGAAATTAAAGATGATACAAATAGATGGAGAGATATACCATGTTCTTGGATTGGAAGAATCAACATTGTGAAAATGACTCTACTACCCAAAGCAATCTATAGATTCAATGCAATCCCTTTCAAACTACCACTGGCATTTTTCACAGAACTAGAACAAAAAATTTCACAATTTGTATGGAAACACAAAAGACCACGAATAGCCAAAGCAATCTTGAGATCGAAAAAAGGAGTTGGAGGAATCAGGCTCCCTGACTTCAGACCATACAACAAAGCTACAGTAATCAAGACATCATGATACTGGCATAAAAACAGAAAGACAGATCAATGGAACAGGATAGAAAGCCCAGAGATAAACCCAGGCACATTTGGACACCTTATCTTTGATAAAGGTGGCAGGAATGTACAGTGGAGAAAAGACAGCCTCTTCAATAAGTGGTGCTGGGAAAACTGGACAGGTACATATAAAAGTATGAGATTAGATCAGTCCCTAACACCATAAACAAAAATAACCTCAAAATGGATGAAAGACCTAAATGTAAGGTCAGAAACTATCAAACTCTTAGAGGAAAACATTGGAAGAACACTCTATGACATAAATCACAGCAAGGTCCTTTCTGACCCACCTCCTAGAGTAATGGAAATAAAAACAAAAGGGACCTAATGAAACTTAAAAGTTTTTGCACAGCAAAGGAAACCATAAACAAGACCAAAAGACAACCCTCAGAATGAGAGAAAATATTTACAAATGAAGCAACTGACAGACGATTAATCTCCAAAATTTACAAGCAGCTCATGCAGCTCAATAACAAAAAAACAAACAACCCAGTCAAAAACTGGGCAGAAGACCTAAATAGACATTTCTCCAAAGAAGATATACAGACTGCCAACAAACACATGAAAGAATGCTCAACATCATTAATCATTAGGAAAATGCAAATCAAAACTACAATGAGATATCATTTCACACCAGTCAGAATGGCCATCATCAAAAAATCTAGAAACAATAAATGCTGGAGAGGGTGTGGAGAAAAGGGAACACTCTTGCACTGCTGGTGGGAATGTGAATTGGTTTAGCCACTATGGAGAACAGTATGGAGGTTCCTTTAAAAACTGCAAATAGAACTACCATATGACCCAGCAATCCCACTACTGGGCATATACCCTGAGAAAACCAAAATTCAAAAAGAGTCATGTACCAAAATGTTCATTGCAGCTCTGTTTACAATAGCCCGGAGATGGAATCAACCTAAGTGCCCATCATCGGATGAATGGATAAAGAAGATGTGGCACATTAATACAATGGAACATTACTCAGCCATAAAAAGAAACGAAATTGAGCTATTTGTAATGAGGTGGATAGGCCTCGAGTCTATCATACAGAGTGAAGTACGTCAGAAAGAGAAAGACAAATACCGTATGCTAACACATATATATGGAAGTTAAGGGGAAAAAATGTCATGAAGAACCTAGGGGTAAGGCAGGAATAAAGACGCAGACCTATTGGAGAACGGACTTGAGGATATGGGGAGGGGGAAGTGTGAGCTGTGACAGGTGAGAGAGAGTCATGGACATATACACACTAACAAACGTAAGGTAGATAGCTAGTGGGAAGCAGCCGCATGGCACAGGGATATTGGCTCCGTGCTTTTTGACAGCCTGGAGGGGTGGGATAGGGAGGGTGGGAGGGAGGGAGACGCAGGAAGGAAGACATATGGGAACATATGTATATGTATAACTGATTCACTTTGTTATAAAGCAGAAACTAACACACCATTGTAAAGCAATTATACCCCAATAAAGATGTTTAAAAAAATTAAAAGAAAAGAAACAAAGGGAGAAGACACAAACCATTAGAATTAGAAATGAAAAAGGAGAAGTAACAACGGACACTGCAGAAATACAAAAGATCGTGAGTGATGACTACAAGCAACTCTATGCCAATAAAATTGACAACCTGGAAGAAATGGAGAAATTCTTAGAAAGGCGCAATCTGCCAAGACTGAATCTCGAAGAAATAGAAAATATGAACAGACCAATCACAAACACTGAAATTGAAACTGTGACTTAAAATCTTCCAACAAACAAAAGTTCAAGACTAGATGGCTTCACAGGCGAATTCTATCAAACATTTAGAGAAGAGCTAACACCTATCCTTCTCAAACTCTACTAAAATATAGCAGAGGGAGGAATACTCCCAAACTCATTCTACGAGGCCACCATCACCTTGATACCAAAACCAAAATAGGATGTCACAAAGAAAGAAAACTACAGGCCAATATCACAGATGAACAAAGATGCAAAAATCCTCAACAAAATACTAGCAAACAGAGTCTAACAGCACATTAAAAGGATGATGCACCATGATCAAGCGGGGTTTATTCCAGGAATGGAAGGATTCTTCAATATACGCAAATCAATCAATGTGATAAACCATATTAACAAATTGAAGGAGAAAAACCATATGATCATCTAAATAGATGCAGAGAAACCTTTTGACAAAATTCAACACCGATTTATGATAAAAACCCTGCAGAGGGCTTCCCTCGTGGCGTAGTGGTTGGGAGTCCGCCTGCTGATGCAGGGGACGCGGGTTCGTGCCCTGGTTCGGGAGGATCCCACGTGCCGCGGAGCGGCTGGGCCCGTGAGCCATGGTCTGAGCCTGCGCGTCCGGAGCCTGTGCTCCGCAATGGGAGAGGCCACAATAGTGAGAGGCCCGCATACCATCAAAAAAAAAAAAAAAACCCTGCAAAAAGTAGGCATAGAGAGAACTTTCCTCAACATAATAAAGGCCATATATGACAAGCCCACAGCCAACATCATCCTCAATGGTGAAATACTGAAAGCATGTCCACTAAGATCAGGAAAAGACAAGGTTTCCCACTCTCACCACTCTTATTCAACATAGTTTTGGAAGTTTTAGCCACAGCAAACAGAGAAGAAAAGCAAATAAAATGAATCCAAATCAGAAAAGAAGAAGTAAAGCTGTCACTGTTTGCAGATGACATGATACTATACATAGAGAATCCTAAAGATGCTACCAGAAAACTGCTAGAGCTAATCAATGAATTTGGTAAAGTTGCAGGATACAAAATTAATGCACAGAAATCTCTGGCAGTCCTATACACTAATGATGAAAAATCTGAAAGAGAAATGAAGAAAACACTCCCATTTACCATTGCAACAAAAAGAATAAAATATCTAGGAATTAACCTACCTACGGAGACAAAAGACCTGTATGCCAGAAAATTATAAGACACTGATGATAGAAATTAAAGATGATACAAATAGATGGAGAGATATACCATGTTCTTGGATTGGAAGAATCAACATTGCGAAAATGACTCTACTACCCAAAGCAATCTACAGATTCAGTGCAATCCCTATCAAACTACCACTGTCATTTTTCACAGAAATACAGCAAAAATTTTCACAATTTGTATGGAAACACAAAAGATACTGAATAGCCAAAGCAGTCTTGCGAACGAAAAATGGAGCTGGAGGAATCAGGCTCCCTGACTTCAGACTATACTACAAAGCTACAGTAATCAAGACAGTATGGTACTGGCACAAAAACAGAAAGATCAATGGAACAGGATAGAAAGCTCAGATATAAACCCACACACATATGGTCACCTTATCTTTGATAATGGAGGCAGGAATGTACAGTGGAGAAGGACAGCCTCTTCAATAAGTGGTGCTGGGAAAACTGGACAGGTACATGTAAATGTATGAGATTAGATCACTCCCTAACACCATACACAAAAATAAGCTCAAAATGGATTAAAAACCTTAATGTAAGGCTAGAAACTATAAAAGTGTTAGAGGAAAACTTAGACAGAACACTCTATGACATAAATCACAGCAAGATCCTTTTTGACCCACCTCCTAGAGAAATGGAAATAAAAACAAAAATAAACAAATGGGACCTAATGAAACTTCAAAGCTTTTGCACAGCAAGGGAAACCATAAACAAGACCAAAAGACAACCCTCAGAATGGGAGAAAATATTTGCCAATGAAGTAACTGACAAAGGATTAATTTCCAAAATTTACAAGCAGCTCATGCAGCTCAATAACAAAAATCAAACAACCCAATCCAAAACTGGGCAGAAGATCTTAATACACATTTCTCCGAAGAAGATATACAGACTGCCAACAAACACATGAAAGAATGCTCAACATCATTAATCATTAGGGAAATGCAAATCAAAACTACAATGAGATATCATCTCACACCAGTCAGAATGGCCATCATCAAAATATCTAGAAACAATAAATGCTGTAGAGCGTGTGGAGAAAAGGGAACACTCCTGCACTGCTTGTGGGAATGTGAATTGGTTTAGCCACTATGGAGAACAGTATGGAGGTTCCTTAAAAAACTACAAGTAAAACTGCCATATGACCCAGCAATCCCACTACTGGGCATATACCCTGAGAGAACCATAATTCAAAAAGTGTCATGTACCAAAATGTTCACTGCAGCTCTATTTACAATAGCCCATAGATGGAAACAACCTAAGTGCCCATAATTGGATGTATGGATAAAGAAGTTGTGGCTCATGTATACAATTGAATATTACTCAGCCATAAAAAGAAACAAAATTGAGCTATTTGTAATGAGGTGGATAGACCTAGAGTCTGTCATACAGAGTGAAGTAAGCCAGAAAGAGAAAGACAAATACCGTAACATTTTTGTATGGTGACATATCATGACTATATTTATTGTGGTGATAATTTTGAAATCTAGAGAAATATTGAATCAATATATTGTGTCACAGAAACTAACAGTGTTTCAGGTCAATTATACTTCAAAAATTATAAAACAAACTTAGAGATCAGATATATGGTTACCAGAGTTGGGGGGGTTTGTGGGAGGTTGAACTGGAGGAAGGTAGTGAAAAGGTACAAACACAGTTATGAAATGAATAAGTACTCTGGATATAATGTTCCACATTATAGATATAATTAACACTGCTGTATGTTATATATGAAAGTTGTTAAGGATTAAATCCCAAGAGTTCTCATCACAAGGAATTTTTTTTCTATTTCTTTGATGTTGTATGTATTTGAGATGATTGACGTTCATTAAACTTTTGTGATATTCTTTTAATGATGTATGTAAGTCAAATCGTTATGCTGTATACCTTAAACTTATACAGTGCTGTATGTCAGTTATATCTCAATATAACTGGAAGAATAAAAAAGAAAAGAGGAAAGGTCTCTAGTTAATAATCTAAGTTCCTACCTCATAACACTAGAAGAACTGCAAAATAAACCCAACAGAAGCAGAAGGAAGGAACTCATAAAGATAAGGGCCAAATAAATGCAATTTAAATAAAAATAATAGAGAAAAACAGTTAAGCAAAGAGCTGATTGTTCAAAATATTAATGAAATTTTATACCTTTAGCAAGACTGACAAAAATTTTAAAAGAGAAGAAATAAGCAGCATAAGGCATGAAACGGGATATTCTACAGATTCTACAGACATAAATATGATAATAAGGGAATATTAAAAACAACTCTACACGTGTAAATTTGACCACTTAGATTAAATGGATGAATTTATTGATAAATACAAACTACTAAAACTCAGGATGAAATAGAGCCCCTGAATAGTCTTGTAATCATTAAGAAAGCTGAATTTCTAATAAAAGTCTCCTGGAATCAAAGCTCCCCATCCAAATTATTTAACTGGAGAATTCTTACAAATACTTAAAGAATAATTATCACAAATGATGCAAAATTTCTTCCAAAAAATTGAAAATAGGGACATTTCCCAACTCATTTTATGATCCTAGTATTACCTTGATACTTAACCAGAAGAAAACAGTACAGAAAGAGAGAATGAAAGAATGGAAGAATGGAAGGAAGGGAGGGAGGAAGGAAGGAAGGGAGAAAGGAAGGAATAAAAGAAAACTACAGAGCAATTTCTCATGTTCTTATACTCAAAATATTAGCACATTGAGTCCAGCAATATATAAGAAAAAAATTACAGCATGATTATGTGGGATCCATTTCAGGTATTCAAAGCTGATTTAACATTAGAAAATCAATCAGTGTAATCCACCATATCAATAGATTAAATATAAAAATCATATGATCAACTCAATTGACATTGAAAATTCTTTCAAGAAAATCGAATCTCCATTTCTGATAAAACCTCTGAGCAAATTAGGAATAGTTTCAGAGCATGTTCTCAGCTTGATAAAGTGTATCTACAAAAAGGCTACAGCTAGCATCATACTTAACAGTGAAAGACTGATTGTGAGAGTGATGTCATCAAGATGACAACATAATTAATTCCCTATTTCATGCACCCCCACAAGAAGAGCAACTGACAACTCTTCATGGGCAAGAAACTATTGAGAAAATCCTAGAAGAGAGGGATGAAGCTGAAACATCCCCCTTTCACAACAGAGACTGAGACAGATCACATTAGAAGGGTAAGAGGAAGAACTACACACTAACTGCATTGCCCCTCCCTCAGACCACTGCAACATCACACTAAGAGGTCTCCTCTGAGACTACTGTTCCTCTAGTGGAAAAAGAGAACCTAGTGGAACAACTAGCACCCTCTAGCATTTTGGTCACTTTGTGAGAGTGATCTTGCCACATCAGGATTGCAGGGGAATCTGAGAAATCTGTGTTGGAGAAAGGAATAGAGGCTTGAAACAACCAAGAACATGGATCTTGGCAGACTGAGTCATACCTGAAGTGCCCAAGTAGTAATCCTAATCAGTGGCTTTACTTATTTGCTGAACAAAGTTTGTGATACAATATGACCAGAGAACTTAGCAGGGTGCAGATTGCCTTGATTCAGAACCTCAAATGAGGAAGTTTTGACTGCCCTAGAGTCTAGTTTCCCCATGTCCAGGCCAGGAGCTGAGTCACAGCCCCAATCACTGTGGAGAGTGTCTCCCAGCCACATCTGACCAGAGAGGCTAGCAAGAATAGCTGGAAGTTGTGTAGTCCAGTAACATTTGAACCAAGAGTTGGGTGGGCACAGCAGATTGCCCCCAGAGCAAAACCAATGCCAGATGTGAAGAGTTCTCCTGCTACAGATAGACAGGGTAATTAAATTATAGCCAAGGCTGAGGTTAGCTCCCACCCAACCAGGAAGATTTTTGGGAAATGGAGGGTACCCTGGAGTGGCGTCTTCCATTCCTGCCCAGGAAAGGGTGCTGAGACATAGCCCCACTGGCTATGTTTCCCACCCTTATCTGATCAGGAGTGCTTGGGAAGAACACTTAGAAGCTGTATGTCCTAGCAGTGCTCCAGCCAGAGCAAAGCCAATACTAGGCATACTGGGTCCCTGTGCTACAGACAGGCAAGGGGATTAATTCATACCAAAGGCTGAAGATGGTTTCCAGAACCTCCCAACCAGAGAGCCTGTTTGGAAAATTAAGAGATACCTGGAGTGGTCCCACCCCTCCCTGCCCATGTAAAAGGGTTGAAACATAGCCCCACCCACTTGTGGCTCCAACCTCATCTGACCAGAAGGGCTGATAACACGTGGAAGCTATGCCATCAAATGGTGATTGAGGCAAGAGAAGGGTAGAGAGAGCTAATAGTTTGCAGAGCAAAACCAGTGGATCTGTTTAGCCAGGGAACTTGGGGCACAAGTTGGCTTGAGTTGAGAAAACAAATAGTTGGTGTTAGAGCTGCTTTTCCCATTGCACCCCGGCAGGAAAACTAATCTGTAGCCTGTTCATTGCTGAATATAACTTTCAGCTTGCCTGACCAGGGAACCTAAACAGAGAACACTGGATGCAGCTTAGTTCATCCAACAGCAAAACCTATAATGACGCTTGAACAGAGAGAAAAATGCTTGGCTATTCCCATCTGGAGAGTAAAATGTGTGGCCTCACGTGACCAGAAATTTCAGTGCACATTCTTACCTGATTCAGCTCCCCAAACAATAAGTCTTTCAAGGCCTGGGTCCCACCCTCATGCCCTGCCAAGGCAGAAAATCTAATTCAGCTCCATCTACTACTAAATATAGTACCAAGTCCCAACCATTTAGTAAGCTTGACCAGGTAATCTAGCCATAAAAAATAAAAATAAAGAATAAAATAAAATTTTTAAATAAAAAAATAAAAGAATGATATTCTGCTCTTTGCAGCAATGTGGGTGGACCTAGAAAATATTATGCTTAGTGAAATAAGTCAGACAAAGACAAATACTGTATGATATCACTTGTGGAATCTAAAAAAAAATAATACCAATGAGTGTATATGCAAAACACAAAGAGACTGACAGATATAGAAAAAAAATTAGTGGTACCAGAGAGGAAAGGGAAGGGGGAGGGGCAAATTAGGGGTATGGGATCAAGGGATGCAAACTATTATGTATAAAATGATAAGAAACAAGGATTAATTGTATAGAACAGGGAAGTGTAGCCATTATCTTGTAATAGCTTTTAATGGAGTATAATCTGTAAAAATACTGAATCATTATTTTGTTCATCTGAACATCTGAAACTAATATGATATTATAAGTCAGCTATATTTCAATTTAAAAAAGAAGAAAACCTGAGGGAATTCTTACCACTAGACCTGCTTTTTGAGAAATGCTAAAAGGAGTTGTTTGAATAGAAGTAAATCGACACTAATTAACATAACAAAACAGTTAAAAAGGTATTATAAATGATTTTTTTTTTGTGTGTGTGTAATATCTTTGTCTGGTTTGGGTATCAAGGTGATGCTACCCTCACAGAATGACTTCATAAATTTTCCTTCCTAGGCAAGTTTTTGGAATAGTTTGAGAATGAAAGGGGTTTACTCTAAATATTTGTTAGAATTCACCTCTAAATCCAGATGGTCCTGGACTTTTGTTTGTTGGGAATAATTTTTTATTATTACAGATTCAATTTTATTACTGGTAATTGGCTTGTTCATGTTTTCTATTTCTTCTGGTTCACTTTTGGGAGATTATACATTTGCTAGGAATTTGTCCATTTCTTCTACATTGTCCACCTTATTGGTTTATAGTCATTTGTAGGGATCTCTTCTGATCCATCATATTTCCGTGGTTTCTGTTATAAATTCTCCATTTTCTTTCTTTTTTTTTTTTTTTGCGGTACACAGGCCTCTCACTGTTGAGGCCTCTCCCGTTGCGGCCTCTCCCGTTGCGGACCACAGGCTCCGGACGCACAGGCTCAGCAGCCATGGCTCACGGGCCCAGCCGCTCCGCGGCATGTGGGATCTTCGTGCACTGGGGCACGAACCCATGTCCCCTGCATCGGCAGGCAGGCTCTCAACCACTGCGCCACCAGGGAAGCCCTCCATTTTCATTTTTTATTTTATTTATTTGGTCCCTCTCTTTTTTTTTTCTTGAGTGGTCTAGCTAAAGGTTTATCAGTAGGATATGATTGCCTTGGGTAGTATGGTCATTTTAACAATATTAATCCTTCCAATCTAAGAACATGGTATATCTTTCCATCTGTTTGTGTCCTCTTCAGTTTCTTTCACCAATGTCTTACAGTTTTCTGAGTACAGGTCTTTTAGCTTCTTAGGTAGATTTATTCCTAGATATTTTATTCTTTTGGATGTGATAGTAAATGATATTGTTTCATTAATTTCTCTTTCTGATAGTTTGTTGTTAGTGTATAGAAATGCAGCAGATTTCTGTATATTAATTTTGTATCCTGCAACTTTACCAAATTTATGAGTGGGTATAGCTCAGTGGTAGAGAAGGTGCTCTGATCTTTATGATTACATTCTTTCCACTAACTTTGGGTTTTGTCTGTCCTTCTTCTCATTCAGTTAGGTGTAAGGTTAGGTTGTTTATTTGTTATTTTTCTTGTTGCCTGAGGTGAGCTTATATCTCTTTTATTTACAATTAATTAATTTATTTATTTTTGGCTGTGTTGGGTCTTCGTTGCTGTGCACTGGTTTTCTCTAGTTGCAGTGAGTGGGGGCTATTCTTTGTTGCAGTGTGCGGGTTTCTCATTGTTGTGGCTTCTCTTGTTGTGGAGCATGGGCTCTAGGCATGCAGGTTTCAGTAGTTGTGGCAAACAGGCTTAGTTGCCCCACCGCATGTGGGATCTCCCTGGGTCCAGGCTCGAACCCGTGTTCCTTGTATTGGCAGGCAGATTCTTAACCACTGTGCCACCAGAGAAGCCCAGTGAGCTTATATCTTGATAAACTTCCCTCTTAGAACTGCTTTTGCTGCATCCCATAGGTTTTGGATTGTCTTGTTTTTGTTTTCATTTATCTATAGGTTTTTTTGATTCCCTCTTTGATTTCTTCAGTGATTCATTGTTTGATCAGTATTATATTGTTTAGCGTCCATGTGTTTGTGGCATTTGCAGTTTTTTTCTTGTGATTGATTTCTAGTCTCACAGTTTTGTGGTTGGAAAAGGTGCTTGGTATGATTTCAATTTGCATAAATTTTCTCAGACTTGTTTTGTGGCCTAGCATGTGATCTATCCTGGAGAATGTTCCATGTGCACTTGAAAAGAACATGTATTCTGCTGCTTTTGGATGGAATGTTATATTTGTATCTATTAAGACCTAGATGTCTGTTTTCTTTCCCAGGTTAGGGAAGTTTTCATCTATTACATCTTCAAAATGTTCTCTGCCCCTTTCTATGTGTCTTCACCTTCTAGGACCCCATAATGTTAGTATGCTTGATGCTGTCCCAGCAATCTCATCAACTGTCTTCAAATCTTTTTATTTTTTTTTTCTCTTCAACTTCAGTGACTTTCACTATTCTATCTTCCAGTTCACTGATTCATTCCCCTGTATCATCTACCCTACTGTTGATTTCTTCTGGTATATTTTTTTATTTCATTTATTGTATTCTTCCACTCTGTTTGTTTCTCCTTTATATTTTCTAACCTTATTAAAAACTTCTAACTTCTCACTCTGTTCATCCAATCTTCTTTGAATTCTTTGAGCATCTTTATAGTTATTACTTTGAACCCTTTACTGGGTAGATTACCTCCCCATTATTTAGTTCTTCTTCTGAGGTTTTATCTTGTTCTTTCTTTTGGAACATATTTCTCTGTCATCTCATTTTGCTTACTTTGTTGTTTTAATTTCTATGTATTTTGTAACCTGTTTACCTTTCTTGACCTTGGAGAAGTGACTTTTTGTAGATGTCCTATGCATCTCAGGGGTGTGGTCCCATTTGGTCACCAGAGCTATGTGTTTTAGGGGTTCCCTTATATGGTCTGCATGGTTTTCTCTGTTGTGGTGGGTTGACTACCATGGGTGGTCTGGTAGGTGTGGATGTTCCCTAGACTGGTTTGTTGCCAGGCCCTAACTTGTGCAGAGGTTGCTGGCCATTGGTGGGCGAGGCCTCATCAGAAGGCAGTTGACTTCAAAGCCCCAGGAGTCCCAGGACTATTACTGGCCCAAGGTGGTTGGAACTGGATTCTGGGATGTGTGGTTGTGGGGCTGATGGTTCCAAGTCTAGTGTTGACCTACTGGTGGGTGGTGCCATATCCTGACACAGCTGACTTTGTTGTCTGGGGTGTCCTGAAGCTCATGTTGGCTCACTGGTAGGTGTCTCCAAATCACAGGGCAGCTGACTGAGGTGCCCATGTTTCCCAGAGTTGGTGTTGCTCTGCTAGTGGGTGGGGCTGGGGTCCAGTGTTTTCTTGGGCTGTTGCAGACATGATCGTAGGTGGGCTGGTCGTTGAAACAGCAGGATGAGTAGTTGTGGTCGACCTGGGTTGGGTGCCTCCTCACTGGTGGGCGAGGCCAAGTCCTGGTGCTACTGCAGGCTCATTGGTAGGTGGAGCTGCATCTAAGGGTCTCTGGCTGCAGGGCCCTGGAAGTCAAAGAGTTTGTATGTTGGCCTACTACTAAGTAGGGCCAGGGACATGTGGTCCTGTCCCTGGTGTCTTCCCACTGGTGGGTGAAGCTGGTCCCACAGCCAGTGCTGGCCCATTGTTGGGCAGATCCACATCCTGGGATCTCTGGCTGCAGGTCCCTTGGGGTCCTAAAGGTACTGCTAACACACTGGTATGTGGGGCTGGATCCTGGGCCCTCTGGTGGACAGTCATGTCATAGGGAGGCTGTGGGCCCAGGGTCCTTAAGGAAGCTGGCCTGCTGGTGGGTGAAGCTGTGGCCTCACCCACCTAGTTGCTTGGCATGGCCTGAGGAATCCCAGTTCTGGTGCCTACACACTGGTGTTTGAGGCTGGGTCCCAATACTGATAACCTAGAGGGAGGATTCTGAAATGGTGCTTGTCAGCACCAGTATCTTCATGATAGAAAATGCTCCCTGCCACTAGGCTCTATGTCCCCCGGGAGAACTCTTGCTTCCTGCCTCTCTGGAAGGCTCTCCAAGATCAGTAGGTGGGTCTGATCCAAGCTCCTTTGAAATTATTGTTTCTGCCCTGGGTCCCAGAGCATGTGAAATTTTGTGTGTGCATTTTGAGTGGTGTCTATTTCCCAGAGCCCCCTGTCTCCCAAAAGTAAGCCCCACTGGCCTTCAAAGAAAAATGTTCTGGAGGTTTGTCTTCCCAGTACAGAACACCTGGGCTATGAAGCCTGATGTGGGGCTCAGACCTTTTTATCCTTGGGGAAAACCTCTGCAATTGTAATTATCATCCCATTTGTGAGTCACAAATCTGGGCATATGGGTCTTGACTATACTGTGTCCCTGCCCCTCCTACCCATCTCATTGTGGTTCCCTCTTTATATTTTCATTATAGAAGAATTTTTCTGCTAGTTTTCCAGTGTTTCTCATTAATAGTCACTCTGCAAATAGTTGTAATTTTAGTGTGCTCATGGGAGGAGGTGAGCTCAGGGTCTTCCTCCTCTGCCATCTTGACCACACTCTTAACCTTTCCTCTTTTCTAATGTTAGCATTATTGCTATAAATTTATCTTTATCACTCCCTTAGCTATATTCCACATGTTTTGATATGGTGATTTTTATTTTCATTTTGCTCAAGGCATTTTTAAAAATTTAAATAATAGCTTTATTGAGATATAATTTAGATACCATATAATTCACCTATTTAAAGTGTAAAATTTAATGTTTCTTAGTATATTATAGAATATCTGAATATCAACACAATCAATTTTAGAGCATTTCCATTACCATAAAAATAAACCCTGTACCCATTAACAGTCACTCTGTGCTTACCCCCAACCCACAAGGCCTAAGAAACTACTAATCTACTTGCTATTTCTATGAATTTCCTTTTCTGGACATTTCACATAAATGGAATCATACAATATGTGATACTTTGACTTTTGTTTCTTTCACTTTGCATAATGCTTTTAAAGTTCATCCATGTGGTAACATGTACCAGTACTTCATTATAGCTGACTAATATTTCATTTTGTGTATATACCACATTTTTTTACTCATTCATCAGTTGATATATATTTAGGTTATTTCTACTTTTTACTATTAATAATAATAATGCTACTATAAACATTTATGTACAACTTTTTGTGTGGACATATGTTTTCTTTTCTCTTGGATATATACCTAGGAATGGAATTTCAGGGTTATTGGTAACTCAGTCTAAACATTTGGTAACTCCCAAACTGTTTTCCACAATGGCTGCACCATTAGTATTCAAATTTCTCCACCTCCTTGCCAACACTTATGTGACTTTTAAAATTTATAGTCATTCTAGAAGGTGTGAAGTAGTATCTCAGTGTACTGAGGCATTAAATTTCATTTCCCTGATGATTAACAATGCTGAGAGTTTTTCATGTGCTTATTGGTCATTTGTATATCTTCTTTGGAGAAAGGTCTATCCATATTTCTTGCCCATATTTTATTGCATTGTCTTTTTGTATGTTTATGATTGAGTTGTAATAGTTCTTTGTATATTCTAGATAAAAATTCTTTATCAGATATATAAGCTGAAAAATATTTTCTTTCATTCTATAGGTTATCTTTTCACTTTCTTGATGATGTCCTTTGAAAAACACAAAATGTTTTTATTTCAATAAAGTCAAATTTATCTATTATTTTTTCTTTTGGCTCTTGTGCTTTTGGTGTCATATGTAAGAAATTATTGACTAATCCAAGATTTCAGCCCATATTTTCTTCCAAGAGTTTAATGATGTTAGCTGTTACATTTAAGTCTTTGATTCATTTTGGGTAAATTTTTGTATATGGTGCAAGGTAGGGGTCCAAATTTATTATTTTGCATTTTAATATCCATTTGTTTCTGCTCTTATTATAAAAATTAATTCTTTCCCCATTGAATCTTCTTGGCACCCAGTTGAAAATCAACTGGCCATAGGTATGTGGGACTCTTAATTCTATTTTATTGATCTATATGTCTATCCTTAGACCAGTACCTCTTGATTATTGTAGCTTTGTAGTAAATTTTGAAACGTGAAGTATAAGTTTATCAACTTTGTTCTTTTCTTTCAAGATTGTTTTGTTTTTTTCTGTGTCCCTTCAATTTCCATGTAAGTTTTATAATCAGCTTTCAGTTACTGCAGAGAAGCAAGCTCAGATTTTAAAAGGGATTGTGTTGAACCTATAGGTCTATTTGGAACAAGTATTGCCATTTTATAATATTAAATATTGTGATCAATGAGTATGAGGTGTCTTTCTATTTATTTCAGTCTTTTAATTTTTTTCAATAAATTTTGTTTCAGAATATAAGTTTTGCTTTTTTTTGTTAAATTCATTCCTGGGTATTTTTCTTTTTGATTATATTATAAATGGAATTATTTTAAATTTTCATTTTCTACTTGTTTATTACCACCCAATCTTCCTCCACCTCATTCTGCCTCCTTGGTGCTATGTGGCAGTGGAGATTCAGCTTTTCATGGGGCTTCACTGACATCAGATTAGGAAGAAAGAGGAGTGCTTACTAGCCCTAGTTTGTACACTTTGTTCGGCCTTGTTGATATTGAGTGGGTGTGGAGGCTCAGCTCTCCACCTCTGGGGTGGGGTTGAGGGTAAAGGCTAATGATGACCTCTTTAATCCTTATTGCTGCTGGGTAGAGGTGGAGGTTTACTTCATGTCTGCATGCTTCTGCTTAGCTGACTCAGTTTCTGGATGGACCCATTGACAGTATCCTCGTGGAGGAGTCAGAGCACTGCCTGCTTAATTTCTTCAGGCAGGGGTGGAAGTTAAGTTTCCTGCTGGGTCCCACTGGCACCACAAAGTGAGAGAATCTCATCCCCTCTACCTCTGCCTGGTGAGAAATGAAAGATTAGCTTTCTGCTTAGAGGATGTAAGATTAGCTCCCTGCTTGGCCCTGCTGACTTCACCCACTGCAAGATAGTTTCACTTGCTTTTTTAGGATGAGGGTGGAGGGAGTGAGGTGGGTTTGAATATCAGCTGGGTATATGGCTGTGTTTTCTTTCCATTGTTGTTTAGCTAGAGTAAAGTTAGTCCACCCTTTTCCACATCCTTTGGCTACGAGAAACAGACTTTTCATGGAGGGTTTTTTTTTTTCTATTGTTGCTGGTTCTAGGTTGAAGAATTCTGGAGAGTCTTGTGTAGGATATATGGGGGGCAATCAGCAAACTCAAGGAATACACTACCATGTCCTGTGGTGTTCCTCAAGTCTCATGGTCCTTAGGAAGCCTGCTTTCTTTACACTTCCCAGACTCTTCTTGTGCTTATAGTTGTTATGTTCAGGACTTTTTGTTGTAAGTGGCAGAACCTAGGGGAATGGAATGACTCCATATTGGTGGAATAGGAAGTTATCTCTTCCATTTTCTAGGAGAAAACATTTAATTACAACTTCACTATTGGTAGGCATCAGGACCAGAAAGGGGGAAAATATTTTTTTACTAAAATGCCTCATCTGACTGTTAACTCATAGAACTCCAGGACTGAAGGGGTTCTTAGATAATCTAGTCTCATTTCACAGTGGGAAAACCAAGGCTCAGAAAGTTGATAAGGATGGCTCTAAATCACACAGAAAATAAGAAATTGTACCAGAACTATTGAAACTAGAACTATTGTACCAGAACAGTAGAAACTAGGCATCTAAGCCCTTTTCATTAAGCCACATTGCCACTCTCATCTAAGTTCCTTATTACCTTTGAATGTCAATAAAAAAACCCTCATTTGTGTTGTTTGTCTTAGGTTGTAAGTGATCAGAGGGCACTTATATTTGAATCAGGCTTGACATGGCACCAGGAAGAAGAATGTGCATAATCATTGCTATTTTGATGATGATGAAAGAGACACATTCAGGAGAAAGGAAGAAAGAAGTACAAAGCCTTATTTCCTTTCCAATATCAGTTTAAGAAAGCCATTTACTAATCATCAGGCGATTCATCAAAACCAAAGTCATCAGGGAGAATTCCAGCATTCCAGCCTTGTGTATGTTCAGCTCAGAGTTCACTACTGTCCACATTTCAGAATCCTTTCATTTAGTCTTTATGATGGTGAGCTTTATTTTTTTAGGTGAGGATTCTAGACCCTTTCTAAGATGAGATCAGAGATGAGACCCTTTCTTAGAGATCATAAGAATCTTGAACTCTTACATAAAAGTCTTTATGCTTTCCCATAATATTTTCATATTCATTACCTCACTTGATCTTGAGAGACTGGATGTGAGTCTGGTGGAGAGGGACTTTTATTTTTTATATATCAGATGGGGATTGTAAGGTTATTTCTATTAAGTGAAAGTTCTGAGGTCATAAAGAGAAGAAAAATGTTAGTGTCAAAGCTGGAACTAAATTTTAGCCACCTGACTTTTCACTGCAGTTTGATGTCATATAAAAGAGAAAGTGGGGCTTCCCTGGTGGCACAGTGGTTGAGAGTCCACCTGCTGATGCAGGGGACATGGGATCGTGCCCCGGTCCGGGAATATCCCACATGCCGCGGAGCGGCTGGGCCCGTGAGCCATGGCCGCTGAGCCTGCGCGTCCGGAGCCTGTGCTCTGCAACGGGAGAGGCCACAATAGTGAGAGGCCCACGTCCCGCAAAAAAAAAAAAAAAAGAGAGAGAGAGAAAGTGAAGCAGACATGCCCAGAATCTTAATTTCTTAGTGTTTACCTAATCTTCTGAAACAGTCTTTCTGAGTGACTTGGTTCAGCCTGGACAATTATTTCCTGTCTTGCTATTGTGAGAGCTAGAGCAAATCCATTTGAAGTGTCATCAACATTGCAAAAAACTAGTCAATATTTTAACGAAGATACCCTTTAAAATTACTATAAATAACAGCAAGTCATTCTTTGAGGGTAGAGATTGCCATGAAACACTACCAACTGATGAAAAGTTCACATCAAAAATTTTAGATTACAGTTCCTAGTAACTAGTAATCTAGCACTTGAGGGATTTGAGCTCAGTTGCGGTGTATTAAAGAAAAAGTCAGCAAAAGATAAAGAGAGACAGAGACTGAGAGACCAACAGAGATATAGAGAAACAAAGGCAGAGACACATACAGAAGCTAGGGACAGAAAAAGCAGAGAGTTGTGAAATATGTCAAAGAAAGGAGTAATTAAGACAGCAAACAATGCTGAAGAACAGAGAGAAAATAAGAATGAGTGAAGAGGAAGGAAAAGAGATGGTGAGAAAAAATGTTGGAAGAAAGGGTTGCAAGGAAGTGGAACTAACAGGGAAAAGGAGTATGTAAGAAACAGGAAAGATGGAGAAGGAGGAGGAAAATATTTTTTAAAAGTAAGAGATCTGGGCTTCACTGGTGACGCAGTGGTTGAGAGTCCGCCTGCTGATGCAGGGGACACGGGTTCATGCCCCAGTCCGGGAAGATCCCACATGCCACGGAGCGGCTGGGCCCGTGAGCCATGGCCGCTGAGCCTGTGCATCCAGAGCCTGTGCTCCGCAACGGGAGAGGCCACAGCAGTGAGAGGCCCACATACCGCAAAAAACAAAACAACAAACAAACAAAAAAGTAAGAGATCTATTAGACATAAGAAGAGAGATCATCTTGCTCTTTTTTATTTTCATTTTTAAAATGCATTTCAGACTTAGAGCTGTGTAATCAGGCACTGAATTGTAGTCATAATCATGGTGTATAGGTGACTGGGAGTGGTGAACAGTGGATGAATACTAACAAAATTCCCTTGTTTATTTATCACTTTAAAATTTACAAAGCCCCTCAAACACATATCTCATAGAAATGACTCACTTAGGGTACCCAGAATTTATAACCCTTTCCCTTTTTCTTTTCCAGCTGAGCCTCTGAAAATAAAAAGTGAACTTACAGGGTTCTTGTAAGGAAACTGGTTTTAAAATGCAATTCATAGTTACATGTATTTAAATACTACATCACTGTTTTTCTCTCAAGTTTCCAAATGCAATACAGTGTTTTGTTTAGTACTAAATCATTTCTGTGATTTATGGGAATTTGGATTTTGTATTATACACTGATAACTCTTCCTATTTCTGATCACAGGACAGGAGTTTCTTTCCATAAATTTTTTTTTTATTCAAAACTATCACATAACAGGGGCTCAGCCTTAGTTCCAGAAACTTCCCTCTATTGATAAAAATATATAAATTTCTCTGTTTTACAGATTGTTGTTTTTAAACTTTATTAATGAACAGTTGACAAATATAATTGTATATATTTAAAGTGTATAAAGTTTACAATGTATATGATTTGATATACATATACATTGGAGAATTACAACATTACCAAGATCGAGATAATTATCACATCCATTCATCACCTCACATAGTTAACATCGTTAACTTTTTTTTTTTCTCTGCTGGTAACAATGCTTAAGATCTACTCTCAACAGCTTTCAAGTATACAATACTGTATTATTAGCTATAGTCAACGTACTGTACAGTAGATACTCAGAACTTATTCTTTTAACTGAAAATATTTGACCTACATAATCTCATTTCCCTCTTCCCTCAGTTCCTGGTAACAACCACCATTCTAGTTCTCTGTTTCTATAAAATTTACCTTTCCTTCCTTTTCATATTCCACATATAATTAATACCATACAATATTTTTCTTTTTCTGTCTGGCTTATTTCACTTAGCAGAAGGAAAGAAATAGTAAAGATTAGAGCATGAATAAATGAATTTTTTAACATCTGTATTGGAGAATAATTGCTTTACAATGGTGTGTTAGTTTCTGCTTTATAACAATGTGAATCATTTATACATACACATATGTTCCCATATCTCTTCCATCTTGCATCTCCCTCCCTCACACCCTCCCTATCCCACCCCTCCAGGTGGTCACAAAGCACCAAGCTGATCTCCCTGTGCTATGCGGCTGCTTCGCAATAGCTATCTACCTTACATTTGGTAGTGTATATATATCCATGCCTCTCTTTTTAAATTATGGTTTTCTCAGGGTATATGTCCAGTAGTGGGGTTGCTGGCTCCAATGGGAGTTCTATTTTTACTTTTTAAGGAACCCCCATACTGTTCTACATAGTGGCTGTATCAATTTACATTCCAACCAACTGTGCAAGAGGCTTGCCTTTTCTCCACACCCTCGCCAGCATTTATTGTTTGCAGCTTTTCTAATGGTGGTCATTTTGCCTGGTGTGAGGTGATACCTCAATGTAGTTTTGATTGCATTTCTCTAATGATTAGTGATGTTGAGCATTCTTTCATGTGTTTGTTGGCAATCTGTATATCTTCTTTGGAGAAATGTCTATTTAGGTCTTCTGCCCATGTTTGGATTAGGTTCTTTCTTTTTCTGTTATTGAACTGCATGAGCTGCTTGTATATTTTGGAGATTAAACCTTTGTCAGTTGTTTCATTTGCAAATATTTTCTCCCATTCTGAGGGTTGTCTTTTCATCTTGTTTATGGTTGCCTCTGCTGTGCAAAAGCATTTAAGTTTCATTAGGTCCCATTTGTTTATTTTTGTTTTTATTTCCATTTCTCTAGGAGATGGGTCAAAAAGGATCTTCCTGTGATTTATGCCATAGAGTGTTCAGCCTATGTTTTCCTCTAAGAGGTTGATAGTGTCTGGCCTTATATTTAGGTCTTTAATCCACTTTGATTTTATTTTTGTATATGGTGTTAGGTAGTGTTATAATTTCGTACTTTTACATGTACCTGTCCAGTTTTCCCAGCACCACTTATTGAAGAGGCTGTCTTTATCCACTGTATATTCTTGACTCCTTTATCAAAGATAAGGTGACCATATGTGCGTGGGTTTATCTCTGGTTTTCTATCCTGTTCCATTGATCTATCTTTCTGTTTTTGTGCCAGTACCATGCTGTCGTGATTACTTAGCTTTGTAGTATAGTCTGAAGGCAGGGAGCCTGATTCCTCCAGCTGCATTTTTTGTTCTCAAGATTGTTTGGCTATTCGGGGTCTTTTGTGTTTCCATAAAATTGTGAAATTTTTTGTTCTAGTTCTGTGAAAAATGCCAGTGGTAGTTTGAAAGGGATTGCATTGAATCTGTAGATTGCTTTGGGTAGAATAGTCACTTTCACAATGTTGATTTTTCCAATCCAAGAACATGGTATATCTCTCCATCTCTTTGTATCATCATTAATTTCTTTCAGTAGTGTGTTATAATTTTCGGCATACAGGTCTTTTGTCTCCTTAGGTAGGTTTATTCCTAGATATTTTATTCCTTTTGTTGCAGTGGTAAATGGGACTGTTTGCTTAATTTCACTTTCAGATTTATCATCATTAGTGTATAGGAATGCAAGAGATTTCTGTGCATTAATTTTGTATCCTGCTACATTACCAAATTCATTGATTAGCTCTAGCAGATTTCTGGTAGCATCTTTAGGATTCTCTATGTAGAGTAACATGTCATCTGCAAACAGTAACAGCTTTACTTCTTCTATCATGATTTGGATTCATTGTATTTCTTTTTCTTCTCTGATTGCTGTGGCTAAAACTTCCAAAACTATGTTGAATAATTGTAGTGAGAGTGCGCAACCTTGTCCTGTCCCTGAACTTAGTGGAAATGGTTTCAGTTTTTCACCATTGAGGACGATGTTGGCTGTGGGTTTGTCATATATGGCCTTTATTATGTTGAGGAACGTTCCCTTTATGCCTACTTTCTGCAGGGTTTTTATCATAAATGGTTGTTGATTTTTGTCGAAGGCTTTCTCTGCATCTATTGAGATGATCATGTGTTTTTTCTCCTTCACTTGTTAACATGGTGTATCATGTTGATTGATTTTCGTATATTGAAGACTTCTTGCATTCCTGGAATAAACCCCACTTGATCATGTTGTATGATCCTTTTTATTTGCTGTTGTATTCTGTTTGCTAGTATTTTGTCGAGGTTTTTGCATCCATGTTCATCAGTGATCTTGGCCTGTAGTTTTCTTTCTTTGTGACGTCTTTGTCTGGTATTGGTATCAGGGTGATGCTGGCCTCGTAGAATGAGTTTGGGAGTGTTCCTCCCTCTGCTATATTTTGGAACAGCTTGAGAAGATAGGTGTTAGCTCTTCTCTAAATGCTTGATAGAATTCTCCTGCGAAGCCATCTGATCCTGGGCTTTCGTTTGTTGGACGATTTTTAATCCCAGTTTCAATTTCAGTTCTTGTGATTGGTCTGTAAATATACTCTATTTCTTCCTGGTTCAGTCTCAGCAGGTTGTGCATTTCTAAGAATTTGCCCCTTTTTCCCAAGTTGTCCATTTTATTCACATATAGTTGCTTGTAGTAATCTCTCATGATCCTTTCTATTTCTGCAGTGTCAGTTGTTACTTTTCCTTTTTCATTTCTAATTCTATTGATTTGAGTCTTCTCCCTTTTTTCTTCATGATTATGGCTAATGGTTTTTCAATTTTCTCTGTCTTCTCAAAGAGCAAGCTTTTAGTTTTATTGATTTTTGCTATCGTTCCTTCACTTCATTTTCATTTATTTCTGATCTGTTCTTTATGATTTTTTTCCTTCTGCTAATTTTGGGCCTTTTTTTCTTCTTTCTCTAATTGCTTGAGGTGCAAGGTTAGGTTGTTTATTCGAGATGTTTCCTTTTCCTTCACGTAGAATTTTATTGCTATAAACTTCCCCTTAGAATTGCTTTTGGTGCATCCAATAGGTTTTGGGTCGTTGTGTCTCCATTGTCATTTTTTGTACTTATTTTTTTAATTTCCTCCTTGATTTCTTCAGTGATCACTTGGTTATCAAGTACTGTATTGTTTAGCCTCCATGGGTTTGTATTTTCTACAGATCATTTCCTGTAATTGGTATCTAGTCTCATAGCTTTGTCGTCAGAAAAGATACTTGATACAATTTCAATTTTCTTAAATTTACCAAGGCTTGATTTGTGACCCAAGATATGATCTATCCTGGAGAATGTTCCATGAGCACTTGAGAAAAATGTGTACTCTGTTGTTTTTGGATGGAAAGTCCTATAAATATCAATTAAGTCCATCTTGTTCAATGTATCATTTAAAGCTTGTGTTTCCTTATTTATTTTCATTTTGGATGATCTGCCCATTGGTGCAAGTGGGGTGTTAAAGTTCCCTACTATGACTGTGTTACTGTCGATTTCCCCAAATGCTGTTAGCTTTTGCCTTAATTATTGAGGTGTTCCTATGTTGGGTGCATAAATATTTACAATTGTTATATCTTCTTCTTTGATCAATCTCTTGATCATTATGTAGTATCCTTCTTTATCTCTTGTAATAGTCTTTACATTAAAGTCTATTCTTTCTGATATGAGAACTGCTATTCCAGCTTTCTTCTGATTTCCATTTGCATGGAATATCTTTTTCCATCCCCTTACTTTCAGTCTGTATGTATCCCTAGGTCAGAAGTGTGTCTCTTGTAGTCAGTATATATATGGGTCCTGTTTTTTTATCCATTCAGAAAGTCTGTGTTTTTTGGTGGGAACATTTAATCTTTTTATATTTAAAGTAATTATCGACATGTATGTTCCTATTCCCATTTTCTTAATTGTTTTGGGTTTGTTATTGTAGGTCTTTTCCTTCTCTTGTGTTTCTTGCCTAGAAAACTTCCTTCAGCATTTGTTGTAAAGCTGGTTTGGTGGTGCTGACCTGTCTGCTTTTGCTTGTCTGTGAAGATTTTAATTTCTCCATCAAATCTGAATGAGATCTTTGCTGGGTAGAGTAATCTTGGTTGTATGTTTTGCTCCTTCATCATTTTAAATATGTCCTGCCACTCCTTTCTGGCTTTCAGAGTTTCTGCTGAAAGATCAGCTGTTAACCATATGGGGATTCCCTTTTGTGTTATTTGTTGTTTTTCCCTTGCTGCTTTTAATATGTTTTCTTTGTATTTAATTTTTGACAGTTTGATTAATATGTGTCTTGGTGTGTTTCTCCTTGGATTTATCCTGCATAGGACTCTCTGTGATTCCTGGACTTGATTAACTATTTCCTTTCCCATATTAGGGAAGTTTTCAACTATAATCTCTTCAAATATTTTCTCAGTCCCTTTCTTTTTCTCTTCTTCTTCTGGGACCCCTATAATTCGAATTCTGGTTTGTTTAATGTTGTCTCAGTTGTCTCTGAGACTGTCCTCAGTTCTTTTCATTCTTTTTTCTTTATTCTGCTCTCCAGTAGTTATTTCCATTATTTTATCTTCCAAGTCACTTGTCCATTCTTCTGCTTCAGTTATTCTGCTATTGATCCCTTCTAGAGTATTTTTAATTTCATTTATTCTGTTGTTCATCATTGCTTGTTTCCTCTTTAGTTCTTCTAGATCCTTGTTAAATGTTTCTTGCATTTTGTCTGTTCTATTGCCAAGATTTTGGATCATCTTTACTATCATTATTCTGAATTCTTTTTCAGGTAGACTGCCTCTTTCCTCTTCATTTGTTAGGTCTGGTGGGTTTTTATCTTGCTCCTTCATCTGCTGTGTGTTTTTCTGTCTTCTGATTTTGCTTATCTTACTGTGTTTGCAGTGTCCTTTTTGCAGGCTGCAGGTTCGTAGTTCCCGTTGTTTTTGGTGTCTGTCCCCAGTGGCTAAAGTTGGTTCAGTGGGTTGTGTAGGCTTCCTGGTGGAGGGGACTAGTGCCTGTGTTCTGGTGGATGAGGATGGATCTTGTCTTTCTGGTGGTCGGGTCCATGTCTGGTGGTGTGTTTTGGGGTGTCTGTGGTCTTATTATGATTTTAGGCAGCCTCTCTGCTAATGAATGGGGCAGTGTTCCTGTCTTGCTAGTTGTTTGGCATAAGGTGTCAGGCACTGTAGCTTGCAGGTCGTTGAGTGTACCTGGGTCTTGGTGTTGAGATGGGGATCTTTGGGAGATTTTCGCCATTTGGTATCATGTGGATCTGTGAGGTCTCTTGTGGACCAGTGTCCTGAAGTTGGCTCTCTCACCTCAGAGGCACAGTACTGACTCCTTGCTGGAGCACCAAGAGCCTTTCATCCACATGGCTCAGTATAAAGGGAAACAACATAGAAAGAAAGAAAGAAAGAAAGAAAGAAAGAAAGAAAGAAAGAAAGAAAGAAAGAAAGAAAGAAAGAAAGAAAGAAAGAAAGAAAGAAAGAAAGAAAGAAAGAAAGAGAGAGAGAAAGAAGATAAAATAAAATAAAACAAAGTTATTAAAATAAAAATAATTTTTAAGAAAATTTTTTTCAAAGGTAAAAAAACCACAAAAACGGACATACAGAACCCTAGGACAAATGGTGAAATCAAAGCTATACAGACAAAATCTCACAGAAGCGTACACATACAGACTCACAAAAAGTGGAAAAGGGGAAAAAATAATATATCTTGCTCCCAAACTTCACCTCCTCAATTTCGGACGATTCGTTGTCTATTCAGGTTTTCCTCAGATGCAGGGTACATCAAGTTGATTGTGGAGATTTAATCCTCTGCTCCTGAGGCTGCTGAGAGTTATTTCCCTTTCTCTTCTTTGTCCGCACTGCTCCCAGGATTCAGCTTTGGATTTAGCCCTGCCTCTGCCTGTAGCATGCCTGACGGCATCTCTTCTTCGCTCAGACAGGACAGTGTTAAATGAGCACCTGAATCGTGGGCTCTGGTTCTCTCAGGCCAGGGGCAGGGAGGGGTACGAATGTGAGGCTAGGCTGCGGCAGCAGAGGCCGGTGTGACATTGCAGCAGGCTGAGGGATGCCATGCGTTCTCCCGGGGAAGTTGTCCCTGGATCCCGGGACCCTGGCAGTGGTGGGCTGCACAGGCTCCCAGAAGGGAAGGTGTGGATAGTGACCTGTGCTTGCACACAGGCTTCTTGGTAGCAGCAGCAACAGCCTTAGCATCTCATGCCCATCTCTGGGATCCGCACTCTTAACCGTGGCTCGCACCTGTCTCTGGAACCCCTTTAAGAAGCGCTCTTAATCCCCTCTCCTCATGCACCAGGAAACAAAGAGGGAAGAAAAACTCTCTTGCCTCTTTGCCAGGTCCAGACTTTTTCCCGGATTCCCTCCCAGCTAGCCGTGGTGCACTAACCTCTTCAGGCTGTGTTCTCACCACCAACCCCAGTCCTCTCCCTGCGATCCGAGTGAAGCCCGAGCCTCAGCTCCCAGCCTCCACCCTCCCCAGTGGGTGAGCAGACAAGCCTCTCGGGCTGGTGAGTGCTGGTCGGCACTGATACTCCGTGCGGGAATCTCTCCACTTTTCCCTCCACATCCCTGTTGATGTGCTCTCCTCCGTGGCTCCAAAGCTTCCCCTCGCTGCCACGTACAGTCTTTGCCCATGAAGTGGCTTCCTAGTGTGTTGAAACCTTTTCTCCTTCACAGCTCCCCCCCACTGGTGCAGGTCTCATCCCTATTCTTTTGTCTCTGTTTTTTCTTTTTTCTTTGCCCTACCCAGGTACTTGGGGAATTTCTTGCCTTTTTGGAGGTCTGAGATCTTCTTCCAGTGTTCAGTGGGTGTTCTATTGGAGCAGTTCCACGTGTAGATGTATTTCTGATGTATTTGTGTGGAAGTAGGGGATCTCCGTGTTTTACTCTTCCACCATCTTCCTCAACTCTCTTTGTCTTATTTTAGCTTGCTTTCTGTGTTTGATCCATTTTTAATATTTTGGTTTTGTCAGTTTAGTTTTTAGTCTTTGTTTTCATTTTTGGGTTTGTTTATTGGTTTGCTTGCTCTCTTTTTTGTCTTCTTTTTGTGAATGTGTGTGTGTTTCTTTTCCTGTTTTTGTCTGTTCAGTTTTGCTTTTACCATTTTTCTCAGATATTTGTTTGTCTGTTTGCTTTTTTTTTTTTTCCTTTTCTTCCATGCCATGTGGCTTCTGGGGTCCTGGTGTTCCAGTCAGGGATTGGGCCTAAGCCTCCGAGGTGGGAGAGCTAAATCCAGGACATTGGACCACCTGAGAACTCTTGATCCCATGGAATATTAATTGGTGAGAGTTCTCCCAGAAGTCTCCATCTCAACACTACGACATGACTCCACCCAAAGTCCTGCAAGCTCCAGTGCTGGACGCCTCATGTCAAACAACTAACAAGAAATGAACACAACCCCACACCTTAGCAGACAGGCTGCCTAAAGTCATAGTAATCTCACAGAAACCCCAAAACACACCACCAGATGTGACCCTCCCCATCAGAGGGACAAGATCCAGCTCCAACCACCAGAACACAGGTAGCAGTCTACCCACAAAGAAGTCTACACAAGCTACTGTACCAACCTCACCCACTGGGGACAGACACCAGAAGTAAGAAGAACTACGATACTGCAGTCTGTGGAAAGGGGAATCCAAAGGCAGTAAGTCAAAATGAGAAGGCAGAGAAATATGCAGCAGGTGAAGGAGCAAGGTAAAAATCCACAAGACCAAACAAATGAAGAGAAAATAGGAAGTCTACCTGAAAAAGAATTCAGAGTAATGATAGTAAAAATGATCTAAAAACTCATAAATAGAGGAGAGAGAATACAAGAAATGTTTAACAAGGACTTAGAAAAATTAAAGGGCAAACAGTGATGAACAACACAATAAGTGAAATTAAAAATACTCTAAAAGAAATAGATACCAGAATAACTGAGGCAGAAGAACGGATAAGTGAGCCAGAAGATAGAATGGTAGAAATAACTGCTGTGGATCAGAATAAAGAAACAAGAATGAAAAGATATGAGGACAGTCTCAGAGGTTACTGGGACAACATTAAATACACCAACATTCGAATTATTGGGGTCCCAGAAGAAGAAGAGAAAGAGAAAGGGTCTGAGAAAGTATTTGGAGACACAATAGTTGAAAACTTCCCTAACATGGGAAAGGAAATAGCTAATCAAGTCCAGGAAGCCCAGAGAGTCCCACACAGGATAAACCCAAGGAGAAACATGTTGAGACAAAATTAGTCAAACTAACAAAAATTAAATACAAAGAAAAAATATTAAAAAGCATCAAGAGAAAAACAACAATTAACACACAAGAGAATCCCCATAAGGATATCAGATTATTTTTCAGCAGAAATTCTGGAGGCCAGAAGAGAGTGGCAGGATATATTTAAAGTGATGAAAGGGAAAAACTTACAACCAAGATTACTCTGCCCAGCAAGGATCTAATTCACATTGAACAGAAATATCAAAAGCTTTATGGACAAGTAAAAGTTAACAGAATTCAGCAGCACCAAACTAGCTCTACAACAAATGCTAAAGGAACTTCTCTAACTGGGAAACACAGGAGAAGAAAATGACCTACAAAAACAAATCCAAACAATTAAGAAAATGGTAATAGGAATATTCATATTGATAATTACCTTAAATGTGAATGGATTAAATGTGCCAACTAAAACAGACAGACTTGCTGAATGCATACAAAAACAAGATCCATATATACGTTGTCTACAAGAGACCAATTTCAGACCTAGGGACACATAAAGACTGAAAGTGAGGGGATGGAAAAATATATTTCATGCAAATGGAAATAAAAAGAAACCTGGAGTAGAAATACACATATTAGACAAAATAGACTTTAAAATAAAGATTGTTACATGAGATAAGGAAGGACACTACAAAATGATCAAGTGTTAAATCTGAGAAGAAGATATAATAATTATAAATATGTATGCACCCAAAACATAAGAACACCACAGTACATAAGGCAATTGCTAACAACTGTAAAAGTGGAAATCAACAGTAACAAAATAATAGTGGGGGACTTCAACACCTCACTTAAACCAATGGACAGAAAATTAATAAGGAAACACAAGCTTTAAATCAGGGGTCCCCAACACCCAGGCTCTGGACCAGTGCCAGTCCCTCGCCTGTTAGGAACCAGGCCACACATCAGGAGGTGAGCAGTGGGAGAGCGAGCAAAGCTTCATCTACCATTCCTCATCACTCCCCATCACTTGCATTACCGGATGAATCATCCCCCCTGCATCAGTGGAAAAATTGTCTTCCACGAAACTGGTCCCTGGTGCCAAAAATGTTGGGGACGGCTGCTTTAAATGACACAAGAGACCAGATAGATTTAATCAATATTTATAGGACATTCCAACTGAAACCAACAGACTACACTTTCTTCTCAAGTGCAAACAGAACACTCTGCAGGATAGATCATATCTTTGGTCACAATTCAAGCCTCAGTAAATTTAAGAAAATTGAAACCATATCAAACCTCTTTTCCGAGCACAATGCTATGAGATTACAAATCAATTACAGGAAAAGAGAACTGTAAAAACAGAAACACACAGGGGCTAAAAAATATGATACTAAATAACCAAAGACACTGAAGAAATCAAAGAGGAAATCAAAAAATACCTAGAGACAAATGGCAACAAAAACACAAGAACCCAAAACCTATGGGATGCAGCAAAAGAAATTCTGAGAGGGAAGTTTATAGCAATAATATCCTACCTCAAGAAACAAGTAAAATCTCATAAACAGTCAAAGCTTACACCTAAATAAACAAGAGAAAGAAGAACAAAGAAAACCCAAAGTTAATAGAATGAAAGAAATCGTAAGAATCAGACCAGAAATAAATGAAGTAGAAACAAAGAAAACAATAGCAAAGATCAATAAAACTAAAAGCTGGTTCTCTGAGAAGGTAAATAAAATTGATAATTTTTAACCAGATTCATCAAGAAAATGAGGGAGAGGACTTAAATCAATAAAATTAGAAATGGAAAAGGAAAAGTTACAATGGACACCACAGAAATACAAAACATGATAGGAGACTACTACAAGCAACTCCATGCCAATAAAATGGACAACCTCAAAGAAATGGACAAATTCTTAGAAAGTTATAACTTTCCAAGGCTGAACCAGGAAGAAATAGAAAATATGAACAGACAAATCACAAGTAATGAAATTGAAATTGTGATTAAATATTTTCCAACATATAAAGCCCAGGACCAGATGGCTTCACACATGAATTCTATTACATATTAAGAGAAAAGCTAACACCCATCTTCCTCAAACTCTTCCAAAAAATTGTAGAGGAAGGAACACTCCCAAACTCATTCTAGAAGGCCACCATCACCCTGATACCAAAAACAAACAAAAATATTACAAAAAAAGAAAATTACAGACCAAAATCACGGATGAATATACATACAAAAATCCTCAACAAAATACTAGCAAACAGAATCCAACAACACATTAAAAGGATTGTACACCATGATCAATTGGGATTTATTCCAGGGATTCAAGGATTCTTTAATATATGCAAATCAATCAGTGTGATACACCATATTAAAAAATTGAAGAATAAAAACCATATGATAATCTCAATAGATGCAGAAAAAGATTTTGACAAAATTCAACACCCATTTATGATAAAAAACACTCCAGAAAATTGGCACAGAGGGAACCTTCCTCAACATAATAAAGGCCATATACGACAAATCCATAGCAAACATCATTCTCAATGGTGAAAAACTGAAAACATTTCCTGTAAGATCAGGAACTTGCCACTATTATTCAACATAGTTTTGGAAGTCCTAGCCACAGCAATCAGAGAAGAAAAAGAAATAAAAGTAATTCAAACTGGAAAAGAAGAATTAAAACTGTCACTATTTGCAGATGACATGATACTATATATACAAAATCCTAAGGATGCCACCAGAAAACTACTAGAGCCAATCAGTGAATTTGGTAAAGTTGCAAGATACAAAATTAATGCACAGAAATCTCTTGCATTCCTATACACTAACAACAAAAGATCAGAAAAAGAAATTAAGGAAACCATCCCATGCACCATTGCAACAAAAAGAATAAAATACCTAGGAATAAACCTATCTAAGGAGACAAAAGACCTGTATGCAGAAAACTATAAGACAGTGATGAAAGAAATCAAAGACGACACAAATGGATATAGAGATATACCATGTTCTTGGATTGGAAAAATCAATATTGTGAAAATCACTGTGCTACCCAAAGCAATCTACAGATTAAATACAATCCCTATCAAATTGCCAATGGCATTTTTCACAGAATTAGAACAAAAAAATTTCACAATTTGTATGGAAACACAAAAGACCCCGAATAGCTAAAGCAATCTTGAGAAAGACAAACGGAGCTGGAGGAATCAGGCTCTCTGTCTTCAGAGTATACTACAAAGCTACAGTAATCAAGACAGTGTGGTACTGGCACAAAAACAGAAATACAGATCAATGGAACAGGATAGAAAACCCAGAGATAAACCCAGGCACCTATGGTCAACTAATCTATGACAAACTAGGCAAGGATATACAATGGAGAAAAGACAGTCTCTTCAGTAAGTGGTTCTGGGAAAATTGGACAGCTACATGTAAAAGAATAAAATTAAGACATTCCCTAACACCATACACAAAAATAAACTCAAAATGGATTAAAGACCTAAATGTAAGACCAGAGGACACTATAAAACTCTTAGAGGAAAACATAGGAAGAACATTCATGGACATAAATCACAACAAGATCTTTTTGATGCACCTACTAGTGTAATGGGGATAAAAACAAAATAAATGGGACCTAATGAAACTTATAAAGCTTTTGCCCGGGAAAGGAAAACATAAACAAGACAAAAAGACAACCCTCAGAATGGGAGAAAATATTTGCAAGTGTATCAATGGACAAAGCATTAATCTCCAAATTATACAAACTGCTCATGCAGCTCAATATCAAAAAAACAAACAGCCCAATGCAAAAATGGGTGGAAGACCTAAATAGGCATTTCTGCAAAGAAAAAATACAGATATCCAAGCAGCACATGAAAAGATTCTCAACATCACTAATTATTGGGTAAATGCAAATCAAAACTACAATGAGGTATCACCTCACACAGTTAGAATGGGCATCATCAGAAAATCTACAAACAATAAATTCTCGAGAGGGTGTTGAGAACAGGGAACCTTCTTGCACTATTGGCAATGTAAATTGATACAGCCACTATGGAGAACAGTATGGAGCTTCCTTATAAAACTAAAAATAGAACTATCATATGACACAGCAATCCCACTACTGGGAATGTATCCAGAGAAATCATAATTCAAAAAGACACATGCACTCCAATGTTCATTGCCACACTATTTACAATAGCCAGGTCATGGAAGCAACCTAAATGTCCATCAACAGATGAATAAAGATGTGGTACTTTATACAATGGAATATTCCTCAGCCATATAAAGGAACAAAACTGGGTCATTTGTAGAGACCTGGATGGACCTAGAGACTGTCATACAGAGTGAAGTAAGTCAGAAAGAGAAAAACAAATATTGTACATTAAGGCATATTTGTGGAATCTAGAAAAATGGTACAGATGAGCTGGTTTGCAAGGAAGAAATAGAGACACAGATGTAGAGAACAAAAGTATGGACACCAAGGGTTGATAGGCAGGGTGAGATGAATTGGGAGATTGGGATTAACATATACACACTAATATGTATAAAACAGATAACTCATAGAGCCTCCTCTATAGCACAGGGAATTCCACTTCACTGTATGGTAGAAACTAACGCAACATTGTAAAACAACTATACCCCAATTAAAAATGTTTTTGTTTTTAAAAATATTGAAGGAAAGTATTTGCCTTCCCCAAAACCATACTTTTTGCCAGAATAACAATTTTAATCTAAGTATTCATTAGCTCATTAGATTTTGGTGAATCTACTTTGTACTTTGTTAGTATGTGCCAGCATTGTATTCCTTTGTGCATCCATCCAACAGATATTATGTGCAGAACAGTATGCCTGACTCTAAGAGATCCAAATAATGAACCCAGTAAACCCGCTTTTAAACAATGCTCACACATTTTCCTTCACATTGGGATTGGCAGTCAGACTACTATGTGTCTGCAATGCCCATTGCACTCCTTTCATCACCAGGAGTGTACTAAAGAAGAAAAGGTAACCATGTGAGTCATGTGAATCAGTCCTGGTGATTAGGGAGATGATAGATATCTTGCCCTCTTTATAAGACAAAATTCCTACACTGAGTTACTAGAACGTGATATGAGACATTATTGAACTAAAAACAATGTTACTTGGTACCAACTAAAACTGCTCTAGAACCTAAGAAGTGAAAGCAATTCATGAAGACTAGAGTCAGAGAAGAATTTCTGGAGAAGATGGGATTTAAACTCATCCTTCTAGGACAGGAAGGATTTGGATTAGTGAAAGGAAAAACATTTCAAGTAAGGTGTGGGGGGAGAGATGGAACATGTTTACACTCCAAAATTAGGCTCTGTTTATAAACTGATATTTCCTTTTGGCATCTATAATTTTTTTGCCTCACACTATTTTTATATCTAAACACTGCCTCAGAAAGAAAAGTCTCCTTATAGTTCTTATAAAATTTAAGTGAATCAGAGAAGCAGAAATTATGGATTCCTTTGACTAAAACATAGCAGTCAAAGCTATTAGTAAAATTTATGAAGATTTCACGAGTAATACTAATATTTATTGAGTATCTTGTATGTGCTAGGAGCTATTTATATACTTACCATGTATTTATTCATGTAATCATCAAAACAATCTTGTGAGGTATTCGTCAAAACAATCTTGTGAGGTATTACTATCTCCATCTTATAGATGAGGGAACTGAAGCACAATGAGGTTTAAGAAACTTGCCTAAATTTCACAATAAGGAAGTGGCAGAGAATTAAAGTGAAATTAAAATATTCAGTTGCAGGTGGGTTGTCAGCTGATAAGCAACCATAATTCCATCTGCAACCTTAATTCCTCTTGTTCATGTAACATATTCATAGGTTCTGGGGATTAAGATATGAACATCTTTGGGAGAGGCATTATTTTGCCTACCTCACTCCCTAATACACTGCAAAAGAGTAACAGGTAGCCAAAGGAATAGATCAAATGTTTTTGAAAATAAGGCTGAGAAGGGACCCATCTACTATAACCTGGGTTATATCCTGAGATTAGATTGTGTTCACATTTCCTGGAAGAGATGCTGGATTGTGAGAATGTCTGCATTTAATGAATGTGAATAAAGATTCAGGTTTTGAAACTGTACATGATTCATTTCCCCAAATGGTGAACTTCCCATAAACTTACTCAGGCAAACACAGAGGGCGTATAAATAGTATTCAGACATTTGCATAAGCTTTCTGGATGCTGGTGGGCTCTAATTCAAAAGACTGAATCATGGAAATATAGGATGTGAGAACTGAAAGGGACCTCAAAGACCAGCTAATACAAGACTCTCCTTGTACAAGTGACAAGACTAAGACCAAAGAAGGAAAATAGGCCACCCCAGGTAACACATAAGATTGTGGCATAGAGAGTACTAGAATATATTTCTCACTACTAGGTCCAATTACTCGGAACAAAGATGTCATGTTTAGAGGCAGTGCAAGTGCTTTTGAGTCCCTTAAATGATATCATGGAGATGACTGCTTCCTCTTGTCAGTGGTTAAGCCAGCCACCAATGTGGCATTTTCTTTTCTTTTTCTTTTTTGTATTTCAAATTTGAATAAATAATAATTAAAAGAAAAAATATTGGAAATTAATTATTAATGCAATACTGCTAAAATCAATACATTCAGAAGTTACCATATATATTTTTTTAACAGTTTTATTGGAGTATAATTGCTCTACAATGATGTGTTAGTTTTGGCTTTTTAATGAAGTGAATCAGCCATAAATATATCCCAATATCTCCTCCCTCTTGCATCTCCCTGCCACTCTCCCTATCCCACCCCTCTAGGTGGTCAAAAAGCACCGAGCTGATCTCCCTGTGCTTTGCAGCTGCTTACGACTAGCTATCTATTTTAAATTTGGTAGTATATATATGTCGATGCCACTCTCTTCGTCCCAGCTTATCATTCCCCCTCCCCATATCCTCAAGTCCAATTTCTAAGTCTGGGTCTTTATTCTTGTCCTGCACCTAAGTTCTTCAAAACCTTATTTTAGATTGATATATATGTATTAGAATATGGTATTTGTTTTTATCTTCTGACTTACTTCAATCTGTGTGACAGATGCTAGGTCCATCAACCTCACTAAAAATAATTCAATTTCATCTTTTTTGTGGCCGAGTAATATTAGATTGTGTATATGTGCCACATCTTCTTTATCCATTCATTTGCCGATGGACACTTAGGTTGCTTCCATGTCCTGGATATTGTAAATAGAGCTGCAATGAACATTGTGGTACCTGACTCTTTTTGAATTATGGTTTTCTCAGATATATCCCAGGAGTGGGATTGCTGGGTCGTATAGTAGTTCTATTTTTAGTTTTGAAGAAACCTCCATACTGTTCTCCATAGAGGCTGTACCAATTTACAGTCCCACCAACAGTACAAGAGGGATCCATTTTCTCCGTACCCTCTCCAGCGTTTATTGTTTGTAGATATTTTAATGACGGCCATTCTGACTGGTGTGAGGTGATACCTCACTGTAGTTTTGATTTGCAATTCTCTGATGATTAGTGCTGTTGAGCATCCTTTCATGTGTTTCCTGGCTATCTGTATGCCTTCTTTGGAGAAATGTCTATTTAGGTCTTCTGCCCATTTTTTGATTGGGTTGTTTGTTTTTTTGTTATTGAGCTGCATGAGCTACTTGTAAATTTTAGAGATTAATCCTTTGTCAGTTGCTTCACTTGCAAATATTTTCTTCCATTCTGAGGGGTTTCTTTTTGCCTTGTTTATCATCTCCTTTGCTGTGCAAAAGCTTTTAGATTTCATTAGGTCCCATTTTTTTATTTTTGTTTTTATTTCCATTTCTCTAGGAGGTGGGTCAAAAAGGATCTTGCTGTGATTTATGTCATAGAGTGTTCTGCCTATGTTTTCCTCTAAGCGTTTTATAGTGTCTGGCCTTACATTTAGTTCTTTAATCAATTTTGAGTTTATTTTTCTGTATGGTGTAAAGGAGTGTTCTAATTTCATTCTATTACAGTAGCTGTCCAGTTTTCCCAGCACCAGATATTGAAGAGTCTGTCTTTTCTCCATTGTATATTTTGCCTCCTTTATCAAAGATAATGTGACCATATGTGCCTGGGTTTATCTCTGGGTTTTCTATCCTGTTCCATTGATCTATAGTTCTGCTTTTGTGCCAATACCATACTTTCTTGATTACTGTAGCTTTGTTGTATAGTTGAACTCAGGGAGCCTGATTCCTCCAACGCCATTTTTCTTTGTCAAGATTGCTAATAGGAGTCTTTTCCATTTCCATACAAATTGTGAAATATTTTGTTCTAGTTCTGTGAAAAAAGCCATTGGTACTTTGATAAGGTTTGCATTGAATCTGTAGATTGCTTTGTGTAGTATAGTTATTTTCACAATGTTGATTCTTCCAATCCAAGAACATGGTATATCTCTCCATCTATTTGTATCATCTTTCATTTCTTTCATCAGTTTCTTATAGTTTTCAGCATACAGATCTTTTGTCTCCTTAGGTAGGTTTTTTCCTAGGTATTTTATTCTTTTTGATGCGGTGGTAAATGGGAGTGTTTCCTTAATTTCTCTTTCAGATTTTTCATCACTAGTGTATAGGAATGCCAGAGATTTCTGTGCATTAATTTTGTATCCTGCTACTTTACCAAATTCAGTGACTAGCTCTATTAGTTTTCTGGTAGCATCTTTAGGATTCTGTGTGTATAGTATCATGTCATCAGTAAACAGTGACAGCTTTATTTCTTCTTTTCGGATTTGGATTCCGTTTATTTCTTTTTCTTCTCTGACTGCTGTGGCTAAAACTTCCAAAACTTATGTTGAATAAGAGTAGTGAGAGTGGGCAACCTTGTCTTGCTCCTTATCTTAGTGGAAATGGTTTCAGTTTTTCACCTTTGAAAACGATATTGGCTGTGGGTTAGTTATATACGACCTTTATCATGATGAGGTCTGTTCCCCGTATGTCTACTTTCTGTACGGTTTTTATCATAAATGGGTGTTAAATTCTGTTGAAAGATTTTCTGCATCTATTGAGATGATCATATGGATTTTATCCTTCAGTTTGTTAATATGGTGTATCACATTGATTGATTTGCATATATTGAAGAATCCTTGCATTCCTGGGATAAACCCCACTTCACCATGTTGTATGATCCTTTTACTGTGCTGTCGGATTCTGTTTGATAGTATTTTGTTGTGGAATTTTGCATCTATGTTCATCAGTGATACTGCCCTGTAGTTTTCTTTTTTTGTGATATCTTTGTCTGGTTTTGGTATCAGGGTGATGGTGACCTTGTAGAATGTATTTGCGAGTGTTACTCCCTCTGCTATATTTTGTAGGAGTTTGAGTAGGATTGGTGTTAGCTCTTCTCTAAATGTTTGATAGAATTCACCTGTGAAGCCATCTGGGCCTGGGCTTTTGTTTGTTGGAAGATTTTTAATCACAGTCTCAATTTCAGTGCTTGTGATTTGTCTGTTTATATTTTATCTTTCTTCCTGGTTCAGTCTTGGAAGGTTGTGCTTTTATAAGAATTTGTCCATTTCTTCCAGGTTGTCCATTTTATTGGCATATAGTTGCTTTTACTAATCTCTCATGATCCTTTGTATTTCTTCAGTGTCAGTTTTTACTTCTCCTTTTTCATTTCAAATTCTATTGATTTGAGTCCTCTCCCTTTTTTTCTTGATGAGTCTGGCTAATGGTTTATCAATTTTGTCTTTCTTCTCAAGTAACCAACTTTTAGTTTTATTGCTCTTTGCTATTGCTTCCTTAATTTCATTTTCATTTATTTCTGCTCTGATCATTATGATTTCTTTCCTTCTGTTAACTTTTGCTTTTTTTTTTTTTTGTTCTTTCTCTAACTGCTTTAGTTACAAGGTTAAGTTTTTTATTTGAGATGTTTCTTGTTTATTGAGGTAGGATTGTATTGCTATAAACTTCCTTTTTTGAACTGCTTTTGTTGCATCCCATATGTTTTGGGTCATTGTGTTTACACAATGATTTGATTTCCTCTTTGATTTCTTCAGTGATCTGTTGGTTATTTAGCAGTGTATATTTTAGCCTCCATGTATTTTTAATTTTTATAGATATTTTCCTGTAATTGATATCCACTCTTGTAGTGTTGTGGTCAGAAAAGATACTTGATATGATTTCAATTTTCTTAAATTTACCAAGGCCTGATTTGTGACCCACGATATGACTCCTCCTGGAGAATGTTCCATGAGCACTTGAGAAGAAATTTTATTCTGCTTTTTTTGGATGGAATGTCCTATAAATATCAATTGTCTATCTTGTTAAATGTATCATATAAAGCTTGTGTCCTTATTTATTTTCATTTTGGATGATCTGCCCTTTGGTTAAAGTGAGGTGTTAAAGTTCCCTACTATGATTGTGTTACTATCGAGTTCCCCTTTTATGGCTGTTATCATTTGCCTTTGTATTGTGGTGGTCCTATGTTGGGTGTATAAATATTTACAATTGTTCTATCTTCTTCTTGGTTTGACCCCTTGATCATTATGTAGTGTCCTTCTTTGTCTCTTTTAATAGTCTTTATTTTGAAGTCTATTTTGTCTGGTATGAGAATTGCTACTCCAGCTTTCTTTTGATTTCCATTTGCATGGAATATCTTTTTCCATCCCCTGACTTTCAGTCTGTATGTGTCCCTAGGTCTGATGTGGGTCTATTGTAAGCTGCATATATATATGGGTTTAGTTGTTGTATCCATTCAGCCAGTCTATGTCTTTTGGTTGGAGCAGTTAATCTATTTACATTTAAGGTAATTATCAATATGTATTTTCCTATTACCATTCTTAGTTGTTTGGGGTTTGTTATTGTAGGTCTTTTCCTTCTCTTCTGTTTCCTGCCTAGAGAAGTTCCTTTAGCTTTTGTTATAAAGCTTGTTTGGTGGTGCTGAATTCTCTTAGCTTTTCCTTGTCTGTATAGGTTTTAATTTCTCTGATGAATCTGAATGAGATCCTTGCTGGTTAGAGTAATCTTGTAGGGTTTTCCTTTTCATCACTTTAAATATGTCCTGCCACTCCCTTCTGGCTTTCAGAATTTCTGCTGAAAGATCAGCTGTTAACTTTATGGGGATTCCCTTGTATGCTATTTCTTGCTTTCCCCTTGCTGCTTTTAAATTTTTTTCTTTGTATTTAATGTTTGATAGTTTGATTAATATGTGTCTTTGTTTGTTTCTCCTTGTTTCTGTCTTGTATGGGACTCTCTGTGCTTCCTGGACTTGACTGACTATTGTCTTGCCCATATTAAGGAAGTTTTCATCTTTAATCTTCAAATATTTTCTCAGACCCTTTCTTTTCTCTTCTCTTCTGGGACCTCTATAATTCGAATATTGGTTTGTTTAATTTTGTCCTAGAAGTCTCTGATACTGTCCTCAATTCTTTTCATTCTTTTTTTCTTTATTCTGCTCTGCAGTAGTTATTTCCTCTATTTTATCTTCCAGGTTACTTATCCATTCTTCTACCTCAGTTATTCTGCTATTGATTCCTTCTAGAGAATTTTAAATTTCGTTTATTGTATTCTTCATCATTTTTTGTTTGCTCTTATTTCTTCTAGGTCCTTGTTGAACCTTTTTGTATTTTCTCCATTCTATTTCCAAGAGTTTGGATCATCTTTACTATCATTATTATGATTTTTTTTTCAGGTAGACTGCCTATTTCCTCTTCGTTTGTTTGGTCTAGTGGGTTTTAGCCTTTCTCCTTAATCTGCTGTGTGTTTGTCTGTATTCTCATTTTGCTTAAGTTACTGTGTTTGGGTTCTCCATTTTTCAGTCTGCAGGTTCGTAGTTCCAATTATTTTTGGTGTCTGCTCCCAGTGGCTATAGTTGGTTCAGTGGGTTGTCTAGCCTTCCTGGTGGCGGGCACTGCTGCCTCCTTTCTGGAGGATGAGGCTGGGTCTTTTCTTTCTGGTGGTCAGGACCATGTCTGGTGGTGTGTTTTGGGGTGTCTGTGACCTTATAATGATTTTAGGCAGCCTCTCTGCTAATGGGTGTGTTTGCGTTCCTGTCTTGCTAGTTGTTTGGCATAGGGTTTCCAGCAGTGTAGCTTGATGGTTGTTGAATGGAGCTTTGTCCTAGCATTGAGATGCAGATCTCTGTGAGAGCTTTTGCCGTTTGATATTACTTGGAGCTGGGATTTCTCTGGTGGACCAATTTCCTGAACTTCACTCTCCCTCTTCAGAGGCACATGCCTGACACACAGCTGGAGCACCAGGACCCTGTCAGCCACATAGCTCAGAAGAAAAGGGAGAAAAAAAGAAAGAAAGGAAGAAGAAAAATAAAACTATTAAAATAAAAAATTAAAAAAAATTAAAAGTAATAAAAAAAGAAAGAAAGAAGAGAGCAATGAAACCAAAAAACAAATCCACCAATGATAACAAGCACTAAAACCTATACTAAAACCAACAAAACAAACAAAACGAACGGATGGAGGGAACCCTAGGACAAATGGTAAAAGCAATGCTATACAGACAAACTCACACAAAGAAGCATACACATACACACAAAAAGAGAAAAAGGAAAAATATATATGCATATCTATGTGTAAAAAAAAAAGGAAGAGAGCAATGAAATCAATAAACAAATCTACCAATGACAATGAACTCTAAATACTAAACTAAGATAAACTAAAACCAGAAAAAAATTAGAGGCAGAAAGCAAACCCTAAGCCTACAGTAGCTCCCAAAATTGACCGAATCAATTTTGGGATGATTCGTTTTCTTTCCAGGTATTCCAGAGATGCAGGATACATCAAGTTGACTGTGGAGACTTAATCCACTGCTCCTGAGGCTGCTGGGAGATATTTCCCTTTCTCTGTTTTGTTTGCACAGCTCCTGTGGTTCAGCTTTGGATTTGGCCCCACCTCTGCATGTAGGTTGCCTGAGACCATCTGTTCTTTGCTCAGACAGGACGGTGTTAAAGTAGCAGCTGATTAGGGGGCTCTGGCTCACTCAGGACGGGGGGAGGGAGGGGTACAGAAGGTAGGGCGAGCCTGCGGCGGCAGAGCCCATCAAGATGTTGCAACAACCTGAAGCGTGCCATGTGTTCTCCCAGGGAAATTGTCCTTGCATCCCAGGACCCTGGCAGTGGCAGACTGCACAGGCTCCTGGGCAGGGAAGTGTGGTTAGAGACCTGTGCTTGCACACAGGCTTCTTGGTGGCTGCAGCAGCAGCCTTAACATTTAATGTCTGTCTCTGTGTTCCTCACTGATAGCCGCAGCTCAAGCCAGTCTCTGGAGCTCGTTTAGGCGGTTCTCTGAATCTCCTCTCTTCATACACCCCCAAAACAATGATCTCTTGCCTCTTAGGAATCTCCAGGCATTTTCCTGGACAACCTCCTGGCTAGCTGTGGCACACTAGCCCACTTCAGGCTGTGTTCATGCAGCCAACCCCAGTCCTCTCCTTGGGATCTGACCTCTGAAGCCTGAGCCTCAGCTTCCAGTCCCACCCGCCCTGGCGGGTGAGAGACAAGCGTCTCAGGCTGGTGAGTGCTGGTCGGCACAGATCCTCTGTGCGGGAATGTCTCCGCTTTTCCCTATGTACCCCTGCTCTTGTGCTCTCCTCTGTGGCTCTGAAGCTTCCCCACCCCCATCTCTGCCAGTGAAGGAGCTTCCTAGTGTGTGGAAACTTTTCCTCTTTCACAGCTCCCTCCATGAGGTGCAGGTCCTGTCCCTATTCTTATGTCTCTGTTTTTCCTTTTTTCTTCTTCCCTACCCAGGTATGTGGGGAGTTTTTTGCCTTTTGGGAAGTCTGAGGTTTTCTGCCAGCATTCAGTATGTGTTCTGTAGGAGTTGTTCCACATGTAGATGTATTTCTGATATATTTGTCAGGAGGAAGATGATCTCCATGTCTTACTACTTCACCATCTTGAAGGTCTCCTGAATGTGGCATTTCCTACCATAATTCTCTGGGAATGAAGAAAATATTGACATGAGAACAAAGAAAAGATGAGACCTGGGAGTCAGCACTGCATTGTACATGCCCAAGAGAGGAAATATTGTCCACAAGACAGCTAGTTTTTTGCTGTTAAAAAGAGGTCAGATGACATTGACTAGAATTTTTGCTCAGGAGTCCTAAATTCAGTAGAAAAATGAACCAATAAACAGAAGGTAGAGGAAGGCAAATATTTAGCTATTTAATATAAGGAAAATAACTGGGAAGTTGAATGAGTTGTCTTGGGAGATCGTGAGCTCTCAATTATTGGAGGCATCCAAACAGAGTTTGTATAGTCATAAGGAAAGATTGTTGTATTGGGAGTTTTCTGATTTATTTTGCTAAGAACAGTTTCTTTGAATGAAGGTCTACATGGCTGCTTAACCCAGAATATAAAACAGGTAAATGCAGCTCCTTTAAGAGCCCTGGGAAGCAACCTAATATGGAAGTAAACACCATCCATGCCTTCTGAGGCCTTTTTTGCTCACTATTCTTCTAACCCGAGGTACCCCAGGTGGATTTGGGGGTTAGGTGCTTAGAGGAACTGGGCCAGGCTCATTACAATGGGTCAATTCGAAAAGCATAGGGACTGGCAGTGACAGACACACAGGACGTTTTGGTAACAGACTTGTTGGTCAAATAGTGAAACTGTCAAGTACAACTAAGCCAACCTTAAAACTGGAAAAGTCCCACCTAAGTCATCTTCCCAAATGAAGGTTATGAATGCAGCTGTTTTCTCTTAAGATTTTGCTGACCATGCCCAAAGAGTGTCTTATTGATTACTTTGTTCATCATTCATTCATCTAGCAAATGTTTATTGAGCACCAAGTCTATATGAAGTGTTGTGCTAGGCTCTGAGGCTACAATGGGAAGCAAGAAAGTTGTGATCCCTGAACTCAGAGGGTTTCTATTATAAGCTGTGAAGACAGGCAGTTAAACAAGGAATTTCAATAAACTCTGGTTAAATACACATTGTGTTTTGGGAGCACATGGAAGGGCCACCTAACTGAGAAACACAGGAAGTCAGGGAAAACCACTTGGAGGAAGGGAATTCTAAACTGAGACCCAAAAGATGAGTGGTAAGAATAATAGAGTGAAGAGTGTTTGAGCCAGATAGAACAACATATAAAGTCTGGAGGTAAGAGAAAGCATGTAGTACCTTGGAAAACGGACAAACTGATAGAACTCCAGTATGGGTGGAACACAGAGTATGAGGTGAGGAACGACAAACAGTGAGCTAGAAAGATTAGGTAGGAGGAGCTAAATTACAAAGGGCCATATAAGCCATGCTAAAGAGTTTGACCTTTATCCTAGAGAAAATGAGAAGTCATTAATTTTCTCAATATAACAGTTATAATTTTCTTATCCATAGGAATACAAAGAAAGAAACAAAAGTCAGTATATATTCACTTTCTAGATAATCTTTAAAAAAACAATTAATGTATGAGGTTTGAAAATTCAAACAGTTCAAAGTAAAAAATGAAATTCATGCTCCTCCCCAACTAGGTCACTCTCCCTGAAGGAAAACCACTGTTAAAAATATTTTTGTGATGATTTCCAGAAGAAAAATTCCTTATTCTCCTATATAAGTATATACATAGAAGTATGTGTGTGTGTGAATGAAGGAAACACAAAATGCTCATTGTTCTGTACCTTATCTTTTACTTAATGATATATCTTGGAGATATTTCCATATGTGCGCATACACACACACACACACACACACACACGCGCGCGCGCGCGCGAGGAACATTTCACCAGTTTAAATGTTATCTTTACCCGAGAGCCCTGTTAATCTCCATATTACTCTAACTTCAATCAATAAGGCAAGCACTTTGGAGGATTTTAAGTAAGGGGAAAATATACATTTGTGTTTTGGACAAAATAGCTTTGGTTGTTATTTGAAGAGCAGATTTTGGGAGGCAAGAATGAAGACAAAAAGAACAATGAGGAGGTCATTACAGTGATTCAATTAAGAGATGAGCATGGCTCAGATCACGGCTATGGCAGTGGAGATGGAGAAAAGTGGGTGGATTCAAAAGATATTTAAAATATAAATATGTCAAGATTTGTCAATGAAATGGGTGTGGATAGTGATGGAGAAGGCAGGAATCTTGGATGACATTCAGATTTCTGGCTTGAGAAATGGGAGTGGGAGGGAAAATGATATCATTCAGTCATTTATGAAGCTTATCCTGACACACACCTATTGAAAATGACTTCTTCCTGAGATTCCCTGGTGGCGCAGTGGTTGAGAGTCCACCTGCCGATGCAGGGGACACGGGTTTGTGTCCCGGTCCAGGAAGATCCCACATGTCGCTGAGCGGCTGGGCCCATGAGCCATGGCCGCTGAGCCTGAGTGTCCGGGGCCTGTGCTCCGCAACGGGAGAGGCCGCAACAGTGAGAGGTCCGTGTACCACAAAAAAAAAAGAAAAAAAAATGACTTCTTCCTTCTCTTAATTGTTGTAACACTTTGTATAGGCCCCCCTTCTCTCACTTACTATGTTATTTTATAATAATTAAAGGCTTTTTATTCCTTCATTGTTTTATCCTTCTTACTTGTTGCCAGCTCCTTAGTAGCAGAGGTGGTAGGCTGGAGTGAGAAAAGTAGAGAAAGTAAGGAAAAAGAGACTAACATTTACTGATATCTTACTATGTGACAGGTGTTGCACTAGGCCTTTTTATAGACATTTTTACATTTTATTTTCACAGCCTGATTTTACAGATGACAAACTGAGGCCTGTGGAACTCAGGTACCTTCCCACGATCACATACTTCAGGGAGAGGCAGAGCCAAGATTCACAGATTCACTGTCTGTGCCCATAGCCCACAATCAGGAAGCCACATGAGAATATAGAGGAGAGGTGGAAGGAGAAGCTGAGGCCATTTATAGAGCTGTTCAAAGATGGCAGCCAGAAAACAAGACATATTAACTGAGTGTGGAGGAGAAAGGGAAGTTTACTCAGGCAGGCAAGAAGGGTCTGAGGTAAAGGGAGTGGGCAAATAGGTGTTGGAAGGACACTCAGGGAGACTGCAGATGAATGAGGTACCAGAAAGCTAAAGGAAATATACTTTTTGACCTAGAGCCAAATATTGGATACCTGAGTACCAAGGCTGTTGAGAGCTGTCGAAATCAGTCTACAAGTGCAAGTTAGCTGGCAGGGGGGTAAGCTTCAGAGCCAGAGTCCCTTAGCCCTGAGCAGTGGTTCTTAAAGTGTGGTCTTCAGATGAACAGCATCAGAATCACCTGGGAACTTGTTAGAAATGCAAATTATTGGTCCTCACCCCAGATTTACTGAAGCAGAAATTCAGTTTCTTAACAAACACTCCAAGGGATTCTGGTGCATGCCCAAGTGTGAGATCCACTGCCTTAGAAGACTTAAGAAAGCAACAAGTCGAATTCAAGAACCACAGCTCAAGAACTAGACAGTGTGCCCTGAGGGAGCCAAGGAAACACATCACAGCAGTGTAGATCAATCCTTTCAAAGCATGATAGAGCCTGCTGGTGAGAAGTGGTGGTGGGTAATGAAAAGGGAGAATGGTGTCTTCAGAGGTGTGGTCTCTAGGGGAAAACCCCTTCCTCTCTTCCTCCCTGCATCCCTCAGTCTTTTCCCAGAGTCCCTCTTTTTAAAAACTGCTAAGGGCAAGTTCATCAGAGTCCTGAGATAAAATGGTAGACTGGCTATGCCAGGGCACTGCTCAGGGCTTTTTATTTTCACAAGGCAACTAATGCTGCCACTAAATTTCACTGTGGGGAAGATGGGAAGAAAAGGAGTATCTATTGACAGTCCCTAAGTTATTGAGCACTGTTCCAAGGGTTCATGCAAATTGCAGCTTATTTAATCCTCACAATGTTTCAGTCATGGAAGTGTTATTGTTCCAGTTTTACAGATGAGGTACCAGAGAGCCGGAAAGGTTAAGTGACTTGCCCAATGTCACACAACTCAGAAGGAGCCAGCCAGGATACCAATCCTGGTGTTTTTGACTCCAAACCCCATGCTTCTCACACTGGATAGCCTTTCCCTAGCATGAAGTTCCCTGTGATCTTCTCATCTTTGTAGACATCCCAGGGCCATGCCCTTGTGATTGTCCATACACAGATAACATGGAAATATTGACTGAGTAAATGAAAAAATGAAGGGATGGGTTAGTGACAGAATTTAAGACTTGAAGAATGCTTAAGCACATTCTGGTCTTGTGCTACTCAAACATGCTTTTAGTGTTAATGAAGGTCCTTACTTGTGCTCCAGGGTTAACCACATTGTCTGCATGGGCAGGCATACAAATGAGTAGGTCCCTGGGTATCCTCATCCCTGCCCATTTCCTTTCTCCCTCCTAACTTGCCTGTAGTGCTCCACAGGAAAGATGAGACTTCCATAGATAGTGGAGGTTTACTATAAGATTCTCTTTGGGGAAATAGTTTTGTCACCAAAAATAATTTTGAAAAATGACAAGTCAAGACTATCTTCTCCATTTTACAGGTGATGGAACTGAGTCCCATAAAGGCAAAGTGACTTATCCAAGATCACTGTGTTTTCTTTTGTAGCATAACTAAAACTTAAAACTAGGATTCTTGAAACACTCTTCCTTTTCTCCCTGAATTAATACAACTTATTTTCTAAGAATCAGGACAGAAGAATTTAGATTTCTTTATTAAACATTTTAAAATGATAACTCATTTTTGAGCATTTACTATGTACCAGTCACTCTGTTAAATAGTTCACATGTAAACTTTTATTTCAGTCCTTATAACAGCCCTATAAAATAGGTACTATTATCCCTATTTTACAGATGTAAAACTGAAGTTTAGAAGAATTAGATGACTTTTCCAAGGTCACAGAATCAGGAAGTGTCAGAATTGGGATTTCAATCTAGGATGTCTGATTCTAGTTTCCACACTCTTAATAATGTTGTCTTATTGTAAATGTCTATATTACAGTGGTTTTCAAACTACAACTCATGGGCCAAATCTGGTCTGCTGCTTGTTTTTGTAAATTAGCTTTTATTGGAATATAGATATACCCCGCATGCTACAATGGCCTATTTTAATAGTTATGACAGACAGAGACGGTATGTTCTGCACATAAGATATTTACTAACTGGCCTTTGACAGAAATAGTTTACCATCCTAGTCTATAGGTATCAACTTAAACCATTTTTAGGTGATCCTTGAGGAAAGGCACTAGAAATATGCCCAGGATTTGCAGAAGTAGGTACTCTGTGCCCTTTCAGTGAATTGCTGAATGAATAATACAGGCTCAGAAACCTAGCCTAGCTGGCCTCCTGCAGTCTTCACTATGTTGACTCAAGTGTGTCCATAAGACCTGTTTATTGTTGTCTTTTGTGAGTCAGAACACAGGCCTTATCCCTACCCCTCCCTGTCATAAATGCCTTTAAGCCTGGACTTGGATCCCAGCTTAATGGGTTTGGTCTCCACATTCCCACTCTAGCTTCAAGGTCTACATCTGTGCTAAGTTGGGGGAGAGACAGATCGGGCTGCTGTGGCCTGATCCAGCTTCCCTTGATCACTGATAACTTCTGAAGGAGCTGAAGAAATGTGCTTCCTGCCTTCTCCCTATTGGTGCTTCTACTTGGGTTAGCCTGGGGTGCAGTCTGTGGGGGCAGCTCCTAAATGTCTAGGCACCTTTAAGCACCTTCATTGGTTTATGACCCAGACTTTGCCCCACTGGCTCAGTCTTTGAAACTCCTCCTCCCTGGACCCTGCTCCAGACACTTTAAATCCAGGAGAGAAAAATGTGTTGAGACTGCCTGGGGAACAACATCTGCTCCTAGCCAAGATTACCCCATCACAAAGTAAGGATACTAGGTGGTGGAACTGCCATCATACCTTTCTCCTTCCTATACCTGGTTCTGGTGGGTAGATGCAGTCCTTTCTAAAGAGGCATGGAGTTCTCTACCTTTTCTCCACGAATTACTCTGCACCCATTCTTTTCTTACACTTTGCATCTTTAAAATCTCTTTTTCTTCTACTCTTAATATCAAGAATGTGCCTTCTGGGCTTCCCTGGTGGCACAGTGGCTGAGAGTCCGCCTGCCGATGCAGGGGACACGGGTTCATGCCCCGGTCCGGGAAGATCCCACGTGCCGCGGAGCGGCTGGGCCCGTGAGCCATGGCCGCGTCCGGAGCCTGTGCTCCACAACGGGAGAGGCCACAACAGTGAGAGGCCCGCGTACCGCAAAAAAAAAAAAAAAAAAAAAAAAAAAAAAAGAATGTGCCTTCTTCATGGAATCCTAGATATGTAAATTTATAGAGCTGAGAGGGTCCTTACCTAGTTTAAGGTCCTCATTGTACAAATGGAAAGACTGAGGCCCAAAGAAGAGAAGGGCCTGAGCCAATGCCACATATCTGATTACTGCAAGAGCAAGCGGGGGTTGGAACCTAGGTCACTTGACTCAGACCAGTGATTTTTCATTACTGTCTCTTTCTAACAGGAACAAAGATGGACTCTGGTTTTAAACAAATCCAGACTCCAGCTTCACCCAGAAATTTTGGGCCCCGTTTTGCTATTTTTATTAGTTCCTTTTTTATTAAATTTAATATTTCCAATTCTTCTGGGTCTTCTTAGTTTTTAGGATGTTGACTTATGTTAATCCAGGCTATCTTGTAGCTACATCCGGTCTCCTCGTTGGAAAATGTGAGTAATACAGCCCTGGGGTTTCACCCTAGCAGCTGATAAAAACGGCAGAGGCAGAGTTAATGTACATTTTAAAAAATCTAGCAGTGACTGGTGGACTGCAGGCACTCAATAACTGTGAAGTCACTTCCTTCCTTGCAAAAGGGCTCTCTGCGATTCTCCCTGAAGTAGCACAGTGTGGTCGTGTGGTGGCTAAGAGTCTAGACAGACCCAGTAAAATTCACCCCCACCCCCCCACCCCCCTCCCCCACCCCACCCCACCCCGCCTTTTACTTCTTAATTGTTTGACTTTGAACTGTTACTTTCTCTCTCGGAGTCTGCTTTCCTTCAGCTGTAAAATAAGGAGAATTAGCATATTCATTTCACAGAATAATTGTGAAACTTAAATGAGAGAATGCATGAAAAGTGGTTAACATAGGGACTGGCATGTAGAAAGCTCTTTGTTTTATTACCAGTTTTATTTTTCTCTATTACCAAGCAACCATGGCCTCAGAATATTAGGAGGGCTGATAACTGTACTTCACAACAAGGGAAAATGTTGATGGGGATGGGGGCTCTTTTCACATCTTGTAACCCTTGCAGAGGGCCCTATCCCTTAAATGAGGCTGTTGGAATCCTGTGAGTTTTGACTGGCTACAGTGACAGTGCATTTCCTTCCCCCTCTCAGCAAATACCAACTAGCAAGCTGAGATAAGAGAAGTGCAGCCCACCCTCTTGTAATTCCTCTGGAGATCCTAACCGGGATTTGGAAAACACCGGATATGGTCAAAGAACCGTCCCGGGTTTTGTACCAAACCAGGCCCAGAACAAGACATTCCAGCAGTTTAGTTTCTGGAAAAGAGGTCACCTAGAACTGCCCCAGCCTCCATTCACCCCTCTCCAGTAATACCAGCCAAATTGGAGCCCCGGACTTTATTTATGAGAAAGGCTCTGTAACCCAGGATACAGACTGAGCAGGGCTGGCAGACTCATGCTGGGGTCTGCAGCTTAGCATCACTAGGCCACTGACATGAATATGGAAGTGTTTTCTGCAGCAAAGGTAAGCTTTTTTCCCCTCTCTTTCCAAACCCTACCTTGCCTCCCTTTCTTTGAAGAAAACCTTTATTCAGCTTGGTTTAGGGGAATCCTGGGCCACTAGAAGAGAAAGTCAGTGGCTGAGAAGTTGGAGGAAGCATGGCTTGGTGTGCAGGAAAGTTAAAGTGGACAATACGCTCTCTTTGTTCCTCTCACCAAAATGGCCAGGACCACACTGGCTCAGCTGTTTCAGAGACGATCCTGGAGTTGTAGAGAGTAGTTAATTTTCCTGTTGAAATAGTGTGCTCATTTTCTGTCTCACAGTTTGTGGGGTTTATTGAAGTAATGGATCTGAGGACTACATAAATGGGAAGCTCAAACACTTAAAAATGATCATTTAGTTTCATACTTTGAGATCCAGATTGGCACAAAGTAAGGCAGTAAATTATAGCTGAACTAAGCTATCAGCTTAAAATCTGAATTATTTCTCACACTTAGTGCCTAAGTAGAAGAAATATTTTAGAAAATATGGGTTCAAATTCTGGCTTTGCCAGTAACTGGCTGCTTGACTTTGAGCAAGCCCCTTCATCTCTCTGGTCTCAGTTTTCTATATGTCACATCAGGGATTGAAAAAATATAGTTTCTAAAGGTCTTTGTGGATGTATGTATCTAAAATACATTCAGTTTTTTACTGAGCATCTACTGTATTCTAAGCCCTTTGCTAGGGGCTCATATATCCATTATTTTGTTTGAGCCTCAAAACAATCTTGTGAAATAAATATTACCCCCAACTGGATGAGAAAACTGAGGCTCAAATAGGTGAAAGTGACTTGTTGAAAGGTCACATAGCTATTACAGGCAAGAAAGAGAATTTGAATCCAGCCTTTCTAGTTTCAAATCAGTATACTTTCTATTATACCACAACTGGGGTGTGAGGAAATAAAGAAACCTCCTTAATACAAATGCAAATATGTAGTGAAATCATATTGTCCCAGGAACAGTATGGTGATAATATACTGGACATGATTGCCAGGCTAGAGAATCTTAGGTTCTAGTACTAGCTCTCAGGATTTCAGGTGAGTCTCTTCCTCTGTGGGCCTCCATTTTCCCATCTCTGACATACTAAGATACAGTGACAATGATTAAAAAATAATATAAATTGTACTTGTACTACTCTTTTGAGACTTTAAACACTCTCCCCATTTTCCCTTCCAGTAAAGTCCCATACCCTCTGAAGGTGAGAAAATCCCCTATTTTGAGTCACAAGGTAAATAAAAAACCACACAGCATTAAGAAAGTGGAGGACCAAAAGGTCAATCTTGATGGAGGGTTCTATTAGTAAGACTTCTGAAATTGGAGATGAAACCTCAAGGATAGCTCAGCATTTCTGTGTCCAGCTGAGTGATCCTTTGTCTAGGATGAGAGTGTCCAGACCAGTCTATTCAAACTCAGAGTGAAGAGCATTGTCTCATTAAAGGATCAACTTGCAAATTCTAGGGAAAACAGTGATGAAAACTATCATGGATGATGGAGACTAGGCCCAGGTAACATTGGGATGCCAGGAAAGGAAGTTTTGACTAGTCTCAGTGTACACTGACTAAACTATGTCTAATTAGAAGTATCCCAGAAATCCCTTCTCTCTCTCTCTCTCTCTCTTTCTCTCTCCTCCTTTGAGCACCTCCTCCTTTTGCCCTCTTTTTTCACTTTCCTCCAGGATTCTTGCTCACTTTATTTCATTTCTCCTTTTACCTTTCCCTTTTATTTTTCCTCCTCAGTCTGGCCTTTCTATAAGACCTCCTCCTGTGGGCTCAGCTGAAAAAAAATAGCCCTGTCCAAGTGAAAAGTTTATATAGGGCTTTCAAATCCTTCATCTCATTTTATCTTCATAGCAAACTAATAGGGAGTCTGAAGCAGAGATTATTTCCATTTAAGAGATGATGAAATCAAGGCTCAAGAAACTAGGTGACTTTTTCCATGTCATACAACTAATAAATGATGAATTCATAACTAGAATCTATTTTCCTAGAGTCTAAAGACTTTCAATTTTACCATGAAATATCCAAGTGATTCTAAAAGAATGTTATGGACTTTCCCTTTCTTCTGTTTTATAATGATAAACCAAGTTTAAAAAAACAACAATAAAAGTAGCAACAACAAATGCAGCTTTGGGAATAAAAAGGGAAGTTAGTGACTAGAAGAAGTGAAAACTTATACTTATCAGATATCTACTAAGTCCTTGGTGCTATTTCTTTCAAACGCAGCTGAAAACAGCACTCAAACCTAAGTTTATCTGACTCAAAAGTTCTGGTTCTTTTCATATATCATTTTCCTTCCAAAGAAATTAATCTCAGCCATATACATGTGCCTATATGCTTACAATGTGCTATTGTATATAGGAACTTATGAGTGTGTATGTGCTATGGCTATCCATAAAATGTTAAAGCTTTGTGAATCTGGCAATTTTCATTTCTAAAGCTATTTCCTTGTCTGTAATAATCATAGCCACTAATACTTTTTGATCTCTTGTGCACTTGAGTACTTATTTGTGTTCTATTCATTTACATATCTTAATTCATTTAATCCTCACAACTACTCTGAGATGTAGCAAATAATATAAATTCTATTTCAAAGATCAAGACACTATGGCTTGAGAAGTGAAGCAGTTTATCAAGTCACAGAGCTAGGAAAAGCGAAGCCAGGATTTGTTTAGGCAATCTGATTCCAAAGCCTGTGTCCTCAATGCAAAATGGGGAAGAAAATCCTTATCTCACAAGAATGTGAGAATTAAATAATATGGAAGATATGAAAAACATACTGTACAGTGGAAAGTGCTAGGCAAATGCTAAGTTGCATTTTTTCTCAGGTTCTATTATCTAGTCCTTTTGGTCATTAGTCACCCTTTGAATGATTTTTCATTTATTGCTGAAGTTCTATACCAGTCTTTTCTGGGAATATTTCCAAGTTAACAATGTGCTTCTTCAATTGTGGAACTCTTACCTGGGACAGTTTTCTCTCTACGTTAGTTTAAGGCACAACAGCCTTGCTGACACCTCTTTGATAAGGAAGCTTGAAAGAGGTGCATGTTGCATTCAGATTCTCATTGAATCAAGGACACTCCCTCCTTGCTGAGGACATGATATTTGTGTATCCATATGTGGTACTATATGTTGGTGCATGTGAATGCACCTGTATTTCATCAGTGAATGTGAGAGCTAGAAAGACTCTTTGAGAGCTCTTTATATAAAACATTTTTGTAGTTCTGTGTTTTTGCATTTCATTATATTCCCGAAGATCCATGACCCCCCAAAAGTAAGTTATAGTCCAGCTCTATTATATTATAGATGAGAAAACTGGGGCTCACTAAGGTTACTCTTTGAACCAGTGGCGAACTTGACTAAAGTCAACTGGTGGGAAAATGTATGTCTATGTTGTTTTATGTCACTTTAGCAGTAGCTGTTTATGTTACACCTACAGGGCCCCCATCACCATATCTGCCAGTAGTTACACAAAGACCTCTAAGATGTGACATCCACGCTCAAGGAGTTTATAGTCCAATCTGGTAAATAAAGACAGTTCATGAGGCAGCTTATGAGACAAAGAAAATAATAATACAAAGTTTCACTTCATGTATTTGGGTGTTATAGAGAGTAAATAGTTCTTCAGAGAACAGTGATATGGAGAGGCTAGAGTGGGTCTTCTGGAGCAGTTAGGATTTAAGTTAGCCCTTAGAGTTGAAATATAGAACATAAGATGTGTGGGAGACAGTAAGGATAAATTAACAAACTGTCACCAGGATGGAGAAGGAAGAGGAAGAAAACCAACATTTACTGTCTGTTATGTTCTAAGCACTAATTGTACTGGGGAATTTACATGTAATTTTCTAATTTACTTCTCCAAGGCTTATATTATTAGATATATTTTATAGATAAGAAAACAGGTCCAGAGTGGCTAAATATCATCCAAGGCTACATAATTGGTCAGTAGGAAAGCCAGGTTTTAGGAAGAGGAATCCAAAAACAGGTCCTCCCACATATCAAGGGCTTTCTTCCAAATGTCATATGAAGACTGGGGATTACACACTTGGGCCACTACTTTGTGTGGAGGGGTCTGAGAATATGTAGGGAAATCTGTAGTTCTGTTTATCAATCAGGGTAAATATCTGGGGATTTCCTATCCACGTGTGAGTCTGTGCATATTTTTGATTTTCTATTTTTGATTAATTGTCCCTAATATCATGTGCTTAGGTTGAGGATTTAGTGAAATAATTTATATATAAAAAAGTGAGCATCACATTTAGTGTGTAGTAATTTCTGCATGAATGATAGTTACCATCATTATTATCATCATCATGAATTATATTGATTAGATGTATCTCTGCCCATATGAATATATGTGTCTGTTTCTGGAAGTGATCACAACTACATATGATTGCATGTTTCAGAATGTATGGGGTTTTCTCAGATATAACTATAGCTATAGGCATATACAAGCATATCTTGGAGATATTGTGGGTTTGGTTCCAAACTACAGCAATAAAGTTAATATCATAATAAATCTTCACACAATTATTTGGTTTCCTAGTGCATGTAAAAGTTATCTTTATATTATAATGTAGCCTATTAAGTGTGTAATAGTATTACATCTTTAAAAATGTACATACCTGAATTTTAAAATATTTTACTGCTAAAACATGCTAAACATCATCTGACAATACAGAATTGCCACAAACCTTCAATTTGTAAAAAACACAATGTCTGTGAAGTGAAATAAAGTGAAGCACAATAAAGCAAGATATGTCTGTACATGTTTTCTGTGTGTGCAAGTATATTTTGTGAAAAGTAGTATAGTATGGTAATTACGAACATGTATACCTGAAACTAACATAATATAGTAAGTCACCTATACTTCAATTAAAAAAAAAAAGCATAGACACTGGACCTATACTTCCCTGAGCTCACAACCCAACTCTACTGATTGTTAACTAGGTAAACTTGGACAAATTATCTTATACTGCTGTTCTGCGGTTTCTCCTTCTATAATATGGGGATAATAATGGCATCTGCTTCATAGTGTTGCTGTGAAGATTGAATGATTTAATCTGTAAAGCACTTAGAACAATGTCTGACATGTCATGCACACACTATAAATATTTATTTTTATTATTTTTTAATTGAAGCATAGTTGATTTACAATGTTGTGTTTCTGGTGTACAGTAAAGAGATTCAGTTATATATATATATATATATATATATATACGTTTTCAGATTCTTTTCCATTGTAAGTTATTATTATTTTGAAAGTGACTAAGGTTCTGTGTGACACTGTGGTTCTAGTGTGGATGAAAGTGTCTGCATCTCTGCTTTTAGATAAGACTGCATGTGTCTATGTATATGCATGCAAGTGTATGTATATTTGTGTTTATGTTATGTCACCTGTGTTTCTGGGATTGACTGTGGCTGTGTATAGTATGACTGAGTGCTTCATATCAGCCCCCAAAAGTCTAACTGCCTGGCTGATGTATCAGAATGAAAGGTTAGAAGCTTAGTTCTAACTCTGACTCAAGATTGGACACATTAAATGGATTTGTGCATGGCAGAGAACCAGCAGAGAACATTTCTTCTGATAAATGTGCTAAGTTCACAGCTCAGTGTATTTTCACAAACTGAACGTACCCATGTAACCAGTAAGTAAATCAAGAAACAGAACATTTCCTAGAAGCCTTCCTCCTCTGCCTTACTAGTCACTGATCCCTACCTTAAGAGAAAACATTATCCTGGCTTCTAACAGCATAGATTAGTTTTGCCTGATTTTGTACTTTATATAAATGAAATCATACAATATGTACCCTTTGTGTCTCGTTTCTTTCTGCACCATTGTATTTGTGAGAGGCATCCATATTTTCATGTACAGTGTTAGTTTGCTCATTACCATTTATATAGAATTCCATTATATGAATAAAATATCATCTACTCATCCATTATAGTGTTCATGGACATATTGACTGTTTCCAGTTTGGGTCTATGAACATCCTAATAAATGTATTTTGGTGAATTCTCATTTGTTTTTAAACACAGTTCATAGAGGATGGAAAGTGACAATGGTGAAAACAGAGACACAGGGAGAATTAGTGACCTGATTTGGGTACCGAGTGAGTCAGTGGCTCATTCGGGCTACTGATGCCTGTTTCCTAATTTTTGGGCTAGAGTATATTCTTCTTTCTACATTGCTGAAGAAAATGGATCCAGATTTCTCTTCTGAAGAAAGTGATACACAATTGTCAGTACAAGTGATTTTTAACTTTGCCCTCCAAAGTCCAATGTGTAGAGATCCTTGAACACTTGTTGAAAGGAAAAAGGTAAGGCAGAGATTCCAGGCTAATCGGTTTTTGTTTTCTCAGTCACTCAGTCTGGCTCTTGCCTCTTTACTTTTCGAGACACATGCAAAGCCCCTTTGTTCTCTTTCTTCTATACCGACAGCTATTCATTTGCCTGTTTCCCAGAGTAATGTGGGCCATGGAGCCAGGCCATCTTCTATGGGCTCTGCTGTTCGTGCAACCCTTGTGGCCCCGACTGACTGATGGGGCCACTAGAGTCTACTATCTGGGCATCCAGGACGTGCAGTGGAACTATGCTCCTAAGGGAAGGAATGTCATCACGAACCAGCCTCTGGACAGTGACACGTAGGTTTAATCTCTTGTGGAATTAAAGGTGGAGTTAGGGAGGGGCACTCTTGAGGTCAATAGGTAGCTCTTGAAGACCTTTCCCCAGGGTGTGGTTGCAGCCAGCTCCTGATCTCTCTGGGCCATAAGCCCAGTGATACATTTCCTGAGAAGACAACTAGTTGACTCAGGAGCCAGTATCCCATATGGAGTTCGCTTTTCCACAGTGAGATGCCTAAGTATTTTTAGGGTCCTAAAGGTCATTCCACATTGCCTTGATTCTAAGGTGATATCCACAATACTCTTTTAATAATAGGTATTTAGCTTTTAAGCAAGAAAAAACATGATATATATACAGTGTTTGTAAGATGTGTGTAGTATATGTATGCTGCCATAGTTCAGTGGAACTATACTGATTTAAGATATGTAAAAATGAGAAAAAATAAGATCAGCCTTACAATCAAGGAAATAACAGCAATAGCTATCACTTATGTAACACTTTGTGACAGGTACTGTACTAGAAATTTATATACTTTGTCCCACCTAATTCTTACAGAAACTTTAGGAGGTGAGTATGAATATTCTCATCTTATAGATGAAAAAACTGAGGCTCAGGGAGATCAAATGACTTGCTCAAGTCCAAGAGCTAGTAAACGGACAGCTAGGATTTGAACCTGGGTAATGTGGATGCAAAGCTGGTACTCTTCTCACCATTCTGCCTCTCACAGATCCTACAGCATTACCCTTTCTTTTTTTTTTTTTTTTTGCGGTACGCGGGCCTCTCACTGTTGTGGCCTCTCCCGTTGTAGAGCACAGGCTCTGGACGCGCAGGCTCAGCAGCCATGGCTCACGGGCCCAGCCGCTCCACAGCATGTGGGATCTTCCCGGACTGGGGCACAAACCGGTATCCCCTGCATCGGCAGGCAGACTCTCAACCACTGAGCCACCAGGGAAGCCCAGGATTAACCTTTCTTGATTTTAGAGCTTTGCAGGTGTTCCACAAATGCCCATTGAAAAAAATCGAATTTATGTATTAAAAAATCTTTTGTGATCATGAATTGATTTGTCTCTCCAAAGCCTCAAAGTTTTCCAAAGTTGACTGTAACATCTCAGAGCTCTCTAGGAAGAATTAGAGTAAGAAAAACAGCTCTCTTTTTTAACAAACGATTTTTCTACTCATCTAGTTTTGGCGTCACAGAGTCTGTATTAAAAGTATCTTTGAGGGATAACTTTGTTATCCCCTTCTCCAATACCTTGAAGTAATAGTTAACATTTATTAAGATTTTACTATTTTCCAGGTACTTTTCTAAATTCTTTATGTATTTTAATTATTTTAGTCACCAGTAATAAGTGGTACCATGGTTATCTCCTTTTACAGATGGAGAAAATATGCATAGAGAAGTTAAGTAACCTGCTCAAAGTCCTACAGATTTGGAAATGGCAATATTGGCATTTAATTGAAACTCCCTGGCTCCAGAGTTTGTGAACTTAACCACTGTGTTATAAGACTTCCCATATACAGAAGGGCAGCACTAAGTTAGGCCACCTGGATAGGGAGTTGATCACTTAAAAAGAGTCTGTCCATAGTTGGTTGCCTCCACATTATTATATATTAGGATTTACTGAGTGAAATTGTCTATTTTGTAGGTTAAAATTGCTCAAATATCAGCAAATTCATATGGTTTAACTTAATACTTCTCATTGTCTAACAATTAGATTCTAACGTAAAGATTTCATGTTTTGATCAGTACAATCCCATTTCCTCTTGTTTTGCCCTAAACAAAGATGGACACATTTTGGTCAGCCACCTCTGGAAAAAGGCAAAATTGTGACTTTCCCTTTCCTTCCTTCCCAGAGTAGCTTCCAACTTCCTGAAGTCTGACAAGAACCGAATAGGGAGCAGCTACAAGAAGACCATCTACAAGGAATACAGGGATGGTTCATACATGGATGAAATGGTTCAGCCAGCCTGGCTGGGCTTCCTGGGGCCAGTGTTGAAGGCTGAGGTGGGAGATATTATTCTTATCCACCTGAAGAATTTTGCCACTCGTCCCTACACAATCCACCCCCATGGTGTTTTCTATGAGAAAGACTCCGAAGGTAAATCAGCCCATCCTTTTTCTCCTACCTACAACAAATATCGCTTTTTCTTTACTGCCATGGGAGAGGAGCTGGGAATGAAGATAGTGTTCCTTTTTGATCTGAAATGGCAGGGACTCTCCTCAGAGAAAATATGGCTGGGTACTGTTATCAGTTCTGCTATTCACACACTGTCACTTTGGGCAAGTCACTGTCCCTCTCTGAACCTCAAATTCTTCATTAAGAATGTAGAGATTCAATTTACCTTTTTTTTTTTTTCTTTTTTAAACATCTTTATTGGAGGATAATTGCTTTACAATGGTATGTTAGTTTCAGCTTCACAACAAAATGAATCAGCCATATATATACATATGTTCCCATATCTCTTCCCGCTTGCGTCACCCTCCCTCCCACCCTCCCTATCCCACCCCTCCAGGCGGTCACACAGCACCGAGCTGATCTCCCTGTGCTATGCGGCTGCTTCCCACTAGCTATCTACCTTACGTTTGGTAGTGTATACATGTCCATGCCTCTTTATTGCTTTGTCACCGTTAAATCCTTTTTGACCCACCTCCTAGAGAAATGGAAATAAAAACAAAAGTAAACAAATGGGACCTAATGAAACTTAAAAGCTTTTGCGCAGCAAAGGAAACCATAAAGAAGACCAAAAGACAACCCTCAGAATGGGAGAAAATATTTGCAAATGAAGCAACTGACAAAGGATTAATCTCCAAAATTTATAAGCAGCTCATGCAGCTTAATAACAAAAGAACAAACAACCCAATCCAAAAATGGGCAGAAGACCTAAATAGACATTTCTCCAAAGAAGATATACAGAGTGCCAACAAACACATGAAAGAATGCTCAACATCACTAATCATTAGAGAAATGCAAATCAAAACTACAATGAGATATCATCTCACACCAGTCAGAATGGCCATCATCAAAAAATCTACAAACAATAAATGCTGGAGAGGGTGTGGAGAAAAGGGAACCCTCTTACACTGTTGGTGGGAATGTAAATTGATACAGCCACTGTGGAGAACAGTATGGAGGTTCCTTAAAAAGCTACAAATAGAACTACCATATGACCCAGCAATCCCACTACTGGGCATATACCCTGAGAAAATCAATTTACCTTTTATCACAAAGAATTACTTGAATGGCATTTCCGTAAAATATTTGACTGTGTTTTGAAAAGAGAGGGGTGTTCTGTGAATGTAAGGGAGCATTATTCTTGTGCCACAGTCTTCCAAAAGGCCCATTGTTTTTCTTAAGAGGGAGATCAGTTTACTCATCTGTATCTCCTACTATCCCAGGCCCAATGGCCTATAGTACTGACACAACGGTGAGTGAGGGGAATAGAGAGCAAACTCAGAAGGTCTTGACTTGACCATTAACTCCCTGTGGACAAGTTATTTTTCCTCTGTTTTCTCTTTCATAACATGGGAATAGATCAATTGATCACTAAGTTGCTTTTAAATGGAAATTCTGTGATTGTCTGCTTTCTGTTTTTCAAAGTGAGTGCTTGAAGGAAGGGAATATTTTCTTCTCTCTTGCCTCCATTGGCTTTGCACTAGAGCCTTACTAGGTTAGGCTGTATAGCACTTTCTATGGTCATAGCTCCTTCCCCAAGGGCTGCTAGCATTCTACCCACTGTTGATTTGAGGTCTAGGTTTCTTGGCTAGATATTACCTGAATCTGTGCCTTCCTTAGGTTGTGAGGAACACTGTGCTGAACTTTAGAACTCTACCTTCCACAAGACTGGAACTAGGTATTCCATACGTCCCTCTCCTGGCTTCTACATCTGCCAGGCTCCTTCTCACTCACCCTGGGACTAAACATATGCAATTTCATTTTCTAGGATCCTTATATCCAGATGGTTCCTCTGGTTGGCTGAAAGCTGATGACTCTGTTCCCCCGGGAGGCAGCCACATCTACAACTGGACCATTCCAGAAGGCCATGCACCCACTGATGCTGACCCAGCGTGCCTCACCTGGATCTATCATTCTCACGTAGATGCTCCACGAGACATTGCTACTGGCCTTATTGGACCCCTTATAACCTGTAAAAGAGGTATAAGCCCCAAATGTGAGCTGTGAGATACAGTTTGGGATATCTAGGGGAAGCAGTGATATTGTTGACTCACCTACATATTAAGCAGCAGGCTGGGGAGTGTTAATTTAGCACCCTAGTTTATTAACAGGAATAAATCCTGCCAAACTCCCTTTTTCACTGTTTTTTCTATTTCACTACTTTTCTTCTAAAAACAAACAAAAAACAGAAACAAAATACTTAAAAACACTTTGCTACTTTCTTTTTTTCTTATTTTACTTAAAAAACTCGAATTAGTAATGATGGATGTCAAGTTACATAAGACTAAGGTATGTGTTAATAGCCTGTTGGATAGGATTGAAAGTGTAGTCATCAGAATTTGGGGAGGATTGTGGGTTTCGTTTGAAATATGGTATGTTTAAGGTGTAGTCAGGCCTGAAGACCTGTGTGTTACAGGAGTGTGGTTAGATCAAGGCCCTGAGTTGAAGACATAGGCAGGGATGGTGGGAAGGAATTATTCTAGATCCTATGTACCTCATCTTCAAGTCACAGGCTCAACTGAATTGGTGGTTTCATGTGGAGAATTCAGAAATACAAATTAGCAGCAGAAGTCTCTACCTACTTTTCTGTTGCTGATAGACTCTTAAGGCCCCTCTCTTTCTATCCTTTACTTATGAGTACCCCTTACAGCTAACTGTTGCTAAATAAAGGTTTTTTTAACATCTTTATTCTAGTATAACTGCTTTACAGTGGTGTGTTAGTTTCTGCTTCATAACAAAGTTAATCAGTTATACATATATATATGTTCACATATCTCTTCCCTCTTGCAACTCCCTCCCTCCCACCCTCCCTATCCTACCCCTCTAGGTTGTCACAAACGACCGAGCTGATCTCCCTGAGCTATGTGGCGGCTTCCCACTAGCTATCTATTTTACGTCTGGTAGTGTATATATGTCCATGCCATTCTCTTACTTTGTCACAGCTTCCCCTTCCCCTTCCCCATATCCTCAAGTCCATTCTCTAGTAGGTCTGGGTCTTTATTCCCAACTTACACCTAGGTTCTTCATGACTTTTTTTTTCTTAGATTCCATATATATGTGTTAGCATATGATATTTGTTTTTCTCTTTCTGACTTACTTCACTCTGTATGAGAGACTCCAGGTCCATCCACCTCACTACAAATAACTCAATTTCGTTTCTTTTTATGGCAGAGTAATATTCCATTGTATATATGTGCCACATCTTCTTTTTTTTTTTTAACATATTTACTGGGGTATAATTGCTTTACAATGGTGTGTTACTTTCTGCTTTATAACAAAGTGAATCAGTTATACATATATATATGTTCACATATCTCTTCCCTCTTGCAACTCCCTCCCTCCCACCCTCCCTATCCTACCCCTCTAGGTTGTCACAAACGACCGAGCTGATCTCCCTGAGCTATGTGGCAGCTTCCCACTAGCTATCTATTTTATGTCCCGTAGTGTATATATGTCCATGCCATTCTCTTACTTTGTCACAGCTTACACTTCCCCTTCCCCATATCCTCAAGTCCATTCTCTAGTAGGTCTGGGTCTTTATTCCCAACTTACATCTAGGTTCTTCATGACTTTTTTTTTTTCTTAGATTCCATATATATGTGTTAGCATACAGTATTTGTATTTCTCTTTCTGACTTACTTCACTCTGTATGACAGACTCTAGGTCTATCCACCTCATTACAAATAGCTCAATTTCATTTCTTTTTATGGCTGAGTAATATTCCATTGTATATATGTGACACATCTTCTTTATCCATTCATCTGTTGATGAGCACTTAGGTTGTTTCCATCTCTGGGCTGTTGTAAATAGAGCTGCAATGAACATTTTGGTACATCACTCTTTTTGAATTTTGGTTTTCTCAGGGTATATGCCCAGTAGTGGGATTGCTGGGTCATATGGTAGTGCTATTTGTAGTTTTATAAGGAACCTCCATACTGTTCTCCATAGTGGCTGAACCAATTCACATTCCCACCAGCAGTGCAAGAGTGTTCCCTTTTCTCCACACCCTCTCCAGCATTTATTGTTTCTAGATTTTTTGATGATGGCCATTCTGACTGGTGTGAGATGATATCTCATTGTAGTTTTGATTTGCATTTCTCTAATGATTAATGATGTTGAGCATTCTTTCATGTGTTTGTTGGCAATCTGTATATCTTCTTTGAAGAAATGTCTGTTTAGGTCTTCTGCCCATTTTTGTATTGGGTTTATTTTTTTGTTGTTATTGAGCTGCATGAGCTGCTTGTAAATTGTGGAGATTAATCCTTTGTCAGTTGCTTCATTAGCAAATATTTTCTCCCATTCTGAGGGTTGTCTTTTGGTCTTGTTTACCATTTCCTTTGCTGTGCAAAAGCTTGTAAGTTTCATTATATCCCATTTTTTTATTTTTGTTTTTATTTCCATTTCTCTAGGAGGTGGGTCAAAAAGGATCTTGCTGTGATTTATGTCATAGAGTGTTCTGCCTATGTTTTCCTCTAAGAGTTTGATAGTTTCTGGCCTTATATTTAGGTCTTGAATCCATTTTTAGTTAATTTTTGTGTATGGTGTTAGGGAGTGTTCTAATTTCATACTTTTACATGTACCTGTCCAGTTTTCCCAGCACCACTTATTGAAGAGGCTGTCTTTTTTTTTTTTTTTTTGCTGTATGCGGGCCTCTCACCGTTGTGGCCTCTCCTGCTGTGGAGCACAGGCTCCGGACGCGCAGGCTCAGCGGCCATGGCTCACGGGAAGAGGCTGTCTATTATCCACTGTATATTCTTGCTTCCTTTATCAAAGATAAGGTGACCATATGTGCATGGGTTTATCTCTGGGTTTTCTATCCTGTTCCATTGATCTGTATTTCTGTTTATGTGACAGTACCATACTGTCTTGATTACTGTAGCTTTGTAGTATAGTATGAAGTCAGGGAGCCTGATTCCAGCATTTTTCATTCTCAAGATTGCTTTGGCTATATGGGGTCTTTTCTGTTTCCCTACAAATTGTGAAATTTTTTGTTCTAGTTCTGTGACAAATGCCAGTGGTAGTTTGATACGGATTGCATTGAATCTGTAGATTGCTTTGGGTAGTAGAGTCATTTTCACAATGTCGATTCTTCCAATCCAAGAACATGGTATATCTCTCCATATCTTTGTATCATCTTTAATTTCTTTCATCAGTGTCTTATAATTTTCTGCATAAAGGTCTTTTGTCTCCTGACGTAGGTTTATTCCTAGATATTTTATTCTATTTGTTGCAGTGGAAAATAGGAGTGTTTTCTTAATTTCACTTTCAGATATATCATCATTAGTGTATAGGAATGCAAGAGATTTCTGTGCATTAATTTTTTATCCTGCTACTTTACCAAATTCATTGATTAGCTCTAGTAGTTTTCTGGTAGCATCTTTAGGATTCTCTATGTAGAGTATCATGTCAGCTGCAAACAGTGACAGCTTTACTTCTTCTATCCTGATTTGGATTCATTGTATTTCTTTTTCTTCTCTGATTGCTGTGGCTAAAATTTCCAAAACTATGTTGAATAAGAGTGGTGAGAGTGAGCAGTCTTGTCTTGTTCCTGATCTTAGTGGAAATGGTTTCAGTTTTTCAACATTGAGGACGAAGTTGGCTGTGGGTTTGTCATATTTGGCCTTTATTATGTTGAGGAAAGTTCTCTCTGTTCCTACTTTTGCAGGGTTTTTATCATAAATTGGTGTTGAATTTTCTCAAAAGCTTTCTCTGCATCTATTGAGCTGATCATATGGTTGTTTTCCTTCACTTGTTAATATGGTGTATCACGTTGATTGTTATGTGTATGTTGAAAACTCCTTGCATTCCTGGAATAAATCCCACTTGATCATGGTGTATGATCATTTTAATGTGCTGTTGGATTCTGTTTGCTAGTATTTTGTTGAGGATTTTTGCATCTATGTTCATCAGTGATACTGGCCTGTAGATTTTTTTGTTTGTGACATCTTTGTCTGGTTTTGGTATCAGTGTGATGGTGGCCTCATAGAATGGGTTTGGGACTGTTCCTCCATCTGCAATATTTTAGAAGAATTTGAGAAGGATAGGTGTTAGCTCTTCTATAAATGTTTGATAGAATTCGTCTATGAAGCCATCTGGTACTGGGCTTTTGTTTGTTGGAAGATTTTTAATCACAGTTTCAATTTCAGTGCTTGTGATTGATATGTTCATATTGTATATTTCTTCCTGGCTCACTCTCAGTAGGTTGTGCGTTTCTAAGAATTTGTCCATTTCTTCCAGGTCGTCCAGTTCATTGGCATACAGTTGCTTGTAGTAATCTCTCATGATCCTTTGTATTTCTGCAGTGTCAGTTGTTACTACTCCTTTTTCATTTCTATTTCTCTGTGTCTTCTCCCTGTTTTTCTTGATGAGTCTGCTAATGGTTTATCAATTTTGTTTATCTTCTCAAAGACCCAGCTTTTAGTTTTATTGATCTTTGCTATCATTTCCTTCATTTCTTTTTCATTTATTTCTGATCTGATCTTTATGATTTCTTTCCCTCTGCTAATTTTGTTGTTGTTGTTCTTCTTCTTCTTCTTTCTCTAATTTCTTTAGGTGTAAGGTTAGGTTGTTTCTTTGAGATGCTTCCTGTTTCTTAAGGTAGGAATGTATTGCTATAAACTTCCCTCTTAGAACTGCTTTTGCTGCATCACATAGGTTTTGGGTCGTTGTGTCTGCATTGTCAATTGTTTTTGATTTCCTCTTTGATTTCTTCAGTGATCTCTTGGTTATTAAGTAGTGTTTCATTTAGCCTCCATGTACTTGTATTTTTTACAGATCTTTTCCAGTAATTTATATCTAGTCTCATAGCATTGGGATCAGAAAAGATTCTTCATACGATTTCAAATTTCTTAAATTTACCAAGGCTTGATTTGTGACCCAAGATATGATCTCTCCTGGAGAATGTTCCATGAGCACTTGAGAAAAGTGTGTATTCAGTTGCTTTTTGAATGAATGTCCTATAAATATCGCTTAAGTCCATCTTTTTAATATATCATTTAAAGCTTGTGTTTCCTTATTTATTTTCAGTTTGGATGATCTATCCATTGGTGACAGTGGGGTGTTAAAGTCCCCTACTATGATTGTTAACTGTCGATTTCCTCTTTTATGGCTGTTAGTATTTGCATTATGTATTGAGGTCCACCCATGTTGGGGGCATAAATATTTACAATTGTTATATCTTCTTCTTGGATCAATCCCTTGATCATTATGTACTGTCTTTCTTTGTCTCTTGTAATAGTCTTTATTTTAAACTCTATTTTGTCTGATATGAGAATTGCTACTCCAGCTTTCTTTTGATTTCCATTTGCATGGAATATCTTTTTCCATCCCCTCACTTTCAGTATGTATGTGTCCCTAGGTCTGAAGTGGGTCTCTTGTAGACAGCATATATATGGGTCATGTTTCTGTATCCATTCAGCCAGTCTGTGTCTTTTAGTGGGAGCATTTAGTCCATTTACATTTAAGGTAATTATCAATATGTATGTTCCTATTCCCATTTTCTTAATTGTTTTGGGTTTGTTATTGTAGGTCTTTTCCTTGTCTTGTGTTTCTTGCCTAGAGAAGTTCCTTTAGCATTTGTTCTAAAGCTGGTTTGTTGGTGCTGCACTCTCTCAGCTTTTGCTTGCTTGTAAAGCTTTTAATTTCTCCATCAAATCTGAATGAGATCCTTTCTTGGTAGAGTAATCTTGGTTGCAGGTTTTCTCCTTCATCACTGTAAATATGTCCTGCCATTCCCTTCTGGCTTGCAGTGTTTCTGCTGAAAGATCAGCTGTTAACCTTATGGGGATTCCCTTGTGTGTTATTTGTTGTTTTTCCCTTGCTGATTTTAATATGTTTTCTGTGTATTTAATTTTTGATAGTTTGATTAATATGTGTGTTGGTGGGTTTCTCCTTGGATTTTTCCTGTATGGGACTCTCTGTGCTTCCTGGACTTGATTAACTATTTCCTTTCCCATGTTATGGAAATTTTCAACTATAATCTCTTCAAATATTTTCTCAGTCCCTTTCTTTTTCTCTTCTTCTTCTGAAACCCCTATAATTTGAATGTTGGTGCGTTTAGTGTTGTTCCAGCGGTCTCTGAGACTGTCCTCAGTTCTTTTCATTCTTTTTTCTTTATTCTGCTCTGCAGTAGTCATTTCCACTATTTTATCTTCCAGGTCACTTATCCGTTCTTCTGCCTCAGTTATTCTGCTATTGATCCCTTGTAGAGTATTTTTAATTTCATTTATTCCGTTGTTCATCGTTGCTTTTTTCCTCTTTAGTTCTTCTAGGTCCTGTTAAATGTTTCTTGCATTTTGTCTATTCTATTTCCAAGATTTTGGATCATCTTTACTATCAATATTCTGAATTTTTTTCAGGTAGACTGCTTATTTCCTCTTCAATTTTTATGTCTGGTGGGCTTTTACCTTGCTCCTTCATCTGCTGTGTGTTTTTCTGTCTTCTCATTTTGCTTATCTTACTGTGTTTGGGGTCTCCTTTTCACAGGCTGAAGGTTCGTAGTTCCTGTTGTTTTTGGTGTCTGTCCCCCATGGCTAAGGTTGGTTCAGTGGGTTGTGTAGGCTTCCTGATGGAGGGGAATAGTGCCTGTGTTCTGGTGGATGAGGCTGGATCTTTTCTTTCTGTTGGGCATGTCCGTGTCTGGTAGTGTGTTTGGGGATGTCTGTGGCCTTATTATGATTTTAGGCAGCCTCTCCGCTAATGGATGGGGTAGCGTTCCTGTCTTTCTAGTTGTTTGGCATAGGATGTCTAGCTCTGTAATTCGCTGGTCCTTGAGGGAAGCTTGGTCTTGGTGTTGAGATGGAGATCTCTGGGAGATTTTCGCCATTTGAGATTACATGGAGATGGGAGGTGTCTTGTGGACCAGTGTCCTGAAGCTGGCTCTCCCACCTCAGAGGCACAGCACTGACTCCTGGCTGGAGCACCAAGAGCCCTTCATCCACATGGCTCAGAATAAAAGTGAGAAAAAGTAGAAAGAAAGAAGGAGGATAAAATAAAATAAGATAAAATAAAGTAAATTTATTTTAAAAAAACTAATTATTAAGGGAAATATTTTTTTAAAAAAGTAAAAAAAATATCATACGGAAGGATGGAATCCTAGGGTAAATGGTGAAAGCAAAACTATACAGACAAAATCTCACACTGAAGCATACGCATACACACTCACAAAAAGAGGAAAAGGCGAAAACATAATGTAACTTGCTCTGAAAGTCCACTCTCTCGATATGGGATGATTCGTTGTCTATTCACATATTCCTCAGATGCAGGGTACATGAAGTTGATTGTGGCAGTTTAATCCGCTGCTCCTGAGGCTGCTGGGAGGGATTTCCCTTTCTCTTCTTTGTTCGCACAGCTCCTGGGGTTCAGCTTTGGATTTGGTCCCGCCTCTGCATGTCGGTCACCTGAGGGCATCTGTTCTGTGCTTAGACAGGATGGGGTTAAGGGAGCAGCTGATACGGGGGCTCTGGCTCACTCAGGCCGGGGCAAGGGAGGGGTACGGCTGTGGCGTGAGCCTGCGGCGGCAGAGGCCAGCATGACGTTGCAGCAGCCTGAGGCGCTCCGTGCATTCTCCTGGGGAACTTGTCCCTGGATCACCGGACCCTGGCAGTGACGGGCTTCACAGGCTCCCAGGAGGGGAGGTGTAGTTAGTGACCTGTGCTTGCACACAGGCTTCTCAGTGGTGGTAGCAGCAGCCCTAGCGTCTCATGCCCATCTCTGGGGTCAGCGTTGATAGCCGCGGCTCACGCCTGTCTCTGGAGCTCCTTTAAGCAGCGTTCTTAATCCCCTCTCCTCGCATACCAGGAAACAAAGAGGGAAGAGAAAGTCTCTTGCCTCTTCGGCAGATCCAGACTTTTTCCCGGACTCCCTCCCGGCTAGCTGTTGTGCACTAACCCCTCCAGGCTGTGTTCACGCCGCCAACCCCAGTCCTGTCCCTGTGATCTGACCAAAGCCCGATCCTCAGCTCCCAGCCTCCGCCCTCCCCGGCGTGTGAGCAGACAAACCTCTGGGGCTGGTGAGTGCCGGTTGGCAACGATTCTCTCTGCGTGAATCTCTCCACTTTGCCCTTCACACCACTGTTGCTGTGCTCTCCTCCGTGGCTCCAAAGCTTTCCCCCTCAGCCACCCACAGTCTCTGCCCACGAAGGGGCTTCCTAGTGTGTGGAAACCTTTCCTCCTTCACAGCTCCCTCACACTGGTGCAGGTCCCGTCCCTATTCTTTTGTTTCTGTTTTTTCTTTTTTTTAAACCCACCTAGGTACATGGGGAGCTTCTTGCCATTTGGTAGGTCTGAGGTCTTCTGCCAGCGTTCAGTGGGTGGTCTATAGGAGCAGTTCCACGTGTAGATGTATTTCTGACTTATCTGTGGGGAGGAAGGTGATCTCCGCGTTTTACTCTTCTGCCATCTTCCTCCGCTTCCAAGAAAGAAGGTTCTTAAAGGCTCTTTTCTTACTTTCCCTAGGAACCCTGGATGGGAATTTCCCTCCTCAGCGGCAGGATGTGGACAATGATTTCTTCCTCCTCTTTAGTGTGATAGATGAGAACCTTAGCTGGCATATCAATGAGAACATTGCCACTTATTGCTCAGACCCTGCCTCAGTTGACATAGAAGATGAGACCTTTCAGGAGAGCAATAGGATGCATGGTAAGGTGGGAGTATGTGGCCACACTATGACAGTGAACATTGATGGAGGGTCTCCACTGGGCCTAGCATTTGGTGGATGTTTTCACATACCTTGTTCCTTTTAATTCTCACAAAGACCGTGAGTAGTAGATGGTTTTCCCGTTTCACTCATGAGGAAACCGAGGCTCTAGGATTACACAGAAAATAAATGGCACAGCTAAAATTCCAACCCTGATATGTCTGACTGCGTAGGCTATGCTCTTGCCATTAGGTACCCTGCTTTCTAAAGTGGAATAGCCCAGGTTGTGGACTCCAAAGTCATATACTATATGCTCAGGTCACTTTGGTGAGGATTGCCTACTGATATAATTAGTGAACATTTCTTTGTTCTAAAAAGGATGCAAACTGTTAAAATTACACATTTTGTAGAGAAAATAAATGATTTCCCATAAGGGAGTTGACCATCTTAATTAAATTTAAAACAAACTAAAGGCACAAAAGCCTGGGGCATGGACAGAGAACTGAGTTTAGAAATGAAAGTAAGTGATTTTGCTTTCATTTATTTTTGGGAGTGATTTACTTGGTGACAGAGGTGGGCACAAAATGAGAGAGTCCCAAGGGGAGGTGAAAACTCAGAGGGAAGATGCAAAGTATGGCTTGGACAGCTCAAATTTCCCTTAGTTTTAAACCAATTGCTTGTAATAACTATGATAATTAGTTAGCTAACTTGACAGCTGTCCTGTGGAAATTTCAGAAGGAAATTGGTTTAGATGGACAGAAAGTTTGTAAAATAAACTCCATTTCTTAGAAAGCTTCCTCAGATTTCTGGGTTGGAATCCTGGCTCTACCACATAATAGATTTGTGGTCTTGGGAGAGAAGTAACTTTAGCTCTCTGAGCTTTGATTTTCACATTTTTTTACATAATAACAGTGAATTCTGCCTCTTTCCCAGGGATGTTTGTGAGATTTATATAAGATAATACATATGGTCAGCACAGTGTGCTCTTTGAATCCTCATCTAAATGTTATCTATTATTATTGTCTGATGGGAAGGCCTCTCTCATTGGGCTGTCCTTTCCTAACTCTGATATTTTCTTTTGCAGCAATCAATGGCTTTGTCTTTGGAAACTTACCAGATCTGAACATGTGTGCACAGAAGCGTGTGGCCTGGCACTTGTTTGGCATGGGCAACGAGGTAGATGTCCACACAGCTTTCTTCCATGGACAGATGCTGACCATCCGAGGCCACCGTACTGATGTGGCTCATATCTTTCCAGCCACTTTTGTGACTGCTGAGATGGTACCCCGGGAACCTGGCACCTGGTTAATTAGCTGTCAAGTGAATAGTCACTTGCAAGGTGAGATCCAACATCTCTGATCTTTCAGATACAGGACATAGGTGGCAGTGATGATTATCAGGAGGCTGGGTTTCTGACCTGGAGACATAAAATTGGTCTTTCAGGTGAGATAGTTGGATATAAATGATGAAACATTAGACTAGAATTCTGGGATTCCAGGTTCTTTCCTGGCTCAGCCATTAAATTGCAAGTTGACCTGGGGCATTACTCTCTGAGTTTCCTCTTCCCCGTCTCTAACATAAGGTGGTATAGGAATGGATGAGTGAACTTTTAAGCTGCCTTTTTTTTGCTCAGAATTCTAAGGAATTAAGACCTGATAGTATTTGCTGCTGATTGAACAGGGAGTGAAGGAGTAATTAGTTAAAGAAGAGTAAGGCTTTTTCAGGAGATCATGGAGTATTGTGGGCAAGTAGTGACACTCTAGTTAGAATCCAACAGCAATAGGTTTAGAAGGTTTGGTTTTTAGAAGAAGAATGGTTGAGGTAATGGCCCTGTGCAGTGAGAAACATCAGAGGACCAGAGGAACCTATGAGACAATGGAAAGAGCATTAGGTAGGTGATTAGAAGGTTCAAGTTGTCTCAGCTCTGTGGAAAACTGAAGAAATCTCTATGTGACTTTGGAAAAATCCCTTCCCACTTCTATGCTTCATTTGCTATATATATATATATATATATATATATATATATATATATATATATATATATATATAATACGGGATTGGGTTTAAATAGTTTCTAAGATCTTCAGCTCTCACTTTCTAGAATTATTTGAAGTATGGTAAATCAAGTGAAAGTCATGAAAATGATATGTGAGTATGTGAAAGTCGATTTGAGTAGGTGAGGAATTATAGACTGGTGGGATATTGATTCTGGAATGGTAAGTTTGACCCAATAGGAGCCAGGTATTCATGTTCCATTGTCCAGGGTCTGCCCTCAGTACCAGATGTACCTGGATAAGAGAGTATGAATGTGGATGGAGGTTAGGGATGCAGTGCAATAGTGAAACAAACATAAGCCTTAGAGCCAGACAAGCCTGGATTCAAAACCTGGTTCCACCAGTTAGTTACCTTTGATAAGACATATCACTTTTTTGAGTCTATGTTTCCTCATGAGGATTGCAATAATGATTCCTACCATATAAAGTTGTAATGAGGTTTCAGAGAGATAATGGGATTTTGAATCTTAGAGATGGGGGAATGATGAGACCAAGATCCTGGATACAAGAGAAGAAAATGAGTACTCAAATTTGCAGTTAAAAGATAGGCACTTAAATCTCAACTGTACCTCTGACTAGCTATGTAATCTTGGGCAATTTACTTAACCTCTCTGATCCTTAATTTTCTTAATCTTCAAAAAGGGACATTAAAAGTCTGCTTCATAGGCTAGTTATGAGGACTGAAGGAGATAACATATGTAAATCACCTGACACAGGGCCTGGCATATAGTACACATTCAACAAAAATGAATATCCTTACCTCCTCCTTCTTCATACCTCTGATTTCTGATTTCAAATTTCAAATCTCCTTGGGATGTTGTGAGACTCAGATGAGATAATGTACCTGAATGACCTCTATAATTAGCCAAGCAAATATAACACAGCATCATCCATTACCATTATGCCTCAATGTAACATCTTCCACATTTGGAAACACTACTTAGAATCTGAATTTTCCTGACAGTCCCAAGTGTGAAGCTTCATCTTCATGTGTAGATGATGTTCCATTACTTTGGGAGCTTCCCACTTTACAAATAACTTACTCCTCTTTTTAAAATTTGATGCTCCCATGGGCCTAGTGTGGTAGATTTCCCTATTCTCCCCATTTACAAATCAGGGGTTAAGCTCAGGTCTAGGAAGTGACTTGCCTAAGGTCCTATAGATAAGGATAAGTCTTGGACTTGAACTCAGGTATTTTGACTTCAAGCTCTGTGATGTTGCTACAATGTAAGCATTTTGCAGAGGCAAGAGCAAGGGTCTGGTAAATGAGTCAATGGTGGTGAGCAGGTGGAGATATTTGAATTCCCACATAGGCTTTCTCTCTCCCAGCTAGGCTCTTTAGGAGTGAGAGAAAGTAGCCCATTTGGAGGCAGGGGTAAAGAGCCTAGTGGAAGGTGGAAGGGGGAAACATTAGGAGAAGGAGAAAGCTGAGTCACCTGGGTAGAAGATGTTTTGGGTGGAATGGAGCTAGCCATGATGTTCTTCCTGCAGATGGCATGCAAGCACTCTACAAGATCAAGTCTTGCTCCATGGCACCTCCCATGAACCTACTCACAGGCAAAGTCCGGCAGTACTTCATTGAGGCCCATGAGATTCAATGGGACTACGGCCCAATGGGGCATGATGGGAGTACGGGGAAGAATTTGAGGGAGCCAGGCAGGTAAGAGGTAGTGTATTCCCTCTCCCTACTCCTGGGCCCAACAACACACACCTATTATTCCCTCTCAGAAATCTCTCACTTCACTTGGGGATCACAATCATTGTTTGTCTGAAGTTACATGGCACAACTGATAGCCAAATTCTTGTAGCCCCCAGAAGTGCTTGCTCTTGGGGAGCTATAAAACTTTTTGTATGGTTATGTCATATTCCCAGCAAAGAGTCCAAGCAAAGAGTCATATTCCCAGCAAAGAGTCCAAGCAGAAAAGAAGGTCCAGGTGGGACCGGATCATTTAAAATAATTTACTAATTATTTACGTCTTTGCTCCTTCCTTTCTTTACCATAGTCTGAAGGAGACATTTAAGCTGAAGTGTAAAATGCACTCTGAGAAGTGTAGGAAGAGGGGAAGCAACCTGCCTGTGGCCATTCCATGCTCATCCTTTTGGAGGAATTTCTCCAAATTCTCATGCCTCATCCATGACTCAGATGTGGGCAAGATAGAGTAGAAGGTTAGTGCCCTAATCAGTTGCTAAGCCTTAAGTTATACTTACTCACTGGTCTATCAGTGATTCAAGGTTTTTCAAAAGAGGCACTTGATAGATGACTAAGAGAGTTTATGGAGAAATATCCTAGGACACCCAATCATGTTTATTCTTCCAGTAGGACATAATGGAATGAATCTGCAGAAAACATAGGAAAGTAGGCACTTGGGTGTCAGCATGGCTTCTAAGAATCTGCAGCTCGTCTTGTTAAGTTAGTGGGTTTTCATTTTTGAAAGAAAGATATTATTGATTAAGGGAAGAAAGGATCTTGAGTACCTGAGGATGATTAAGGACAGATGTAAGACTACTTAACTCTGGAGAACAAAACTGATCCCAGTGTCTAGAACTTACAAGCAAGAAGATTTCAGCCTATTTCTATACAACAGTAAAAGGAATTGCTTTCTCTGAAAATAAGTTCCCTGATCTTGGAAAGGCTCAAGCAGAAGCTGTGTATTGTTAATTTGTGTTGTCACCAGAGGAAATACCTTCAGTGGGTGGAAGTTAACCTGGATGATCTCTGAGGTCCTTCCTAATCACAAAGATCCATAACTTGATGAGAAAAAGGGTGAGATGGAAACCTATTTGACACATGGCTAAATAATTTGAAATTTGCCTCCTTATATGCCAGTGGCTCAGATAAATTCTTCCAGAAGAGCTCCAGCCGAATCGGGGGTACTTACTGGAAAGTTCGATATGAAGCCTTCCAAGATGAGACATTCCAGGAAAAGGTGCAGCTGGAGGAAGATAAGCATCTTGGAATCCTGGGTGAGGAATCCTTAACTTGTGAATTTAATTGACTAGAGCCAGAGAATTGGGAAGGGCTTAGAAACTGGAGGCTGATGACAGCTCAGAAACACACTCTAGACCAACATTTCCCAAAGTGAGTCCCAAGAGATGAGTGTTTTGTGAGAAAGTGTTATAGGTCTGAATTTGTCTGCAAAACACTAAGTTAAACAGTTAAATAGTGTTATTTGATGCAGGGCTTCCCAGAGCCTTGGATTTATTTTTGTTCATCATGAATCTCCAAGATGGGAGTAGAGTATATAGTATTTCTATATTTGCTTTGCTACTGAAACCTTTTTTCATTGAACATCTTCTGATAGCAGTGTTGTACATATCACACTTTTTTATTTTTATTTTTATTTTATTTTGCGGTACGCGGGCCTCTCACTACTGTGGCCCCTCCCGTTGCGGAGCACAGGCTCTAGACGCGCAGGCTCAGCGGCCATGGCTCACGGGCCCAGCCACTCCGCGGCATGTGGGATCTTCCTGGACGGGGGCACGCACACGTGTCCCCTGCATCGGCAGGCAGACTCTCAACCACTGCGCCACCAGGGAAGCCCCATATCACACTTTTAAACGTTATTCTCTAGGTGTATTTCTGAAGGGCTATATAAGGCAGTAAGACTGTTCATGTTCTTGGCAATACGGGACCAGGAGCAGATTGGCATGACATGCAGACATGCTTGCTATGGTGAGGGTTGTGGAACAAAGCTTAGGGCCTGACCTTAGAGAAGGTATCTAGAAGGCCTAAATCACAGTATAGCACTGAATTACTATAGGAAGGTTTGGTGTGGCTTAGTCACTTGGTAGAGCAGGAAATAAGATAGATCAGATGAGAAAAAACTTTGAAAATGAAATAAAGTAATGGACCATATTCTGGGGATAGGTTTGTGCCAGTTGATTTTAGGAGACCTGAACATGGACAATTGCTGTTTCATTAGCTGGATAGGGAGATATAAGGAGAAGAAACCCACCTGGGTTTGGGAAAGAGGGTGGGTGGCGAGTAGTAAGGAGCTATCATTAGCTGGTATTCAGTGTTGGTCCCCAGTCCTTGTTTTTCTTCAATATTTTATTGTGGTAAAATATGCATAACATAAAATTTACCATCTTAACCATTTTAAAGTACACTGTTCAATGGTAGTAAATGCATTCATAGCATTGCACAGCCATCACCACCATCCATCTCCATAACTCTTTTCATCTTGTAAAACTGAATCACTATACTCATTAAAAAATAACTACCCATTCTTCCCTCCCCCCAGCGCTTGGCAACCACCATTCTACTTTCTGTCTCTATGATTTTGACTACCTTAAGCACCTCATATAAGTGGAATTTTACAATATTTGTCTTTTTGTGACTAACATTTCACTTAGAATAATGTCCTCAAGGTCCATCCATGTTGTAGTATATTGCAGAATTTCCATTGTAGTTTTGCTTATCCACTCATCTATTAATGGACACTTGGTTTGCTTCCACGTTTTAGCTGTTTAGAATAATGTTGCTATGAATATGGGTGTACAAATGTCTCTTTGAGACATGCTTTCAATTACTTTGGGTATATACACAGAAGTGGAATTTCTGGGTCTTATGGTAATTCTAGTTTTAATTTTTTGAGGAACCACCATGCTGTTTTCCACAGTGACTGCACCATTTTACAATCCCACCAACAGTGCATAAGTGTTCCAATTTCTACACATCCTTGGCAACACTTATTTTCTGATTTTTTTCATAGTATCCATCCTAATGGGTGTGAGGAGTTGGCTTATTGTAGTTTTGATTTGCATTTCCCTGATGATTAGTGACGTTGAGCATCTTTCCATGTGCCCATTGGCCGTTTGTATATCTGCTTTGGAAAAATGTCTATTCAAGTCCTTTGCGCAACTTTAGTTGGATTATTTTTTTGTTGTTGAGTTTTAGGAGTTCTCTATATATTCTGGATATTAATCTCCTGTCAGATGTATGATTTGCAAATATTTTCTCCCATTCTGTGGGCTGCCTTTTCACTCTGCTGGTAGTGTCTTTTGATGCACACTTAAAATTTTTTTTCATGAAATACAATATGTTTATTTTTTTAGTTACCTGTGTCTTTGGTGTCATAGCCAAGAAATCATTGCCCAATCCAGTATCCTGAATATTTTGCCCTATGTTTACTGCTAAGAGTTTTATTGTTTTAGGTACATTTAGATCTTTGATCTACTTTTATTTAATTTTTGCATATGGTGTTAGGTAAGGGTTCAACTTCATTCTTTTGCATATCGAAATCCAGTTTTCCCAGCACCATTTGTTTAAAAGACTATCCTCATATGTGCAAGGGTTTATTTCTGGGCTCTCTATACTATTCCTTTGGTCTCTATGTCTGTCTTTATGCCAATATCACACTGTTTTGATTACCATAGCTCTGTAGTAAGTTTTAAAATCAGGAAATGTGATGTCTTCTAGTTTGTTCTTTTTTCCCCAAGATTATTTTGCTATTTGGAGTCCCTTGAGATTACATATGAATTTTAGAAAGGGTTTTTCCACTTCTTCAAAATCATCATTGAGATTTTGATAGAAATTTCACTGAATCTATAGGTAGTATTGACATTTTAACAATATTAAGTCTTTTGATCTATGAACATGCAATGTGTTTCCTTTTTTTGTGTGTGTGGTATGCGGGCCTCTCACTGTTGTGGCCGCTCCCGTTGCGGAGCACAGGCTCTGGATGCGCAGGCTTAGCGGCCATGGCTCACGGGCCTAGCCACTCCACGGCACGTGGGATCTTCCCAGACCAGTGCACAAACCCGCGTCCCCTGCATCGGCAGGCGGACTCTCAACCACTGTGCCACCAGGGAAGCCCTGTTTCCATTTTTTATATCTATTTTATTTCAGCAATGTTTTGTAGTTTTCATTCTACAAGTTTTTCACAACCTTGGTTAAATAAATTCTAAGTATTTTATTCTTTTCATGTTATTATAAATGGAATTCCTTTTGTAATTTCTTTTTCAGATTTTTCAATGTTAGTGCAACTGACTTTTGTGTGTTGATTTTGTATCTCACTACTTTGCCTAATTCATTGATTCTAACAGTTTTTTGTGGGCACTTTAGGATTTTCTAAATAAGTATGATAAAGATCTTATCATCTGCAAACAGATAATTTTACTTCTTCATTTCCAATTTGGATATCTTTTATTTCTTTTTCTTGACTAATTGATCTGGCTAGAAGCCCCAGTAATATGTTGAATACAAGTGGTAAAAGCAGGCATCCTTGTTCTTTCCTGATCTCAGAGGAAAACTTTTCAGTCTTTCAACATTGAGTATGATGTTTGCTGTGGGTTTTTCCTATATGGCTTTTATTATATAGAAGTAGACTCCTTCTATTTCTAGTTTCTGGATTTTTTTTTAATTATTAAAAGGTGTTGAATTTTGTCAAGTGTTTTTTCTGCATCAATTAACATGATCATTATTTCCCTTCATTTTTAACATAATATATTACATTGATTAATTTTTGTAAGTTGAAACGTTCCTGCATTCCAGGAATAAAACCGACTTAGTCATGGTGTGTAATGTTTTTGTTTTTTTTTTTTTGCTTTTTTTAGAATTGAATGTATTTTTATTTTTTTTAACATCTTTACTGCAGTATAATTGCTTTACAGTGTAATATTTTTAATATGTGGCTGAGTTTGTTTTGCTAGTATTTCATTGAGGATTTTTGCATCAGTGTTCATAAGTAATATTGGTGCGTGGTGTTCTTGTAATATCTTTGCCTGGCTTTGATATCAGTGTAATGCTGACCTCATAGAATGATTTAGGAAGTATTCCCTCCTCTACAATTTTTTTGGGAATATTTGAGAATTGGTATTACTTCTTTAAATGTTTAGTAGAATTCACGAGTAAAGCCATCAGGTCCAGGGCTTTTCTTAATTCCCAGATTTTTGATGGCAGATTCAATCTCTTTATAGGTCTTTCAGATTTTCTATTACATTATGATTAATTCTTGGTTGTTTTTCTGTTTTAGGAATTGTCTATTTTATCTAGGTTTTCCAATTTGTTGGTTTACAAACAAATTATAATCTTTTTATAATCTTTTAAATAATATTTCTTATAATCTTTTTATATAATCTCTTATAAACATTTTTTTCTTTACTTCTGTAGAATCAGTAGTAATGTCCCCAATTTCATTTCTGATTTTAGTAATTTGAATCTCCTACACTTTTTTCTTACTCCATCTAACTAAAGATTTTTCAATTTTGTTGACCATTTTGAAGAACCACTTGTGGTTTCATTGATTTTTTTAAATATGTTTATTGGAGTATAATTGCTTTACAATGTTGTGTTAGTTGCTGCTGTATAACAAATTGAATCAGCTATATGTATACATACATCCCCATATCCATTCGCTATTGCATCTCCCTCCCACCCTCCCTATCCAACCGCTCTACAGTGACACAAAGCACAGAGCTGATATCCCTGTGCTCTGCAGCTGCTTCCCACTAGCTATATATTTTACATTTGATAGTGTATAGATGTCCATGCTACTCTCTCACTTCACCCAGCTTACCCATCCACCTCCCCATGTCCTCAAGCCAATTATCTAGGTCTGTGTCTTTATTCCTCTCCTGCCCCTAAGTTGTTCAGAACCATTTTCGTTAATTACATATATATTTGTTAGCATACGGTATTTGTTTTTCTCTTTCTGACTTATTTCACACTGTATGACAGTCTCTATGTCCATCCACCTCACTGCAAATATCTCAATTTCAATTATTTTTATGGCTGAGCATTATTCTATTGTATATATGTGCCACATTGTCTTTATCTATTTATCTATCAATGGATATTTAGGTTGATACCATGTCCTGGCTTTTGTAAATAGTGCTGCAATGAACATTGTGGTATATGACAATTTTTGAATTATGGTTTTCTCAGGGTATATGCTCAGTAGTGGGATGGCTGGGTCATATGATAGTTCTAGTTTTAGTTTCTTTAAGGAACCTCCATACTGTTCACCATAGTGGCTGTATCAACTTACATTCCCCCCAACAGTGCAAGAGGGTTCCCTTTTCTCCACACCCTCTTCAGCATTTATTGTTTGTAGATTTTTGATGATGGCCTTTCTGACTGTTGTGAGGTGATATCTCACTGTAGTTTTGATTTGCATTTCTCTAATGATTAGTGATGTTGAGCATCCTTTCATGTGTTTGTTGGCAATCTGTATCTCTTCTTTGGAGAAATGTCTATTTAGGTCTTCTACACATTTTTATATTGGATTGCTTTTTTTTTTTTGCTGTTGAGCTGCATGAGTTGCTTGTATATTTTGGAGAGTCATCCTTTGTCAGTTGCTTCATTTGCAAATATTTTCTCCCATTCTGAGGGTTGTCTTTTCATCTTGTTTATAGTTTCCTTTGCTGTGCAAAAGCTTTTAAGTTTCATTAGGTCCCATTTGTTTATATTTATTTTTATTTCCATTTCTCTAGGAAGTGGATCAAAAAGGATCTGCTGCAATGCATGTCACAGAGTGTTATGCCTGTGTTTTCCTCTGAGGCTTTTATAGTGTCTGGCCTTACATTGAGGTCTTTAATCCATTTTGAGTTTATTTTTGTGTATGGTGATAAGGAGTGTTCTAATTTGATTCTTTTACATGTAGCTGTCCAGTTTTCCCAGCACCACTTATTGAAGAGGCTGTCTTTTCTCCATTGTATATTCTTGCCTCCTTTGTCAAAGATAAGGTGACCATAGTCCATTGGTTTATCTCTGGGCTTTCTATCCTCTTCCATTTATCTATATTTCTGCTTTTATGCCCGTACCATACTGTCTTGATTACTGTAGCTTTGTAATATAGTCTGAAGTCAGGGAGTCAGATTCCTCCAGCTTGGTTTTTCTTTCTCAATATTGCTTTGGCTATTCGTGGTCTTGTGTGTTTCCATACAAATTGTGAAAAAAAAGTTCTACTTCTGTGAAAAATGTCCTTGGTAGTTTGATAGGGATTACATTGAATCTGTAGATTGCTTTGGGCAGTAGAGTCATTTTCACAGTGTTGATTCTTCCAATCCAAGAATGTGGTATATCTCTCCATTTTACATCCTACTACTTTACCAAATCATTGATCAGCTCTAGTAGTTTTCTGGCGGCATTTTTAGGATACTCTATGTACAGTATTATGTCATCTGCAAACAGTGACAGTTTTACCTCTTCTTTTCTGATTTGGATTCGTTTTATTTCTTTTTCCTCTCTGATTGCTGTAGCTAAAACTTTGAAAACTATGTTAAATAATAGTGGTGAGAGTGGGCAAACTTGTCTCGTTCCTGATCTTAGTCAAAATTGTTTCAGTTTTTCACCATTGTGAATAATGTTGGCTGTGCGTATGTCATATATGGCCTTTATTTTGGTGAGGTAAGTTCCCTGTATGCCTACTTTCCAGAGGGTTTTTATCATAAATGCATGTTGATCTTAGTCAAAGATTTTTCTGCATCTATGGTGATGATCATATGATTTTTATCCTTCAGTTTGTTAATATGGTGTATCTCATTGATTGATTTGCATATATTGAAGAATCCTGCATTTCCAGGATAAACCCCACTTGATCATGGTGTGTGATCCCTTTAATGTGCTGTTGGATTCTGTTTGCTAGTATTTTGTTGAGGATTTTTGCATCTATATTCATCAGCAATATTGGCCTGTAGTTTTTGTTTGTGTGTGTGTGTGTGTGGCATCTTTGTCAGGTTTTGTATCAGGGTGATGGTGGCTTTGTAGAATTAGTTTGGGAGTGTTCCTCCCTCTGCTATATCTTGGAAGAATTTGAGAAGGATAGGTTAGTTCTTCTCTAAATATTTGATAGAATTCGCCTTTGAAGCTATCTGGTCTTGGACTTTGTTGGAAGATTTTAAATCATGGTTTCAATTTCAGTGCTTGTGATTGGTCTGTTTATATTTTCTATTTCTTTCTGGTTTAGTCTCGGAAGGTTGTGCTTTTCTCAGAATTTCTCCATTTCTTCCAGATTGTCCATTTTATTGGCATATAGTTGCTTTTCGTAATCTCTCATGATCCTTTGTATTTCTGCAGTGTCAGTTTTTTCTTGTCCTTTTTCTTTTCTACTTCTATTGATTTGAGTCCTCTCCCTTTTTTTCTTGATGAGTCTGGCTAATGGTTTATCAATTTTGTTTATCTTCCCAAAGAACCAGCTTTTAGTTTTATTGATCTTTGCTATCGTTTCCTTCATTTATTTTTCATTTATTTCTGATCTGATCTTTATGATTTCTTTCCTTCTGCTAATTTTGGGTTTTTTTTTTTTTGTTCTCCTTTCTCTAATTGCTTTAGGTGTAAGGTTAGGTTGTTTATTTTTCTTGTTTCTTAAGGTAGGAATGTATTGCTATAAACTTCCCTCTTAGAACTGCTTGTGCTGCATACCATAGGTTTTGGGTCGGTTTGTTTTCATTGTCATTTGCTTCTAGGTATTTTTTGATTTCCTCTTTGATTTTTTCAGTGATCTCTTTGTTATTAAGTAGTGTATTGTTTAACCTCCATGTGTTTTTAATTTTTAGCCGTTTTTCCTGTAATTTATATCTAGCCTCATAGAGTTGTGGTCATAAAAGATACTTAATATGTGTTCAGTTTTCTGAAATTTGACAAAGCTTGATTTGTGTCCCAAGATATGATCCATCCTGGAGAACGTTCAATGAGCAGTTGAGAAGAAAGTGTATTCTGTTGTTTTTGGATGAAATGTCCTATAAATATCAATGAAGTCCATCTTGTTAAATGTATCATTTAAAGCTTGTGATTCTTTATTTATTTTCATTTTGGTTGATCTGTCCATTGGTGAAAGTGGGGTGTTAAAGTCCCCTACTATTATTGGGTTACTGTCAATTTCCCCTTTTATGGTTATTAGCATTTCCCTTATGTATTGAGCTGTTCCTATGTTGGGTGTATAAATATTTCCAATTGTTATATCTTCTTCTTGGATTGATCCCTTGATCATTATATAGTGTCCTTCCTTGTCTCTTGTAGTAGTCTTTATTTTAGAGTGTATTTTGTCTGATATGACTATCAGTACTCCAACTTCCTTTTGATTTCCATTTTCATGTAATATATTTTTCCATCCCCTCGCTTTTAGTCTGTATGTGTGCCTAGGTCTGAAATGGGTTTTTTGTAAACAGCATGTATATGGGTCTTGTTTTTGTATTCATGTAGCCAGTCTTTTGGTTGGAGCATTTAATCCATCTACATTTAATGTAATTATTGATATGTATGTCCCTATTATGATTTTCTTAATTGTGTTGGGTTTGTTTTTGCAAGTTTCTTCCTTTTCCTGTGTTTCCAGCCTAGAGAAGTTTCTTTAGCATTTGTTGTAAAGCTGGTAGGTTGTGCTGGATTCTCTTAACTTTTTATTGTCTGTAAAGCTTTTAATTTCTCCATCGAACCTGAATGAGATCCTTTCTGGGTAGAGGAATCTTGGTTGTAGTATTTTCCCTTTCATCACTTTTAATATATCCTGTCACTCCCTTCAGGCCTGCAGAGTTGTTGCTGAAAGATCAGTTGTTAACCTTATGGGGATTTTATTGTATGTTTTTTGTTGCTTTTCCCTTGCTGCTTTTAATATTTTTTCTGTGTATTTAATTTTCGATAGTTTGATTAATATATGTTTTGGTGTGTTTCTCCTTGGATTTATCCTGTATGGGACTCTCTGTACTTCCTGGAATTTATTGACTCTTTTCTTTTCCATATTAGGAAAGTTTTCAACTATAATTCTTCAAATATTTTCTCAGTGCCTTTCTTTTTCTCTTGTTCTTCTGGGACCCCTATCATTTGAATGTTGATGTGTTTAATATTGTCCCAGAAGTCTCTGAGACTGTCCTTAATTCTTTTTGTTCTTTTTTCTTTATTCTGCTCTATGGTAGTTATTTCCACTATTTTATCTTGCAGGCCACTTATCTATTCTTCTGTCTCAGTTATTCTGCTATTGATTCCTTCTACAGAACTTTTAATTTCATTTATTGTGCTGTTAATCATTGTTTGTTTGCTCTTTAGTATTCTAGGTCCTTGTTAAACGTTTGTTGTATTTTCTCCATTGTATTTCCAAGATTTTGGATCATCTACTATCATTACTGTGAGTTGTTTTTCAGGCTGAGTGCTTATTTCCTCTTCATTTGTTTGGTCTGATGATTGGTTTCTATCTTGCTCTTTCATGTGCTGTGTATTTCTCTGTCTTCTCATTTTGCTTAACTTACTGTGTTTGGGGTCTCCATTTCACTGGCTGCAGGTTCGTAGTTCCCATTGTTTTTGGTGTCTGCCTTCAGTGGGTAAGGTTGTTTCAGTGGGTTGTGTAGGATTCCTGGTGGAGGGCACTGGTGCCTGTGTTCTGGTGGATGAGACAGGATCTTGTCTTTCTGCTGGGCAAGACCACATCCAGTGGTGTGTTTTGGGGTGTCTGTGAACTTATTATGATTTTAGGTGACCTCTCTGCTAATGGGTGGGGTTGTGTTTCTGTCCTGTTAATTATTTGACCTATGGTTTCCAGCACTGCAGCTTGCTGTTTTTTTGAGTGGAGCTGGGTCTTAACATTGAGGTGGAGATCTATGTGAGAGCTTTCGCCTTTTGCTATTAGGTGCGGCCGGGAAGTCTCTGGTAGACTCATATCCTGAACTCAGCTCTTCTGCCTCAGAGGCTCACGCTGGAACTCCAAGACCCTCTCAGCCAGTCAGCTCAAAAAAAGGGAGAAAAAAATAAAATAAAGAAAAATAAAATATTTAAAAGAAAAAAATATTAAAAATAAAAAGTAAAAAATATTTTTAAAAAAGAGGGAAAGAAGAGAGCAACCAAACCCAAAAACTAATCCACCAATGATAACAACCGCTAAAAACTATACAAAAAGAAAAAGAGAAACGGACAGAGAGAAGAACCTTAGGACACATGGTAAAAGCAAAGCTATACAGACAAACACACACAAAAAAGCATACACATACACACTCACAGAAAGAGAAAAAGGAAAAAATATATATGTTAAAAAAAGGAAGAGAGCAACCAAATCAATAAACAAATCTACCAATGATAATAAGCTCTAAATACTAAACTAAAATAAGCATAAAACCAGAAAAAAATTAGATGCAGAAAGCAAACCCCAAGTCTACAGTTGCTCCCAAAGTCCACTACCTCAGTTTTGGCATGATTAATTGTCTATTCAGGTATTCTGCAGATGCAGGGTACATTAAGGTGATTATGGAGATTTAATCCACTGCTCATGAAGCTGCTGGGAAAGATTTCCCTTTCTCTTATTTGTTCGCACAGCTCCAGCTTTCGTTTTGGCCTTGTCTCTGTATGTAGGTCTCCTGTGGCCATCTGTTCCCCACCCAGACAGAATGGGGTTAAAGGAGTGGCTGATTAGGGGGCTCTGGCTCACTCAGGCCAGGGGGAGGGAGGGGTCTGGAATGCAGGGTGAGCCTGAGGCGGCAGAGGTTGGTGTGATGTTGCAACAGCCTGAGGCACACTGTTTGTTCTCCCAGGGAAGTTGTCCCTGGATCTCGGGACCCTGGAAGTGGCAGGCTGCACAGGCTCCTGGGGGGAGAGGTGTGTGTGTGTGGATAGTGACCTGTGCTTGCACACATGCTTCTTTTTTTTAACATTTTTATTGGGGTATAATTGCTTTACAATGGTGTGTTAGTTTCTGTTTTATAACAAAGTGAATCAGTTATACATATACATATGCTCCCATATCTCTTCCCTCTTGTGTCTCCCTCCCTCCCACCCTCCCTATCCCACCCCTCCAGGTGGTCACAAAGCACCGAGCTGATCTCCTGTAGCAGCAACCTTAGTGTTTCATACCCGCCTCTGCTGTCCACACTGATAGCTGCAGCTCGCGCCCATCTCTGGAGTTCGTCTAGGCAGTGCTCTGAATCTCCTATCCTCGCACACCCCGAATCAATGGTCTCTTGCCTCTTAGGCAGTTCCAGACTTTTTCCCAACTCCTTTCTGGCTATCTGTGGTGCACTAGCCTCCTTTAGGCTGTGTTCATGCAGCCAACCTCAGTCCTCTCCCTGGGATCTGATCTCCAAAGCCAGAGCCTCAGCTCCCAGCCCCCTCCTGCTCCAGTGGGTGAGCAGACAAGCCTCTCTGGCTGGTGAGTGCTGGTCAGCACTGATCCTTGTGTGGGAATTTCTCTGCTTTGCCCTCTGTGCTCCTGTTGTTGTGCTCTCCTCCATGGATCTAAATCTTCCCCACTGTCCACCCACCATCTCTGCCAGTGAAGGGGCTTCCTAGTGTGTGGAAGCTTTCCCTCCTTCACAGCTCCCTCCCAGAAGTGCAGGTCCCATCCCTATTCTTTTGTCTTTTTTTCCACTTTTCTCTTTTGTCCTACCCAGGCACATGGGTAGTTTCTTGCCTTTTGGGAGGTCTGAGGTCCTCTGCCAGCATTCAGTAGGTGTTCTGTAGGAGTTGTTCTACATGTAGATGTATTTTTGATGTTTTGTGGGAAGGAAGGTGATCTCCACGTCTTACTCCTTCACCATCTTGAATGTTCTCGATATTCATTTTCATTGACTTTTAAAATTGTTTTTCTATTCTCTATTTTATTTATTTCTGCTCTAATCTTTATAATTTCCTTTCTTCTGCTAGCTTTGGGTTTTGTTAGCTTTTATTTTCCTAGTTCCTTAAGTTGTAAAGTTGGGTTGTTTGTTTGTGAACTTTCTTGTTTCTTAAATGTGTTTATAGGTATAAGTTTCCAGCTTAGCACTGCTTTTACTACCTCTCATCTTTTGGTATGTTGTGTGGTCATTTTCATTTTCCTCTACATATTTTGTAATTTCCCTTATGATCCCTTTTCTGATATTATGGTTGTTTAAAAGTGTGTTGCTTAATTTCCACAACTTTGTGAATTTTCCAGTTTTCCTTCTGTTATTGTTTTCTTACTTTATCCCATTGTGGATGGAGACAATACTTTGTGTGATATATTTTTAAGTCTATTGAGATTAATCTGTGGCCTAACTTATGGTTTATCTTGGAATGTGTCCTCTGTGCACTTGAGAAGAATGTGTATTCTGTTCTTGTTGGGTAGAGTGTTCTGTATATATTATATCTAGTTGGTCTATCGTGTGTTTTGTCTTCATTTCATTGCTTATCTTTTGTATAGTTGTTTTTTCCATTATTGTAAGTGGGGTATAGGTTCCTAGTCTTTGAACAGAAGTGCAACATTAGGAGTAGCAATTGAGTAAAAACTAAGCCAGAAACCCTGAACTAGGGTTAGAGCCACCATAAGTACTCAAGGTATTGTCTTGGTATTTCTTGTTGATCTCAAAGTTGTTCCAGGCTAGGTTAGATGTGGTAGGTAATGGAAGAAAGGTAAGTGTAGAAGTGATGGCTAGACTACCTAGTCCAGGACCTGACTAGAAGTTATAATAATTTCATCTGTTTCAATTCAGTTTAGGATTGAGGCAAGCTCAGATTTTTAGTTGAGTTCTACCAGGAAATGCAGTTGTGGAAACTGGGGAAATGGGATTGGACCTGACAGTGGAGTAGGAGAAAACCCTGACTTCAGGACCTGGTTCTCTTCCTAATCAGTCATTTGAATTTGGGCAGATCAGTTCCAACTCTCTGAGCTGCAGTTTCCTCATCTGAAAAATGATGATATCATCTGCTTTTTATACCTTTGAATGGTGATTGAAGATCAAAATGAGGTGGTGGACTTTAAAGTGCTTTTTATAACTGTAAATTGCAATATACTTGAAAAAGATTATTCTTCTTATTGCAGAGGAAAAACTTCTCTATCTTTTTCACTTCTTTTTTACTTTTCTTCCCTCTCCTACTTCCATCCTACCTGATCATCCTGTTTACATTACCATTGTCTCTCCTTCCCATTTTCCAGGGCCAGTGATCCGGGCTGAGGTGGGTGACACCATCCAGGTGATCTTCTACAACCGTGCCTCCCAGCCATTCAGCATACAGCCTCATGGGGTCTTTTATGAGAAAGACTCCGAGGGAACTGTGTACAATGATGGTGAGCAGGCAGGGTTTCAAGTAATGTGGGCTACAGATAATAACAGGTACCTATAGAGTACAAATAAATAAAGGAGTGAAAGAGAGAAAAGAAGGCAGAATTAACTGCCATGGACGGATGTTGTTGAATGAATGTATGATATTTTAGTGAGACAGAGCTGGGATCAATAAGAGACAACTACTTTTAAATATATTTAAATATATTCTGATTATGAAAGTACATGTATTATGGAATTTTGATAAACATGGAAAATTATAAAATAAATAAAGTTCATTCATAAGTAAATTGCCAATATATTTTATATACCTTTTAACATTTTTCTGTGTTTATACAAATTTATATATTTAAAAATTTGTGATGATATATTTTGTATAGTTTGGTGTCTTACTATTTTCACTTACCATTATATTGTGTCCATTTTCTATGTCATTATAATCTTACAAACATTTTAATGACTATATAATACTCTAACACATAGATTTTACCTTATCTTCTATTATTTGGACATGTAGGTTGCTTTCATTATTTTTTAATATTGTAAATCATGTTGCAATGAATGAATATATATATTTGGTTTGGACTACTAGCTTAGGAAAAAATCCAAGAAGTGGGATTATTGGGTAGTTAATTTCTTGTTTTCCCTGAGAATAATATTAACACCTGCTAACCTCAAGCCAAAAATACCAAAAAATACTGAAAGCATAAAGGGCAAACTTACAGACAAATCTGGAATAAAAGAACATTCTACAATGCATCTGGTCTAGTATCTTCAAGAAATCAATGCCATAGGGAAAAGAATTAAAGAGACAACACCAAGGGCAATGTGCAAACCTTGTCTGGATGTTAGATGATATTAGGGTATTTTCTTAGGTCTGGTAATGTTATTATGGTAATATAGCAGATACTTACTGATGTATTTAGAAGTAAAATGTCATTATGTTTGCATTTCACTTCCAAATGATTTAGAAAAAGTAAGCATACACATAGATTTAGATAAATTAAAGATGGCCAAGTCTGTGATAAAATAGATAACCAACAAGGACCTACTGTAAAAATAAATAAATAAATAAATAAATTTTAAAAAATACAAAGAGAAAAAAGGTGGCCAAATGTTAACAATCAACTCCAAGTGGTAGGGTAATTATCGCACTATCTTTTAAGGTTTTTTGTATGTTTAAAAATTTAAAGAGTTAGGAACAATGAATGAATAAGAAAAAATAAGTTAAAGCTATCCTAAATTATACCACCATATGATAAATTATACTACAAATATCCTTATGTATGCTTCTTTGCCTACTTTTATGATTATTTCATCAGAATATATATTTAAGATGTGGAATAATATCAGAGGGTGCACACATGAAAATTTCTGATACCTATGTCCAAATTGCTCTCTGGAAAAATTTGCAGTCACATCAATTTGGAATTCCATCAACAGTTACCAAGAGGGAGGACACATTTTCTTACAACCTCACCAGCAGAGGGCAGCCATTTTAATCATTGTCAAAATGTCAGTCTTGTAAGCAAACAACAAAACTCACTGTTATTTCTATTTGCATTAGGTTGAACATTCTTTTCAGTATTTATTTTGTATCTTACTTTTTTTGTGGACATAAACTTTTTAAGGCTTTTGATACATTCTGTCAACATTTTTTCTAAAATGGTTATTTTTATTTACACTTACCCTTTTAATAGGTGAGTGAGAGGAGTAAGTGCCATTTGAACCACTTATCACCAGAACTGATTATTATAATTTGTAAAATTTTGTTAATTTGACAGGCAAAAATATTATATTTTCACTTGTACTAATTTGATTACTAATAGGTTTGAACATATAAAATAAAATTTCTGTGAATTGCCTGACCATGACTTGTGTCTATTTAAGGAATTACAGCCTTAGTATCATATATACACACACACACACACACACACACATACATACAAAACATATACACATCCATACATACATGAATACACATAGAGAGGAAAATATGTTCAACAGTTAGAACCATTCAAAGATTAAACAGGCTATGATGGTAGGTAGTGAGTCTTCTATCTCTGGATACTTTTAAGCAGAGGTAGGACTACAAGAGGAGATGAATGTATGTTTTTAAGTGAGGGATATTCCAAATAAGTTTTAAAAGTTCTTTCAATCCTTGGGTCCTATGAGTTTGGAAAACTGAAACCTAGGGAAATTTAAATTTCCCCAGTTCATATCACAAGTAGTGGCAGAACCAGAAACCAAACTCTAGTCTCTTGACTCCTACTCAGAACCTTTTTTAATATTCTATATTTTATGTTGCTGCTTCTCCTACTGCTACTCCAAAATGCATTTGTAGATTATGATCTTTACTTCACTGTTTGGAGATGATGATACTCACTCTAGCCAATGTGAGTAATGAATTCTATGTCTTTTCCTATAGGCTCATCCCACCCTGGGTTGGTGGCTAAGCCCTTTGAGAAAGTAACATACCGCTGGACAGTCCCTCCCAATGCTGGCCCCACTGCTCAGGATCCTGCCTGTCTCACCTGGATGTACTTCTCTGCTGCTGATCCCATAAGAGATACAAATTCTGGTCTGGTGGGCCCCCTGCTTGTGTGCAAGGCTGGTGCCTTGGGTGCAGATGGCAAGCAGGTATTGCCATGGTTTCTGGCTGGAAAGCCTGCTGGGAAGATGATGAGGTTGGGTTGCTGAATAGGAGTTAAGCATGGAACTGGGTTCTAGTAGTGAAGGAATAAAAACAAAAGTTATTGAATCAGAAATTAATAGTTGGTGACTTCATGCTATCTTGCATGCTATTCTTTTATTCACAAACACATATCTTCCTTAGTCTCTATTCCTTTCTATTTTATATTCTCCCAACATCTCCTCATTGTTTTAACCTCAGTGGCCCTTAAACCTTGCTCCTAATTCCTAACTCTGCCCTACTATTTTCTTTCCTTCTTTCATAACCAGCCCATAAATCTTAGCTGTTTAACCTTGAGCAAATTACTTAACCTCTCTTTGTCTCAGTTTCCTCATCTACAGTAAAGGGTTAACAATAGAAGAAGGTATCTTGAGTTTCTGTGAACACTAATTAAAATAATCCATATAAAGTGCTTGGCACAGTGTCTGATACCTAGTAAAGACTCAGTAAATGTTAGCAGTAATAATAATAATATTACTAAAATTAATAATAAAATAATAGTAAGTTAGTAATTAGTATAATTATTTTTTCTTTTATTTTCTAGCTTCTCCATTCCCATAGAATCCTCTGCCACCCCCTCCCCGATCTCCCAGCCGTCTTTCCCCACTCCTTCCCTTAATTGATTCCAGGCTCTCTTCTATCACACTCTGTACCTCTTCATCAATCTTGTGCACAATCTTGTGCCTCTTTCATACATCCCTCCCCTCCAGTCTTATCACTTTATTCTAACCCCCTTCACCCACCTGCAATTTGAAGTTACCTGAGGAAAAACTTTACAGCAAGCAACTGCAGCTCTAGGCAGGAGATATGGGCTTGGATCTGTGTTTGGAAAAGGAAATGGAAAATAATCAGGGATCATTGGGCTCTGGAGCTGCACAGTCCACAACTGCTGAAACTGTGGTTATTCCCACTCTGTTTTCTTCCACTGGGACTACAGAAAGGAGTGGATAAAGAATTCTTTCTCCTTTTCACTGTGTTGGATGAGAACAAGAGCTGGTACAGAAATGCCAATCAAGCAGCTGCTATGTTGGATTCCCGACTGATCTCAGAGGATTTCAAGGGTTTCCAAGACTCTAATCGGATGCATGGTATGGGGAGTGCTTTTACCCTAAGCTACAACTGAGAGATTATAAGTAAAATCTAGCCTAGATTTAATCATGATCCATTCCTGAAAACATTGATCCTATCGGTCATCTCTTCCCAAGAGACAAGCTACATCAAGGTATTAAACCTAAGACAACATATCTTATACTTAGTCCTTTCTTGTGCTTTGTTCTGTGTTACACAGTATGGGAGACACTAGAAAAAGATACTGTAAAATGAGGACTGCACACAAAGAATCCGCTAGAGAATGAGGAGAGTAAGCTGGGATGATACCTTTCCAGTCTTATCTTCTTCTTTCTTATCACCCGCTATTCTTGCTTCCCAACCCCATACTCCAGCCAAATAGGGATATTTTCTCTATATAGACATACCTTGTACTCTTCTGAGTCCATGCTTTTGTAATGATTTGTCCTCCACTTGAAATACCCCTCCTTACATTTTTGCTCTTAGCCAGTGGAAATTCTTCTCATTTTCTAAGGCCCTACTCAAAAGCTACCTCCTCCTCATTTCTTATTACCAAGTCCCAGGATGATGATACCCTCTTACTAACTACTATTGTATTTTTATCAGACTCTTTCAATAGCAAGTTCCATACACTCCAAAATATTGTAGTTATTTGTTACGTGCCTTTTGACTTCTGCTAGAGTGTAGTCTCCTTAAAGGTGAGTATTGTTTGTTGTTTATCTGTGTATCTTTTACATGATCTAATATATAGTAAGTAGTTATTGAACTAGTGAACTACTAAATTAATGAATAGGTGGGTGGGTGAGTGAATTAATGGGGAGTCATGGTCCAAGTTTGTAAGGAACTCTCAGCATTTTGCAATGAAATGAAACTAACACCCATGAAACAATTATAGAATATTCAAGACAGACTATAATTAAGTGCTAAATTGTGTGGAACAGCTTTTAAGTGACATAGCATTCAGAAAAGGAGAACATTAATGAGGAACAATCCAGTTAAAGGATTCCTGGAAGAAGGAAGTGCTTGACTGAGCCTTGAAGTCTGAATAACTTTGCAATCAAACATTATAGGTAGGGGAAGCAGAATCAAGCAGTTAGCGATGGTTCCATCAGCATCCCAGGGGATTATCAAATAAAGTTACTCATTAAAGCTGGTTCCAGTGGATGTAGGAATATTGAAAAGGGATCAGCTTCAAGCAGGTCTCCCTGTATTTTTGAGCGGAGTATGCAGGGTGGGAGAGGGTCAAGAACGAGTGTGTTGTCTTTTGGCTCTATCTCTTGCTTCTCATTACCAGTCAGTTACATCAGTTGGAAAAAGTAATACAGTCTACAAACCAAGTTTATTCCAGTATGAATTTATTTGACAACTGATAAGTACTAGGTAACATGCGAGGTGCTTGGAAAAAATGATGTGCTTCATGCTAGGTCAATCTAGTGTGGGAGATAAATTTGTACTTAAATCACTGGACTCTGTGGTAAGTGACATTTCAGAATTTTGTGGGGAGAAAAGTTTCAAGGAAGCCAGAAAGAGTGCAAAAACTGCTTTACAGGGTAGATGATATTTGAGCTAGTGCATGATGGATATGTAGTAATTTGCTGTAGAGAGAAACCAGAGGGAAAGTTTATTCCAGGCAAAGGGAACAGCCTGTGAAAAATCAACAAGTATTTTCTACATGCCTACCATGTTTAAGGTCCTGGGAATACAGAGGCAAATAGAGCTCACAGGATAAAGGTGTGTATGTGTGTGTGAAAGAGAGTGAGAGGATAGGATATAGGTAGGAGTACCAGGGAGGAGGCTTTCGTGTGGGAGTTCAGACCAGAGATGTTGAGAGCCAGAAATAAGGCAGTGGGAGTGAAGATGAAAAGGAGGAAACAGATTGAAAGCTGAGGAAGGAACCTTGGGGAACTCCAACACTTTACAGAGGCATGGAGAATGAGTATAAGATGGAGGAGGAACATTCAGAAAAGTTATAAGAGAACCAGGGACATTTGGTGCTATAGAATCCAAGGGAGAAGAGTTTCAAGAAAGTGGGAATAGGAAAGATTAATACGTGTGTGTGTGTGTGTGTGTGTAAGTGTGTGAAAGAGTTGTGGGAGTGGAGAGTAGTTCAGTTTTGCCAGGATGTGAAGTATGGTGGAGGAGGGGCAGCAGGTAAAGCCAGAAAGGACAATAGGGCCCTCGTCCCAAGAGGCAGATCTTCATAAGTAGAACTAAAGTGGCTTAGGGAAGAAGGCAGAGGAGTTGAGAATGACTCAGAAATTTCAAGTTGTGGGAAAACTTAGTACAGAGCTGATGCCATGCTGCTGGCTGGTGCCCAAGTAGTCTGGTCTCACCTCCCCATCCTGTCTTGTGTTTTTGTTTTCCAGCCATTAACGGGTTTCTGTTCTCTAACTTGCCCAGGCTGGACATGTGCAAGGGTGACACAGTGGCCTGGCACCTGGTTGGCCTGGGCACAGAGACTGATGTGCATGGGGTCACGTTCCAGGGCAACACTGTGCAGCTTCAGGGCATGAGAAAGAGTGCAGCCATGCTCTTTCCTCACACTTTTGTTATGGCCATCATGCAGCCTGACAACCCTGGTAAGTGCTTTAGCAGCTGGCCCTAGGCTGAGAAACTTTATTGGGCATTGGACTGGGTGAGGTGGGGGGCTGGTGAAGAGAAAAGGAAAGTCATGTTGAGGGTACTTGTGAACTTTTCAAAACAGTTGTGTCTTCTCCTTCCTCAATGTGTACTCCATGTTTTGGTTATTTGGATTCTCTTCTCAGTTGCAGGCAGAATAAAGAGCTGAGGAAGCTCTTTTCTGAAACAACAGGAGAGAAGTAGGGATGCTGCCCAGTATCAGGGCAATTCTTGTATAGGCAGAGGGTAGACTTGGTTGCATAGACCCTTGGCCATGTAGAGATTCTATAGATTTAACTCTTGCACTGGAAAAGAGGTCCATGAGATGTACCTATAAGTGCTTCCAACTCTGATATTCTGTGAGGAGTTTTGCAAACTTCTGGTGGGAGTGGGGGGCGAAGTGTGCTGTAACATTTGCAGCCTAGGAATCAGAACACAGGAACTTCTAGTCCAGGCTCTTTCATTAACTTGCTGTCCAATTTTTGTCTAATTACTTCCCCTCTCTGTGGCTAGATTTCTTCCTTCTTTTTATTTTTTGTTAATTCTTCCCCCTCTCTCCCTCTCTTCCTTTCTTCTCTTTCTTCCTCTGTCCCTCCTTCCTTCCCTCTCCTCCTCCCTTTCCCTCTCCCTATCCTTCTTTCATGATGAAATTTGACTAGAATGTTTCTCCAGATTCCATCTGTGTCTGATATTTCATAACGTAGCAGTCATTTCTCTTTTTTTGTATATTTTGATTATGTTTTTAGCATCTTTATTGGAGTTTAATTGGGTTACAATATTCTGTTAGTTTCTTCTGTGTAACAAAGTGAGTCAGCTATATGTGTACACATATCCCCAAAATCCCTCCCTCTTGAGACTCTCTCCCACGCCTCTACGTGGTCACAAAACACCGAGCTGATCTCCCTGTACTATGCAGCTGCTTCCCACTAGCTATCTGTTTTACACTCGGTAGTGTAGATATGTCAATGCTACTCTCTCACTTCGTCCCAGCTTAACCTTCCCCCCTCCCCGTGTCCTCAAGTCGATTCTCAACGTCTGTGTCTTTATTCCTGTCCTGTCCCTAGGATAATCAGAACCTTTTTTTTTTCTTTTTAGATTCCATATATATGCGTTAGCATGTGGTAATTTTTTTCTCTTTATGACTTACTTCACTCTGTATGACAAAATCTAGGTCCATGCACCTCACTACAAATAACCCAATTTCGTTTCGTTTTATGGCTGAGTAATATTCCATTGTATATATGTGCCACATCTTCTTTATCCATTCATCTGTCGATGGACACTTAGTTTGCTTCCATGTCCTGGCTATTGTAAATAGTGCTGCAGTGAACATTGTGGTACACGATTATTTTTGAATTACGGTTTTCACACGGTATATACCCAGTAGTGGGATTGCTGGGTCGTATGGTAGTTCTATTTTTAGTTTTTAAGAAACCTCCATACTGTTATCCATAGTGGTAGTATCAATTTACATTCCCACCAACAGTTCAAGAGTGTTCCCTTTACTCCATACCCTCTCCAGCATTTATTGTTTCTAGATTTTTTGATGATGGCCATCTGACCAGTGTGAGGTGATACCTCATTGTAGTTTTGATTTGCATTTCTCTAATAATTAGTGATGTTGAACATCCTTTCATGTGTTTCTTGGCAATCTATATATCTTTGGAGAAATGTATATTTAGGTCTTCTGCCCATTTTTGGATTGGGTTGTTGTTCTTTTGCTATTGAGCTGCATAAGCTGCTTGTATATTTTGGAGATTAACCCTTGTCAGTTGCTTCATTTGCAAATATTTTCTTCCATTCTGAGGGTTGTCTTTTCATCTTGTTTATGGTTTCCTTTGCTGTGAAAAAGCTTTTAAGTTTATTAGGTCCCATTTTTTTAATTTTGTTTTGTTTTTATTTCCATTTCTCTAGGAGGTTGGTCAAAAAGGATCTTGCTGTGATTTATGTCATAGAGTGTTCTGCCTGTTTTCTTCTAAGAGTTTTATAGTGTCTAGTCTTACATTTAGGTCTTTAACCCATTTTGAGTTTATTTTTGTGTATGGTGTTAGGAAGTGTTCTAATTTCATTCTTTTACATGTGGCTGTCCAGTTTTCCCAGCACCACTTATTGAAGAGGCTCTCTTTTCTCCATTGTATATTCTTGCCTCCTTTATCAAAGATAAGGTGACCATATGTGCATGGGTTTATCTCTGGGGTTTCTATCCTGTCTCATTGATCTATACTAAAAACAGAAATATAGTAATTTCTCTTTGCAGTGCCTGAGGTATATTCTTTTGTCCAGGCAGTAGGTGGCAATAGTGTTGGTAAGAAAAATCTGTCAGTTAAATGCAGTTCCCACGAAAGTTTTATTTTAGTTCTGTAAATTCCATTCATATTTGAGAAAAAAATCCTTAAACAAAGGAAATTTCCTTGACAAATTAACAATTTCAGCCTGGCACTGGGTTTGACAAAAACTTGACAAAAAACATCACTTGGGTCCTCATTTCTCCCCATCTACCTAGGATACTTTCTTGGTCAAGAAGAGTTATTGTTAGCAAATTAGAAATAACCATTAATGGGGCTGAAAGGGACAATAGAATTAAGTGCTTGTAGTGAGTGCTAGGGTGGGGAACTTCTGAGAAAGAAAGACCCATCTCTCTAGCCTTGGTCCCAAAGTCAAATCCTAGGTTTAATATCCTTCCTATGAAATTAGCCAGGCTACCCAGCCAGGTTTATATGCCTCTGTGGGGCTCATTCTTACTCTGGATGAGTGAAATTATTTTTGTGCCACACTAAGGCCCAAGGAGAGTGACTGTAGATGGCTTAAAAACATGGGAAGAGAGGCAGTGAATGGGTTTATAACAGTAAAGGCTTAAAAGGTTAATCTTGGTCAAGATTTCTGAGTTTTCTTATTAGAAAAAGCCCAGGCTCTTTTTACCTTTGCATTTTCCAGTCCTTTCAAACTCTCCTCTTTCTGAACAATCCTCGAGTCATAGAATGTTTGAACTGGTACAGCCCCTTCGAGATCATCTTTCATTTATTTTGCTAATGGGTGGAAGAGACAGAGATCTGGAGGGGGGAAAATGATTTTCTCATGTTAGGAACGTCAGCTCTAAATTTTTTTCCTCTTGCCCCTTCTTCATCAACCCCTGTTGATTCTTACTCCTAGGTAATCTCTTTAATCTGAAGTCTCCTTCATTCTACCTTGAGAGTTTAGTCTCTGATTAAGACTGAGAGAGGCCATTGTAAGTAGTTCCCCAAAGACAGGACAAAATTTCCAAGTTAATGGAAAAGCCAGAACCAGAATCTGGCTTTGGAATTCTAGAAAAAGGGGTAGCAATGAAGATTGGTAAATATAAATATGCAATTAAGCAGCTTTGCAGATGACTTAAAGCATTACCATGGAGATTCAACATGTTGTTTGCTGGATGCTTACAATTATGTTTAACAAAACAGAAGAATAAATTCCCAGAAAAAAATGCAGCAAAATGCTAGGAGTGTGAGTGTTGTGGGTTTATCGGTGACATTTTTAATCCTGTTTTTGCTTTGCTTTAAATTCTAATAATATTTTAATTTCAAATATTAATAACCTTTAATAGAAATGATGATTTTGCACTTAAAAATGTCCCGAATAATACACCTCAGCTTTTCCGAAAGAACCACTGATACTAGAGCTTTGATATCCAGGGAAAGTGGCAGAAAAAGAGGCTAGAGCTTGTAATGTGCTATTTTCCACCAACTTCATGTTAGATTTCTCAGCAGCAAAGAGAACATTTATTACTTCACATTATTACTTCACATTTCTTGTGAAGTCCAAGTGGTGTGGACTTTACAGCAGATAGCTGTGGGTAGAAATATAAACATTGGAGGAAAAGTCCAGGCTAGAGAGAGAGATTTGAGTATTTTCATAGTTGAAGTCCTTTAGCATGTAAAGTTATAGGAAATAAAACTTAAAGCAAAAATCAACATTTAAGTGGTAGAAGGGAGAAGACAAACCAGGTTAAGGAGACAGAAAAAAATTGGTCACAGAGGTAGGAGGAGACTCATATGCCAAAGGCAGAAAAGCGTTGAAAAAGAAGCAACTTGGGGACTTCCCTCACGGTCCAGTGACTAAGACTCAACACTCTCAATGCAGGGGGCCCGGGTTCAATCCCTGGTCAGGGAACTAGAACCCACATGGTGCAACTAAAGATCCCATGTGCTACAACTAAGACCTGGTGAAGCCAAATTAATAAATAAATTTTTTTTAAAAAAAGAATCACCTTGGACAACAATGTCCATATGAGATGATGTGATAGTCCTAGGTCATATGATTCTCCCAAAAAGGCTTCTATCTTTTCCCATTCCCTCCAGTGATCATCAGACTTTCTTCTCCATACCAACCCCTAAGCTATGATGTTTGGACAGTGTATGCAGTCATTCATTTGCACAGAAATTCATTCACTCAACACATATTTATTGCACACATTCCATGTGCTAAGACTGGGATAGAGAGGTGAAAAGATAGACATGATACTTACTCCCAGGGGAGATCTACAACAAACACACACACATAAAATAATAAGATAATTTCAGATCATGATATATGTCATGAAGGAAATAAAATACAATGGTGTGATGAACTGATTGGAGCTTTAGAGAAGTTATTTAGGGAAGACCACTCTGAGATTGTGACATTTAAGATCTAAGTAATGGGGAGGAAGGAGCTATATGAAGATCTCTGAGCAGAATATTCCGAGCAGAGGGACAAGCAAGTGTAAATGTCTCAAGGTGGGAATAAACGTGGTTTGTTCAAGGGTCAGAAAGAAGGCCAGTATGGTTGGAGTGTAGTGAGCAAGGAGAAGCCTGACATCATATGAAATCATAGAGGTTGGCAAGAGTCATATTATATAGGGCCTTATAGACCACAGTCAGGAACTTGAATTGTATTCTGAGTATGAATGGAGCATTTAAACAAGGCAGCAATGTGCTCTGGATCATATTTGTTAAAGAGGACCCTGTATCTTGTTTGGAGAATGTTTGAGGTGGGAGGGAGAAACAGAGAAGACAGTTGTGAGACCATTGAAGTTTTCCAGGTGAGAGACGATAGTGGCTTTGACTAAGGAAGTGAGAGTGGAAACAGAAGGATGACTGTGAGGGAAGAGATGATAGGATTTATTGATGGAATAGATTTGGGGTATAAGGGAAATTGAAAAGTCAGAAAGTAGATATGGAAAGAAAATATTAGATTTTTTCAAGAAGTCTATAAACTAGTGGAAAGGACTGTTTTTTAAAGAGAGGAGCACTTAGTCCTTAACCATGTGATTTATATGTAAAGTGTTTTAAGAGTAGAGAGGTCAAGAACATAAAGTCCAATGTGGGCCAGAGTAGTCAGCGAGGACTTTCTGGAAGAGATGAAGCATGAATTGGGTCTTGGAGAATGAGTGAACACTTATAGATATTTATGGGGAAGGGGATGGGCAGGTCTATTCCAGAAAAGTAAAAATAACATGAGTGAAAATTCCAAGATAAGAATGAGATATGTGAGAGGGGCAATCAGGGACAGATTTAGTTAAAGCACTGATGAGTTTGGGACAGAGTGGTAAGTGGGATTGCATCAATAGTTTTCAGCTAGCTCATAGAGGCCTTTAAAAGCTAGGAGGAATTTGTAGTGGTGGTATAGGCAGTCAGCAGTAAAGGAAGTAATACTGGGGAAAATGTAAAAAAGTTAGTTTCTCCTGATCAATAGTCTATGAGCCTATGTGTCCTTGACATAGAAATCTGGATCTTGAGATTAGATCCAGGCAGCTCTACAATTCAGACATTTAAGACTGATATCCAAATATTTCATTGTAAAAAACCTAGGGGAAGCCATTCCAAAGCTCTCTGATGTAAGAATTCTTGTGATCAAGAAATTCATATATATATATAAGCCCACATTTATTTCTTTGAGACTTGGTAGGAAGGGAGAAAATTGGTCAATTTCTTCCTTTAAATAATAATTACAGCTTTATTTACTTACTTATAGTTTCACTTATTGAACATTTACTCTATAATGTGCCAAGCAATATCTACATATTATTGTGTTTAATTCTAAAAAAATCCTATTAAGTAAAATGCTCCCCACTTTACCATGAGGAAACTGAAACATACAGAGGCTTAAAATTTTCCTGAAGGTTATATAGAAAATAAGTGTCAAATAGGGTGACTGACCATCCCGGTTTGCTCAGAACTGAGGAGTTTCCAGGGGCATGGGACTTTCAGTGCTAAAACTAGAGAAGCCCTTGGTAAACAGGGAGGAGCTGGTCATCCTAGTGGCAGGTTTAGTTTTAAACCCAGACAATGTAGCTTTGGCACCAGAGCTCTTAAACTCTGTGCTCATTGCTCTCAATAAACTTGTAATAATCTTTTATCTAATGCATGGAAAAACCTTATCTAAAACTACCCACTCTCTGCAATATGCCTAGAGAGAAGTAGGAACTCCCTCAGACACTATACAGGGGTGTTTTGATTCAGGTTTTTCTCTCTGTTCCTACCTCAGGGACATTTGAAATTTACTGCCAGGCAGGCAGCCATAGAGAAGCAGGAATGAGGGCAATCTATAATGTCTCCCAGTGTCCTGGCCACCAAGCCAACTCTCGTCAACATTACCAAGCTGCAAGGATCTACTACATCATGGCAGAAGAGATGGAGTGGGACTATTGCCCTGACAGGAGCTGGGAACTAGAATGGCACAACCAGTCTGAGAAGGACAGGTAAGGCTTCAGAAAAGAAGTGATCACACTTTCAAAGACTCTGGACCATTTTACTGAAATGGAGGAGGATACTGAAATTCTGAGCTGTGGAGGCACTTATCTGAAGTCAACTAATAAGATACCAACAAATCTAGAGGAAGGACTAGAACACAGGTAAGCTGGTACTCAGTGCTTTGTCTATGTTGTTATACTGTAGAGCTGAAGTAAAACCTTGCCCACATCCTCATGCTCTCAGTCTTGGCATCCTTTCCTCTGGTTAGCCAGAAGCACTGATATTGGGACTTAAACTTTATAGGAAATATACTCAAGGGACTGAATGTCCCCAAGCTCATATGTCCCTTGACAAAATGTCATTAAGATAGAGGCTAAGCTGTATAGAAGAAAAAGGCCAAAATAGAGTGGCTTAAATATGTTAGAATTTTATTTCTTGCTTAAGTACAAATATGAGCAGTTCGGGACCAATAGGTTAACTAGTTACCCATAACACTTGCTTTCATCTCTGGAACTAAGACATCTCTTCCAGTTGTAGTCACTCCCAGCTATCAAGAAATGGACACTAAATCCATGGCAAGCAGCATTGTCTGTGAGGCAATGACCTGAAGTTGTAATACATTACTTTCTCTGAAACCCCATTTTCCTGAACTTATTCATATGGCCATACCTAGCTGCAAGAAAGTCCAGGAAGTGTAATCTCTGGTTAGGCAGCCATGTGCTCAGCTAAAACCTAGGTGATTCTATTACTAAAAAGGAAGGAGTGGAGAATGGAAATTATGGTACAGTTTAGCAATTTCAACTATAGTTTATTTTTGGTGTTCTCACTACCCTTTGCCAATCTTTCTGTTGGTTTTTGAAGGTTGAAGCCTTCTTGCTAACTTGTACTGCAAGCTAGAAAAAATTAAGTCCCTTTTCTGGACTCTGGCTTACTCATCTTTAAAGTGATGTGGTATAGTTGAAAGAACTTGAGCAGCCTTTAATCCAAGCCCTGGCTCCCTTTCTGGCTGATAGTATCAATGAAGATAAGCCCTGTCACCTCTAGATCACTGGATTCCACCTCTAGGACATACATACCTCATCAGCCTATTGGGACGATCAAATGATAAAATGAATAGTAAAGTTCTCTGTAAACAGGAAAACATCCCATAATGAGAAATCTGTAAGATTTCATTTTCTTCCTACCTCTCCCTACCCCTTATCCACCAACAACAGAAGCAGTTAGTATTCTCCATTCTCCTACCACCTGTACCTTGTTTTTTGTCAGACTAATTCCATCTAATACATCATTAAGGCTTGAGCTAGAGTTCAGGGCTCTGATTCTTACCAGATTAATTTTACTATAAATTCATAACTGGATGATGGCAAACAAGGAAATATAAATAAATATTGAAATATGCCATCTTTAACTGCAGATATGCATCCAAAGTGTGTAATCTGATATTAGAATGAATAGGCCTCACCTTCTTATACCTGTGACATGAGGTTGGGTCTGACATAGATTTCCCATACTTGAAAATGAGGGGTTAAGGGCAAGGTGCTGATGCCACTCTTTGGATTCCTCTAGTTATGGTCACATCTTCCTGAGCAACAAAGATGGACTCCTGGGTTCCAGATACAAGAAAGCTGTATTCAGGGAATACACTGATGGTACATTCAGGGTCCGACGGCCAAGGACTGGATCAGAGGAACACTTGGGAATCTTAGGTAAGGGAATTCCACTTCCCTCCTAGTGTCTAGAAACCTGTTATGCTCGTAGGGAGGTCATGTCATATCAGGAAGCCCTCTCCATTCCCCATTATCAGTTTTCCTTATAGTGGAACTATGGTCATATTTTATAAATCATCCATGAAAATAAGCAATCATATGGGGGTAATTCATGAATTCTGCTGCAACCTAAACCAGGTATTTCCAGGCCTCTATATCTAGGGATCTGTAAGGGTGATGATTTTTTTTTTCAATGCTAAAAGCAAGGGAACTTAGGAACATCGAAGAGTAGGAAAAATGGTACAGGGAACTAGTATGACACTTACACCCTTGCAATTATTGCTGTAGTTTTTTCACTTTCATAGGAGCCAATGAGTTTCATCATTCTTATCTTCACACAGAAGGGACCCACTGGTCCTTGAAGGGAACCCAGCAATTCTGTACTCTGTGTCAAACTCTCACTCCTTACCAACAATTATTCCACAGAGCCCTGAATATCTAGAAACTTGGGCTGTTATACAGAGTTGGAGTGGGAAAAGTAGGGATAATTGGAGGCATAATCTTGTTGAAGTACCTTTATCCTGTGGGTAGCAGTATCAACTCAAGGACTTCTGAATTTAAAAATGGAGTCAGTCATGACTTTCAGTTTTGGGACCCTTTCTCCGGGCAAACTCCTAAATCTAGGGAGCTCCTATGTATATCCCTTTTTTAATGTCTTTAATGTCCCTGTTCCACTATTCTACTAATGAGACTTTTTCTTCTTTTGTGTATACTAGGTCCACTTATCAGAGGAGAGGTTGGTGATATTCTAACTGTGGTATTCAAGAACAATGCCAGCCGGCCCTACTCTGTGCATGCCCATGGAGTGCTAGAATCTAGCACCGGCTGGCCACTGGCTGCTGAGCCTGGTGAGTGGGAACACTTAGTGAAGGAACACGTGAAGCATCTCTGTTTCAGCTCTCTGGCTTGTTCCTTTAAAAACTATATATATATATATATATATATATATGTCCTTAGCGAACAGAAACAGGAATATTAACCAGAACTAAGCCCCAGTCTGAATCTGTCCCTATGAAACACTCATTTTTTCAATCTCAGAACAGACTGTTCACCTAAGGTCTTGTGTGTGTGTGTGTGTGTGGCTTAAAATAATACAAATTTATTATCTTCTGGTTCTGTAGGTCAGAGGTCTGACATAGGTCTTCCTGGACTAGAATCAAGGTTTTGGCAGGGCCTGTGTTTTTTCTAGAGAATCTAGGGGAGAATCCATTTCCTTGTCCTTTCCAGCTTCTAGAGGTCACCCACATTCCTTGGCTCACACCCGATTCCCCCAGCTTCAAGCCAGCAGCAGTGGGATGAATCTTTTTCACATTGTGTCACTATAACACTGATTTTCTGCCTGCTTTTTCCATTTAAAATATTTGTGGCAAAACAAACATAAAATTTGCTATCATAACCATTTTAAGTGTACAGTTCAGTGGCATTAAGTACATTCACATTGTTGTGTAGCCATCACTGTCATCCAACCATAGAACTGTTTTCATCTTGCAAAACTGAAACTCTATACCCATTAAATAGTAACTTGCCATTCCTCCTTCCCCAGCTCATGGCAACCAACATTCTACTTTCTTGTCTTTATGGATTTGACCTAGGTAGCTCATGTAAGTAAAATCATACAGTACTTGACCTTTTCTGACTAGATAACTTCACTTGGCATAATGTTCTCATGGTTCATCCATGTTGTATTTTGTGACAGGGTTTCCTTCCTTTTTAAGGCTGAATAATATTACACTATATATATACCCCACATATATATGTGTGTATATATATATATATATATATATATATATACACAAAACATTGTTTTTTAAGGTATGTAAATTTTATTTTACTTTTTTATTCTTTTTTTAACATCTTTATTGGAGTATAATTGCTTTACAATGGTGTGTTAGTTTATGCTTTAAAACAAAGTGAATCAGTTATACATATACATATGTTCCCATACCTCTTCCTCTTGTGTCTCGCTCCCCCCACACTCCCTATCCCACCCCTCTAGGTGGTCACAAACCACCGAGCTGATCTCCCTGGGCTATACAGCTGCTTCCCACTAGCTATCTATTTTACGTTTGGTAGTGTATATATGTCCATGCCACGCTCTCACTTTGTCACAGCTTACCATGCCCCTCCCCATATCCTCAACTACATGCTGTAGTAGGTCTGTGTCTTTATTCCCAGCTTACCCATAGGTACTTCATGGCCTTTTTATTTATTTTTTTTCTTAGATTGCATATATATGTGTTAGCATACGGTATTTTTTTTCTCTTTCTAACGTACTTCACTCTGTATGACAGATTGGAGGTCCATCCACCTCACTACAAAAAGCTCAATTTCATTTCTTTTTATGGCTGAGTATTATTCCATTGTATATATGTGCCACAACTTCTTTATCCATTCATCTGATGATGGACACAGGTTGCTTCCATGTCTTGGCTATTGTAAATAGAGCTGCAATGAACATTTTGGTACATGAATCTTTTTTTTTTTTTTCGGTATGCGGGCCTCTCACCGCTGCGGCCCCTCCCGCTGCGGAGCACAGGCTCCGGACGCGCAGGGCCAGCGGCCATGGCTCACGGGCCCAGCCGCTCCGCTACATGCGGGATCCTCCCGGACCGAGGCACGAACCCGTGGACCCTGCATCGGCAGGCGGACTCTCAACCACTGCGCCACCAGGGAAGCCCCATGAATCTTTTTGAATTACGGTTTTCTACGGGTATATGCCCAGTAGTGGGATTGCTGGGTCGTATGGTAATTCTATTTTTAGTTTTTTTTTTTTTACATCTTTATTGGAGTATAACTGCTTTACAATGGTGTGTTAGTTTCTGCTTTATAATAAAGTGAATCAGTTATACATATACATATGTTCCCATACCTCTTCCCTCTTGCGTCTCCCTCCCTCCCACCCTCCCTATCCCACCCCTCCATGCGGTGACAAAGCGCCGACCTGATCTCCCTGTGCTATGCGGCTGCTTCCCACTAGCTATATACCTTACGTTTGGTAGTGTATATATGTCCATGCCTCTCTCTCACTTTGTCACAGCTTACACTTCCCCCTCCCTATATCCTCAAGTCCATTCTCTAGTAGGTCTGTGTCTTTATTCCTGTCTTACCCATAGGTTCTTCATGACATATTTTTTCTTAAATTCCATATATATATATATATATATATGTTAGCATACAGTATTTGTCTTTCTCTTTCTGACTTACTTCACTCTGTATGACAAACTCGAGGTCTATCCACCTCATTACAAATAGCTCAATTTCGTTTCTTTTCATGGCTGACTAATATTCCATTGTATATATGTGCCACATCTTCTTTATCCATTCATCTGATGATGGACACTTAGGTTGTTTCCATCTCTGGGCTATTGTAAATAGAGCTGCAATGAACATTTTGGTACATGACTCTTTTAGAATTATGGTTTTCTCAGGGTATATGCCCAGTAGTGGGATTGCTGGGTCATATGGTAGTTCTATTTGTAGTTTTTTAAGGAACTTCCATACTGTTCTCCATAGTGGCTGAACCAATTCACATTCCCACCAGCAGTGCAAGAGTGTTCCCATTTCTCCACACCCTCTCCAGAATTAATTGTTTCTAGATTTTTTGTTGATGGCCATTCTGACCAGTGTGAGATGATATCTCATTGTAGTTTTGATTTGCATTTCTCTAATGATTAAAGATGTCGAGCATTCTTTCATGTGTTTGTTGGCAATCTGTATATCTTCTTTGGAGAAATGTCTATTTAGGTCTTTTGCCCATTTGTGGATTGGGTTGTTTGTATTTTTGATATTGAGCTGCATGAGCGGCTTGTACATTTTGGAGATGAATCCTTTGTCAGGGACTGCATTTGCAAATATTTATCCCATTCTGAGGGTTGTCTTTTGGTCTTCTTTATGGTTTCCTTTGCTGTGTAAAAGTTTTAAGTTGCATTAGGTCTCATTTGTTTATATTTGTTTTTATTTTCTTTTCTCTAGGAGGTGGGTCAAAAGGATCTTGCTGTGATTTATGTCATAGAGTATTCTGCCTATGTTTTCCTCTAAGATTATGATAGTGCCTGGTCTTACATTTAGGTCTTTAATCCATTTTGAGTATATTTTTGTGTAAGGTGTTAGGGAGTGTTCTAATTTCATACTTTTACATGTACCTGTCCAGTTTTCCCAGCACCACTTATTGAAGAGGCTGTCTTTTCTCCACTATATATTCTTGCATCCTTTATCAAAGATAAGGAGGCTATATGTGCGTGGGTTTATCTCTGGGCTTTCTACCCTGTTCCATTTGTCTATATTTCTGTTTTTGTGCCAGTACCATACTGTCTTGATGAATGTAGATTTGTAGTATAGTCTGAAGACAGGGAGGCTGATTCCTCCAGCTCCATTTTATTTTTCTTTCTCAAGATTGCTTTGGTATTCAGGTTCTTTGTGTTCCCATGTAAATTGTGAAATTTTTTGTTCTAGTTCTGTGAAAAATGCCAGTGGTAGTTTGATAGGGATTGCATTAAATCTGTAGATTGCTTTGGGTAGTAGAATCATTTCCACAATATTGATTCTTCTAATCCAAGAACATTGTATATCTCTCCATCTGTTTGTATCATCTTTAATTTCTTTATTCAGTGTGTTATAATTTTCTGTGTACAGGTATTTTGACTCCTTACATAGGTTTATTCCTAGATATTTTATTCTTTTTGTTGCAATGGTAAATGGGATTGATTTCTTAATTTCACTTTCAGATTTTTCATCATTAGTGTATAGGAATGCAAGAGATTTCTGTGCATTAATTTTGTATCCTGCTACTTTACCAAATTCATTGATTAGCTCTACTAGTTTTCTGCTAGCATCTTTAGGATTCTCTATGTATACTATCATGTGATATTCAAACAGTGACAGCTTTACTTCTTCTTTTCCGTTTTGAATTCCTTTTATTTCTTTTTCTCCTCTGAGAGCTGTGGCTAAAACTTCCAAAACTATGTTGAATAATAGTGGTGAGAGTGGGCAACCTTGTCTTGTTCCTGAACTTAGTGAAAATGGTTTCAGTTTTTCACCATTGAGGACGAAGTTGGCTGTGGGTTTGTCATATATGGCCTTTATTATGTTGAGGAAATTTTCCCTGCTTTCCCTGAGGAAAGCAGGGTTTTATCATAAATGGGGGTTGAATTTTGTCTAAAGCTTTCTCTGCGTCTATTGAGATGATCATATGGTTTTTCTCCTCTTTTTGTTAATATGGTGTATCACATTGATTGATTTGTGTATATTGAAGAATCCTTGCATTCCTGGAATAAACCCCACTTGACCATGCTGTATGATCCTTTTAATGTGCTGCTGGATTCTGTTTGCTAGTATTTTGTTGAGGATTTTTGCATCCATATTCATCAGTGATATTGACCTGTAGTTTTCTTTCTTTGTGACATCCTTGTGTGGTTTTGGTATCAGGGTGATGGTGGTCTCGTAGAATGTGTTTGGGAGTGTTCCTCCCTCTGCTATATTTTGGAAGAGTTTGAGAAGGATAGGTGTTAGCTCTTCTCTAAATGTTTGTTAGTATTCGCCTGTGAAGCCCTCTGATCCTGGGCTTTTGTTTGTTGGAAGATTTTTAATCACAGTTTCAATTTCAGGGCTTGTGATTGGTCTGTTCATATTTTCTATTTCTTCCAGGTTCAGTCTCAGCAGGTTGTGCATATCTAAGAATTTGTCCATTTCTTCCAGGTTGTCCATTTTATTGTCATAGAGTTGCTAGTAGTAATCTCTCATGATCCTTTGTATTTCTGCAGCGTCAGTTGTTCCTTCTCCTTTTTCATTTCTAATTCTATTGATTTGAGTCTTCTCCCTGTTTTTCTTGATGAGTCTGGCTAATGGTTTATCAATTTTGTTTATCTTCACAAAGAACCAGTTTTTAGTTTTATTGATTTTTGATATCGTTTCCTTCATTTCTTTCTCATTTATTTCTGATCTGATCTTTATGATTTCTTTCCTTCTGCTAACTTTTGGTTTTTTTTGTTCTTCTTTCTCCAATTGCTTTAGGTGCAAGGTTAGGTTGTTTATTTGAGATGTTTCCTGTTTCTTAAGGTAGGACTGTATTGCTATAATCTTCACTCTTAGAACTACTTTTGCTGCATCCCATAGGTTTTGGGTCATTGGGTCTCCATTGTTATTTGCTTCTAGGTATTTTTTGATTGCCTCTTTGATTTCTTCAGTGATCACTTTGTTATTAAGTAGTGTATTTTTTAGCCTCCTTGTGTTTGTATTTTTTACAGATCTTTTCCTGTAATTGATATCTAATCTCATAGTGTTGTAGTCAGAAAAGATAATTGATACAATTTCAATTTTCTTAAATTTACCAAGGCTTGATTTGTGACCCAAGATATGATCTATCCTGGAGAATGTTCCATGAGCACTTGAGAAAAATATGTATTCTGTTGTTTTTGGATGGAATGTACTGTAAATATCAATTAAGTCCATCTTGTTTAATGTATCATTTAAAGCTTTTGTTTACTTATTTATTTTCATTTTGGATGATCTGTCCATTGGTGAAAGTGGTGTGTTAATGTCCCCTACTATGATTATGCTAATGTCTTTTATGGCTGTTAGTATTTGCCTTATGTATTGAGGTGCTCCTATGTTGGGTGCATTAATATTTACAATTGTTATATCTTCTCCTTGGATCGATCCCGTAATCATTATGTAGTGTCCTTCTTTATCTCTTTTAATAGTCTTTTTTTAAAGTCTATTTTGTCTGATATGATAATTGCTATTCCAGCTTTCTTTTGATTTCCATTTGCATGGAATATCATTTTCCATCCCCTCACTTTCTGTCTCTATGTGTCCCTAAGTCTGAAGTCGGTCTCTTGTAGACAGCATATATGTGGGTCTTGTTTTTGTATCCTTTCACCCAGTCTCTGTCTTTTGGTGTGAGTATTTAATCCATTTACCTTTAAGGTAATAATTGATATATATGTTCCTATTCCCATTTTATAATTGTTTTGTGTTTGTAATTGTAGGCCTTTCCCTTCTCTTGTGTTTCTTGACTAGAGAAGTTCCTTTAGCATTTGTTGTAAAGCTGGTTTGGTGGTGCTGAACTCTCTCAGCTTTTGTTTGTCTGTAAGTGTTTTAATTTCTCCATCAAATCTGAATGAGATCATTGCTGGGTAGAGTATTCTTGGTTGTAGGTTTTTCTCCTTCATCACTTAAGTATGTTTTGCCACTCCCTTCTGGCTTGCAGAGTTTCTGCTGAAAGATCAGCTGTTACCCTTATGGGGATTCCCTTGTGTGTTATTTGTTGTTTTTGCTTTGCTGCTTTTAATATGTTTTCTTTGTCTTTAATTTTTGTTAATTTGCTTAGTATGTGTCTTGGCGTGTTTCTCCTTGGATTTATCCTGTATGGGTCTCTCTGTGCTTTCTGGACTTGATTATTTCCTTTCCCATATTAGGGAAGTTTTCAACTATAATCTCTTCAAATATTTTCTCAGTCCCTTTCTTTTTCTCTTCTTTTTCTGGCAACCCTATAATTTGAATGTTGGTGTGTTTAATGTTGTCCTAGTGGTCTCTGAGTCTGTCCTCAGTTCTTTACAGTCTTTTTCATTTATTCTCCTCTGCAGTAATTATTTCTACTATTTTATCTTCCAGGTTACTTATCTGTTCTTTTGCCTCATTTATTCTGTTATTGATCCCTTCTAGAGTATTTTTAATTTCATTTATTGTGTTGTTCATCGTTGCTTGTTTCCTCTTTAGTTCTTCTAGGTCCTTGTTAAATGTTTCTTGCATTTTCTCACTTCTGTTTGCAAGATTTTGGATCATCTTTACTATCATTATTCTGAATTCTTTTTCAGGTAGACTGCCTATTTCCTCTTCATTTGTTACGTCTGGTGGGTTTTTACCTTACTCCTTCATCTGCTGTGTATTTTTCTGTCCTCTCATTTTGCTTATCCCACTGTGTTTGGGGTCTCCTGTTTTCATTCTGCAGGTTCGTAGTTCCCATTGTTTTTGGTGTCTGTCCCCAGTGGCTAAGGTTTTTTCAATGTGTTGTGTAGACTTTCTGTTGGAGGGGACTAGTGCCTGTGTTCTCTTGGCTGAGGTAAGATCTTGTCTTTCTGGTGGGCAGGTCCACGTCTGGTGGTGTATTTTGTGGTATCTGTGGCCTTATTATGATTTTAGGCAGCCTCTCTGCTATGGGTGGGGTTGTGTTCCTTTCTTTCTAGTTGTTTTGCATAGGGTGTCCAGCACTGTAGCTTGCTGGTCGTTGAGTGAAGCTGCGTCTTGGTCTTGAGATGGAGATCTCTGGGAGATTTTCACCATTTGATATTATGTGGAACTGGGAGGTCTCTTGTGGATCAGTGTCCTAAAGTTGGCTCTCCCACCTCAGAGGCACAGCACTGACTCCTGGCTGGAGCACCAAGATCCTTTCATCCACATGGCTCAGAAGAAAAGGGAGAAAAAATAGAAAGAAAGAAGAAAGAAAGAAAGAAAGAAAGAAAGAAAGAAAGAAAGAAAGAAAGAAAGAAAGAAAGAAAGAAAGAAAGAAAGAAAGAGGATAAAATAGAATAAAATAAAGTTATTAAAATAAAAAGTAATTATTAAGAATTTTTTTTAAAAAAAATAAAAAATGAATAAATAAAATGGATGGACAGAACCCTCAGACAAATGGTGAAAGCAAAGTTTTGCAGACAAAATCTCACAGAGAAGCATACATGTACACCCTTACAAAAAGTGGAAAAAGGGAAAAAATAATATATCTTGCTCTCAAAGTCCATCTCCTCAATTTGGGATGATTCGTTGTCTAATCAGGTTTTCCACAGTTGCAGGGTACATCAAGTTGATTGTGGAGATTTAATCTGCTGCTCCTGAGGCTGCTGGGATAAATTTCCCTTTCTCTTCTTTTTTCGTACAGCTCTCGGGTTTCAGCTTTGGATTTGGCCCTGCCTCTCCATGTAGGTCACCTGAGGGCGTCTGTTCTTCCCTCAGACAGGAAGGGGTTAAAGGAGCAACTGATTTGTGGGCTCTGGCTCACTGAGGTTGGTGGAAAGGAGGGGTACAGATGCGGGGCGAACCTGTGGCCGCAGAGGCTGGCATGATGTTGCAACAGCCTGAGGCGTGCTGTGTGTTCTCCTGGGGAAGTTGTCCCTGGATCACGGGACCCTGGCAGTAGCGTGCTACACAGGCTCCCAGGAGGAGTGGTGTGGATAGTGACCTGTGCTCGCTCACAGGCTTCTTGATGGTGACAGCAGCAGCCTTAGCATCTCATCTCCGTCTCTGTGGTCCGCACTGTTAGCTGCGGATTGCGCCCGTCTCTGGAGCTCCTTTAAGCAGTGCTCTTAATCCCCTCTCCTCATGCACCAGGAAACAAAGAGGGAAGAAAAAGTCTCTTGCCTCTTTGGCAGGTCCAGACATTTTCCTGGACTCCCTCCTGGCTAGCTGTGGTGCACTAACCTCTTCAGGCTGTGTTCACACCGCCAACCCTCATCCTCTCCCTGCGATCCGACCAAAGCCCGAGCCTCAGCTCCCAGCCCCCACCTGCCCTGGCGGGTGAGCAGACAAGCCTCTCGGGCTGGTGCTGTTTGGCACCAATCCTCTGTGCAGGAATCTCTCCACTTTGCCCTCTGCACCGCTGTTGCTGTGCTCTCCTGCATGTATCTGAAGCTTCCCCCCTCCGCCACCCACAGTCTCTGGCCACGATGGGGCTTCCTAGTGTGTGGAAACCTTTCCTCCTTCACAGCTCCCTCCCACTGGTGCAGGTACCATGCCTATTCTTTTGTCTCTGTTTTTTCTTTTTTCTTTTGTCCTACCCAGGTACGTGGGGAGTTTCTTGCCTTTTGGGAGGTCTGAAGTCTTTTGATAGCATTCAGTGGGTGTTCTATAGGAGCAGTTCCACGTGTAGATGTTTTTCTGATATATCTGTGGGGAGGAATGTGATCTCCGCATCTTACTCTTCTGCCATCTTCCACCACCTTAGGTCTTTTGTTTAATCAAAGACATGCTCAACACTTGCCACACATGGAGCCTTATACTGTCATTAGCACTGAGTACAGATTGAGCTTCTAACCCTCTCTAGATCTGAAGTTGAACTTGGCTATAGTCTGAGCTCCTAATCATGACTAGAGAGTGACCTGTACCAGACCACAAACTGATCCTTAAACCCAGCCATAGATAAAGTTCTTGTCCTCTTAGTACAGACTAAATCTTAACTTCAGTCATATACTAAACTTCTAATACTAAATGTAGTGTTACCATATTCCTGACCACATTATCTTCCATGCATTCATTCATTGAATTAACACTTACTGGAGCCTTACTGGGTGCAGGAGAAATTTTAGAAATTATAGAAAGAGTGGGGAATAATACTTTTTCATACCCTAAAAAAAAAACTTGGGCTAATAGGATAGATAAGTAAACCAGTAATTATAATCCCAGTTTTAACTGTTAAATCGGAGCTTTAAAAATGTGCCATGGAAGTGTAGAATAGGGTACCTAATCTAAAGTTTGGATGGTCAAGGATTGTTTCCCAGAGTAGGTGATAGCTGAGATCTAAATCAGTAGTTCTCAAACTTTAACATGCATCAGAATCACCTGGAAAGTCTGTTAAATCATAGATTTCTGGGAATATCCCCAGATCTTCTGATTCAGTAGGTCTGGGATAGGGTTCAAGAATTTTCTTATTCAAACAATTTCCTAGGTGATTCTGATGTTGCTGGATCAGGATCTACACCTTAAGAACCACTAATCTAAAAAATGAGAAGTAAGTATACAGGTAAATTGGTAAATTGATAGTGTGGAAGAAAAGAAGAAATTTGATGTTGAGGAATGGGTTCTAAAAAGATCAAGTAAGTAGAATCAACAGGATTTGATTAATTGGATATGGAAGGTGAGAAGGAGGATTCTTGAATGACAGCCAGATATTTGGAGGAAAATCCTGGAATGATTCCCACATTTTTGGCCTGGACAACCAGATATATGGTAATGTCATTCACCACTATAGGGAACATGGGCAGAAACTGATTTGGGATGGGGAAGAATGGATGATGGTGAGTTCACATTGGAATTTCTTGAATTTGTGATGTCTGTAAGACAACGAAATAGAGATATCTAATAGACATAAAGGTCCAAAGCTCAAAAGAAATGTAGGATCTGAAGGAATAGGTGTGAAAGACATCAACATTTAAGTAGTAATTGAAGGCAAAGAAATAAGCACAGTCACCCTGGAAGAGTATATTCATTGGGACAGTAGGAATCCTAGAATGATACCCTGAGGAAAACCAACTTTTAAGGGAGGTACTAATTGAAAGGTAAGCGTGAGAAAAAGTGAGCAAGATGTTAAAAGAAAAACCATGATAAGATTGTATCGAAAATGTTTAAAAGATCATTTCAAAAATGAAGAGGTCAACAGTTTCAGCTTCCTCAGAGGGATTAAATGAGATAACATAAAATTTCCCATTGGATATAGCAACAGAGGAATGGCTGGTGCTTTTCATAAATTGGTGGGAAAAGAAGCCAGATTATAATGGAATAAAGAGTAATTGGGAGAGTTGGGAGTAGAAACAGTGAGTGTGGATTGATTTTAAGACTTAAGAAGAGCAATTTCAGGTGACGAGATGGTCTGGGGTTTGACCAGGGGCTAAAGTAAAGTGGAAGTGAAAGTTAATGGAATTGAGATCAAGGGACTGAAAGGCTAGAGTGTTGGATGAGTCATACATATAGACTTCAAAGTTACTCAGAAGAGTGGTAGAGATTGGGGTGGAAAGGAAGATGGTGATCCAGGTACTAAAATCATCAATAAATGAGTAAAAGGAGAAAGGAGATACATTGGAAGCAGGGAAAACATTTAGAAGGTTGTTGTACATACAAGTGATGATGATGACTTTAACAAAAATGGTAGGAAATGAGGATTGAGAGAATTAGTTGGGTTTGAGGGATGTTAATGGATAATCAATAGGACACGATGATTGTACAGGTGTTAGGGGATAAGAGAGAGTTAAGGATTACAAACTGATTTTTTGGATTAAGCACCTAGATGGTGGTACCACTCACAAAAGAAGATAAAAAAGCACGAAGTATGGGGTGTTTTTGTTTGTTTATTTAGAGGGGGAAGATATTAAGTTTATTTATTTATTTTATTATTATTTTTTTGCAGTACACAGACCTCTCACTGTTGTGGCCTCTCCTGTTGTGGAGCACAGGCTCTGGATGCGTAGATTCAGCGGCCATGGCTCACGGGCCCAGCCGCTCAACAGCATGTGAGATCTTCCTGGACTGGGGCACGAACGTGTGTCCCCTGCATCAGCAGGCGGACTCTCAACTACTGTGTCACCAGAGAAGCCCATTAAGTTTTTTTTTTGATTGTCTTGAATATAAGGTACCTGTAAGACATCCAGGTGGAAAAGAGAGCACTGAAAAGAATAGGAGGTTGGGCTTCCCTGGTGGTGCAGTGGTTGAGAGTCCGCCTGCCGATGCAGGGGATGCAGGTTTGTGCCCTGGTCCGGGAAGATCCCACATGCCGCGGAGCAGCTGGGCCCGTGAGCCATGGCTGCTGAGCCTGTGCGTCCGGAGCTTGTGCTCCACAATGGGAGAGGCCACAACAGTGAGAGGCCTGCATACCGCAAAAAAAAAAAAAAAAAAAAAAATAGGAGGCTGTACTCAATTTGAGTATGGGTTTGTAATTTGGAAGAAATATCTGTAAAAATGTGGAGTTTTAACAGTCACCAGTAACTACAATAAATGATAGTTGAAATCATGGTCATATGTGAGATCACCTAGTGAGATAGTGTGTAAAGCGACAATAACATTGAGCTGAGAATGGAACTTTGCAAATACCATTATTTAATAGGAGGTGATATACCTTAAATAATTTATAGATTTGAAGCAGTTCTAATCAAAAGCACAATTGGACATTTTTATACTTAAATGAAATGATTGTATATAAAGTTCATTTGGAAGAATAAGGAATGCCTGGACAAGAAGATCCAAGAAGTATTTTAAAAGATGAATGAGATGAATGGACCTAGAGAATATAATACATAGTGAAGTCAGTCAGACAGAGAAAGACAAATACTATATGATAACACTTATATGTGGAAATTAAAAAAATAATACAATAATATAAAATGAGTCTATATACAAAGCAGAATCAGACTCACAGACATAGAAAACAAACTTATGGTTACCAAAGGGGAGAGGAAAGGAAGAAGGGACAAATTAGGAGTATGGAATTAACAGATACAAACTACTATACATAAAATAGATAAACAACAAAGATATACTGCATAACACAGGGATTTATATTCAATATCTGTGATAACCTATAATGGAATATAATCAGAAAAAAACCTGAATCATTATGCTGTACACCTGAAACTAACACAATATTGTAAATCAACTACTCTTTAATAAAAAAGATTAATGAGAGAAGACTAGCACAACCCAATATTACAGCATATTATAAAGGTACAATAATTAAAGCAGCATGGTACTGTTAAAAAATAATTAATAGGACAAAAAAATCCCTGAAACAGACTCAAAGTTCTACCTTTGTCAACAGCTGTGGGAATACAATTATTCCAATACTAGCCCACATTTCTTCTTTCTACCTCCCTCCTTAGGTCTCCTCACTAAGGAAATGTTATTAACCTGATTAGTCAGAACCCAGGATATTTGTTGGACAATGCCTTACTAGTGGGCAGGGTTACTCTTTCTCTCATCTCAGCACTCTCTATTTCACTCTTCCATGTGGTAAGTTGATCTGTGCCTGCAAATGGGTAAACTGGTTATATGAGTTAAGACTCATATAACTGGTTTTCTGTGTTATGTCTGCACTGCAGATCAAGCTATCTGTTTCAAGGGGCTGGAATGAGGAAGCTTTGTTTAGGACTTTAAGTCAAAGTTTTTCAGAAGCCTCAAGGAGAGGAGTAATTAATAAAAGTCAGACATTCTTGTGGTCCTGTATTAATATTATCACAAGCGCATAGAAATCTTGCCTCTTGCCTCTAATGCTGAGTGTATATAAAAGTTTAATATTAGAAAAATCTAGCATTTCAGTGGCAGAAAGGAAAAATTGATCAATACAGTCAGCCCTCCATATCCACTGGTTCAACCAACTACATCCATGGATTCAACCAACTACAGACTGAAAATATAGTTGATCCTTGAACAACATGGATTTGAACTGCACAGGTCCTCTTATATACAGATTTTTTCAATAAATATGTACTAAAGTACTACCCAGTCTGTGGTTGGTTGAATCCACAGATGAGGAACCATGAATATGGAGAGCCAACCATAAAGTTATATGTGGATTTTCATTTTTTATATAATTTTTAAAACATATTTATTTATTTATTTGGTTGCACCAGGTCTTAGTTGCAGCAAGCGGGCTCCTTAGTTGTGGATTGTGGGCTCCTTAGTTGTGGCATGCATACTCTTATTTGCAGCATGCATGTGGGATCTAGTTCCTTGACAACGGATCAAACCTGGGCCCCCTGCATTGAGAGCACAGAGTCTTAACCATTGCACCACCAGGGAAGTCCTTATATGTGGATTTTCAGTTGTGTGGAAGGTTGGCATCCTTAACCCTGTGTTGTTCATGGGTCAACTGTATTCAGAAAAAAATTCCAGAAAGTTTCAAAAACCAAAACTTTAATTTGCCATGGGCCAGGAACTATTTACATAGCATTTACATTGTATTTACAACTATTTACATAGTATTTACATTGTATTAGATATTAAAAGTAATCTAGAGATGATTTAATGTATATGAGAGGATGTGTGTAGATTATATGCAAATAGTGTACCATTTATATAAGAGACTTAAGCATGGATTTTTGTATCTATGGTGGTTCCTGGAACCAATCCCCCATGGATACCGAGAGAGGACTATATGGCTTTAGGACAAGTTGTCTCTTGCCAAAAACAAAATTAGATCTCTGTTTATTACCATATGCTAAAATAAATTACAAACAGATTAAAGGTAAAATAGTTTAAAAATAAAAGAATTAAAAGAAAATATATCTGAATTCTGGGTGGAGATAGATTTTTCTAAGTTTGAGACCCTAAAAAGATGTTTAACACATAAGATATTGTTACTACAGGTAGGAAACTTATTTTTTTTAAAGAGTAGCAAAAGAAAAATGAGTATATAGACAGGAAATTTATGAAGGAAGAAATACAAATGTCTAATAAAAAAAATTGGGGGGTCACTAATAAATATTGCAGTGCGAATTGGTTAGTAAAACCAATGTGACCTCTGCCTTCATAAATTTTACAGTCTAGGGGAGAAAGCAGGTAGTAAGTGAGAAACCAATAGATACATACATATTTACAAAATTTGGTAAGTTCTATGAAGGAAGCAGAAGAAGATAATGTGACAGGGTGGAGGGAGAAGTGTATAAATCTTCCTGAGGCCATGACGTTTAATTTGAGACCTGATGGATATAAGGAGATAGGGAGACAACTATGAAAAGAGTATTTGAGGAAGGGGAGAAAATTCCAAGAAAAAGGAACAGCAAGGGTAAGGACCCTGAAGCAAGAGTGTATTCGTTCTGATCAAGAAGAGCAAGACTGCTAGTATTCTGGAATTGAGTAGGCCACAGGGAGAAGGGTAGGCGAAAAGGTCAGAAAGTTAAAAGTGGAAGAAGAGCAGGAAGCAGATTATGTTGGGTCTTACAGGCCATAATAGGAACTTTGAGTGGATTGGGAAACCATTGGAAGATTTTAAGCAGAGGAGCGACATGATCTGACTTACATTTTAACAGGATCAATCCGATTGCTGTGTTGAGGAGAGATTATAAGTAGGCAAGGGAGGAATTAGGGAGATGATCTAGGAAGCAATGCAGTAATTCTGTTTAGAGATGATGAGATGATGGTAGCTTGGAAGTGATGAGCAGTGGTCATATTTAGGATGGGTTTTTAAGGTAGATCCAATGAGATATTTTGATGGTCTAGATGTGAGATGGGAGGGGGAAAGCAGAAAAAGATGATTTCAAGGTTTTTGGTCTGGACCAATGGAAATAGTTGTCATTCAATGAAATGGAGAAGTTTGAAATAAAGTTTAAGATGTGGAAATATCAAGTAGTTATTTGGCTACACGTGTAGCCAAATTAGAGAAGAGGTGTGAACTCGAGATAGAAATTTAAGGGTCATCAGCATGTAGATGATATTTAAAGATATAATATGCATGAGATCACTTAGGGAGTGAGTTAGACAATAAAGAGTGACCGAGATAATTAGATTAATCCAGGTATGAAATGATGGCAGCTCAGGCCAGCCAAATACAGTGAAAGGAGTAAGAAGTGTTCTGATTCTGGGGTTTCTAGATAGATTGGGGTTTCTAGATAGATTTTTCTTTTTGATTTTCAAGAGTTTCTATATTTTACATATTAGTTCCTTGTCTGTTTTATACATTGCAGGTATCTTTTCCCAATTTGTCATTCATCTGTTCATTTTGTTCATGGTGTTGTTTGTTGAACAGAACATCATTTGTAATCAAATTTTGGCCTCATGATTTGTGCTTTTTAAGTTTTGTTTATAAGGTCCTTTTCACCTCTGGTCACAAGGATATTGGGCTATATTATCTTCTATTTATAATTTTGTCACATTCAGATATTTAATAATGCCAGAATCTACCTTTCTATGTGCCATTAGCTAGGGATCCATTTAATTTTTTTCTCCATATAGTGAGCAAGTTTTCTCAATACCATGTCTTAAACAACTCAGCTCTTCCCCATTTTACTTGTTTTTGCCACCTTTATAGTTTACTTTCTTTTTTTATGAATTTTTATTGGAGTATGGTTGCTTTACAACATTGTGTTAGCCTCCACTGCACAACAAAATGAATCAGCCATACACATACAGATATCCCCTCCCTTTTAGCCTTCCCTCCCATTTAGGTTACTACAGTGCATTAGATAGAGTTCCCTGTGCTATATTGTATGTTCCCATCAGTTGTCTTTTTTATACATAATATCAATAACGTATATGTGTCAGTCCCAGTCTTCCAATTCCTCCCACCCCACCCCTTTCCCCCTTGGTATCCATACATTTGTTCTCTATGTCTGTGTCTCTATTTCTGCTTTGCAAATAATATCATCTATACCATTTTTCTAGATTCCACATATATGCAAGCATATATCACATATTATTATATGATATTTGCTTTCCTCTTTCTGACTTACTTCACTCTGTATGGCACTCTCTAGGTCCATCCACATCTCTACAAATGACCCAATTTCATTCCTTTCTATGGCTGAGTAATATTCCATTGTATATAGGTACCACATCTTCTTTATCCATTCCTCTGTTGATGGACATTCATTGTTTACTTTCTTTAAATAAATAGATCTGACTCCAAGTTTTTATTCTGCTGTATTTGTATGTTATTATGTTATTGCAAAAATATCATACTATTTTTATTATTATAAGTTTGAAATTTGTCTTAATATTTGGAGGATAGGCCTCCTTTGTTCAAGATTGACTGAAGTGTGTGTTATTTTTTCATATAAATTTTAGAGTAAGTTTATCAAGTTCAACAACAAAATCCAACTATGATTTTGATTTGTATTGTGTTGAATTTATAGATTATTTTAGAGAAAATTGGCATTTTTATATTATTCACTTGTTGGAATAACTTTCCGTTTATTCAGATAGTCTTCTCTGTGAAGACACATAACACTTTTTTCATAGTGTTATGAAATTTTCCCCATTAAGGTTTTACATATGCCTAATTAAGTTAATCTGTAGATGTTTTATTGCTTTTGTTGCTAATTTTAAATTATATTTCTAATTGATTATTGCTAATGTAGTTAAATGCTATTGATTTTTATAATTTAATCTTTTATCTGGTAGGCTTCCTGAATTTCCTTATTAATTCTGTAGTTTGTTGATTCTGCAAAAAATGAATATTTTATCCTTCTACTCATTATTTCCTTTTTGACATATGTGTTTGCCAGGATCTCTAATATTAGTGATAGTGGTGGTAACCTTTAGCTTTTTCCTAATCTCAAGGGGGATACAACTAACTTTTCTCACCCTTTGCTATGGATCTTTTTTGGAGGAAGATGATAAATTTATTTAAATTTTAGTCAATGTAAATGACTAAAACCTTTAATAGAAGGATCATTTTAAAACCACTTTGAAGGATCATTTTAAAACCACTTTCCAAGATGGTTATACCAGACATGCCCTAATCCCCAAACCATATTAAATGATATAGGTTCTGATAAGCTTGGAATTTGTACACCTCCCCCTCTTCCCCAAATAAATTTAAAGGTTTTATAATACATACTCCCACATGGCGTACAAATTTTCCTGTATTCAGTAAATTTCTTCTTAGTAGAGAGGAAAAACCTAACCCAATTATGAGACCAATCACACCACTGTTGAAAAACTGTACTTACTACTTCAGAATACTGGCATGAACAACTTGTATTTTAACCTAAGATCTTTATTAAATCCTAGTTTAGTGTCTGTATTATAAGTTAGAGTGTTGGTTAACTTGTGGTGAAATGAGGATTATGCAAGTAATAATGCAGCATAATATTTTACTACTATAAAAACAAGTATCATGTAGTTAGAGTTGTAAATGTACACACACCTTAAAAATGTTTTCCCACATATCTATGTAAAACATGTAATTTAAAAATACTTACACCATAATATATAAATAGTTGTTATAAATACACATAGCACATTCTACAGACACCATATATATTTTTTAAAGAGACTGTAAATTATACATGGAAAAATTACACCCTTGGAAAAGCTTATATTCTAATAGTGTTAAACATCTAGATTAAATAATAAATTGTATTTCAGAAGCATGCTATATTACATGTATATCAATTCTATTACCTTGAGTGCTCACCAACAAATCATTAACATATAGAGACATTCATCACAAGAATCAAGAACTATCATCTATCTCTTCCGCATATTAACAGGTGGTCAACTCCAAATCAACAATGCTCACATACTTATGTCTGTAAACAACTATCTTAAGTGAAAGATGGGCTGAGTTAAGTACAGCTACAACATATTATGAACAATTCATTACAAAAAGATCGCAAGTTAAAACCAGAACACTTTACAAAGTTGATCACAAAACATCATAAAAACTGTCTTCAGTAAAACTCTGTAACAGATTGGTCAACTGGATATATCTGGATATGATAGAGACTTCTTATTGAATATGCACACAAGTTAGGATTTTGAGAAAAAAACAACCATCAGGTCTGCTTCACCAGGCTCCTGAAAGGTACCCATCACTGCATTACAGAACCTCAAGTCTGTTTTGAAGCCCCAGACAACAGATTTCCCAGAGACACTGTTCATCTACGGTAATGACAACAGCAATCTTGGATTTGCATGATGAGGCTTCTTTTTTATTGAAGTATAATTGCCATTTGACATTATATTCATTTCAGATGTACAATATAATAATTCAATAATTGTATACATTATGAAATGATCACCGTAATAAGTGTAGTTAATATCCGTCACCATGCATAGTTACAATTTTTTTCTTGTGATGAGAACTTTGAACGTCTACTCTCATAACAACTTTCAAATATGCAATACAGTATTATAAACTATAGTCACCATGTTTTACATTGCATCCCCATGACATTTATTTTACAACTGGAAGTTTGTACCTTTTGACTGCCTTTACCCATTTTGCCCAACTCCTAACCCATGCCTCTGGCAACCACCAATCTGCTCTCTGTATCTATGACCTTGGGTTTTTTGTTGTTTATTTTTTGCTTGTTTTTTTTCTAATTTAAGATATAAGTGAGAACATATGGTATTGAACTTTTTCTGACTTATTTCACTTAGCATAATGCCCTAACGGTCCATTCATTTGTCACAAATGGAAGGATTTTATTTTTTTATGGCTGAATAGAAATCCATTTTGTGCGTGTGTGTGTGTGTGTGTGTGTGTGTGTGTATACACACACATGTATATATCACATCAACTTTATCCACTGAAAGACACTCAGGTTGTTCCCATGTCTTGGATATTGTAAATAATGCTGAAATAAATGTGGGAGTGCATATATCTTTTTGAATTAGGGGTTTTGTTTTCTCTGGATAAACACCCAGAATTGGAATTGCTTGATCATATGGTAGTTCTATTTTTAATTTTTTGAGGAACTGCCATACTATTTTCCATATGGCTGCACCAATTTACATTTCCATCAACAATGCACAAGGGTTCCCTTTTTCCCACATCCTTGCCAACACTTATTTCTTGCCTTTTTGATAATAGCCATTCTAATGGATATGAGTTGCTAACATGGTTTTGATTTGCATTTCCCTAATAATTAATGATGTTGAGCATCTTTTCAGGTACCTGTTGGCCATTTTGATGTCTTCTTTGGAAAAATGACTATTCAGATCCTCTGCCCATTTTTTAGTCAGGTTGTTCATTTTTCTGAATGTTGAGTTGTATGAGTTCTTTGTATATGTTGTATATTAATCCCTTATTGGATCTACTGTTTGCAAATATATTCTCCTATTCAGTAGGTGGCTTTTTCGAAAAATGGGTTTTTTATTCAAAAGCTTTTTAGTTTTATGTAGTCCCATTTGCTTATTTTTTTGTTGTTGCTTTTGCCTGATGAAACAGATCCAAAAAATGTTAAGACCAACATCAAAGAGTGTAGTACCTATGTTTTCTTCTAGGATTTTTATGGTTTCAGGTCTTACATTTAAGTCTATATCCATTTTGAGTTTATTTTTGTATATGGTGTGAAAAGTAGTTTAGTTAGATTCTTTTACATGTAGCTGTCCAGTTCTCCCAACACCGTTTATTGAAGAGGCTGTCTTTTCACCATTGTATATTCTTGTCTCCTTTGTTGTAGATCAATTGCCCATATAAGTGTGGATTTATTTCTGGGCTGTCTATTCTATTTCATTGATCTATGTATCTGTTTTTATGCCAGTACCATAATGTTTTGATTACTGTAGTTGTGTAATATAATTTGAAACCAGGGAGCATGATGCCTCCAGCTTTGTTTTTCTTTCTTAAGATTGCTTTGGCTATTCAGATTCTTTTGTGATTCTGAACAAATTTTAGAATTGTTCTATTTCTGTGAAAAATGCCATTGAAATTTTGATAGCAATTGCATTAAATCTGCATATTGCTTTGGGTAGTATGAGCATTATAACAATATTAATTCTTCCCAATCTGTGAAGATCTTTCCATTTATTTGTGTATTCTTCAATTTTTTTCCTCACTGTCTTATGGTTTTTATTTTTCAGGTCGTTCATCTCCTTGGTTAATTTTATTCCTAAGTATTTTATTCTTATTGAGGAATTATAACTGGGAATTATTTTATTAATTTTTCTTTCTGACAGTTTGTTATTAGTGTATGGAAACACAACGGATTTCTGTATGTTGATTTTGTGTCCTGCAACTTTGCTGAGTTTGTTTATTAGTTCTAAAAGTTTTTTGGTGGCGTCTTTAGAGTATTCTATATATAAGATCATGTCATCCTCAAATAGTGGCCGTTTTACTTTTTCCTTTATAGTTTGAGTACCTTTTATTTTTTCTTCTTGCCTAATTGCCCTGGGTAGGACTCAATGCTATGTTGAATAAAAATTGTGAGAGTGGGCATCCTTGTTTTGTTCCTGATCATAAAGGAAAAACTTTCAGCTTTTCATCGTTGAATATGATGTTATATGTGGGCTTGTCATATATGGCCTTTATTATGTTGACTTATATTCCGTCTCTTCTCAGTTTGTTGAGCTTTTTTTATCAGGAATGGATGTTGAATTTTGCAAACGCTTTTTCTGCATTTATTGAGATGATTATATGATTTTTATCTTTCATTGTGTTAATGTGGTGTATAATTATGTTGACTGATTTGTGGATACTGAACCATTCTTGCATCCCTGGAATAAATCTCACTTTATCATAGTGTATGATCCTTTTAATGTATTGTTGATGTTGGTTTGCTAATATTTTGTTGAGGATTTTTGCATCTATGTTCATGATAAACCTATGTTTATCATGTACTTATTGCCATTTTGTTTATTTTCTGGCTGTTTTGTAGTTCCTCTGTTTCTTCTTCTCATGCTCACTTTTGTGGTTTGGTGACTTTCTTTAGTGATATGCTTGGATTCCTTTCTCATTATCTTTTGTGTGTTTACTATAGGTCTTCCTTTGCAGTTACTACAACACATATAACAACCTCTATTTATAACCATCTATTTTAAGTTGATAACAACTTATGTTTGAATGCATTCTCAAACTCTACATTTTTACTCTTCCCCCCCCAAATTATATGTTTTTGATGTCACATTTTATATCTTTTTATTTTGCATATCCCTTAACTAATTATTGTAGTTATTGTTATTTTAACTACTTTTGTCTTTTATCCACCATACTAGTTTTCTTGTTTAGTACTGATGAACTTCTTAAGATTTTTGCTTGTCTGGAAAACTCTTTATCTTACCTGAAGACAGCCCTCCCCTCCACACACAAAGCTAAAACTCCAGGACAAACAAAGAGGCCTCTTTCAAGGAAAGACTGGGGGTTTGTTTCAGTCTGCTCTGTGTGCAGTACCCCAGGGATGGTAGCCTTCCAGGAACTGTCTCTCCAATTGTGACAATCCCATGTGACCCAGGAACACAAGCCCCCCCTAGTCACCAGAGCCAGGCATTTAAGGGGAAACTCCTGGGCTGCAGCCACATAAACCACGGCACCAGATATAAAAACTGGGGCACCAGACATGTATAAAAGCTTCCCTCTGGGAGATACTGGCATTCTGGACAGTAGCAGAGGGCAACAGTGAAGGTGGCACTTACTGAGGGAAAAAAGACTTAGTGCCTGCCAGCTTTATCAAGGCAGAGAGAGAGAGAGAGAGAGGGAGCACAGAGATGGTGCCCACCAATTGGTGGGTAGAGGTGGCGCCCATTGAGAAAAAATAGCTCTTGTCAGCTTTAGCATTTTAGAGCGAGAGTGTGAAAATGGTGTCCACCAGCATCTTCATCCATGGAGATTATCCAAACATGCCCCTGCTCCTCAGGTCAGTGCTTTAAGATTAGCAATGAATTGCTTTGACATAAAGTCTGAGTGCTTTTCGAATGGTTACGTCTGTGCTGGGCCCTGGGGCGAGTGAGTCTGCATATGAGCCATTTAGAAGGTATTTCTTAGTTCACTACATCGCTTTGGATCTCATGAACATGAGCCCCATTGGTTTAAAAAGCCAGATATTTTACAGCTTCATATTTCAGGTTCAGGTATTAAAGGGGGAGGGTGCTGATATGAGGTATGAACACTTTGCTCCTCAGGGAGAAGCTTCGGTTGTGTGAGTTCCCTCCTAATTCTGGATTGTTGAGCTGGGGCGGGATTTATGGTAAGACCATGTCTCAGCCCCTCCTACTGCCTCGATGTGATCCTTTTCTCATTTGCCAATATGAAGGAACCACTCAGCCAGTTTTCAGGTCTCTTTTCAGAGGAAATTTTCCCATAAGTAGATTTAGATTTGGTGTTTTCCTGAAAGGAACTGTGTTCAGAATATTCCTACATTGTGTCTTAGACTGCCTCCTGAGAACCCTGTGATGATGAGGCTTCTTTACCCTCTGGTAAAGAGGGTCGCTTTTTGTGTCTGCTTTAATAGCCAGATGTTTGCAAGCAGTTTTCCAACAGCAGATATAAGCGATCTAGTTGTTGAGAATTCTTTTGGGGCAATCCATTTTCTTTTGGCCAATGTTCAACTCTTAGGCTACTTCTGTATCCTTCACCGTCACTCCCATCAGCATTAAAAAGCTTCAGTAGTTCAGGGAAAAAATTGCTTCTTCAACAGTGACTGAAGTGATCTGTTTTCCATGCTATAAGAATTTTTTTAGCTTTTTAAAGAAAGTATATATTATACATTAATGAATATATTTTACAGTGAAATTAAATTGAAATCATACTCTTTTAAAAAGCCTAAAATGGAAATCAAGGCATTTATCAAATTTCCATGATGCACCAAAATCCTGACTTTCAGAATTCAGCAATCATGATTGTAGATGAGGTCCATTAATCCATGTTTTTAAATAACTAAGGATCTTGTCCATACTTGGAGCAGAATTCTGTGTATAAGTGACAATCATTTCAAATATAAATATTTTAGGGGCCCCAGATATTTTAATTGTTCAGCCATACATGTGTTGTACTTCATCATCTGATAACTTGCATGACTCTCAGCCAAAGAAAAATATGTTACCCATCAGAGTTTAAGGCCTGACCACACAGATCATGGCCTAATCAAGACCCATGGTTCTAACAGAGGGAAGGACTAATACTTCTGTTTTAGAATTTTTTTAATTAAAAATAACTTTATATTTAGTAAAATTCACTCATACTGTAGAATTTCATGGATTTTGAAAATGCATACAGTTGTGTATTCACAACCATAACCGAGATACAGAACAGTTCCATTACCCCAAAACAACTTCTTCAGGCTGCCTCTTTGTAGTCAAGCCTTTCCCCCAATCCCACCACTTTTGTCAACCACTTTCCTTATGTTCTACATCCCTATGGTTTTCCGTTGTACAATGTCATAAAAGTTGAATCATACAGTTTAGCTTTTGACTTCTAGATTCTTTTCACTTAAAAAAAGAATTTGGAGGATAGCAAAATTTGCAGATTAGGGAACACCAGCTTCCTGTTCCTTGACAGCCCATACTTCTAAGAAACAAAGAAAACAACAAACCAAATTCAAATATAACATAGATGTTGGAACTGCCTGACAGGAATTTTTAAATATCTACAATTAATATGTTAAAGGCCCTAATGGAAAAGGTGACAAACATGCAAAATGGGATGATAATTTCAGTGGAGAAATTAAAAACTATAAGAGAGAATCAAATGAAAATGCTAGAAATGAAAAATAGAGAGAGAGAGAGGCTTCTCTGGTCTCTTCAGTAGACTTCACACAACTGAGAAAATGACTACTGACCTTGAAGATAGGTCAGTAAAAATTACCAAAACTGAAACACTAGGAGACAAAAAAGAGGAAAAAGAAACAGAATGAAGCATGTAAGATCTGCGTGATAATATCAAACACTCTAACATAAATGAAATTGAAATCATAAGAGAAGAAAGAGAGATAGGACAAGCAAAAGATTTACAGAAATAATAGCTGAAACTTTTCCAAAATCAACCATAGACATAGAACTACAGAATCAAGAAGCTCTGAGAAGACCAACGGGGATAATTACCAAAAGCAAACAAATAAATACACACACATACACACACATGCACACACACACACTTGCAAACACCCTTAGTCATGCCATGTAAAGTCTACTAAAACCAAAGACAATCAGAAAAATCTTGAAAACAGCCAGAAAAATAGAACAAAAGCACATTACATACAAAGGAACAAAGATAAAACTTATGGCAGATTTCTCATCAGAAACTATAAAAGCAAGAAAGAGTAATGAAACATTTTTAAAGTGCTGAAATAAAAATGCTGTCAATGAAGAATTATATATTCTGTGAAACTAATAAGGAAAAATAAAAACATTCTCAGAAAAAAAGGCTATAAGAATTCATTGCTAGTATATCTATATTACAAGAAATTTTAAAGAAAGCACTTCAGGAAGAACTGACATGACACCAGAAAGCAAGTGGTAACTATACAGTGAAATAAAGAGTGCTGGAAATAGAATAAATAAAGATAATTTTTTTCATTTTTAGTGCTCAAAAGACTGTCTAAAAGAAAACTTTATCAATGTAGTGTATTTTTGTATATGCAAATATAAAATATATGACAAAAAATGCCACAATGATTGGAAGTGATGTATTGGGAATATACAGTTGCAAAGATCTCTTTCTAGATAGTAACCAATATAATATTATTTGAAGATAGATTCTAATATATGTTATAAATTCTAGAGCAATAAGTAAAATTATTTTTAAAGGGGTAGAGTGAATTAATAATAGAGAAAAAATGGAATCACATAAAATGCTCAATTAATGCAAAAGAAAGCAAGAAAGAAGGAAAAAACAAAAAGAAATAGAAAAATAGAAAAAAAAATCTACCAATATGATAGATTTTATTTCAACAATAGCAATAATAATTTTAAATTTAAACAAACATAAATACACCAATAAAAACAGATGTATATTGTGATACTGGATTTTAGAAGATTACCCAACTATATGTTATATAAAATAAATTCACTGTAAACGTAAAGGCAAAAATAGGATAAAAGTGAAAGAATGGACAAAGATGTACCATGTAAACTCTAACATGGCTAATACTACTGTCAGGGAAAGTACACTTTAGACTAAGGAATCTACCAAGGATAAGAAAGATATTACAATATAATAAAGAGATCAATTCTCAAAAATAAAATAAAAACTGTCCTAAATATGCACACATTGAACAACAGAACTCCAACATACATGAAATCAAAAACTGATAGTATTGAAAGGTAATTTGTATATTTCTAGGAATTTGTGTATTTCATCTAGGTTATATAATTGGTGGATATATAATTGTTTTGGTGTTTTCTTATAATCCTTTTTATTTCTGTGAGGTTGGTAAAATATCCCTACATTCACTTGTGATTTTAGTTTTTTTATTTCTGATTTTTTTATTGAAGTATAATTGATTTACAATATTGTACAGAAAAGTGATTCAGTTATATATAGATAGATAGCTATAGATATATTTCCCTGTGCTATACAGTAAACCCTTGTTCATAATCTATTTTATGTACAGTAGCTTGCATCTGTTAATACCATACTCCAAATTTATCACTTCCCCTCTCCCTTTCCCCTTTGTAACCATAAGTTTGTTTTCTATATCTGTGAGTCTATTTCTGTTTTGTATATAGATTCATTTGTATTATATTTTAGATTCCACATATAAATGACATCATATAGTATTTGTCTTTCTCTGTCTGACTTACTTCACTGAGTGTAATATTCTCTAGTCCATCCATGTTTTTCCAAATGACAATATTTCATTCTTTTTTATGGCTGAGTAATATTCCATTGTATATCTATACCACATCTTCTTAAACCAATCATCTGTGATGGGCAATTTGGTGTTTTCTATGTCTTGGCTACTATAAATAATGCTACTATGAATGTTGGGGTGAACATATCTTTTGAAGTAGAATTTTCACCTTTTCTGAATATATGCCCAGCATCATGTTGTAGCTCCATTTTTAGTTTTCTAAGGAAACTACTGTTTTCCATAGAGAGAGAACCAATTTACATTGCCACCAACAGTGTACAAGGGTTCCCTTTTCTCTGCACCCTCTCCAGAATTGGTTGTTTGTAGACTTTTTGATGGTAGCCATTCTGACCAGTGTGTGGTGATACCTCATTGTGATTTTGATTTGCACTTCAGTAATGATTAACGATGTTGAGCATCTTTTCATGTGACTGTTGGCCATCTGTATGTCTACTTTGGAGAAATGTCTATTTGGGTCTTCTGCCCATTTTTTGATTGCGTTCTTTCTTTTTTCAATATTGCATTGTATGAACTGTTTATATATTTTGGATATTAATCTCTTGTTTGTTCCATTGTTTGCAAATATTTCCTCCCATTCCACAGGTTGTCTTATTGTTTTATTGATGGTTTCCTTTGCTGTGCAAAAGCTTTTAGATTTTATTAGGTACCATTTGTTTATTTTTGCTTTTATTACTTTTGCCTTGGGAGACCGAACTAAGAAAATATTGCTATGATTTATGTCAGAGAATGTTTTGTCTCTGTTCTCTTCTAGGAGTTTTATGCTTTCATGTCTTAGATCTAAGTCTTTAAACCAGTTTGAGTAATTTTTGAATATGGTATGAGGAAGTGTTCGAGTGTTATATTTTCATTGATTTACATGTGGCCATCTGGCTTTCCCAACACCACTAGTTGAAGAGACTTCTTTCTTTCCATTGTACAGTCTTGATTCCTTTGTTAAAGATTAATTGACTGTAGGTGTGTGGGTTTATTTCTTGACTCTCTATTCTGTTCCATCGATCCATATGTCTGTTTTTGTGCCAATACCATGCTGTTTTGATAACTGTAGCTTTGTAGTATTGTCTGAAGTCTGGAAGTATAGCTTTGTTCTTTTTTATTAGGATTGTTTTGAAATTTTTGGGTCTTTTTTCGTTCCATATAAATTTTAAGATTATTTTTTCTAGTTCTGTGAAAAATATCATGGGTGTTTTGATAGGGATTGCATTAAATCTGTAGATTGCTTTGGGTAGTATGGACATTTTAACAATATTAATTCTTCCAATCTAAAAGCATGGGATATCTTTCAATTTCCTTGAATTATCTCCAATTACTGTTTTCAATGTTTTATAACTTTTAGTGTATAGGTCTTTCGCTTCCTTGGTTAAGTTTATTCCTAGGTATTTTTTGACACCATTTTAAACAGGATTACTTTTTACTTTCTCTTTCTGATATTTCATTGTTAGTGTAAAGAAATGCAACAAATTTCTGTATATTAACCTTGTACCATGCAACCTTGCTGAATTTCTTTATTAGTTCTAATAGTTTTTGTGTGGAGACTATAGAGTTCTCTATATAGAGTATTATGTCAACTAGAAATAGTGAGAATTTTACCTCTTCTCTTCTAACTTGGATACATTTTGTTTCTTTTTCTTACCTGATTTCTGTGGCTAGGATTTCCAATACTGTGCTGAACAGAAATGGTGAGAGTGGGTATCCTTGTCTTGTTCTGTGTCTCCATTCTATTTCCGAGATTTTGGATCATATTTACTATCATTACTCTGAATTCTTTTTCAGGTAGGTTGCCTATTTCCTCTTCATTTATTTGGTCTTGTAGGTTTTTACCTTGCTCCTTCATCTGTAACATATTTCTCTGTCATCTCATTTTTGTTGATGTGTGGAGCTGTTTTCCTCTCTTGCTGGTTGTTTGGCCTGAGGCGTCCAGCACTGGAGCTTGCAGGCAGTTAGGTGGAGCCAGGTCTTGGTGCTGAGATGAGGACTTCTTCGAGACCTCACAGTGATGAATATTTCCTGGGACCTGTAGTTCTCTGATAGCCCAGCAGTTTGAATTTGGTGCTCCCACCACAGGGGCTCAGGCCTAACCCCTGGCCTGGGAAACAAGATCCTGCAAGTTGCACAATGTGACAAAAACAAATAAACAAACAAAAAGCAGACAAACAAAGCCCAAGGCAAATAATAAAAACAAAACCGAACCAACAAAAATAAGAAGTAACAATCACACAAACAAAAGAAAACAAACAGACAAATAAAACCAAAGACAACAAAAAAATCAAAATAAACAAAAGACAAAACAACAAACAAACAACAACAACGAAAAAAAACCCAAGGAAAGCAAAAAAACAAGAAGACACCAAAATGAACAAGAGAGCCCCCAAACCAAAACCAATAATAAAAACAAAACTAACCCAAACAGAAAACTGAAAACAAAAGAAAATCAAAAAACAAACTAAAAGAAAAGTTGAGTGAACAAAAGACAAACACACAAAAATGACACACACAAAAAAAATCAAAACTAGAAAAAAAGGATAAAAACAAAAGAAAATAATAAACAAAGCAAAACAAAACTAAACAAAAATATCAAAATAACAAACCAACAGGAAGAAAGGGACAACAAATAACAAAGAGCAGGACAGTAACAAAGAATAAAAAGAAAAATAAAAAATATTTTAGAAAAAATAAAAATGAAATAACAAAGCAAAATAGAACAACAGCAAAAAGATAAAATAAAATAAAATAATTTTAAAAGTTTAAAAAATAAAGTTAAAGATAAAAATATAAAAAATTTAAAAATGGAAACTTCTGTGATGCCTCCACTATCAATGTCCCTGCACCCACGGTGAGCTACAGCCAACCCCCACCTCCCCAGGAGTTCCTCCAAGACCTCTTGGTAGGTCTCTGGACCAGCTGTGTCATCCCCACCTCTGCTTGTGTTCCTCTCACCAGCATCTGCTCCTGAAGCTGGCCTGGAGCACACATGCTTGCATAGGCCAGCCAGGGTGCAGACTTCCATGGGCATGGCTTCAGGGGCTGGCACAGATGGAGGAGGCTTTGGAGAAAGGTGGTGCTCAGCCTGCCAGGACCTCCGTGGACAAAGGAAGATTTGTCAGGGGTGGTGGCAGGCTGCCAAGACCCACACAGCCCATGGATGCTTTGGGGGAGTTGTGCTCAGGTCCACCTGAACCCATGTGGCCAGAGGAGGTTTTGGCAGGGGTAGGGCTCAGGCCTGGGTCCCTAGCAGGCTTGCCAAGGCCTGAGCAGGTGAGGGGAACCCTGGTTTTCAGGGTGGGTGAGCCTGCTCAGGCATGCACAACTTACGTTGCCCAAGGAGGCCAGCCAAACGGGTGGGAAAGGGCATTCCAATGGCAGTCCTGCTCTTTGCACACCACTCAACAATTGCATCTCACCTCCATAGTGGCCTGGGCTTCCTCTGCAAACTTTTCTGGCCATGGAGCCCTTCCCTCCTGCTGCCTCAGGCTGTCTCCTCACAACCAACAGCTACCCCCTCCCTGGGTCCACTCTCCAAACCTCACTGTCCAGCACCCAGCCCTCCTACACACAACTCAGGCTGGGGTGTGCAGGGCTGTGGCACAGACTATGTAAATAGGTATTACTCTGTCCTGCCTTACACATACTGGTTGCTGCATTCCCCTCCAATCTCCCAATCCCCTGAAAGTCCCTCTCTGTCACCACTGTCCCCCTTGCTGTAAGTGAGCTTTTCTGAGTGTAGGAACCTCTGCTCTCCTTTAGCTACCCCTCAGGGGCACTGGTCTCATCCTGTTTCCACTTTTCTTTCCCCTTTCCTTCATCCTACCTGGTTGCTCGGGGATTTTTTTGTCCCCTTAGGTGTCCGAGGTCCTCCACTAGTGTTCAGTAGGTGCTCTCTGAGAATTGTTCCAATGTATTCTTGATGTATTTGTGAGGAGATGCAAACTCCACATCCTCCTATTCTGCCATCTTGACTCTGTCCCCAATGTTCAGTCGTTGATTTACAATATTATGTTAATTTTAGTTATACAGCATCATGATTCAATATTTTTGCAGATTACACTCCATTATAAGATATTTTAAGATAATTGCTATAATTCCCTGTACTATACAGTATATCCTCTTTGCATATCTATTTTATATAAAGTAGTTTGTTTCTGTTAATCCCATCAAACAAACAAACAAACAAACAAATAAATAGTCTGAAGTCAGGGAGTCTGATTCCTCCAGCTCCGTTTTTTTCCCTCAAGACTGCTTTGGCTATTTGGGGTCTTTTGTGTCTCAGTACAAATTTTAAGATTGTTTGTTCTAGTTCTGTAAAAAATGCCATTGGTAATTTGATAGGGATTGCATTGAACCTGTAGATTGCTTTGGGTAATAGAGTCATTTGCACAATATTGACTCTTCCAAAAAAAAACATGGTATATCTCTCCATCTGTTGTTATCATCTTAAATTTCTTTCATCAGTGTCTTATAGTTTTCTGCATACAATTCTTTTGTGTCCTGAGGTAGGTTTATTCCTAGGTATTTTATTCTTTTTGTTGCAATGGTAAATGGCAGTGTTTCCTTAATTTCTCTTTCAGATTTTTCATCATTAATGTATAGGAATGCAAGAGATTTCTGTGCATTAATTTTGTATCCTGCAACTTTCCCAAATTCATTGATTAGATCTAGTAGTTTTCTGGTAGCATTTTTAGGATTCTCTATGTATAGTATCATGTCATCTGCAAAGAGTGACAGTTTTACTTCTTCTTTTCCAACTTGTATTCCTTTTATTTCTTTTTATTCTCTGATTGCCATGGCTAGAACTTCCAAAACTATGATGAATAATAGTGGTGAGAGTGGACATCCTTGTCTTGTTCCTGATCTTAGAGGAAATGCTTTAGGTTTTCACCATTGAGTGTGATGCCTACTGTGGATTTGTCATATATAGCCTTTATTATGTTGAGGTACGTTCTCTCTATGCCCATTTTGGATTGGAGCTTAATGACAAGGAAAGTCTGGCTAAGTATTTGAGGCATCAATACACGCAGATTAATTGACATCAGAAAGATGGCTTAAATCTTCCATGGAGACAGTATGGAAAAAGAGGAGAAGAGGACTAGAGACAGAGCCTTGAAGAAACAGCTGCATTTAGGAGGCAGCAGCAGGATAGGGAGACCAAAACAGAGCCAAAGAAGGAAGGTCATTATAAGCAGGGAGAATAGTAGCAGAACTGCCTTACTAGAGTATTGGACCTGAATATTTAAAGATAGGGACAGTAGAAGAGATGTTGAGGGTGTCCCAGGAGGGATAAGAATAAAGTCACAAAAATAAAATGAAGACTGATATGGAAATGATGGAGAAATATCTTAAAGGTCCTGGGACTCACCTGCCACAGCCTCTTAGGGATACCCGGGAACTGGGAGAAATTTCTGATCTGGTCTAACTGGAGACTCCTGTTACCACTTCTAGGTGAGGTTCTCACTTACCAGTGGAACATCCCAGAGAGATCTGGCCCTGGGCCCAATGATTCTACTTGTGTTTCCTGGATCTATTATTCTGCAGTGGATCCCATCAAGGTAAAGACAATATTGGCTTCCTGGAGTTGTCTCAGAATTGGGCAGGCTGCCTAGTAAAAAGAAGTTATTAAACAGATGTAGTAAGAAGCCCAGCACTAAAGTCCAGGGTTCAGGTGAAATTCCTCAAATGCTGGGCTTATTCTAGTAGTTAGGAGGAGGGATGAAAGGAATAGGTAGCATCACATGTTAGTTCTGAGGATTTTCTTCCTTATTTCTTCTTCTTGGATAATATAAGGCAGTATGTTATCATTCAAGAAGCCTAGAATTTGTTGTCAAGAGATTGGGTTTCTAGCCCAAATTTTGTTCTGTCTTGCTTTTGAAGTGACTTTAGGCAAGTCATTCTGCCTCTGTTTCCTGGAAAATGGGCTTATCTATGTAGCCACCCATCCACAGGCAGATGTCAGCTATCATTTATTGAGAGCCTACTACATTTTACCTGGTGCTTTGGATGATACAAATGTAAGATACAGTTCCCATTTTCAAAGAGTATGATCTAGTTGTGGGAGACAGATGAATATAAACATAACGTTGACATTAAATATATAAAATATAACTATATATATATATACACAGAATAAAATTTAAATATAGCATAGTATTAGCAGCTCTATAAAACCATTTAATAGAAACTGCTGTGGGGGTCCATGAGAGAGTGATTACTTCTGCTTGGAGGAGAGGATGAATGAGGGGGAAACTGGAGAAGGCAACATAATGATAGGTAGACATACATTGAGCCTTGAAAGCTGAATAGCAGTATGATAAAAGATAGGGATATGGTGGTGGGGGGGCATTACAGGAAGAAGAAACAGCCTGAGAAAAGGCATTGTGTTGTGAAAATGATTGGTGAGTTTGGAGATCAACGAATAGTCCAGCAGAGGTAAATCATAAGTGAGATAGCATATCTTTCCTATGTCCCAAGATTGTTGTGAGGATGAATTCAGATAATATAGATGAGGTACTTATAAATACAAGACATTATGATGAAGTGCTGAGGGCACAATGGGCTTGGATGTTAGCCTGTCTCTCTGTAGAGCACTACCACCCAGAAACAACTCCATCTAGTTCACTCTCTCCCTCTTCCTCCTATCCTTAGGACATGTACAGTGGCCTGGTGGGACCCTTGGCTATCTGCCGAAAGGGCATCCTAGAGCCCAATGGAGGACGGCATGACATGGACCGAGAATTTGCCTTGTTATTCTTGATTTTTGATGAGAACCAGTCTTGGTATCTGGAAGAGAATGTGGAAACTTATGGGCCCCAGGATCCAGGCCATGTTAACCTACAGGATGAGACTTTCTTGGAGAGCAATAAAATGCATGGTCTGTAGAAAAGAACCTAACCCTCTTCCAAAGAAGTCCCTACTGGCTGCATGGGGGTATCTGATAGGCCCATCACAACCCAAGGGAGCATATTTTCTGAAAAGATAGGAAGGTGGAATGGGGACAAATTAGAAGAAATGTCTCCTACTACAGTATTATATATTTCATACATAAAATAGGTAATGTGGTCTACGTTAGTTCAAGTGCCCAGAAAGCAGGAAGCTGACTCTGTAAAGTTGCTGTGGTGACACTAGCACATTTTAACATATTAGAGAAGGCAAGATGGACATTTATGACCCTCAATGTACCTGGTGCACTGGCTGATTAGGGCCTCTCTACTTAAAAATTCTGAGTTTAGTTTCTCAATATTATCTTATTTCCTTACCACTCTGGATCTGAGATCTGTTTTCTCAATATATTCTAATATAGTCAAATGAAGGACAGCTTATCTTTTAATCTATTTTTAAAACAAAGGTTCAATTTACAGATGGAAGGATTGGAGAGAGAGCTTCAGAGAGCAGCATACTGGGTTATATTTCATACAAATAAGAGCTTCTTGATGCTCAAATGGATTTTGGAGGTAAATTGTGCACTCAAGCCTTCCTTTGTTCTAGAGATTTGTGTATCTTTAAAAAAAATAGAGAAAATCTCAAAGAAGAGGGAGAATTTAAGTGCAGCAGAATGTATGAAGTGATTTCTCACTATCTCTTCTAGTGTAGTATTTCTTTGATTTGAGGATAAGTTGCAGCTTTTATAGTGACTCTACTGGAACTCAAAAGTAGTATCTCATAGTCACACAGATTCTAGCTATTTCCCCTTGATGGAAATATGAGTGATTCACATTGAATCCAGTGATTCACAAACTTTACAAAATGAATTTTTTTAGCTCCTTTCAAATCAGAGAAATAAATTGCCCAAAACCAAAATGAAAAGAGGACACAGATCTTGCTAGTGCAGGGGTTTAGATAATGCTCATTTCCATCTTTTTGTTTATGTGTTTATTCATCCAAACTCTTCAGGTATCAATCTATCTACCTATCAAATATTTGTTGAAAACTCTCTGAGTGCTGACACTAGAGAAAAAAAATAATGTTGGTGTCTGAGGGCAAACAAATAATACCCTTTCTCTCACTTCCAGATTCCTGAACCAATTGAGCAAGAGGCAGAGATGCTTAAGATCAAATGTGAACTTACTGAGAAAGCTAATTTGCAAACTGAATTTAGTTCTGCAACAAAATGGGCTTACTAATACTACCCCAACAATGGATAGATTTTTCATCCTGTCATTGACGTAGAGGGACAACAATACCCTCCTCCTTCACAGGGATAAAATCTTCCCCATGATGGAATAACAAATCCATCTGCACCACTTTCTATGGTCAGACTGAGTTAAGCGTATTTAGTCCCTTCTCTCAAATACAAAATTTGGCCAGAGTAAATAGGCTATAAATGTTCCTTCCATTATTTCCTCTCTTGGGACGTAGAGTATAAATCATCTTCCCTCTGTGAGAACATGAAAAGTGGGGGTGTGTATCCTGGGCATAGTCTTGACAGTGTGAATTAACATGGTGATGAGTGGTTTGTTGTTTTTAAAGCATAGGATGTGGCCTGGGAAGAGGCAGATGATGAGTCCCATGTGTTAATATCATTATAAATTCCAAGAATGTGACAGGTATTTTTTTAAACATTTATTGTAGGCTCAGGTGTCTGCTGGGTGTTCTGAAGAATACAAGGAATATAGTATATACATTTATGTCCTGCCTAATAGAAACCTACAACCTAGTTGGGGATATAAAATTCCACAAATTAAAAGATAGGTAAATGTATAAGGCAGTTTCTAGTGAGTTCCAAAGGGTGGTACAGACAGTATTGGAGGAGTTTAGTTGTGGAAAAGAATGCAGGCAATGAGAGGAGCTGAGAGGCGCTAGATCAGGGAAGTATTATTAGAAGAGGTGAAGGTATGACTGGGCTTTGAAAAGATGGATAAAAGTAGGGAAAATTTCTGGGAGGGAAGATCAGAAACATAAGCAAGAACACAGAGAACATGAATATGGGACCATATGGGGGGATGGTGAAAAAATCACCTTAATTGAAATAAATATGTTAGATAATGGTAGATGAGTTTGGGAAGGTAGTTTGGGGCTGTATTTTGAAGGACCTTGTTGGCTGAGCTAAGGAGGCATGGACTTGATATTTTTGGCAGGAGGGAGCTATTAAAGTATTTTAAGCAGCAGAATAACATGATCATATTAGTTATTTAGAAAGACCACTCTTGTAACACCAATGTGGAAGATAGACTGGAGAGGGACAAATGGAATAAAAATGAGAGAATTTAGGAGGGTATTGCTATCATCAGAGATGATAGGGATTAGCTCTAGGGTAGTGGCAGTGGTAAGTCAAAATGAGAGATATAAAATAGTTTTCTTCTCTTACAGCCATTAATGGAAAACTCTATGCCAACCTCAGGGGCCTTACCATGTACCAAGGAGAACGAGTGGCTTGGTACATGCTGGCCATGGGACAAGATATTGACCTACACACTGTCCATTTCCATGCAGAAAGCTTTCTCTATCGGGTGAGCTGGAAAAGAGGCTGAGTCCCTCAGAGTGCTTTGATATCCATTAAGAAAAAAGAGAATAAAAAGAAACATGATAATAATCAGTTAAAAGAAGAAAGGTCTTGTACATGGAGTATTGATCAGGGAATTCTAGTTTGGCTTTGTATCCCAAGGTCAGTCATTGCCCTCCAGGCCTTAGCTTTCCCCTATGATATAGAAGAAATGAATGGCTCATTTATGTGATAAGGAGATTGAAGGAATAAATGTAATTAGGTCTCAGTCAGGGACTTGAGGTCCAGTAAGCAGTCATCCTGAGTAAGAAATTTCAGAGTAGTGTCTCACAATCTCTGAAAGTCCTTAATCCATTCCTGAACTTCAATTCAGGACCTACATGGGACTACATGTGGGTTTTGAAGAAGAAATTTTGTCTTAGGAAAAGGGGTCAGAGTTGTAGGCATTAATGTGGACTTAAAGACTTAGAAGTCCTGATAAAGGTGGTGGCATAGAGGAGAAACTAAATTGAGTTTCATTTCTAAAGTAAATATGTGGATCCTTCCTAGGGGTCAAGGCTTAAGCCTGCTAAAATGTATGGATATACTAGTTTTTATCCCCCTAATGAAAGACTAAATGAACTTTACTTTGGGACACTTTAAGAAAAAGTAGGAGGAGAGAAAGTCTCCTCTGTTGAGTCAGTTTGTATGGGTGGGTTCACAGAAGAGATGGATAAGATGGAATGTTTAAGCTGTTCTCTGGTCTGTGAATCTTGAAATTCCATGTCTCTGGTGTGGATACCCAAGCCTTTTAATTCCTATAAGTTCTGAGACTATCTCTACCCTTCACTTTCTCTCTCTCACCCACAATCTCTCTTGCAGAGTGGAGAGAGTTACCGGGCAGACGTGGTGGATCTGTTCCCAGGGACCTTTGAGGTTGTGGAGATGGTGACCAGCAACCCTGGGACATGGCTGCTTCACTGTCATGTTACAGACCATGTCCATGCTGGCATGGAGACTGTCTTTATGGTTTTGTCCCAAAGAGGTAAAGCCTAATTAGGATATCTTGTGGCACTGTATCTAGCCTGTAAGAACCAGATAATCCAAGAAGTGACTTGCATCCATCTTCTGATCCCAAGAAGACAGAACAGACCCCTTCTAGTGTTCTCCCAACCAATATTTCTCATTCCCTGTTGCTCCCCTGCTCATGCCCCCTCCTAATTTCTTTGATACTTGTTGAGCTCACATGAATTGACTCAGCCTGGCTGGGCTGTATGCATTGATGCTTAGTGTAGATTTGCTTCCTTTGAATACATTTAATTTGTATGTAAATTTATTATTTTAGAGTTTATTAGAGGTATTAACTATTTCAAAGGAATCTTATTAATGAGTTCTTTTTTTATAAAAAGGAAAAATATAATTCCAACAGTCACCCCTTAATTAGTTTGTTTTGTGGGGATTGTCTAAGGCTGGAAAGAGATATTAGCCTTCAATTACAACTAATCCCAGACAGATGCTAACAAGGATGGAAAAAACTTTTTCCTTGTATTTGTTATATGGAGACGTAATAGCCAGGGTATTTTCTTTACCAATAAATCTTTGTTCACCACCAATAACATAGAAGAGTAGGCTGTGTTGAATTTTGTGTCCTTGGGTCATCAAAGCATTGAGTCTCACTTCTTAAGTCTCTTAACCTGAATCCAGTACTCATCATTATCCCCCTTGCAAGAGGCTCAATAGAAACTCTAGGGACCCACATGAATCCAGAGAGGTATTTTTTCTCCTGTTCTTTTTTTTTTTTTTTAAAGTCATGCTGTTTTGAAAACTGGTTATATTGAGGTAGGTATTCTGGGATTCCCAGCCATTGATATTCTGTCAGCAGGAATAGAAAGTGGGAAAATGTCTTTAGACATTTAAACAGGGCTAGCAAACCAGGGTAGAAAATACAACTCTGCTATTTACCCCCAGGGAGGAAGATGAATAATTGTACATTATGATTTCCTATATCTTTGGAAAACTTTGTTCTCTGGTAACACATACTGCTAGAATGTGTCTTCCAGTTACTACTGTGGTACTATTCCCTACCACCCAGACAGGCACACATAATTCTTTGTTGTATCCTGTCAGTCCTTAGAATCAAACTCTAGTGGTAAATTGATATATCATCAAGATGCTATAGATCCAAAGCAATAGATTTTCTCCATGTGTAGTAACGGGTCATGTCAAATATGGACCATCTAATAGATAAGAGACTGCATCAATACATATCATCAAGGAACTTCCATGAATAAGAATAACTTACCTCTCTCTATAATAATGAGCCAGTCCATAAATTTTACCTATTTACCTTTTGTTTGTTTGACAGACTATGGTCTAATTTGATATTGTTCCAATCACATATAAGCTAACAGGCCAACCAGAGGGAAGAGTTGAAGACAGATAGGGAATAAAAGACTAATTGTTGGAAAGGGCTTCCCAGGGAAGAAGCAGGGGATGAAAGTCAGAGCTACAAAAAAATATTAGAGTGGGGTAAGGTCATTTTTTTCTACTAAAAGAAGAAAGAAAACAGAAAAGACCAATGTGTAGGTTTGGGTGAGAGGCTTGACAAAAAGGTAGATATTTCTGTCTGATGGTCTGTGTTTCATCTGTGATGGAGGAGACAGAGTCATCTACTAAGAATGAAAGATAGATGGTAGTGTAAGGGGCTTTAGAAGAGTGGGCAAAGTGGTTATGAAATAACCACTCTGGGTGGTGGGGGAAAAGTTACTCTGAGTGATGGGAAATAAATTAATTATTGCCAAGCAGCACTGAGGACTTAGTTGAAGTTGGACCCAAAGAATACTGATCTTTACAATTGTGTGATGTTTCTCCACCAGCATTCATCATAATACCAGAAAAAAATACAATGAAAGTATAGTTACTGGGGTTTCAGCAAATGATTATAATATTCCTGGTAAGTTAGTAGTTGAAGTGATAGACAATGGAGTCCAGCCTGGCCAGGAATGGAAGAAAAAAACAGGATGAAACTGGTGAGGTGAGAAAAATGGAAGTGTCCAGGAGCTAGAGGTCTTCATGAGAGGAGAAAATAACAGGTGAAATAGAATAAATAGCATTAGAACATGGAGAGAATAGGAGGCTGTTGTTAGATTTTAGACTTATGAGATGGAGCAAGTCTGCATAATTAGCCCAATGTAACCATAAGAGTGGTTGATAGAGTTGGAGTATATTTGAAATTTGTTAGAGTTAAGAGGTCTAAAAACTGTGAGGCTTAAGTGTTGGATAGGTCGACACTTATGATGGGAATTGAAGACAAGAAAGACTGAGCCACGTACCAAAGACTTCCATGAATGAAAACTGCTAGGTAACAGTGACAAGAAGTGGTTGTGATTTTTTAGCCAAGTAATATAAGCCTCAAAAGAGATGGATCTTTGCAAAAAGGGGAGGAATAATAAATAATCTCAAAACAGTATTGAGAAGATATAAAGGAAGTATAGTTCTCAGAAAAGAGCTCAGCCTCATTAAAGCAAGAAGAGGAAGAAGTATTCTAAAAAGGTTGAATATGTAGGGATGCAGGTTTGACAAAGAACAGGGGCTTCCTGAAGGAAGGCTGGGAAAAGGTGGCAAAAAGCAATAATGAGGATAAAGTGTCAATAAATATGTAAATTTTGGCAGAGGGGTGACTTACCTTTTGGACTCCTAAGACTATGCTCTTGCTTATATTTTGTGTCACTGCTCAAAATCAAATCCACATACCAATACTGACTTTGATCACAAGACAGTTAATTCCAGTCACCTCCATTTTGCTTACTATATCACAGAGAGTCCTCCAACCATTGCTAACCTCCTACAACAAGCCTGTGGATAAGTAGGAAGAATAATAGGACTAACTTCTTTTCTCTTTTTCCTCCAGAACACTTAAGCACTACCACCATCATCTCTGAAGAGACTGGAAAAGGTAGGGAGAAGGATACACAGATTGGGTAGTTATATATGTTGTGCATTTGGGGAAAATTTCAGTGCCTCTAGAAGATGAGTTTCATATGGCTGCAATGTGGACCTCAATACTAGCAGAAAACATCCTGAGATTTATTTAAGATTTCAGAAGCCAGGAATCTAAGGTTAAGCTTCCAGTTAAGCTTCCCTCAGCAGGTTTATTCTCTCTGACCCCCATGCCCAACCTCCTGAGTTGAGGAAAATTGCCTCATCCTCAGTGAAGGCTGCTATCTTATCCTCTTACTAATGTATGAGGGGAAATAAAATTCAAGGTCTTGCTGAGTTGTGAATGAAGGTGCTATAGTACAGATATGAATTCCCCACAAGGACAGTGTGAAACTAGGACAAATGCCATTCAGTCTGCACCAGGTAATTAATCTTTCATCTATAGAATACTAAATAGTTGACACTTTAGAACCATCCATTTCTGTACTTCCAGAAAATAGAGCTTCTTGTTCTATCCAGGCTGGGTTCAAATAATGCTTTCACTCTCTACCTCATTTGTACCTGAACTGAGAAAGATTCATAAAGTTGTGAGAGGCTAGAATAGATGTTAGAGATTTTCAGTTTAGTCTGGAGGTTTTTCAGCTCTGTTTGGAAAGGTCCTAATGATCTAAGTATCTTATAAACAGTCAACCAGGGGACTAGGGTATGTCCTGGAGGATTAGGGAGAGGTAAGGTGAAGCAGAGAGAGCAGAGTGACATACATATATGTATATGTATTTGTATATATATATACATATATATATATATACACACATATATTTTTATATATACATATTTTGTGCATACATTTGTATATGCATTTTTACATATCAGTGTGTACATACATACATACATCCTCATAAGCTCTTGTTTGTTAAAAACGTTAAACAGTGAGGAAAACCCCTCAAAACTGGTGGTCTACTAAAGCCCAATATTTTCTGAGAGATGGAAAGTGATTTTTCCAAGGTCACAAGGGAAGTAAGTGGTAGAATGTAAACTCAAAACCAGAATGTTTCCCAGCTTCCATTTGAACTCATTATATTTCATCTTCTCTCAGTTCTGTAAGAATATTGATTCATCCAGTTATACATTCATCAAACACATACTAACTGCCAGAGACACCAAAAAAGTAAGACATAGTCACTATTTTCCAAGAGATTCATGTCTAAAAGTGGAATGAGACACAGAGACAATAATTGCAGTGCTGGATACTATGTTATTTTTTTAAAGTGGGGAAACAATAATAACAACGGATCAATTATTGTGCATTTGATGTCTTCCAGGAGCTATGTTAAATATTTTATAAATATCAACTCACTCAAGCCTCACAATAAACCACTGAATTAAGTATGGTTATTATCCCCATTTTATAAAAGAGGAGACTGAAATCCAGAAGTGAGGGTGGATTAGGTCACTTAGCCCAAGGAAGTAAATTGTGGGAGTACAAACAGTACAGGTACTTTGGGCACACAAAAGAAAGACCATTGTTAGTTATACAGCTGAATTGAAGAAAGCTTTGCTGAGACATATAATGTTTAAGCTAGGGATAGAATGGTGAGGAAGAAGAAAGGGTGTTCAGGCAATGGGAGCAGCATGAGAAAGTCTTGGAAGCCTGAAGAGGCTCACCCATTCTGTAGAACAAAGAATGAGTTGCTATCCCTGAAGATAGTAAATAAGAGTAGGCTAAGTTAGAACCTGATCGTGAGAGTTGCAATGTCTGACTTGAGTCTGAGCTTTATTCCATAGGCTGATTGGAGATCATCAAAAGTTTGTATGCCAGGAACTAAGAAAATTAGATATTTCACCTAGAAAGATCAATGTGACATCAGTGTTACAATGACGCAAAGATGTGAGAGACCAGACAGCACAGAGACAGGCTCTTGTCATGGTCCAATGGTCAAAGTGAGTATTGATAAGCTAGATAATTGAGTCAAACTGCTTCTCAGGAGTTTCTACTTACTGCTCCCAGTTCTACCCTCTGGAACCACGCAAACCAAATTCAATTCTTTTTTTTTTTCTACATCACAGGTTTTTATATATTTAAAGAAATATGTCAAGGCCCTTCTCACTCTGAGTGTTAGCTCTTTCCATGGGGGGACTGGTGCCTCAATGCTTCCTAATAATTTTCTCAGCTATGACATTTTGTTACGCTGGTTCTCTGTAACCTCCGTATCTGTCATCATTGGCTGATCTTTTGAGGGCTAAGGATAGTTCCTCTGTCCTATTTGGATGACCTTATTTCTCCTCTCCCAGAGTTGACTATAAAATAAGACATTTTAGAATATTCTCCATCGCAGGGTTCCCACTTGCCTCTTGTTCCATTTCAGTAGCAATTCCCAGAGACATTGGAGAAAGCAATGTGAGGATGCTGGGCATGCAGATCCCTGTAAAGGATATCGAGATAGTGACTTCTGTCTTGATTGCCATGGGTGTCACTCTCCTGCTCATTGCTCTGGCTCTTGGTGGTGTGGTGTGGTACCAGCATCGGCAGAGAAAGCTACGGCGCAACAGGAGGTCCATCCTGGATGACAGCTTCAAGCTTCTGTCTCTCAAGCAATAACAGCTGGATCCTGGAACTGCACATCTGGGACACACTCCCAGCAGGTCATGGACTAGCAGCTGACCTCATTGTCATTGTCAAAGGGGAATGGGTTTTAGAGAGGCAGAGGAGGGAATCAAACTCAAAAGAGTATTTCTTCACTAATTTATTTACATGGAAATGATATGCTTTCTTTTTCTTTAGTTTCTTTACTCCACTTGAGCACCTGGGGCTGAGTCCCCTAGTATCTAATATCACAAATTTCAACAGCTATATTATATCACCCACTGACACTTGGAAGGTCTGGAAATTTCTAAAAACTGACTCCTCTCACAAAGTAGATACCAAGAGTAAGGTTCACTGATTAGGTTTCTACTGCTTTCCAGGACTTAGGCAAGTTCAGTTTGAACTGAGGCTAAGTGAGCTGTGATGATAATCCAAATCTAAACTAGGACTAAGAACATAGTCTTGATGGGGAATGGGTGAGGTGGGATTTTAAGATCCAACTTGTATTTTGATTCTTCTTGGCAGTGGACTGTTTTGGTTAAGTGGGTAGATGGAATATTGTTGTCATGAGCAACTACAACCTTTGGAGGCAAAAGCTCCTCAGGAAGGCAGTACTCCAAGTTCTTGGTGCATTTGCACTGAAGGGAATGTTGAGTGTCCTCTCCATGTTTTAGTCAGAAAATCCTACACATTAAAGTGCTTGTTAGAACACCATAAGAGTGAACTTGGTGAATTTGATTGTCTCTGTGGCCTCTGGGAAGTTGTGACTGTTATTGAAAAAGAGAGCACTCAGCGAGACTGGTGGGGGTGACTAGTGTTGGTCATAGAATGGGTCTGCCTATCCTTTGTGGACCCTGCAGGTTTGTGTTTTGGAAGTGAAGAAGCTGCCCAAGAGGAAGCCTCAGAATCAGAGTGGTAGGTACCATCTTTTGACCCATAAGTGCCAAAAGTATTCTGAATGCAAAGAAAAGTTGCCAGAGGGAAATAAAGGGCTGAAACTAAGCTCAAACCTTTACACTGGGCAAGGAGAGGTGGGCACAGATCCAATGGGCTCTTTTGGTAGTTGGGGGTATGAGAGGTCTACTTGCAATTTTGGGGGCCTCTTTATAGGGTAGAGTCCTTCCTCTGGTAATTTAAAGCAATATTCCTTTGTCACTTACAAGTTCAAGCCTCTCTAAAACCTTGGTCAGAGAGCACAGACAAGACACAGATTAGGGATGAGATAAGATGGCCCATTCTTACTATAGTATCCATAATACCATTTTACATGGCAAGTGGAAAATGGAAGAGGCATCAGGGACAGTTAAAATAATAACTGAAATGCATAGTGCTTTACACTTTACAAAGCATCTAATACCTGATTGCATTTTACTTCCCTTAGTTCTATCAGGGTGATACTTTGTTTTACCTTTTAGTAAACAAATTATTATAGAGAGTAAGTGATTTTACCCCAGGTCATTCAGCTAAAAATTGAGTAGGGATTCAAGCCTTCATCTATTCGACTCCAAATACCTGCTTCATCCTTCTATATCATGGAAACTCCACTAATCTCCATCATTTGTTACCCATATTGAATCCAACTTTCCTTTTCCTGTCTTTCCAGCAAAACTGTCTGCCTAGTTAGCAACACTTTGCAGATTAACTGTAGAAATCCACAAAGCTGGTGTTCAGGTGCTAAATAATGTTGAAAGTTGGAGGGTAAAACACAGGCCAGAGCCCATCATTCATCTTGGTTTACTGTGGTCAATGGCTCTGTGGAGAGCTTTACTGGAAGTCTCAGAAACATAACAGGGTGTGGAGTAGGGAGAAGATTTGGATTTTTAGTGATAAAATCAAATGAGAGTATTTAAACCATTGCATAATCAATGTACTTAACAGCAGAACTCTGTTGGTGTATTGTTAACGTGAAGGTTATTGAAAACTCAGTGCACTCTGGGGACTCTACTCAATTATTGTAATCTGTATGCAAATGGAAGGTGGTCTCAGTCACGAATCTGAGACAAGGAGAAGTAGGTGGGATGGGGATACGTTTTTTCTGAATGTGTAACTCTGCTCCTGATTGGGGAATGTAAGCTCAAGCCCATGTATTACAGAAAAGTATGCATTTTTGTAATGGGTGTTCTCCCTGTGGGGATGTAGGAGATGTTTTTGACAATTAAGTGGCACTTCCATCCATTCAATTGCTCAAGTCAGAAATCGCAAAGTAAGCCTTGTTTGCTTTTCCTCCAAAATATCTTTAATTTATTCATCTGTTTCTATCTTCATTGCTACCACCCCAGACTAAAGCACAACCATCTGTTACCAGGATTTGTGTGGTAGCCTCCTGCTTATAACCTTACATTCACTCCAGCCTCCTACAATTGATTCTCCATGCAGAAAAGTGATGTTTGAAAAACATAAATTGGACTTCCAGTTTAGATGAGATGCCATAGGTTCACCTCTCTCTGGAGATAAATAAACCTTGGAAATAATAAAAAAAAGACAACAATAGAAGGGCTCAAAAAGATAGAGAAGAGGAAGGCAGCCTGAAGAAGAATAGAGAAACATAGCAACAAATCATCTTCCTAACACCTAACCTAGAAGAATGCAGCCCAAAGTCAAAAAGGAGTCCTAGGGACAGCCCAGGTGGGCCTGGGACTCTGGAACGAGGGACTGGGGAGGAGCCTTGCTTACATCAAGTAACCATGGAAGCTGCTCTTCATCTCTGTTGACCAGAGACTCTCCTCCCCCAGTTAGACATTAGGAAGCAACTGCAAGGAGAATCCCAACATAGTAAGCTGCAGCCCAAGAAGCACTCTTTGTGCCTGTAAGCTGGAGAATCCCTTTTCCTACCCAGAGACAATAATGGTTCTGGCAGAGGTCAACAGGAACCTCAGTGACACCAGAGAGACCAAGCAAAACTGAAGAGCACAGCAAAGTCTCTGAAAGTTACATTGCCATTGGAACACAAAGTTATGCCAGGACTTATGCTAAACATAAACAGGGTTACTGCCTCCTAAAATAGATTGTTTTAATATGATTCAGAGTTCCATCATACCAAGAATCAGTAAAATCACAACTTGAATGAGAAAAGACAGTATACTTTCTGGGTTCCCTCTATGTGGGCTGTGTGGGTCCTTCTGTTGTGGTGGGCTGATTACTGTGAGGACACTGGTAGGTGGGACTGTACCCCTGTCCAGTTGGTTGCCAGACACTGCCTTGTGCAGAGGCTGTGAGCCACAGGTGATCAAGACCATGTCCTGGTATGGCTGCTTTCACAGTTAGGGGATTCCAGGTCCTGGTGCCAAGCCACAGATGGTTGTGGCCATGTCATAGGTTGACTGGCTACTGAGCCCAGAGGGATCTCAGGGCTAGTGCTGGTCCACCAGTGCGTATAGCCAGGTCCCATGGTGGCTGGCTCTGGTGCCAGGGATCTCAGAGCAAGTGTCGACCTGCTGTTGGGTGGGGCCCCAGGACGTCCTGGGGTGGTGTTGGCCTGCTAGAGGACAGGCTGGTTCTTGCCACAGCTGGATGCAAGGCTGCCGTGGTCCCAGGGCTGGTGCTCACACAGAAGCAGCTGAAGCTCGGTCCTGGGTGTCAACTGACTTGAAGAGTTAGGTCCTGGGGTACCTGGCTGTGGGGCACGGGTTCCCAGAGCTGGTGTTGGCCCACTGGTGTCCAGCTCCAGGGCCAAGGATGACCCAGGGCTAATGCCAACACACTGGTGGGTCTCTGCAGGACCCTGGGTACCCTAGAGTTGGTATAGGTAGGTGGATAGGGCAAGGGACAAGGGAATCCTGGGGCTGGTGCCAGGATGCTGGTGTTTACACTGTGTGTTGACACAGCTGCCTACAGGGCCTTGATGATCCTGGGGCTGGAGTCTGCCTGCTGGTGGGTGAGGCCTGGTGCCAGAGCTAGTGCCAGCCAACAGGATGGCAAAGCCGGGTCTTAGGGTCTCTGGCTATGGGACCCAGAGTTTCTGGATCTGAAGTTGTCCTACTGGTGGGTGGTGCCAGGGCCCAGGAAGTCCTGGGGCTAATGAGAGCCCACTGGTGGGTGGAGCTGGGTCCCAGCATCTTTGGCTGCATGACCTTGGTGGTCCCAGAGATGTTGTCAGTACAAGGGTGGGTAGGAACTAGGCTCAGGGGATCCTGGGGCTCTTGCCCATGCCCTGGTGGGCGATGCTGGGTTCCAGGGTTAGTAACGATCCACTAGTGGGTGGGGTTGGTTCCTGGGTCCTCTGGTGGGCGGGTCCAATCCCGGGAGGGCTTGGGTCTTGGGGTGGGGGGTCCTACAGAAGCTGGCCTGCTGGTGAGTAGGGCTGTGTCCCTGCTCTGCTAGCTGACTGACATGGAGCATCCCAGAACTGGTGCCAAATGGCTGATGGGTGGGGCCAGGTTCCAGCACTAATAAGCAACAATGGTGCTTACCAGCACCAGCGTACTCTTGGTGGGATGAGCTCCCACAAATGGCTACTGCCAGTGTCTGTGTCCCCAGGGTGAGTTTCAATTGCCTCCTGCCTCTCCAGGAGGTTCTCCAAAATCAGTAAGCAGGTCTGACCCAGGTTTCTTTTAAATTACTGATTCTGCTCTGAGTCTCAGAGCATGTTAAATTTTGTGTGTGCCTTTTAAGGGTGGAGTCTCTGTTTCCCACAGTCTTCTGTCTCTCCAAAAAGCCCCATTGGCCTTCAATGTCAAATGTTCTGGAGGCTCATCTTACTGGTGCAGGACCACATGGCTGGAGAGCCCAATGTGGGAAGAACCAGTGCAATTGGGATTATTCTCCCTTTGTGGTCATATACCAGGGAATATGGGTCTCAACTATACGGAAGCTCTGTCTCTCCTACTCATCTTGTGATTCCTTATTTATATCTTTAGCTGTAGCATGTCATTTCTGCTAGTCTTCAGGTTGCTGTCATGGATAGTTGCTCTTTGAATAGTTGCAGTTTCATTGTGCCCATGGGAGGAGGTGAGTTCAGGGTCTACCTAGTCAGCCGTCTTGTCCATACCTACATCCAGTCTCATGTTACAATTAAAAAATAAAATTCAGACATTATGTTAGACACTAAGGATACAGGGATGAACTGTTCAAGCTCATTTTCCAGTACAGAAGACAGTTATAAGTAAAGTGCTCTGAAAGCAGATGGAAGAACCAGATAACTGGGAGGGATCAGGAGGAATAACAAAGAGAGTATACTTCAGCTGAACCTTGAAGGATGAGGAGAAACTTGGTAGATAGGTGAAAAAACATTCTATGCCAGACTAACAGCATATATGACAGCAGGGAGCTTGAGAATGTATTGTGTCTTTAGGATGTAGAAAAGGAAATTCATATTTTAATATGTCTAATGGAGAAATATTGCTTTTTCCCACTAAATGTGCTGCTCCTCCATTCTAGCCCATTTCAGCAAATGGTATCACCATCTGTTAAGCTATTCAAGATGGAAACGTAAGAGTCATCCTTCAGCCCTCCCTTTCCCTCACCCCTAACTTCCAATACAACCATAATTTCTACCAGTAGTATATTCAAAATGTATCCAAAATCAATCTATTTTTAACATTTGTACACCCCCAGCCAAGTACAGGCCACTATCAACTTTCAACTCAACAAAAGCAATAACCTCCTCCCTGTTCATACTTTTACCCTTGCCTTCCCACTACACATCCTTTCCACTGCAAATTGTGAGAACTTTTAAAAACATAGATTGGGAGAGGAGCTTCAAGATGGCAGAATAGTAAGACGTGGAGATCACCTTCCTCCCCAAAAATACATCAGAAATACATCTACATGTGGAACAACTCTTATAGAATACATACTGAACGCTGGCAGAAGACCTCAGACCTCCCAAAAGGCAAGAAACTCCCCCGTACCTGGGTAGGGCAAAAGAGAAAAAAGAAAAAACAGAGACAAAGGAATAGGGATAGGACCTGCACCAGCGGGAGAGAGCTGTGAAGGAGGAAATGTCTCCACACATGAGAAGCCCCTTTGTGGGTGCAGACTGTGTGGCAGAGGGGGGAAGCTTCAGAGCCATGGAGGAGAGTGCAGCAACAGGGGTGTGGAGGGCAAAGCGGAGAGATTCCTGCACAGCGGATCGGTGCTGACCAGCACTCACCAGCCAGAGAGGCTTCTCTGATCACCCGCCGGGGCAGGCGGGGGCTGGGAGTTGAGGCCCGGGCTTCGGAGGTTGGATCCCAGGGAGAGGACTGGGGTTGGTTACCTGAACACAGCCTGAAGGGGGTTAGTGCGCCACGGCTAGCTGGGAGGGAGTCCGGGAAAAAGTCTGGAGCTGTCACAGTGGCAAGAGACTTTTTCTTTCCTCTTTGTTTCCTGGTGCATGAGGGGAGAGGATTAAGAGTGCCGCTTAAAGGAGGTCCAGGGACGGGTGCGAGCCGCGGCTATCAGTGCGGACCCCAGAGACGGGAATGAGATGCTAAGGCTGCTGCTGCAGCCACCAAGAAGCCTGTCTGCAAGCACAGGTCACGCTCCACACCTCCGCTCCCAAGAGCCTGTGTAGCCCGCCAGAGCCAAGGTCCCATTATCCAGGGACAACTTCCCAGGGAGAACACACGGCGTGCTTCAGGCTGGTGCAATTTCACACTGGCCTCTGCCGCCGCAGGCTCGCCCTGCATTGTGTGCAACTCCCTCACCCCCAGCCTGAGTGAGCCAGAGTCCCTGAATCAGCTGATCGTTTAACCCCAACCTGTCTGAGCAAAGAAAAGACGCCCTCAGGGGACATACATGCAGAGGAGGGGACAAATCCAATGCTGAACCCCAGGAGCTATGCAAACAAAGGAGAGAAAGGGAAATCCCACCCAGCAACCACAGGAGCAGCAGATTAAATCGCCACAATCAACTTGATGTACCCTGAATCTGTGGAATACCTGAATAGACAATGAATCATCCCAAATTGAGGAGGTGGACTTTGGGAGCAATGATATATATATATATATATATATATATATATATATAATTTTTCCTTTTCTCTCTTTTTGTGAGTGTGTATGTGTACACTTCTGTGTATGAATTTGTCTGTATAGCTTTGCTTTTACCATTTGTCATAGGGTTCTGTCTCTCTGTTTTTTTTTAGTATAGTTTTTTGCACTTGTTATCATCGGTGAATTTGTCTTTTGGTTTCGTTGCTCTCTTCTTTCTTTCTCTTTTTATTACTTAAACATTTTTTAATTATTAATTTTTATTTTAATAACATTCTTTTATTTTATTTTATTGTCTTATTCCTTTCTTTATTGTTCTTGTCCCTTTTATTGTGAGCTGTGTGGATGACAGGCTCTTGGTGCTCCAACCAGGAATCAGGGCTGTGCCTCTGAGGTGGGAGAGCCAAGTTCAGAACACTGGTCCACAACAGACATCCCAGCTGCATGGATTTTCAAACGGCAAAAATCTCCCAGAGATCTCAATCTCAACATCAAGACCCAGTTCCACTCAACGACCAGCAAGCTACAGTGCTGGACACCCTAGGCCAAACAACTAGCAAGACAGGAACACAACACCATCCATTAGAAGTGAGGCTGCCTAAAATTATAATAAGGCAACAGACACCACAAAACACAACACCAGAAGTGGACCTGCCCACAAGAAAGACAAGATCCAGCCTCCACCACCAGAAAACAGGCACTAGTCCCCTCCACCAGGGATCCTACAGAACCCACTGAACCAACCTTAGGCACTGAGGACAGAAAACAAAAAAAAATGGGAACTACGAACATGCAGCCTGCGAAAAGGAGACACCAAACCCAGTAAGTTAAGCAAAATGAGAAGACAGAGAAACACACAACAGATGAAGAAGCAAGGCAAAAACCATCCAGACCTAACAAATGAAGAGGAAGTAGGCAGTCTACCTGAAAAGCAATTCAGCATAATGATAGTAAAGATGATCAAAAATCTTGGAAATAGAATAGAGAAAATACAAGAAACGTTTAACATGGACCTAGAAGAACTAAAGAGCAAACAAACAGTGATGAAAAACACAACAACTGAAATTAAAAATTCTCTAGAAAGGGTAAATAGCAGAATAAATAAGGCAGCAGAACGGATGAGTGACCTGGAAGATAAAATACTGGAAATAACTACTGCAGAGCAGAATAAAGAAAAAAGAAAGAACAGAATTGAGGACAGTCTCAGAGACCTCCAGGGACAACATTAAATGCACCAACATTTGAACTATAGGGCTCCCAGAAGAAGAAGAGAAAAAGAAAGGAACTGAGAAATATTTGAAGAGATTATAGTTAAAAATCTGCCTAATATGGGAAAGGAAATAAGTAATAAAGTCCAGGAAGTACAGAGTCCCATAGAGGATAAATAAAATGAGAAAAATGCCAGTGGTAATTTGATAGGGATTGCACTGAATCTGTAGATTGTAGACCATATATATATATATATATATATATAAAATATATGGTCATGAAGAGCCTAGGGGCAAGACGGGAAAAAAGACTCAGAACTTCTAGAGAATGGACTTGAGGATACGGGGAAGGCTAAGGGTAAGCTGGGACAAAGTCAGAGAGTGGCATGGACATATATACACTACCAAACATAAAATAGCTAGTGGGGAGCAGCCGCATAGCACAGGGTGATCAGCTCGGTGATTTGTGGCCGCCTAGAGGGGTGGGAAAGGGAGGGTGGGAAGGGGGGAGACGCAAGTGGGAAGAGATATGGGGACATAGGTATATGTATAACTGATTCACTTTGTTATAAAGCAGAAACTAACACACCATTTTAAAGCAATTATACTCCAATAATGATGTTAAAATACATATACAGATAGATAGATGATAGATAGATAGATAGATAGATAGATAGATAGATAGATAGATAGTTAGATAGAAAGATAGATAGAGTGGGTAATATCACTCCCATTCTTAAAACTCCTCATCATAGTTATAATAAAATTGAAACTTCTTACACTGCCCTCTAAAACTGTATATCAACTGGCTCCTGCCTATCACATTGACTTATTTCCCAACAGTCTTACAACCCCACTGACCTTCTTTCTATTCTTCACACTTGGTAAGCTTATTTTCTTCTCAAGGTCTTTGTAGGTGATGTTTGCTCTGCCTGAAACACCCTTATTCCAGATATTGGCATAGCTGGCATAGCTTCCTGTTACTCAAACCCAAACTAAAATGTTATATTCTCATAGAAGTCTTGTCTAGCAAGGCCACATATGCATTCACACATCCCCAATGAAATTACTATCCCTATACCTTCTCTTAATTTATTCATAGCACATAAAACTATTCGAAATACTATTTTTAATGTATTTGTTTATGTATTTATTGTCTTTCTCTTCCCCATTAAGATGTTTTATTCATGAGAGCAGAAACGATACCAGTCCCCAGTATCTAACAGTTTGTGTAGTAGATAGTAAATAATAATTTTTTTTGTGTGGTATGCAGGCCTCTCACTGTTGTGGCCTCTCCTGTTGTGGAGCACAGGCTCTGGACATGCAGGCCCAGCAGCCATGGCTCACGGGCCCAGCCGCTCTGTGGCATGTGGGATCTTCCCAGACCGGGGCACAAACCTGTGTCCCCTGCATCGGCAGATGGACTCTCAACCACTGCGCCACCAGGGAAGCCCAATAAATGTTTTTGAATTAGTAAATGAATACCTGAATTAAAAATAACTGCAGAGATTTACAGTTCTGCCAAGATGCAAGAGCCTCATTCCCCTCAGGTTTACCCCTTACAACTAAAATACCCTGGATATAATCCAAAAATCAAGCATAGAAAATCTCTTAAAGGTGGAAAGATAAAGCCTGGCTGCCTAGAGAATTTGAGATTTGAAGAACAACATGTTAGTGAGTTCCCTTGTTGTCTCTTATATATACCAGACATGGTGCTGCAGAAAAATCCAACCTGGAACTGCTAACAGTCACAGACAGAAAACTCCAGAAAGAGATTATTTCTCCTAGAAAGAACAGGGGAAAATGTGGCCTAACAACAGAAACTGTTTTGAGCAATACTCATCCTACTCCAGCCAAACACCTATGGAAAATTACATGCCCACCACCTCCACAGTTTCAGTAGAGACAGGCGAGAAATTGATCTTCTAAACCCCTCACCTGCAGAAGTCAGTAGTACACTGAGTCCCTCATTGGGTGGTTTTGGGGATGGAGCAGGCAATTGATTTTATATCTCCCTCCCACCAGAATTAGACAGTGCTCCAATTCTTGAACCAGGGTAGTGTCAGTGAAGCTGAGTGGGGAGCTGATCTACCCTCACCCAGAAAAATCAGGTGATGTTCTGTTTCCCTTGCCAAGGTAGAGTCAGTTGGATCCAGCAGAAAGCTGGATCTGTATCCCCATCCAACAGTAATATGAATTAATGAGGTAATATGAGTCAAAGCTAATTACCGCTAGACTTCATGCCCATCTCCATGTCAGTGGGGCCCAGTGGGGAGCTGAGGATGGAGCTCAGCTGGAAGCAATATGAATAAACCTGGAGGTGCATGGTGAGGCATTCTTGCCTATTCTTATATCATCAGAGTCCAGTAAGGAGCTGAGTTTCCACATCTGTCCTGTAGCAACAAAGCAGTATGAATCAGTCCTCAACTTCCCCTTTCCCTGCTGGCAGTGTTGCCTAAAAAGAAGCTGATCTTACACCTCCACATGGAGGCAATGAGAAACTGTTAGATGGAGCCCCACTTTCAGCAAGAAAATGTCATCAGGGTTACAGGAGTAACTGAGCATCCACTCTACCCATCTGCAAAGACATAGTGTAAATCAGCACCCCACGTTTTCTGGGTTGGTGTCAGTAAGGTCAAGCAGGAAGCTAACCATACAAACCAACCCAGATCTCATACTACCTCAAAAAAAGGATGTCTTACTAAAAAACAGAATGAAATAGGTTTCTAAGTGTAATAATACAATATCCAAAATATGCAGGATACAACAGAAAATCACTCATCATACCAGGAACCAGGAAAATCACAACATGAATGAGAAAAGACAACAGATGCTAACACTGAGAAGAATCAGAACTGGGACTGTCTGACACATATTTTACAGCAGCCATCACAACAGTGCTTCAACAAACCACTTCAAAATATCTGAATCAAATTTTCAAACTAGAAAATATGGCAAAGAAATAATCATTATTTAAAAGGTCCACATGGCAAATAAAGAACTGAAAAATAAAATAACAAATAATAATAACAATAAAACCCTCACTGGGGTGCTGGGAAGATGGCGGAAGAGTAAGACGTGGAGATCACCTTCCTCCCCAAGATACAACAGAAATACATCTACACGTGGAACAACTCCTACAGAACACCTATTGAATGCTGGCAGAAGACCTCAGACCTCCCAAAAGGCAAGAAACTCCCCACGTACCTGGGTAGGGCAAAAGAAAACAAAGAAAAAACAGAGACAAAAGAATAGGGATGGCACCTGCACCAGTGGGAGGGAGCTGTGAAGCAGGAAAGGTTTCCACACACTAGGAAGCCCCTTCGCGGGCAGAGACTGCAGGAGGTGGAGGGGGGAGCTTCGGAGCCACGGAGGAGAGCACAGCAACAGGGATGCGGAGGGCAAAGCGGGGAGATTCCTCCACAGAGGATCGGTGCCGACCGGCACTCACCAGCCCGAGAGGCTTGTCTGCTCACCCGCCGAGGCGGGCAGGGCTGGGAGCTGAGGCTTGGGCTTCGGTTGGAGCACAGGGAGAGGACTGGGGTTGGCAGCTTGAACACAGCCTGAAGGGGTTAGTGCACCACAGCTAGCTGGGAGGGAGTTCGGGGAAAAGTCTGCACCTGCCAAAGAGGCAAGAGACTTTTTCTTCCCTCTTTTTTTCCTGGTGCGCGAGGAGAGGGGTTTAAGAGTGGTGCTAAAAGGCACTCCAGAGACGGGCGCGAGCCGCGGCTAAAAGTGCGGACCCCAGAGACGGGCGGGAGATGCTAAGGCTGCTGCTGCCGCCACCAAGGGGCCTGTGTGCGAGCACAGGTCACTATCCACACCACTCTTCTGGGGAGCCTGTGCAGCCCGCCACTGCCAGGGTCCCGGGATCCAGGGACAACTTCCCCGGGACAACGCACGGCAGGCCTCAGGCTGGTGCAACGTCACGCCAGCCTCTGCCCCCGAGGCCCGCCCCGCACATCATGCCCCTCCCTCCCCCCCGGGCTGAGTGCGCCAGAGCCCCTGAATCAGCGGTTCCTTTAACCCCATCCTGTCTGAGCAAAAAACAGACGCCCTCCAGCGACCTACATGCAGAGGCAGGGCCAAATCCAAAGCTGAGCCCCTGTGAGCTGTGAGAACAAGGAAGAGAAAGGGAAATCTCTCCCAGCAGCCTCAGAAACAGCGGATTAAAGCTCCACAGTCAACTTGATGTACCCTGCATCTGTGGAATACATGAATAGACAATGAATCATCCCAAATTGAGGAGGTGGACTTTGAGAACAAGATCTATGATTTTTTCCCCTTTTCCTCTTTTTGGGAATGTATATGTGTATGCTTCTGTGTACGATCTTGTCTGTATAGCTTTGCTTCCACCATTTGTCCTAAGGTTCTATCCGTCCATTGTTTTTTTTTTAATTTTTTTCTTAATAATTAATTTTAATTTTATTAACTTTATTATACTTTCTTTCTTTCTTTGTTTCTTTGTTTCTTTCTTTCTTTTTTTCTTTCTTTCCTTCCTTCCTTCCCTCCTTTAGACAATGAATCATCCCAAATTGAGGAGGTGGAATTTGAGAGCAAGATTTATGATTTTTACCCCTTTACCTCTTTTTGTGAGGGTGTATGAGTATGATTCTGTGTAAGATTTTGTCTGTATCGCTTTACTTCCACCATTTGTCCTAAGGTTCTATAAGTTCCTTTTTTTCCTAAATAATTATTTTTTAATTCAATAAATTTATTATACTTTATTTTATTTTACTATATCTTCTTTCTTTGTCTTTTTTCCTTCCTTCCCTCCTTCCATTCTTCCTTCCGTCCTCCCTCCCTCCCTCCCTCCTTTCTTTCCTTCTTGCCTTCTTTCCTTCTTTTCTTCTTTCTTTCTTTCTTTCTTTCGTTCTTTCACTCCTCTTCCTTCCTTCCTTCCCTCCTTCCTTTCTTTCTTTCTTTCTTCCTACTTCTAGTAATTCTCTCTACTATTTCTCCCTTTTATTCTGAGCTGTGAGGATGAAATGCTCTTGGTGTTCCAGCCAGGAGTCAGTGCTCTGCCTCTGAGGTGGGAGAGCCAAATTCAGGACACTGGTCAACAAGAGACCTCCCAGCTCCACATAATATCAAATGGCGAAAATCTCCCAGAGACCTGCATCTTCACACCAGCACCCAGCTTCACTCAACGACCAGCAAGCTACAGTGCAGGACAACATTTTCCAAACAACTAGCGAAACAAGAACACAACCACACCCATTAACAGAGAGGCTGCCTAAAATCATAACAAGTCCACAGACACCCCAAAACACACCACCAGACGTGGACCTGCCCACCAGAAAGACAAGATCCAGCCTCATCCACCAGAACACAGGCACTAGTCCCCTCAATGAGGAAGCCTACACAACCCACTGAACCAACCTTAGCCACTAGAGACAGACATCAAAAACAACGGGAACTATGAACCTGCAGCCTGCAAAAAGGAGACCCCAAACACAGTAAGAAAAGCAAAATGCGAAGACAGAAAAACACACAGCAGATGAAGGAGCAAGATAAAAATGCACCAGACCTAACAAAGGAAGAAGAAAGAGGCAGTCTACCTGAAAAAGAATTCAGAATAATGATAGTACAGACGATCCAAAATCTTGGAAATAGAATGGATAAAATGCAAGAAACATTTAACAAGGACCTAGAAGAAATAAAGATGAAACAAGCAATGATGAACAACACAATAAATGAAATTAACAATACTCTAGATGGGATCAATAGCAGAATAACTGAGGCAGAAGAACGGATAAGTGACCTGGAATATAAAATAGTGGAAATAACTAGTGCAGAGCAGAATAAAGAAAAAAGAATGAAAAGAACTGAGGACAGTCTCAGAGACCGCTGGAACAACACTAAACGCACCAACATTCAAATTATAGGGGTTTCAGAAGAAGAAGAGAAAAAGAAAGGGACTGAGAAAATATTTGAAGAAATTATAGTTGAAAACTTCCCTAATATGGAAAAGGAAATAGTTAATCAAGTACAGCAAGCACAGAGAGTCCCATACAGGACAAATCAAATTAGAAATATGCCAAGACACATTTTAATAAAACTGTCAAAAATTAAATACACAGAAAGCATATTAAAAGCAGCAAGGGAAAAATAACAGACAAGGGAATCCCCATAAGGTTAACAGCTGATCTCTCAGTAGAAACTCTGCAAGCCAGAAGGGAGTGGCAGGACATACTGAAAGTGATGAAGGAGAAAAACCTGCAGCCAAGACTACTCTACCCAGCAAGGATATCATTCAGATTTGATGGAGAAATTAAAACCTTTACAGGCAAGCAAAAGCTGAGAGAGTTCAGCACCACAAAACCAGCTTTACAACAAATGCTAAAGGAACTTCTCTAGACAAGAAACAGAAGAGAAGGAAACGACCTATAATAACGAACCCAAAACAATTTAGAAAATAGGAATAGGAACATACATATCGATAATTACCTTAAATGTAAATGGACTAAATGCTCCCACCAAAAGACACAGATTGGCTGAATGGATACAAAAACAAGACCCATATATATGCTGTCTACAAGAGACCCACTTCAGACCTAGAGACACATACAGACTGAAGGTAAGGGGATGGAAAATGATATTCCATGCAAATGGAAATCAAAAGAAAGCTGGAGTAGCAATTCTCATATCAGACAAAATAGACTTTAAAATAAACACTATTACAAGAAGAAGGACACTACATAATGATCAAGGGATCGATCCAAGAAGAAGATATAACAATTGTAAATATTTATGCACCCACCATAGGAGCACCTCAATACATATGGCAAAAACTATCAGCCATAAAAGGGGAAATCAACAGTAACACATTCATAGTAGGGGACTTTAACACCCCACTTTCACCAATGGACAGATCATCCAAAATGAAAATAAATAAGGAAACACAAGCTTTAAATGATACATTAAACAAGATGGACTTAATTGATATTTATAGGACACTCCATCCAAAAACAACAGAATACACATTTTTCTCAAGGGCTCGTGGAACATTCTCCAGGATAGATCATATCTTGGGTCACAAATCAACCCTTGGTAAATATAAGAAAATTGAAATTGTATCAAGTATCTTTTCCGACCACAACGCCATGAGACTAGATATCAATTACAGGAAAAGATCTGTAAAAAAATACAAACACATGGAGGCTAAAAAATACACTACTTAATAATAAAGTGATCACTGAAGAAATCAAAGAGGAAATAAAAAACTACCTAGAAACAAATGACAATGGAGACACAACGACCCCAAACCTATGGGATGAAGCAAAAGCAGTTCTAAAGGGAAAGTTTATAGCAATACAGGCCCACCTTAAGAAGAAGGAAACATCTCGAATAAACAACCTAACCTTGCAACTTAAGCAATTAGAGGAAGAAGAACAAAAAAAACCCCAAAGTTAGCAGAAGGAAAGAAATCATAAAAATCAAAACAGAAATAAATGAAAAAGAAATGAAGGAAACAATAGCAAAGATCAATAAAACTAAAAGCTGTTTCTTTGAGAAGATAAACAAAATAGATAAACCATTAGCCAGACTCATCAAGAAAAAAAGGGAGAAGACTCAAATCAATAGAATTAGACATGAAAAAGGAGAAGTAACAACTGACACTGCAGAAATAAAAAAGATCATGAGAGATTACTACAAGCAACTGTATGCCAATAAACTGGACAATCTGGAAGAAATGGACAAATTCTTAGAAATGCACCACCTGCCAAGACTGAATCAGGAAGAAACAGAAAATATGAACAGACCAATCACAAGCACTGAAATTGAAACTGTGATTAAAATTCTTCCAACAAACAAAAGCTCAGGACCAGATGGTTTCACAGGCGAATTCTTTCAAACATTTAGAGAAGAGCTAACACCTATCCTTCTCAAACTCTTCCAAAATATAGCAGAGGGAGGAACACTCGCAAATTCCTTCTACAAGGCCACCATCACCTTGATACCAAAACCAGACAAGGATGTCACAAAGAAAGAAAACTACAGGCCAATATCACTGATGAACATAGATGCAAAAATCCTCAACAAAATACTAGCAAACAGAATCCAACAGCACATTAAAAGGACCATACACCATGATCAAGTGGGGTTTATTCCAGGAATGCAAGGATTCTTCACTATACGCAAATCTATCAATGTGATAAACCATATTAACAAATTGAAGGAGAAAAACCATATGATCATCTCAATAGATGCAGAGAAAGCTTTTGACAAAATTCAACACCCATTTATGATAAAAACCCTGCAGAAAGTAGGCACAGAGGGAAATTTCCTCAACATAATAAAGGCCATATATGACAAGCCGACAGCCAACATCATCCTCAATGGTGAAAAACTGAAAGCATTTCCACTAAGATCAGGAAGAAGACAAGGTTGCCCACTCTAACCACTCTTATTCAACATAGTTTTGGAAGTTTTAGCCACAGCAATCAGAGAAGAAAAGGAAATAAAATGAATCCAAATCGGAAAAGAAGAAATAAAGCTGTCACTGTTTGCAGATGACATGATAATATACATAGAGAATCCTAAAGATACTACCAGAAAACTACTAGAGCTAATCAATGAATTTGGTAAAGTAACAGGATACAAAATTAATGCACAGAAATCTTTGGCATTCCTATATACTAATGATGAAAAATCTGAAAGTGAAATCAAGAAAACACTCCCATTAACCATTGCAACTAAAAGAATAAAATATCTACGAATAAACCTACCTAAGGAGACAAAAGACCTGTACGCAGAAAATTATAAGACACTGATGAAAGAAATTAAAGATGATACAAATAGATGGAGAGATATACCATGTTCTTGGATTGGAAGAATCAACATTCTGAAAATGACTGTACTACCCAAAGCAATCTATAGATTCAATGCAATCTCTATCAAAATACCACTGGCATTTTTCACAGAACTAGAACAAAAAATTTCACAATTTGTATGGAAACACAAAAGACCCCGAATAGCCAAAGCAATCTTGAGAACGAAAAATGGAGCTGGAGGAATCAGGCTCCCTGACTTCAGACTATACTACAAAGCTACAGTAATCAAGGCAGTATGGCACTGGCACAAAAACAGAAAGATAGATCAATGGAACAGGATAGAAAGCCCAGAGGTAAACCCACGCACATATGGACTCCTTATCTTTGATAAAGGTGGCAGGAATGTACAGTGGAGAAAGGACAGCCTCTTCAATAAGTGGTGCTGGGAAAACTGGACAGGTACATGTAAAAGTATGAGATTAGATCACTCCCTAACACCATACACAAAAATAAGCTCAAAATGGATTAATGACGTAAATGTAAGGCTAGAAACTATCAAACTCTTAGAGGGAAACATAGGCAGAACACTCTATTACATAAATCACAGGAAGATCCTTTTTGCCCCACCTCCTAGAGAAATGGAAATAAAAACAAAAATAAACAAATGGGACCTAATGAAACTTCAAAGCTTTTGCACAGCAAAGGAAACCATAAACAAGATCAAAAGACAACCCTCAGAATGGGAGAAAATATTTGCCAATGAAGCAACTGACAAAGTATTAATTTCCAAAATTTACAAGCAGCTCATGCAGCTCAATAACAAAAAACAAAAACCCAATCCAAAAATGGGCAGAAGACCTAAGTAGACCTTTCTCCAAAGAAGATATACAGACTGGCAACAAACACATGAAAGAATGCTCAACATCATTAATCAGTAGAGAAATGCAAATCAAAACTACAATGAGATATCATCTCACACAAGTCAGAATGGCCATCATCAAAAAATCTAGAAACAATAAATGCTGGAGAGCATGTGGAGAAAAGGGAACACTCTTTCACTGCTTGTGGGAATGTGAATTGGTTTAGCCACTATGGAGAACAGTATGGAGGTTCCTTAAAAAACTACAAATAGAACTACCATATGACCCAGCAATTCCACTACTGGGCAGATACCCTGAGAAAACCAAAATTCAAAAAGAGTCATGTACCAAAATGTTCATTGTAGCTCTATTTACAAGAGCCCCAAGATGGAAACAACCTAAGTGCCCATCATCAGATGAATGGATAAAGATGTGGCACATATATACAGTGGAATATTACTGAGCCATAAAAAGAAATGAAATTTAGCTATTTGTAATGAGGTGGATAGACCTAGAGTCTGTCATAGAGTGCAGTCAGAAAGAGAAAGACAAATACCGTATACTAACACATATATGTGGAATTTAAGGAAAAAAATGTTATGAAGAACCTAGGGGTAAGACAGGAATAAAGACACAGACCTACTGGAGAATGGACTTGAGGATATGGGGAGGGGGAAGGGTGAGCTGTGAAAGGGTGAGAGAGAGGCATGGACATATATACACTAACAAACGTAAGGTAGATAGCTAGTGGGAAGCAGCTGCATGGCACAGGGATATCGGCTCGGTGCTTTGTGACCGCCTGGAGTGGTGGGATAGGGAGGGTGGGAGGGAGGGAGACACAAGAGGGAAGAGATATGGGAACATATGTATATGTATAACTGATTCACTTTGCTGTAAAGCAGAAACTAACACACAATTGCAAAGCAATTACACCCCAATAAAGATGTTAAAAAAAAGGAGATAAATTTACAACCTGAAAAATAAATTTAAAAAAATAAAATCATACTAAGTTCATAGACACCCAAAAACACACAACTGGATATGGCCCTGCCCAGCAGAAAGACAAGATACAGCCCCACCCACCAAAACACAGGCACCAGTCCCCTCCACCAGGAAGCCTAAAGAAGCCAGTCACTAGCACTGAAATTGAAACTGTGATTAAAAATCTTACTAACGAAAAAAAAGCCCAGGACCAGATGGCTTCACAGGTGAATTCTATCAAACATTTAGAGAGGAGCTAACACCTATCCTTCTCAAACTCTTCCAAAATATAGCAGAGGGAGGAACACTCCCAAACTCATTCAACGAGGCCACCATCACCCTGATACCAAAACCAGGCAAAGATGTCACAAGGAAAGAAAAGTACAGGCCAATATCACTGATGAACATAGATGCAAAAATCCTCAACAAAATACTAGCAAACAGAATCCAACAGCACATTAACAGTTGTAGATTTTAATGATGGCCATTCTGACAGGTGTGAGGTGATACCTCATTGTAGTTTTGATTTGCATTTCTCTAATGGTTAATGATGTTGAGCATCCTTTCATGTGTTTTTTGGCCATCTGTATATTTTCTTTGGAGAAATGTGTATTTAGGTCTTCTGTCCATTTTTGGATTGGGTTGTCTGTTTTTTTGATATTGAGTTGCATGAGCTGTTTCTATAATTGGAGATTAATCCTTTGTAAATATTTTCTCCCATTCTGTCTGAGGGTTGTCTTTTCCACTTGTTTATGCTTTTCCTTGCTGTGAAAAACATTTAAGTTTACTTAGGTTCCAGTTGTTTATTTTTGTTTTTATTTTCATTACTCTAGGAGGTAGGTCAAAAAGGATCCTGCTGCAATTTATGACAAAGAGTGTTCTGCCTATGTTTTTCTCTAAGTGTTTATAGAGTCTGGCTGTACATCCAGGTCCTTAATCCATTTTGAGTTTAGTTTTGTGTATGGTGTTAACAAGTGTTCTAATTTCATTCTTTTACGTGTAGCAGTCCAGTTTTCTCAGCACCATTAATTGAAGTTACTGTCTTTTTTCCATTGTATACTCCTTCCTTTGCCATAGATTAGGTGATCATATGAGCGTGGGTTTATCTCTGGGGTTTTTATCCTGATTCATTGGTCTATATTTCTGTTTCTTTGTGCCAGTACTGTACTGTCTTGATTACAGTAGCTTTGTAGTATAATCTTAAACCAGGGAGCTTGATTCCATCAGCTCCATTTTTCTTTCTCAAAATTGCTTTGTCTCTTTGTGGTCTTTAGTGTTTCCATACAAATTGTAAAATTTCCTTTTCTAGTTCTGTGAAAAATGTCATTGATATTTTGATAGGGATTTCATTGAATCTGTAGATTGCTTTGGGTAGTATAGTTATTTTCACAATGTTGATTCTTCCAATCCAAGAACATGGTATGTCTCTCCATCTGATTGTATCATCTTTGATTTATTTCATCAGCCTCTTATAGTTTTCTGCATACAGGTCTTTTGCCTCCTTAGGTAGTTTTATTCCTAAGTATTTTATTCTTTTGTTGCAATGGTGAATGGGATTGTTTCCTTATTTTCTCTTTCTGATCTTTCATTGTTAGTGTATAGGAATGCAAGTGATTTCGGTGTATTAATTTTGTATCCTGTAACTTTACCAAATTCATTGATTAGCTCTAGTAGTTTTCTGGTGGCAACTTTAGGATTTGCTATGTATAGTATCATGTCATCTGCAAACAGTGGCAGTTGTAATTTTCTTTTCCAATTTGGATTCCTTTTATTTCTTTTTATTCTCTGATTTCTGTGGGTAGGACTTACAATACTATGTTGAATAATAGTGGTGAGAGTGAACACCGTTGCTTCTTTCTGATCTTAGAGGAAATGCTTTCATTTTTTCACCACTGAGAATGTTTGTTGTGGGTTTGTTTTATATTACCTTTATTATGATGAGTTAGGTTCCCTCTATGCTCACTATCTGGAGAGTTTTTATCATAAATGGGTTTTGAATTTTGTCAAAAGCTTCTTCTGCATCTATTGAGATGATCATGTGTTTTTTTCTTCAATTTATTAATATGGTGTATCACAATGATTGATTTGCATTTATTGAAGGATGCTTTCATGCCTGGGATAAATCCCACTTGATCATGGTGTATGATGCTTTTAATGTGTTGTTGGATTCGGATTGCTAGTGTCTTGTTGAGGATTTTTGTGTCTGTATTCATCAGTGATATTGGACTGCAATTTTCTTTTTTTGTGATATTTTTGTCTGGTTTTGGTATCAGCCTGATGATGGACTCATAGAACGAGTTTGGAAGTGTTCCTTCCTCTGCAGTTTTTTGGAAGAGTTTGAGAAGGATAGGTGTTAGCTCTTCTCTAATGTTTGACAGAATTCGCCTGTAAAGCCATCTGTTCCTCTACTTTTTATTTTTTTGGAAGATTTTTAATCATAGTTTGAATTTCATTACTTGTGATTGGTCTATTTATATTTTCTACTTCTTTCTGGCTCAGTCTTGGCAGGTTGTACTTTTCTAAGAATTTGCCCATTTCCTCCAGTTTGTCCATTTTATTGGTATAGAGCTGCTTGTAGTAGTCTATTATAACCTATTGTATTTCTGCAATGTCAGTTTTAATATCTCCTTTTTCATTTCTAATTTTATTGATTTGAATCCTCTCCTTTTTTATCTTGATGAGTCTGGCTAAAGTTTTATCAGTTCTGTTTATCTTCTCAAAGAACTAGCTTTTAGTTTTTTTGATCTTTGCTGAATTGATCTTTTTGTTTGTTTATGTATATATAATTTATTTGAAATATAAATGAATTATTATTTTATTTATTTCTGCTCTGATCTTTACGATTTCTCTCCTTTTACTAACTTTTTTTGTTATTGTTTTTGTTGTTCTTTCTCTATTTGCTTTAGTGGTAAAATTAGGTTGCTATTTGAGACTTCTTTTGTTTCTTGAGGTAGGATTATATTTCTGTAAACTTCCCTCTTAGAATTGTTTTGCTGAATCCAATAGATTTTGGGTAGTCGTGTTATCATTGACATTTGTTTCTAGGTATTTTTTGATTTCCTCTTTGATTTTTTCAGTGATCTGTTGGTTGTTAAGTATCATATTGTTTAGCCTCCATGTGCTTTTGTTTTTTTAGCTTTTTTCCTGTAACTAATTTCTCATCTGATTGCATTGTGGTCAGAAAAGATGCTTGGTACTCTTTCAATTTTCTTCAATTTACGGAGGCTTGATTTGTGACCCACTATATGATATATCCAGGAGAATGTTCTGTGTGCATTTGAAAAGAAAATTTATTATGCTGTTTTCGCATGGAATGTCCTATAAATATCAATTAAATCTATCTGGTCTAATGTTCCACTAAAGTGTTGTGTTTCCTTGATAATTTTCTGTCTGGATGATCTGTTCATTGTTGTAAATGGGGTGTTAAAGTTCCCCGCTATTATTGTGTTATTGTCAATTTCCATTTTTTAAGGGTGTCAGAAGTTTCCTCATATATTCAGGTACTCCTACGTTGGGTGCATAAATATTTACAAGTGTCATATCTTCGTGAATTGATCCCTTGATCATTATGCAGTGTCCTTCCTGTCTTGTAACAGTCTTTATTTATTTATTTTTTAACATCTTTATTGGGGTATAATTGCTTTACAATGGTGTGTTAGTTTCTGATTTATAACAAAGTGAATCAGTTATACATACACATATGTTCCCATATCTCCTCCCTCTTGCATCTCCCTCCCTCCCACCCTCCCTATCCCACCTCTCCAGGCGGTCACAAAGCACTGAGCCGATATCCCTGTGCCATGGGGCTGCTTCCCACTAGCTATCTACCTTACGTTTGTTAGTGTATATATGTCCATGCCTCTCTCTGGCCCTGTCAAAGCTCACCCTTGCCCCCCCCATACCCTCAAGTCCATTCTCCAGTAGGTCTGTGTCTTTATTCCTGTCTTACCCATAGGTTCTTCATGACATTTTCTCTTACATTCCATATATATGTGTTAGTATATGGTATTTGTCTTTCTCTTTCTGACTTACTTCACTCTGTATGACAGACTCGAGGTCTATCCACCTCATTACAAATAGCTCAATGTCATTATTTTATATGGCTGAGTAATATTCCATTGTATATACGTGCCACATCTTTTTTATCCATTCATACGATGATGGGCACTTAGGTTCTTTCCGTCTCCGGGCTATTGTAAATAGAGCTGCAATGAACATTTTGGTACATGACTCTTTTTGAATTTTGGTTTTCTCAGGGTATATGCCCAGTAGTGGGATTGCTGGGTCATATGGTAGTTCTATTTGTAGTTTTTTAAGGAACCTCCATACTGTTCTCCACAGTGGCTGAACCATTTCACATTCCCACAAGCAGTGAAAGAGTGTTCCCTTTTCTACACACCCTCTCCAGCATTTATTGTTTCTAGATTTTCGGATGACGGCCATTCTGACTGGTGTGAGATGATATCTCATTGTAGTTTTGATTTGAATTTCTCTACTGATTAATGATGTCGAGCATTCTTTCATGTGTTTGTTGGCAGTCTGTATATCTTCTTTGGAGGAAAGTCTATTTAGATCTTCCGCCCATTTTTGGATTGGGTTTTTGTTTTTTGTTATTGAGCTGCATGAGCTGCTTGTAAATTTTGGAGATTAATACTTTGTCAGTTGCTTCATTGGCAAATATTTTCTCCCATTCTGAGGGTTGTCTTTTGGTCTTGTTTATGGTTTCCTTTGCTGTGCAAAAGCTTTGAAGTTTCATTAGGTCCCATTTGTTTATTTTTGTTTTTATTTCCATATCCCTAGGAGGTGGGTCAAAAAGGATCTTGCTGTGATTTATGTCATAGCGTGTTCTGCCTATGTTTTCCTCTAAGAGTTTGATAGTTTCTAGCCTTACATTTAGGTCATTAATCCATTTTGAGTTTATTTTTGTGTATGGTGTTAGGGACTGATCTAATCTCATACTTTTACATGTATCTGTCCAGTTTTCCCAGCACCACTTATTGAAGAGGCTGTCCTTTCTCCACTGTATATTCCTGCCACCTTTATCAAAGATAAGGTGTCCATATGTGCGTGGGTTTATCTCTGGGCTTTCTATCCTGTTCCATTCATCTGTCTTTCTCTTTATGTGCCAGTACCATACTGTCTTAATTACTGTACCTTTGTAGTATAGTCTGAAGTCAGGGAGCCTGATTCCTCCAGCTCCGTTTTTCGTTCTCAAGATTGCTTTGGCTATTCGGGGTCTTTTGTGTTTCCATACAAATTGTGAAATTTTTTGTTCTAGTTCTGTGAAAAATGCCAGTGATAGTTTGATAGGGATTGCATTGAATCTATAGATTGCTTTGGGTAGTACAGTCATTTTGACATGTTGATTGTTCCAATACAAGAACATTCTATATCTCTCCATCTATTTGTATCATCTTTAATTTCTTTCATCAGTGTCTTATAATTTTCTGCGTACAGGTCTTTTGTCTCCTTAGGTAGGTTTATTTGTAGATATTTTATTCTTTTAGTTGCAATGGTTAATGGGAGTGTTTTCCTGATTTCATTTTCAGATTTTTCAGCATTATTGTATAGAAATGCCAGAGATTTCTGTGCATTAATTTTGTATCCTGCTACTTCACCAAATTCGTTGATTAGCTCTAGTAGTTTTCTGGTAGCATCTTTAGGATTCTCTGTGTATATTATCATGTCATCTGCAAACAGTGACAGCTTTACTTCTTCTTTGCCGATTTGGATTTCTTCTCAGATTGCTGTGGCTAAAACTTCCAAAACTATGTTGAATAAGAGTAGTGAGAGTGGGCAACCTTGTCTTTTTCCTGATCTTAGTGGAAATGCGTTCAGTTTTTCACCATTGAGGATGATGTTGGCTGTGGTCTTGTCATATATGGTCTTTATTATGTTGAGGAAAGTTCCCTCTGTGCTTACTTTCTGCAGGGTTTTTATCATAAATTGGTGTTGAATTTTGTCAAAAGCTTTCTCTGCATCTATTGAGATGATCATATGGTTTTTCTCCTTCAATTTGTTAATATGGTTTATCACATTGATAGATTTGCGTATATTGAAGAATCCTTGCATTCCAGGAATAAATCCCACTTGTTCATGGTGTACGATTCTTTTAATGTGCTGTTGGATTCTGTTTGCTAGTATTTTCTTGAAGATTTTTTCACCTATGTTCATCAGTGATATTGGCCTGTAGTTTTCTTTGTTTGTGACATCCTTGTTTGGTTTTGGTATCAAGGTGATGGGTGCTTCATAGAAGGAATTTGGGAGTGTTCCTCCCTCTGCTGTATTTTGGAAGAGTTTGAGAAGGATAGGTATTAGCTCTTCTCTAAATGTTTGATAGATTTCACCTGTGAAGCCATCTGGTCCTGGGCTTTTGTTTGTTAGAAGATTTTTAATCTCAATTTCAGTGCTTGTGATTGGTCTGTTCATATTTTCCATTTCTTCCTGATTCAGTCCTGGCAGTTGTGCATTTCTAAGAATTTGTCCATTTCTTCCAGTTTGTCCAGTTTATTGGCATACAGTTGCTTGTACTAATCTCTCATGATCTTTTTTATTTCTGCAGTGTCAATTGTTACTTCTTTTTCATTTCTAATTCTATTGATTTGAGTCTTCTCCCTTTTTTTCTTGATGAGTCTGGCTAATGGTTTATCTATTTTGTTTATCTTCTCAAAGAACCAGCTTTTAGTGTTATTAATCTTTGCTATTCTTTCCTTCTTTCTTTTATTTCTGATCGTATTTTTATGATTTCTTTCCTTCTGTTAACTTGGGGTTTTTTTGTTCTTCTTTCTCTAATTGCTTTAGGTGCAAGCTTAGGTTGTTTATTCGAGATGTTTCCTACTTCTTAAGGTGGGCTTGTATTGCTATAAACTTCCCTCTTGGAACTGCTTTTCTGCATCCCATAGGTTTTGGGTCGTTGTGTCTCCATTGTCATTTGTTTCTAGGTATTTTTTGATTTCCTCTTTGATTTCTTCAGTGATCACTTTGTTATTAAGTAGTGTAGTTTTTAGCCTCCATGTGTTTGTATTTTTTACAGATCTTTTCCTGTAATTGATATCTAGTCTCATGGCGTTGTGGTCGGAAAAGATACTTGATACAATTTCAATTTTCTTAAATTTACCAAGGCTTGATTTGTGACCCAAGATATGATTTATCCTGGAGAATGTTCCATAAGCCCTTGAGAAAAATGTGTATTCTGTTGTTTTTGGATGGAGTGTCCTATAAATATCAATTAAGTCCATCTTGTTTAATGTATCATTTAAAGCTTGTGTTTCCTTATTTATTTTCAATTTGGATGATCTGTCCATTGGTGAAAGTGGGGTGTTAAAGTCCCCTACTATGAATGTGTTACTGCCAATTTCCCCTTCTTTGGCTGTTACTTTTTGCCATATGTATTGAGGTGCTCCTATGGTGGGTGCATAAATATTTACAATTGTTATATCTTCTTCTTGGATCGATCCCTTGATCATTATGTAGTGTCCTTCTTTGTCTCTTGTAATAGTGTTTATTTTAAAGTCTATTTTGTCTGATATGAGAATTGCTACTCCAGCTTTCTTTTGATTTCCATTTGCATGGAATATCTTTCTCCATCCCCTTACTTTCAGTCTGTATGTGTCTCTAGGTCTGAAGTGGGTCTCTTGTAGACAGCATATATATGGGTCTTGTTTTTGTATCCATTCAGCCAATCTGTGTCTTTTGGTGGGAGCATTTAGTCCATTTACATTTAAGGTAATTATCGATATGTATGTTCCTATTCCCATTTTCTAAATTATTTTGGGTTCATTATTATAGGTCTTTTCCTTCTCTTGTGTTTCTTGTCTAGAGAAGTTCCTTTAGCATTTGTTGTAAAGCTGGTTTTGTGGTGCTGAACTCTCTCAGCTTTTGCTTGTCTGTAAAGATTTTAATTTCTCCATCAAATCTGAATGATATCCTTGCTGGGTAGAGTAATCTTGGTTGCAGGTTTTTCTCCTTCATCACTTTCAGTATGTCCTGCCACTCCCTTCTGGCTTGCAGAGTTTCTGCTGAGAGATCGGTTGTTAACCTTATGGGGATTCATTTGTGTGTTATTTGTTGTTTTTCCCTTGCTGCTTTTAATATGCTTTCTTTGTATTTAATTTTTGACAGTTTGATTAAAATGTGTCTTGGCATATTTCTACTTTGATTTATCCTGTATGGGACTCTCTGTGCTTGCTGTACTTGATTAACTATTTCCTTTTCCATATTAGGGAAGTTTTCCACTATAATCTCTTCAATTATTTTCTCAGTCCCTTTCTTTTTCTCTTCTTCATCTGGAACCCCTATAATTCGAATGTTGGTGTGTTTAATGTTGTCCCAGAGGTCTCTGAGACTGTCCTCAGTTCTTGTCATTCTTTTATCTTTATTCTGCTCTGCAGTATTTATTTCCACACTATTTTATCTTCCAGGTCACTTATCCGTTCTTCTGCTTCAGTTATTCTGCTATTGATCCCATCTAGGGTATTTTTCATTTCATTTATTTTGTTGTTCATCATTGTTTGTTTCATCTTTAGTTCTTCTAGTTCCCTGTTAAATGTTTCTTGCATTTTATCCATTCTATTTCCAAGATTTTGGATCATCTTTACTATCATTATTCTGAATTCTTTTTCAGCTAGACTGCCTCTTTCCTCTTCCTTTGTTAGGTCTGGTGCATTTTTATCTTGCTCCTTCATCTGCTGTGTGTTTTTCTGTCTTCTCATTTTGCTTATCTTACTGTGTTTGGGGTCTCCTTTTTGCAGGCTGCAGGTCCGTAGTTCCCGTTGTTTTTGATGTCTGTCCCCAGTGGCTAAGGTTGTTTCAATGGGTTGTGTAGGCTTCCTGGTGGAGGGGACTAGTGCCTGTGTTCTGCTGGATTAGGCTGGATTTTGTCTCTCTAGTGGGCAGGTCCATGTCTGGTGGTGTGTTTTGGGGTGTCTGTGGACTTATTATGATTTTAGGCAGCCTCTCTGCTAATGGGTGTGGTTGTGTTCCTGTTTTGCTAGTTGTTTGGCATAGATTGTCCTGCACTGTAGCTTGCTGGTCGTTGAGTGAAGCTGGGTTCTGGTGTTGAGATGGAGATCTCTGGGAGTTTTTTGCCTTTTGATATTATGTGGAGCTGGGATGTCTCTTGTTGACTAGTGTCCTGAATTTGGCTCTCCCACCTCAGAGGCACAGCACTGAGTCCTGGCTGAAGCACCAAGAGCCTTTCATCCACATGGCTCAGAATAAAAGGGAGAAAAAGTAGCGAGATAGAAGTAGTAGAAGTAGGAAGAAAGAAAGAAAGGAAGGAGGGAAGGAAGGAAGGAAGAAAGCAAGAAAGAAGGAAAGAAGCAAAGGAAGCAGGGAGGGAGGGAGGGAGGAAGGAAGGCAGGAACGAGGGAAGGAAGGAAAATAGAAAGAAAGAAAGAAGATAGTAAAATAAAATAAAGTATAATAAAGTTATTAAATTAAAAATAATCATTTAGGAAAAATAAAGGGACGGATAGAACCTTAGGACAAATGGTGGAAGCAAAGCTATGCAGACAAAATCTTACACAGAAGCATACACATAAACCCTCACAAAAAGAGGTAAAGGGGGATAAATCTTGCTCTCAAAGTCCACCTCCTCAATTTGGGATGATTCGTTGTCTAAAGGAGCTAAGGAAGGAAGGAAGTAGGAAGGAAGGAAGGAAAGAAAGAAAGAAAGAAGGTAAATTATAATAAAGTTATTACAATTAAAATTATTATTAAGAAAAATATTTTTTTAAAAAAAACAGACAGATAGAACTCTAGGACAAATGGTGGAAGCAAAGCTTTACAGACAAAATCTCACAGAGAAGCATATACACATACACACTCACAAAAAGAGGAAAAGAGGAAAAAATCATAGACCTTGTTCTCGAAGTCCACCTCCTCAATTTGGGATGATTCGTTGTCTATTCATGTATTCCACAGATGCAGGGTACATCAAGTTGATTGTGGAGCTTTAATCCACTGCTTCTGAAGCTGCTGGGAGAGATATCCCTTTCTCTTCTTTGTTCTCACAGCTCACAGGGGCTCAGCTTTGGATTTGGCCCCACCTCTGTGTGTATGTCGCCGGAGGGCAACTCTTCTTCGCTCAGACAGGACGGGGTTAAAGGAGCCGCTGCTTTGGGGGCTCTGGCTCACTCAAGCTGGGGGGAGGGAGGAGCATGGATTGCGGGGTGAGCCTGCGGCGGCAGAGGCCAGCATGACGTTGCACCAGCCTGAGGCACACCGTGCGTTCTCCCAGAGGAGTTGACCCTGGATCCCGGGACCCTGGCAGTGGCGGGCTGCACAGGCTTCCCGGAAGGGGGTGTGGATAGTGACCTGTGCTTGCACACAGGCTTCTTGGTGGTGGCAGCAGCAGCCTTAGCATCTCATGTCTGTCTCTGGGGTCCGCGCTTTTAGCCGCGGCTCGCGCCCGTCTCTGGAGCTCCTTTAAGCAGCGCTCTTAATCCCCTCTCCTCGCGCACCAGGAAAAAAAGAGGGAAGAAAATGTCTCTTGCCTCTTTGGCAGCTCCGGAACTTTTCCCGGACTCCCTCCGGGGTAGCCGTGGTGCACTAACCCCTTCAGGCTGTGTTCACGCAGCCAACCCCAGTCCTCTCCCTGTGCTCCAACCGAAGCCCGAGCCTCAGCTCGCAGCCCCGCCTGCCTGGGCGGGTGAGCAGACAAGCCTCTCGGTGGTGAGTGCCGGTCGGCACCAATCCTCTGTGCGGGAATGTCCCCGATTTGCCCTCCACACCCCTTTTGCTGCGCTCTCCTCAGCGGCTCCGAAGCTCCCCCATGCGCCTCCCGCAGTCTCTGCCCACGAAGGGGCTTCCTAGTGTGTGGAAACCTTTCCTCCTTCACAGCTCCCTCCCACTGGTGCAGGTGCCGTCCCTATTCTTTTGTCTCTGTTTTTTCTTTTTTTCTTTTGCCCTACCCAGGTACATGGGGAGTTTCTTGCCTTTTGGGAGATCTGAGGTCTTCTGCCAGCATTCAGTAGGTGTTCTGTAGGAGTTGCTCCACGTGTAGATGTATTTCTGGTGTATCTGTGGGGAGGAAGGTGATCTCCGCATCTTACTCTTCCACCATCTTCCCCCACGTCTGTAACAGTCTTTATTTTAAAGTCTATCGTGTCTGTTATGAGTAATGCAACTCCAGCTTTCTTTTGATTTACATTTGCATGGAATATCTTTTTCCATCCCCTCACTTTCAGTCTGTATGTGTCCCTAGGTCTGAAGTGGGTCTGTTCTAGACAGCATATATTGGGGTCTTCTTTTTTATCCATTCATGCGGTCTGTGCCTTTCATTTGGAGCATTTTAGCCTTTTACAATAAAGGTAATTATCAATATGTATGTTCCTGTTGCCCTTTTCTTAATTACTTTGGGTTTGTGTGTGTAGGTATCTTTTCTTCTCTTGTGTTTCCCTCCTAGAGAAGCTCCTTCAGCATTTGTTGTAAACTGGGTTTTGCAGTGCTGAATTCTCTTAGCTTTTGCTTGTCTGTAAAGCTTTTGATTTTTCCGTCAAATCTGAATGAGATTCTTGCTGGGTAAATGATCTTTGTTGTAGGTTTTTCCCTTTCATCACTTAAACTATATCCTTACACTCCTTTCTGGCCTAGTTTCTGCTGAAAAATCTGATGATAACCTTATGGGTATTCCGTTGTATATTATTTTTTGCTTTTCCCTTGCTGCTTTTAATATTTTTTCTTTGTATTTAATTTTTGTTAGTTTGATTAACATGCATATCAGCATGTTTCTCTTTTGGTTTATCCTGTATGGGACTCCGTGCTTCCTGGACTTGGGTGGCTCTTTCCTTTCCCATATTAGGGAAGTTTTCAACTATAATATCTTCAAATATTTTCTCAGGCCATTTCTCTTTCTCTTCTTCCTTGGGGCCCCTATAATTTCAATGTTGATGTGTTTAATGTTTTCCTAGAGGTTTCTGAGACTGTCTCATTTCTTTTCATTCTTTTTTCTTGATTCTGCTCTGTGGCGGTTATTTACAACATTCTGTCTTTCAGCTCACTTATCCGTTTTTCTGCCTCAGTTATTCTGCTATTAATTTTTTCTAGTATATATTTAATTTCAGTTATTGTGCTCTTCATCACTGTTATGTTCTTTAGTTCTTCTAAGGGCTTGTTAAACATTTCTTGTATTTTCTCAATCCATTCCTCCATTCAATTTCTGAGATTTTGGATCTTTACTATAATTATGCTGAATCTTGTTTCAGTTAGAATGAGTATTTCCTCTACATTTATTTTGTCTTGTGGATTTTTACCTTGCTCCTTCATCTGCAATACATTTCTCTGTCTTCTCATTTTGTCTAACTTACTGTGTTTGAGGCCTCCTTTCCACAGGCTGCAATGTTGTTGTTTCTCTTGCTTTTTGTTTCTGCCTCCAGTGAGTGAGGTTGGTCCAGTGGCTTGTGTAGACTTTCTGGTGGGAGGGACTGGTGCCTGTGCTCTGGTCAGTGGAGCTGGATCTCTTCCTTCTTTTGGAATTGTCTGTGTCAGGTGGTGTGTTTGGGAGTGTCTCTGAGCTTAGTATGCTTTAGGTAGCCTGTATGCTGATGGGTGGATTTTTTTCCTGTCTTGCTTGTTGTTTTGCATGAGGCATCCAGCACTGGAGCCTGCAGGTAGTTGGTCTTGGCCAGGTCTTGGAGTTGAGATGGAGACTTCCTGTGGGGCTCTTGCCAATTAGTATTCCCTTGGACTGGAAATTCTCTGGTGGTCCAGCATCCTGGAGTCGGCACTCCCACCCCAGAGGCTCTGGCTCAAGCCCTGGCTGGGGAACCAAGACCCTGCAAGCTGCACAGTGTGGCAAAAAAAAAAAATTGGGAAGGGGGAAGCAAACAAATAGACTAACAAAACCTAAGACAAATAGCAAAAACAAACAGTAACAACAACAGTTTAAAAACAGAAAACAAATGAATAGATATTAACCAAAACAAATGGTAAAAGCAAATCCATGAAAGGAAAAGCAAAACCTAACAAAGAAACACACACACATACAAAAAAAGAAACAGAAACAAAAATAAAGAAAACAAAAAACAGGAGAAGAACCAGACAAATAAAATAACTAAAAAATGAAATCAAACAATTAAAAAACAGAACAAAAACAAAAAAATCGAGAAACAAAAGAAAAGCATAATGCAAACTAAAAAAAGCAAAGAAAACATAAAATAAACACACAAAAGCTATTAAAAAATAGAAAAAGGATTAAAAACAAACATAACAAAAGAAGGAGAAAACACAAAACACCAAAAATAAAAATAGAAAAATAAAAAATACAATAAAAATATATTAATTTTTTTAATTTATAAAAATAATAAAACAATAATAATAATAGAAACAACAACAGAAGTAAAACATTAAAAAATAATAATATTTTCTTGGGGTCTCTGCTTTCAGTGTCCTTGCCCCCACAGTGAGTCACAGCCAACCTCTGCCTCCCCAGGAGGCCCTCCAATACCTCTAGGTAAGTTTCTGGACCTGCTGTGGGCACTGTGGGGACAGCTCAGACTCTGATGTGGCCCAGCTTTTAGGTGTACTTGCCCCCATATATCTGGCTCCATTGTGGGAATATTCAGTGTCAATTCAGATGGAAGCATTTACCAAGCCAATCACAGGCATTTAATCTGCAGCTTGTGCAGCTGCACAGAAAGATTTTCATTATTCTTCCTTAGTCACCTGCCCCTGGGACCCAGCTGTGGTTTTAGCCCCATCTCTGTGTGTGGGCCACCCACAGTGGTGTGCTCCTGAGGCTGCCCTAGAGCACTCAGGTCTGCCCCTGTGAGGACAGGGCACGAAGTTGGCATGGCACTGGGGCCACAGGAGCTCTGGTTGTTACAGGTGTGTGTGTGGGGGCTGGCAGCTGCGAGACATCCAGTCCTGCCAGTGAGGAGGTGTGCTGGTAAGACGGCAGCCATGGGTATGAGAGATCCGGCCCTAGTGGGAACCTTTCCTGGGGCCCAGCGGACATTGTGAGAGGATCAGCCCTTTTGTAGTGCCTGGTGGCAGGTGTGCAAGGGCCATCCCTGGTGCAGCCTTGACGGGGACCTTTCCTAGTGCTGGGTGACAGGTGTGAGAAGGTCAGCCCCAGTAGGGATTTTTCCTAGCGCCTGGTGGCAGGCACATGTGTGACAGCCTCAGCAGGGGCTTTTCACAGTGTCCAGCAGCAGGCACATGAGGGCCAGCCCTATTGGAGGACTTTGCTAGTGCCTGCTGGCAGGGACAAGAAGAGCAGCCCCAGTAGGGGTTTTTCCTAGTGCCTGGCAGCAGGCACGTGTGTGCCAGCCTTGGTGGGAACCTTTCTTAGCACCTGGGGTGCAGGGGCTGGCATGTGGAGAGAGAGAGACTGCAATGGTGGCTTCAGCCCCTGAACATCATTCAACAGTTGTACCTTGCTTCTCTGGCAGTCTGTGTTTCCTCCATAAGCGTTCCTCATTGCAGATTACCTTCTTCCCATTCCTTCAGGCTGTTTCCTTGCAGCAAACAGCAGTCTTCTCCCCAGGTTTGCTCTCCAATCCCTACCTTTCAGTTCCCAGCCCTCATGCAGACCAGCAGACACACACCCCAGTCTAGCGTGTGCAAGGCCGTGCCATGGACCATCTGTGTAGGTAACACTCTGTCTTGTCTGCCACTGACTGGCTATTTCACCATCCTCTGACAACCTATGCTCTCCTTCTGTCCCAACTAATTTCCCTATCAGTGAGGGAGCTTCCCAAGATGTGGGAACCTCTCCTCTTCCTTGGCTCCACACTAGTGGTGCAGGTCTTGTCCCACATCCACTTCTCTTCTTTTTCCTTTCTTCTTTATTTCATCCTGCCCAGTTATGTGGGGATCTTTCCTGTCTTTTCTGGTGTCCAAGGTCTTCTGCTAGTGTTCAGCTGGTGCTCTGTGAGAATTGTTCCATCTGTAGATGTATTAATGCATTTGTGAAGAGAGATAAACTCCACGTCCTCCCAGTCCTCTGTCACCTTAAAAACTGTCTCTTAAGTTTCTTAAATTATATGTGATGATTGAAATAAAAATTATAAAAACGTTGGATATAGCATTTAATGTATGTAGAGAATATTCTCAGTAATATTATACCTAAATGGCAATACCATTTCTATACTTCAATGTGATGAAATGTGAATATCAACATGCTTCAATAAAGAACATACATACTTATTGTGTATATACATTATAATAGCTAGAACAGCCACTAAGAACATTATACAAAGCAATACTCTGGAAAATACTATAAACAAATCAACATGGAGTCTTAAACCATGTACATTTAACCCACATCAATATTAGAAAACAGAAACAGAAGAATGAAAAACAAAGGAAACAAACAAAAAAATAACAAAATGGCAGACTCAAGCCTTAACATATCAATAATTGCCTGAAATGTAAATGATCTAAGAGCACCAAATAAAGACAGAGATTGCTAGAATAAAATTTAAAACACAATCCAGCAATGTGCTGTCTACAAGAAATTTGCTTTAGATATAATTATATAGATAGGTTGAGGGGACTTCCTTGGTGGTTCAGTTGTTAAGAATATGCCTTCCAATGCAGGGGACAGGGTTTGATCTCTTGTCGGGGAAATAAGATCCCACATACCATAGGGGCAACTAAGCCTGTGCACTGCAACTACTGAGCCTGCACACTCTAGAGCCCACTTGCCTCAACTAGAGAGCCCCCATGCCACAAATACTGAGCCCAAATGTTCTGCAGCCTATGCACCACGATGAAGAGCCTGCACATCACAACAAAAGATCCCACAGGCCACAAATAAGACCTAATGCAGCCAAATAAATAAATAAAAATAAAAGCCAGAATCAAAAAAAAAAAAAAACATATAGGTTGCTTGAAAGTAAATGATGGAAAAAGATATACTATGCAGGAGGATATAACAATTCTAAATGTAAGCACACCAAACAACAGAGACTCAAAATACCTGAGGCAAAAAATGACAAAACTACAGAGATTGGTTCAAGATGGCAGAGTAGAAGGACGTGCACTCACTCCCTCTTGTGAGAGCATCGGAATCACAACTAACTGCTGAACAATCATCTACAGGAACACACTGGAACTCACCAAAAAAGATACCCCACATCCAAAGACAGAGAAGCCACAATGAGATGGTAGGAGGGGCACAATCACAATAAAATCAAATCCCATAAACACTGGTTGGGTGACTCACAAACTGGAGAACAATTATACCACAAAAGTCCAGCCACTGGAGTGAAGGGTCTGAGCCCCACATCACGCTTCCCAAATTGGAGGTCCAGCAATGGGGGGTGGGGGGAATTCCCAGAGAATCACACTTTGAAGACTAGTGAGATTTAACTGCAGAACTTCAACAAGTCTGAGAGAAGCAGAGACTCCACTCTTGGAAGGCACACACAAAGTAGTGTGTGCATCAGGACCCAAGAGGAAGGAGCAGTGATCCAATAGGAGAGTGAATCAGATTTCCCTCCTAGTGTTGGAGGTCTCCTGTGGAAGTGGGGGGTAGCTATGGCACACCACGGGGACAAGGACACTAGTAGCAGAAGTTCCAGGAAGAAATCCTTGGCATGAGCCTTCCCAAAGTCCTCCATTATCCACACCAAGGACCCTCTGTGCCCTGGTGCTAGGTCACCTCAGGCCAAACAACCAACATGGAGGGCATTCAGCTCAACCCATCAGTAGACAAGCGGATTAAAGTTTTACTGAGCTGTGGCCCTCAGATCAACATCCAGCTCTACTGATCACCAGTTCCTCCCATCAGGAAGCATGCACAAGTCTCTTAGATAGGCTCATCCACCAGATGGTAGACAGCAAAAGCAAGAAGAATTACAGTCGTGCAGCCTGTGGAACATAAACCACATTCACAGAAAATAAACAAAATGAAAAGGCAGAGGACTATGTACCAGATGAAGGAACAAGATAGAACCCCAGAAAAACAATTAAATGAAGTGGAGATAGGCAACCATCCAGAAAAAGAATTCAGAATAATGATAGTGAAGATGATTCAGTACCTCAGAAAAAGAATGGAGACAAAGATCAAGATGATGAAAGAAATATTTAACAAAGACCTAGAAGAATGAAAGAACAAACACCTAGAAGAATTAAAGAACAAACAAACAAACATGAACAATACAGTAACTGAAATGAATAATATACTAGACGGAATCAATAGCAGAATAACTCAGGCAGAAGAATAGATAAGTGACCTGGAAGATAGAATGGTGGAATTCAGGACCATGGAAAACAATAAAGAAAAAAGAATGAAAAGAAATGAAGACAGCTTAAGAGACCACTGGGCAACATTAAATGCACCAACATTCACATAATACGGGTCCCAGAAAGAGAAAAGAGAGAGAAAGGACCTAAGAAAATATTTGAAAAGATTAGATGAAAACTTCACTAACATAGGAATAGAAATAGCCACCTAAGTCCAGGAAGTACAGAGAGTCCCAGGCAGGATAAACCCAAGGAGAAACACGCTGAGACATATAGTAAACAAATTGAAAAAAAAAAATAAAGACAAATAAAACTTATTAAAAGAAAAAAAGGGGGCTTCCCTGGTGGCGCAGTGGTTGAGAGTCCGCCTGCCGATGCAGGGGACACGGGTTCGTGCCCCAGTCTGGGAAGATCCCACATGCCATGGAGTGGCTGGGCCCATGAGGCATGGCCACTGAGCCTGCGCATCCGGAGCCTGTGCTCTGCAACGGAAGAGACAACAACAGTGAGAGGCCCGCGTACCGCAAAAATAAAAAAAGGGAAAAATGATAAAAAACATACAAGGGAATTCCCATAAAGATAAAAGCTGATTTCTCAGCAGAAACCCTACAAGCCAGAAAGGAGTGGCACAATATATTTAAATAATGAAAGAGAAGAACCTACAACCAAGATTATAATACCCAGCAAGGACATCATTCAGATTCAATGGAGAAACCAAATCTTTACAGACAAGGAAAAGCTAAGAGAATTCAGCACTACAAAAGCAGCTCTACAACAAACGCTAAAGGAACTTCTCTAGGTGGGAAACTCAAGAGAAGAAAATGACCTACAAAAACAAACCCAAAACAATTAAGAAAATGGTAATAGGAATATACATATTGGTAATTACCTTAAATATGAATGGATTAACTGCTCCAACCAAAAAACACAGGCTCGCTGAATGAATAGAAAAGCAAGACACATATATATGGTGTCCACAAGAGACCCACTTCAGACCTAGGGACACATACAGACTGAATGTGAGGGGATGGAAAAAGGTATTCCATGCAAATGGAAATCAAAAGAAAGCTAGAGTAGCAATACTCATATCAGATAAAATGACTTTAAAATAAAGAATGTTAAAAGAGACAAGGAAGGACACTACACAATTATCAAGAGGTCAAACCAAGAAGATATAACAATTATAACTATATATGCACCCAACATAGGAGCACCTCAATACATAAGGCAAAAGCTAACAGCTATAAAAGAGGAAAACAACAATACCACAATAATAGTGGGGAACTTTAGCACCTCACTTACACCAATGAAAAAATCATCCAGAGAGAAAATTAATAACAAAGCACAAGATTTAAAAGACACAATAGATGAGATAGATTTAATCGATATTTATAGGACATTGCATCCAAAAACAGCAAAGCACACTTATTTCTCAAGTGCACACAGAACATTCTCCAAAATACATCACATCTTGGGTCGCAAATCAAGCCTTGGCAAATTTAAGAAAATTGAAATCATATCAAGCATCTTTTTGGACCCTGATGCTATGAGAATAGAAGTAAATTACAGGGGGAAAAAACTGTAAAAAAACACAAACACATGGAGGCTAAATAATACATTACTAAATAACCAAGAGATCACTGAAGAAATCAAAGAGGAAATCAAAAAATACCTAGAGACAAATGGCAACAATAACACGATGACCCAAAACCTATGGGATGCAGCAAAAGCAGTTGTAAGAGGGAAGTTTATAGCACTACAATCTTACCTCAAGAAACAAGAAAAATCTCAAAAAACCAATCTAAACTTACACCTAAAGGAACTAGAGAAAGAAGAATATACAAAACCCAAAGTTAGTAGAGGAAAGAACTCAGATCAAAACAGAAATAAATGAAATAGAAACAAAGAAAACACTAGCAAACATCAATAAAACTAAGGTGATTCTTTGAGAAGATAAACAAAATTGATAAACCATTAGCCAGACTCATAAAGAAAAAGAGGGAGAGGACTCAAATCAATAAAATTAGAAATGAAAAAGGACATATTACAACTGACAATGCAGAAAAACAAAGAATCCTAAGAGAATACTACAAGCAACACTATGCTAATAAAATGGACAACCTGGAAGAAATGGACAAATTTTTAGAAAGGTATAACATTCCAAGACTGAACAAGGAAGAAATAGAAAATATGAACAGATGAATCACAAGGAATGAAATTGAACCCGTGAATAAAAATCTTCCAACAAACAAAAGTCCACAACCAGATGACTTTGCAGGTGAATTCTATCAAACATTTAGAGAAGAGTTAACACCCATCCTTCTCAAACTCTTCCAAAAAATTGCAGATAGAGGAAAACTCCCAATCTCATTCTATGAGACGACCATCACCCTGATACCAAAATCAGACAAAGATACTACAAAAAAATAAAATTACAGACCATTATCACTGATGAATACATGTGCAAAGATCCTGAACAAAATACTAGCAAACAGGATCCACCAATACATTAAAAGGATCATACACCATGAGCAACTGGGATTTATCCCAGGGATGCAGGGATTCTTCAATATATGCAAATCAATCAATGTGATAAACAATATTAACAAATTGAAGAATAAAAACCATATGATCGGGCTTCCCTGGTGGCGCAGTTGTTGAGAGTCCGCCTGCCGATGCAGGGGACACGGGTTCGTGCCCCGGTCTGTAAAGATCCCACGTGCCGCGGAGCGGCTGGGCCTGTGAGCCATGGCCGCTGAGCCTGCGCGTCCGGAGCCTGTGCTCCACAATGGGAGGGGCCACAGCAGTGAGAGGCCTGCATATGGCAAAAAAAAAAAAAAAAAAAACCATATGATCATCTCAATAAATGCAGAAAAACCTTGGATAAAATTCAACACCTCTTTATGATAAAAATTCTCCAGAAAGTGGGCATAGAGGAAACCTACCTCAAAATAATAAAGGCCGTATATGAAAAACCCACAGCCTACATCATTCCTAATGGTTAAAAACTGAGAGCATTTCCTCTAAGATCCAGAACAAGAGAAGGATGTCCAGTCTTGCCACTATAATTCAACATAGTTTTGGAAGTCCTAGCCATGGCGATCATAGAAGAAAAACAAATAAAAAGCATACAAATTGGGAAAGAAGTAGTAAACTTGTCACTGTTTGCAGATGACATGATACTATACATAGAAAATCCTAAAGATGCCACCAGAAAACTACTAGAGCTAATCAATGAATTTGCTAAAGTTACAGGATACAAAATTAATACAGAGAATTTACCTGCATTCCTATACAATAACAACAAAAGATAAGTGAAATAAAACAAACTACCCCATTCACCATTGCAAAAAAAAAAAAAAAAGAATAAAGAACCCAGGAATAAACCTACCTAAGGAGGTAAAAGACCTGTACTTAGAAAACTATAAGACACTTATGAAAGAAATCAAAGATGACATAAACAGATGGAGAGGCATACCATGTTCTTGGATTGAAAGAATCAATATTGTGAAAATGACTAAACTACCCAAAGCCATCTACAGATTCAATGCAATCCTTATCAAATTACCAGTGACATTTTTTTTTACAGAACTAGAACAAAGAAATCTTAAAAATTGTATGGAGTCACAAACGACCCTGAATAGCCAAAACAATATCAGGGTAAAAAATGGAAGAGGAGGAATCTGACTCCCTGACTTCAGACTATACTACAAAGCTACAGTCATCAAGACAGTATGGTACTGGCACAAAAACAGAAATATAGATCAATGGAACAGGATAGAAAACCCAGAAATAAACCCATGCACCTCTGGTCAACTAATCCATGACAAAGGAGGCAAGGATCTACAATGGAGAAAAGACAGTCTCTTCATGAAGTGCTGCTGGGAAAACTGGACAGCTACATGTAGAAGAATGAAAATAGAACACTCCCTGACACGATACACAAAAATAAACTCAAAATTAATTAAAGACCTAAGTGTAAGACTGGACACTATAAAGCTCTTAGAGGAAAACAGGAAGAACACACTTTGAAATAAATTACATCAAGGTCTTTTCTGACCCACCTCCTAGAGTAATGGAATTAAAAACAAAACTAAATAAATGGGGCCTAATGAAACTTCAAAGCTTTTGCACAACAAAGGAAACCATAAAGAAGACAAAGAGACAACCCTCAGAGTGGGAGAAAATATTTGCAAATGAGTTAATGGAGAAAGGATTAATCTCGAAATTACATAAGCAGCTCATGCAGTCCAAAATTTAAAAAAAAGCAAACAACCGAATCAAAAAATGGACAGAACACCTAAATAGACATTTCTCTAAAGAAGAAATACAGATGGCCAACAGGCTCATGAAAACTGCTCAACATCACTAATCAGTAGAGAAATGTAAATCAAAACTATAACGAGGTACAACCTCACACAGGTTAGAATGGACATCATCAGAAAATCTACAAACAACAATTGTTGAAGAGGGTGTGGAGAAAAGGAAAACCTCTTGCACTGTTGGTGGGAATGTGAATAGATACAGCCACTATGGAGAACAGTATGGATGTTCCTTAAAAAACTAAAAATAGAATTACCACATGACCCAGCAATCACACTACTGGTCATTTCCCCAGTGAAAACCACAATTCAAAAAGACACATGCAGGGAGACCTTCAAGATGGCAGAAGAGTTAACACGTGAAGATTACCTTCCTCCTCACAAATACATCAGAAATATATCTACATGTGGAACAACTCCTACAGAAGACCTAATGAATGCTGACAGAAGGTCTCAGACTTCCCAAAAGGCAAGAAATTATCTACGTACCTGGGTAAGGCAAAAGAAAAAAGAAAAATCAGAAACAAAAGTATAAGGATGGGACCTGCACCACTGCAAGGGAGCTGTGAAAGAGGAATAGTTATAACACACTAGGAAGCCCCTTCACTGGTGGAGATGCGGAGTGGAGGGGGTGAAGCTTCGGAACCATGGAGGAAAGCACAGCAACAGGGGTGCAGAGGGCAAAGTTGATAGATTTTTGCACAGAGGATCAATGCAGACCAGCACTCACTAGCCTGAGAGGTTTGTCTGCTCACTCATTGGGGTGGGGAACTGGGAGCTGAGGGTTGAGTTTCTCAGGTTAGATCCCAGGGAGAGGACTGATGTTGGCTGCACGAAAACAGCCTGGAGAGGGCTAGTGGGCCACAGCTAGATGGGATGGAATCTGGGAAAATGTCTGGACCTGCCTAAGAGGCAAGAGACCATTGTTTTGGGGTACGTGAGGAGAGGGGATTCAGAGCACCGCCTAAACGAGCTCCAGAGATGGGCACAAGTCTCAGCTATCAGCGCAGACAATAGAGATGGGCATGAAATGCTAAGGCTGCTGCTGTAGTTACCAAGAAACCTATGTGCAAGCACAGGTCACTATCCACACCTCACCTCCCAAGAGCCTGTGCAGCCTGCCAGTGCCAGGGTCCCATGATCCAGGGACAACTTCCTGGGGAGAGCAAACTGTGCACCTCAGGCAGTTGCAACATCATGCCGGCCTCTACCACTGCAGGCTCGACCCACATTCTGTACCATGCCCTCCCCCGCCCCCTGACCTGAGTGAGACAGAGCCCCCTAATCAGCTGCTACTTTAACATTGTCCTGTCTGAGCAAAGAAGAGATGCCCTCAGGGAACCTACACGCTTTGGGGGTGGAGGTGAAATCCGAAGCTGAAGCCCAGGACCTGTGCAAACAAAGAGAAAGAGAAATCTCTCACAGCAACCTCAAGAGCAGCGAATTCAATCTCCACAATCAACTGGATGTACCCTGTATCTGGGGAATACCTGTATAGACGGAGTCATACCAAAATTGAGGGGGTGGACTTTGGGAGCAATGATTTATATATTTTTTTTCTTTCTCTCTTTTTGTGAGGGTGTATGGGTCTGCTTCTTTGTGTGACTTTGTCTGTATAGCTTTTCTTTTACCATGTGTCATAGGGTTCTGTTGGTCCATTTTTTTGTTTGTTTTTTCCAGTATAGTTTTTAACGCTTGTTATCACTGGTATATTTGTTTTTTGGTTTGATTGCTCTCTTCTTTATTACTTTTTTAATTTTTAATAATCATTTTTTAAATTTTACTAACTTTATTTTATTTTATTTTTCTTTCTTTCTTTTTTCCTCCCTTTTATTCTGAGCTGTGTGGCTGACAGGGTCTTGGTGCTCCGGCCGGGTGTCAGGCCTGTGCTTCTGAGATGGGAGAGTCAAGTTCAGTACATTGCACCAACAGACACCTCCTGGGCCCATGTAATATCAAACGGTGAAAGTTTACCCAGAGATCTCCATCTCAACGCTAAGACGCAGCTCAACTCAATGACCAGCAAGATACAGTGCTGGAAACCCTATGCCAAACAACTAGCAAGACAGGAACACAACCACACCCATTAGCAGAGAGGCTGCCTAAAAGCATAATAAGGCCACAGACACCCCAAAACACACCACTGGACGCGGTCCTACCCACCAGAAAGACAAGACACAGCCTCATCCTTCAGAACATAGGGACGAGTCCCCACCACGAGGAAACCTACAAAGCACACTAAACCAAGCTTAACAACTGGGGGCAGAGACCAAAAACAATGGGAACTATGAAATAGCAGCCTGCAAAAATGAGACACCAAACACAGTAAGTGAAGCAAAATGAGAAGACAGAGAAAAACACAGCAGATGAAACAGCAAGGATAAAACCCACCAAACCTAACAAATAAATAGGAAATAGACAGTCTGCCTGAAAAAGAATTCAGAGTAATGATAGTAAAGATGATTCAAAACCTTGGAAATAGAATGAAGAAAATACAAAAAACATTTAACAAGGACGTAGAAGAACTAAAGAGCAAACAAACAATGATGAACAACAAAATAAATGAAATTAAAAATTCTGTAGAAGGAATCAATAGCAGAATAACAGAGGCAGAAGAACGGATAAGTGGCTTGGAAGATAAAATAGTGGAAATAATTATGGCAGTGCAGAATAAAGAAAAAAAAAGAATTGAGGACAGTCTCAGAGATTTCTGGGGCAACATTAAACGCAAAACATTCGAATTATAGATGTCCCAGAAGAAGAAGACAAAAGGAAAAGGTCTGAGAAAATACTTGAAGAGATTATAGATAAAAACTTACATAATAAGGGCAAGGCAATAGTCAGTCAAGTCCAGGAAGCACAGAGAGTCCCATACAGGGTAAATCCAAGGGGAAACACACCAAGATGCATATCAATCAAAGTATCAAAAATTAAAAACAAAGAAAAAATATTAAAAGCAACAAGGGAAAAACAACAAAAAACATTCAAGGGAATCCCCATAACGTTAACAGCAGATCTTTCAGCAGAAACTCTGCAAGCCAGTGGGAGTGGCAGGACATATTTAAAGTGATGAAAGGGAAAAACCTACAACCAAGAATACTCTAACCAGAAATTAGCTTATTCAGATTCAACCAAGAAATTAAAAACTTTACAGACAAACAAAAGCTAAGAGAATTCAGCAAGAGCAAACCAGCTTTACAACAAATGTTAAGGGAACTTCTCTAGGCAGGAAACACAAGAGAAGGAAAAGATCTACAGTAACAAACCAAAAACAGTTAAGAAAATGGTAATAGGAACAGACATATTGATAATTACCTTAAGTGTAAATGGATTAAATGCTCCCACCAAAAGACTTAGACTGGCTGAATGGATACAAAAACAAGATCCGTATATATCGTGTGTACAAAAGAACAATTTCAGACCTAGGGACACATACAGATTGAAAGTGAGGGGATGAAAAAAGATATTCCATGCAAATGGAAATCAAAAGTAAGCTGGAATAACAATACTCATATCAGAAAAAAATAGGCTTTAAAATAAAGACTATTACAAGAGACGAAAAAGGACACTACATAATGTTCAAGGGATCAATCCAAGAAGATAAAACAATTGTAAATATTGGTGTACCCAACACAGGAGCACATCAATACATAAGGCAACTGCTAACAGCCATAAAAGGGGAAACTGACAATAACAGAATCATAGTAGGGGACATTAACACCCCACTTTCACCAATGGGCAGATCATCCAAAATGAAAATAAATAAGGAAACACAAGCTTTAAATGATACATTAAACAAGATGGACTTAATTGATATTTATAGGACATTCCACCCCCAAAACAACAGAATACACTTTATTCTCACGTGCTCATGGAATATTCTCCAAGATAGATCATATCTTGGGTCACAATCAAGCCTTGGAAAATTTTAGAAAATTGAAATACTATCGAGTATCTTTTCTGACAACCACACTATGAAACTACGTATCAATTTCAGGGAAAAAAAACGTGGAAAAATACAAACAGATGGAGGCTAAAAAATACACTAACTTAATAACCAAGTGATCACTGAAGAAATCAGAGAGGAAATCACAAAATACCTAAGAACAAATGGCAATGAAAACATGATGACCTGAAACCTATGGGATGCAGCAAAAGCAGTTCTAAGAGGGAGGTTTATAGCAATAAAATCCTACCTCAAGAAATAAGAAAAATCTCACATAAACAAACTAACATTACCCCTAAAGCAATTAGAGGAAGAAGAAAAAAAATAACCCAAAGTTAGCTGAAGGAAAGAAATCATAAAGGTCAGATCAGAAATAAATGAAAAAGAAATGAAGAAAACAATAACAAAGATCAATAAAACTAAAAGCTGGCTCTTTGAGAAGATAAACAAAATTGATAAACCATTAGCCAGACTCATCAAGAAAAAAAGGGAGAAGACACAAATCAAAAGAATTAGAAATGAAAAAGGAGAAGTAACAACTGACACTCCAGAAATACAAAGGATCCTGAGAGATTACCACAAGCGACAATATGCCAATAAAATGGACAACCTGGAAGAAATGGACAAATTCTTACAAAAGCACAATGCTCTGAGGCCGAACCAGGAAGAAATAGAAAACATAAACAGACCAATCACAAGCAGTGTATTTGAGACTGTGATTAAAAATCTTCCAAGAAATAAAAGCTCAGGACCAGACAGCTTCACAGACAAATTCTATCAAGCATTTACAGAAGAGCTAACACCTGTCCTTCTGAAATTCTTCCAAAATAGAGCAGAGGGCAGAAAACTCCCAAACTCATTCACCAGGCCACCATCACCCTGATACCAAAACCAGACGAAGATGTCACAAAGAAAGAATACTACAGGGCAATATCACTGATGAACATAGATGTAAAAATCGTCGACAGAATACTAGCAAATGGAGTCCAATAGCATATTAAAAGGATCATGCACCATGATCAAGTGGTGTCTATCCCAGGAATGCAAGTATTCTTCAGTATATGCAAAGCAATCAATATGATACACCATATTAACAAATTAAAGGAGAAAAACGATATGATCATCTCAATAGAGGCAGAGAAAGCTTTTGACAAAATGCAACACTGATTTATGACAAAAACCCTCCAGAAAGTAGGCATAGAGAGAGCTTACCTCACCATAATAAAGGCCATACATGGCAAACCCTCAGACAACATCATTCTCAATGGTGAAAAACTGAAACTGTTTCCACTAATATCAGGAACAAGACAAGGTTGCCCACTCTCACCAATATTATTCAACATAGTATTGGAAGTTTTAGCCACAGCAATGAGGGAAGGAAAATAAATAAGAGGAATCCAAATCAGAAAAGAAGTAAAGATGTCCCTGTTTGCAGATGACATGGTACTATACATAGAGAATACTAAAGATGCTACCAGAAAACTTCTAGAGCTAGTCAGTGAATTTGGTAAAATTGCCAGATACAAAGTTAATGAACAGAAATCTCTTGCATTCCTATACACTAATGATGAAAAATCTGAAAGAGAAATTAAGGAAACATTCCCATTTACCACTGTAAGAAAAGAATAAAATACCTAAGAGTAAACCTACCTAAGTAGACAAAAGACCTGTAAGCAGAAAACTATAAGACACTGATGAAAGAAATTAAAGTTTATACAAACAGATGGAGATATACCATGTCCTTGGATTGGAAGAATCAACATTGGGAAAATGACTATACTACCCAAGTAATCTAGATATTCAATGCAATCTCTATGAAATTACCAATGGCATTTATCACAGAACTGGAACAAAAAATTTCACAATTTGTACATAAAGACAGAAAAACCCGAATATTCCAAGCAATCTTGAGAAAGAAAACGGAGCTCAAGGTATCAATCTCCCTGACTTCAGACTATACTACAAAGCTACAGTAATAAAGACAGTATGGTACTGGCATAAAAAAAGAAACATAGATCAATGGAACAAGTGAGAAAGCCCAGAGATAAACCCATGCACCTATGGTCAACTAATCTATGACAAAGGAGGCAAAGATATACAATGGAGAAAAGACAGTTCCTTCAATAAGTTTTGCTAGGAAAACTGGACAGCTACATGTAAAAGAATGAAATTAGAACACTCCCTAACACCAAACACAAAAATAAACTTAAAAGGGATTAAAGACCTAAATGCAAGGTCAGACACTATTAAACTCTTAGAGGAAAACAAGGCAGAACACTCTATGACATAAATCACAGCAAGGTCCTTTATGACCCACCTCCTAGAGAAATGGAAATAAAAACAAAAATAAACAAACAATACCTAATGTAACTTAAAAGCTTTTGCACAGCAAGGGAAACCATAAACAAGATGGAAAGACAACCCTCAGAATGGGAGAAAATATTTGCAAACGAAACAACTGACAAAGGTTTAATCTCCAAAATACACAAGCAGCTCATGCAGCTCCGTATCAAAAAAAAAAAAAAAAAAAAACAATCAAAAAACGGGCAGAAGACCTAAATAGATATTTCTCCGAAGAAGATATACACATTGCCAACAAACGCATGAAAGGATGCTCAACATCACTATTCATTAGAGAAATGCAAATCAAAACTATAATGAGGTATCACCTCACACTGGCCAGAATGGCCATAATCAAAATATCTACAAACAGCAAATGCTGGAGAGGGTGTGGAGAAAAGGGACTGCTTTTTTTTGCACTGCTGGTGGGAATGTAAATTGATATAGACACTATGGAGATCAGTATGGACGTTCCTTAAAAAACTAAAAATAGAACTACCATATGACCCAGCAATCCCACTACTGGGCCTATACCCTGAGGAAACCATAATTCAAAAAGAGTCATGTACCACAATGTTGATTTCAGCACTATTTACAATAGCCAGGATATGGAAGCAACCTAAGTGTCCATTGACTGATGAATGGATAAAGAAAATGTGGCACATATACACAATGAAATATTACTCAGCCATAAAAAGTGATGAAATTGTACTATTTGTAGTGAGGTGGATGGACCTAGAGTCTGTCATAGAGTGAAGTAAGTCAGAAAGAGAAAAACAAATACTGTATGCTAACACATATATATGGAATCTAAATAAATACAAAAGGTTCTGAAGAACCTAGGGGCAGGACAGGAATAATGACAGACAGATATGGACTTGAGGACATGCGGAGGGGGAAGGGTAAGCTGGGACGAAGTGAGAGAGTGGCTTACATGACTTACATATGCTACCAAATATAAAATAGATAGCTAGTGATAAGCAACTGCATAGCACAGGGAGGTCAGCTCAGTGCTTTGTGACCACCTAGCGGTGTAGGATACGGAGGGTGGGAGGGAGATGCAAGAGCAAGAAGATATGGAAATATTTTTATATGTATAGCTGATTCACTTTGTTTTAAAGCAGAAAACAACACACTATTTTAAAGCAATTATACTCCAATAAAGATGTAAGTTAAAAAAGACACATGCACCCCACTATTCATTGTAGAACTATTTACAGTAGCCAGGTCATGGAAGCAACCTAAATGCTCATTGACAGACGAACAAGTAAAGAAGATGTGGTACATATATAGAATGGAATATTAATCAGCCATAAAAAAGAACAAAATTGGGTCATTTCTAGAGACCTGGATGGACTTAGAGACTGTCCTACAGAGTGAAGTAAGTCAGCAAGGGAAAAACAAATATCACATATTAACGCATATATGTGGAATCTAGAAAAATGTTACAAATGAACCGGTTTGCAAGGCAGAAATTGAGACACAGATGTAGAAAACAATCGTATGGAAACGAAGGTGTGAAAGTTGGGGGATGATGGTTGTGGGATGCATTGGGAGATTAGGATTGATGTAATACAGTAATATGTATAAAATAGATAACTAATATGAACCTGCTGTATGAAAAATAAATAAATAAAATTCAAAAAAAAGAAAAAACTTACAAGCATGAAAGAAGAAAAAAATAAACCTCACAATCATAGTTGCGACTTCACCAAATCAGTCTCAGCACCTAATAGGATAATTAGCAGAACATTCTACCCAAATAATAGTAGATTATATCTTTTCTTAAAGTGTCTATGGAAATTTATCAAGATGGACTATATTCTGGCCCATAATAAAACATCAAAATTTTCCACACATACACACAAAAATCTACAGATGATCCACTTTAGCTGTAGCTTTAGGTGGTACCTTTGGGAAAATGAAGTAAGGCCTCAGTGTCCCCTCAAGGGTTTTGGAAATTCATGTTATGGTATATGATCTTTTCCCTGAAGGCAGTTGGAAGCAATGGATTAAGTTTAAGCAGGAAAGTCTCATGGAACACAAGTGTTAGGGTATGAGAAGAAATATTTTGTAGGTTTTTGGAAGATTAGATATGTCTTTGTAGTTTATCACCTAACGAGGATATGAAGCCATTATACCTAAAGATTGCTGATATGGTTCATGAGTGGGTGGCCTGATTTCCTGGATCTCCTATTCAAAGTATTGTAGTTGTTCTGCTGAAGCTTTTCCAACCTAACTGCTTCATGTGGAAATAAAAAGTACCATCACCAAGAGCACACCTTTGGACTTGAAGTCTTGGGCAGGGAACTGAATGACCTAGGAGAACAAGTAGCATTTTCATCTTTTTGTTTAATTTATGGTAACTGTGGAAACAAGCAGTCTCTGAGATAGGAAGAGTTGGTCTAATGGAAGATTTTAAAGGGTAGGTGTTAGTTTTTAAGCCTGTAGTATGGGTACAAGCAGGATGTGCTCCAGGCAAGAGAGAGTTCACATCCCTAAAAGAGCTGTGGAGATGAAAGTTGAATGGAAACTCACTGAAATAATCAGGAGGATTCTAAACTGAAAACATAAAGGACAAAACCACCTGTACCAAACTTAGGAATGTACACTGAGAGAATATCGAGGAGAGGGTTAGCAATTTTTAAGAGCATATCAACAAGAAGAAACTCAGAAATGATTCCTGTGTACACAGGTGTGTGATCACCATCAACCAGAGCGCAAAAGTGACCTAGAAAATTCAGGAAGTAAACTCAGCTCAGACACAACATTTAGACTTGACAAGCTGAGACTCCTGGCAGGGAGAGCCAGGAGGGAATAGGAAAGATATGTAGGTACATAAGCCTCTAAATAGATTTTGTGGAAGGGCAGGCATTATCTGTGGCACAAGAGACATGTGCCTGGCATGGAGATCTGCTAATATAAGGATGAGAACAGAGGGAGAGTGGAACAACGTATGGTTATTTGGGTGTATGTGAGAGTCTATAGGCTAGAGGGAGGGAGTGGGTGATGCTTTCTTGATGTACATTATTCAATGGAAATATAGAAGAGTGAAGAGATTAATTACAGAAGAAAAATATTTTAAGAAATAAATGTGACATAATGAATTCTCCAATGAGTTGGAATTTAGTCTTCTGGGCACTTATTGTGTGCCAAGCTCTATGCTGGGTACTGGGGATATAGGGATGAGTCAGAGACAGTCCCTCTCCTCAAGGATCCCTGAGTCTAGTAGGAGAACCTGACAGGTACACAACCAAAATGTAATAATGAAGGGCTTCTTCTGCCATCCAGATATATGCTGGGAGTCTTAGCTAAAAGCAGAGTGCCCAACAGATATATCCTTACCATGCTGACAATTTTATTGCCTAGAAAATAAAATAAATGATTCATTCATTCATTTATTTAAGAAATAGTAATTGAACATATTATATGCACTTGGCATCAGGGCTACAATGGTGAACAAAATAGAGTTCTGACATTGTCCTCATGGATTATATTCTAAAGAAAGAAGAGAAACAGTAAAAAATAAATACATGTGTCATATAATTTTGGATTGTGATAAGTGCTCTAAAGGAAAATAGAGCAGGGTAAAGGAATAGAAAATTATGGAGGGTGGGAGAGAGAGATATATGAGTGTGGTATCAGTGTCTCTAAGGAGATACTTAGGCCAAACTACAAAGGAGAAAGAGAGAGAGGGAGGAAGGGGGGAGAGAGGAGAAGAGACACTAGTAATTTTCCTCCAAAGGAAAAAAACCCAATAGTATGCATAAGGAAAAAGAGTGATTACTGATTAGGTTCAAAAAGAAACCAACAAGTTGCCTTTACCAGTTCTTTTCATTTGATTTTGCTCCCTTGATGCATCATTCGGACAGCCCAGGTTGACTTCCCCCAAGTCAGTTCTCCACTGTAATATTTCACACTTCTCATGTATCCTTCTCTCTACTGAAGTATTTACATTCAACAGATGTCTCTGTGCCATGTTTTTAAAGTAATGACACTGAATAATGCAGTCCTTCTGTCAAGGAACAAAGAAAAAGTTTGGAGAAAGAGGTAGAATGATGTTAAGAGCATAGCTTCTTAACAAGATTGCCTGGGTGTGTATCCTTACTAAGGGTATGATCATGTTAACCTCTATGTGGCCTCAACTGCCTTATCTATAAAACGGGAACAATATTAGCAGTATTTACCTTGTTGGGCTCTTGTCAAGATTAAATGAGAAAATATAGGTAACATGCTGGGAAGACTGCTCAGTACAAAATAATTTTCAAGGAATCTCAATGACTACTGCTTTTTGGGATTACCCAAATCATGGCATTTCAGTGGCTCTCTACTCATCCAGATGGGGATGAAAGATCAGACCTAAAAGATGTAAACACATCTGAAATACCCAAATCCATGTAATTTTATCTTTAAACTCCTCATAATGGGATGAGTAGTTAAAACATCTGACATACTGTTGCTCAACTATATATAAATATGTGTCTTAAAGGAGGCACTTCCACTCTTTAGATAGAGCTAAGCCTCCAATAATGACCTGAAGACAACAGCATTTATTGCTAAAGCCTAGCTAAATTTAACTTGTTGTGTCTCATCTTCCCTTTGACTTTATAGTACTTGAAAAAAAGTTGATCTGTTTAAAAAAATTGTATAATTTGTTTTTTATTAACTTGGACAGCATTTCCCCCTCTCTTCTTGATACCTCAAATGAGGCTTTCTCTATGTGTGTGGTAAATGCACATTACAATTTGTTAACTAAGACCTGATCAGTAAAAGGTAAATTTATTTCATAATTAGACTTAAATAGAATAATGAATGAGTGGATGTATAAGAAAATCCTAGCCTTTTTATTGTTTTGCTTGTACAAAGTTGTATACACAGTGAAATCTGAGATCATAATTCTTAAATAAATCATATTTTTAAACTGCAAAAAAAAAAAAGAAACCAACGTCCAGATTATGTAGGTCTTTGTATTTTATTCTTAGTAAAATGAGAAGCCATTAAAATGCTCTGAATAGGGAAGATAGATTGTCAGCATTATGATTTTAAGAGCTCACTCTGACTTATGTTTGGAAGTTGGATGTAAGGGAAGCAAAGGTGGAGACAAGGTTCCAGCAAGTTGGCTACTGTAGTGGCTCAGGTGAAAGATTATGGTGGTATCTGTGTAGGAGAGAAGTGAGTTGATTCAGAATGTTTTGAAAGCAAAATCCACAAAACGTGCTTCTGGATTGGATGAGCAGCTGTAAAGAAAAGATAATGCTGATGATTCTTGCTTGAGCAATGTAGGAACTTTCTACTCTAGGTTTAATCTGAACAGGATGGAGGGGATGACTCGTGGTCTGTAAAAGGCGGAAAATCTGTCTTAGTTCATGAAACCTAGGGAACAGGATGGTGGTGGTGGTGGTAGTGGTGGTGATAGGGTAACATGCCCTTTGACCACACAAGCCTCAAGCTCACCTCGCAGTCCTAAGCTGGCTTCTTATATATCTTTCCTTCCTTCCTTCCTTCCTTCCTTCCTTCCTTCCTTCCTTCCTTCCTTCCTTCCTTCTCTCTCTCTCTCTTTCTCCCCCTCTATTTTCTTCCTTCCATACTTCCAGCTTCCAGGACTGTCTATTTTACCCACCTTCTTCTTAGATCTTTATCATACTAAGATAGACTACAAGGTAGAAAAGAGTCTGAATCTCAATCCTTTCCTGTTTCTTTCATCCTACATAAATGTAGGAAAATAATGCCAGGCCCTGAGTATTGGACTGCAGGTAGTAAGTACAAACTCAAACTTGGAACTGTGATACCACAACTTTCTTATCCCATCTACACCTCTACACCTAGGAGATGGAAAGCTATTCCAAACATTACTCAGCAAATGTCCAAAAGACCCGGAGACAAACCTGACACTTAAAATATACATAAACTCAGAAAACAAAATAATGAGTGACCCTTTGTAGCATGAAAAGTCATTTGCATCCCTGCTTTCCATCGTGACATTGTATAAGAGGCACAGATGGAAGCCCGATGAGTAAGGAAAAACAAAATAATATACAGGGGATGCATCTATTGTCCTTCATTGAAAGGAAAAACATCATCCACATACTACATCCAGCTGTTCTGAGATCAGACTGGGGCATCATGGATTCCTTTGCCAGATAGTTCCATACAGCAAGAGGTAGAAAGACATTAAGCAATGTATTATGTAAACCTCCATTTAACTCCATATAGAAAAGCTGAGTTCTGGGCCTTGAAATAATCTCAAGTTGTCCCAACCTATTTCTACAGCTGCATCTGCTGCTCCTCTCCCCATAGAGCCTGTGATCCTCTACTCCATAAGCCTTCTTGGTGCTCCATGGATGCACTCTTTTAATAAAGGCTAGCATTTTGATTGCTCACTATTCACTCAATACTGTTCTAAGCACTTGGTGCCTGCAGTATGTGATTTAACCCTCCCAACAACTTATGAGGAAGATGTTATTTATTCCCTTCATTGTATAGATGAGGAACTGGAGCTCAGTGTAGTGATCTATTCAAGAAAATTATATGTAAATCAGATTAAGGTCCATCTGTTTCGAGAGCCCACTATTGACATCTTCATTTCATGATTTCTCACACAAACCCCATTTTTTTACCTCTTTGCTTTTGCACATGCTTTTTCTTTTTCTTTCTTTCTTTTTTTTTTTTTTTGCGGTATGTGGGCCTCTCACTGTTGTGGCCTCTCCCGTTGCAGAGCACAGGCTCTGGATGCAAAGGCCCAACGGCCATGCCTCACAGGCCCAGCTGCTCTGCGGCACGTGGGATCCTCCCAGACCAGGGCACGAACCCGTGCCCCCTGCATTGGCAGGCGGACTCTCAACCACTGCGCCACCAGGAAAGCCTGCACATGTTTTTTCTTTTACCTGAAATGTGCTTTGATCCCATTTTATTTTATTTATATATTTATTTTTATAAATTTATTGATTTATATTTTTTATTTATTTTTGGCTGTGTTGGATCTTTGTTGCTGAGCGTGGGCTTTCTCTACTTGTGGAGAGCCGGGGCTATTCTTTGTTGTGGTGCGTGGGCTTCTCAATGCAGTGGCTTCTCTTGTTGCAGAGGACGTGCTCTAGGCACGCAGCTTTCAGTAGTTGTGGCTCATGAGCTCTAGAGAAAAGGCTCAGTAGTTGAGGGGCCTGGCCTTAGTTGCTCCATGGCATGTGAGATCTTCCCGGACCAGGGCTTGAACCTATGTCCCATGCATTGGCAGGTGGATTTTTAACCACTGTGCTACAGGGAAGCCCTGATCCCATTTTATAATGGAAAACTTCAATTCATTCTTTATGACTGAACACCATCATTTTCTACTCTATGAAACCTTCTGTACCTTCCCCAGGCAGAGACCGTTGTTCTCCATGCTGTGCTTATATATTGACTATATCACTTATCTGGAAGTATTGCAACTTGGCTGTTCACATACTTGGTTAGCTTCTTGACTAGTGTGGGAGCCCTTGGGAGGGAGGAATTGAGTGCAGGTAATCAAGAAATGACTTCTGAATAAATAAATAAATGCTAGATTGATCCCTAGCCTAATATGCTGCTAAATCCATAAAGACAAACATGGATCTGGGCCTTCTTGAGAAAGGGAGGGCTTCATGCTCTTATTCAGAAATGCTCAATTTCCCCAAACCAGAACCAAGAGTTGTTTGTCATGTTAGGCAGGCAGCCTAGCAGGGTTGAGGCAGAGTAGCACAAAAAAATCTCAGATGATCCTGGGATCTAATTCTGCTTTAACAGGGGAGAGAGGGGCTCTACTTTGTCAGGAAAGAGGAAGGCTGAATTGGTGTCGGTCAAGAAAGTGAGAGTAGATAGACAATGGGAATCAACTCTATCTGATGAATAATAGAAGTTGAGCCATAGATTTATTTATTTATTTTCATTCTGTTACTCTAAAGATAGGCTCCTAGAGGTTAAAAACATAGATTGTGGATCAGTGAAAAGCCTCACTTCACCCAGACAGAAACACAAGATACAGAGAAAAATCAGAATGACTCTGTTGACCTGAAACGAATAGACTGCCAGAAATGTATCTAGCAAAGATGGGTTTATTTGGGTTAAGCAGAGAATCTCAATTTTCAGTGTGCAACCATGGCGAGCCATGTGCAGGATCCTGCATGGCAAGGGAAGTAGAATGCTTTTATAGAGAGGAAAAGGAAGTTGGGAGGGCTATAGTAAACAAAGAGTCCATGGCATTTTATTGGCTGAGTCCTTGCCAAGATAAATGACAAGATTTTCTTCTTCCTGTTGGTCTCTGCTTTCAGCACAGGGTGTCAGAACTCCCTCTTCTGATCTTCCAATCACTTTAAATATGTCCTGTCAGTCCCTTCTGGCTTGCAGAGTTTCTGCTGAGAGATCAGCTGTTAACTTTATGGGGATTTCCTTGTGTGTTACTTGTTGTTTTTCCCTTGCTGCTTTTAATATGTTTTCTTTGTATTTAATTTTTGACAGTTTGATTAATATGTGTCTTGTGTGCTTCTCCTTGGATTTATCCTGTATGGGACTCTCTGTGCTTCCTGGACTTGATTAACTATTTCCTTTCCCATATTAGGGAAGTTTTCAACTATAATCTCTTCAAATATTTTCTCAGTCCTTTTCTTTTTCTCTTCTTCTTCTGGAACCCCTATAATTCGAATGTTCATGCATTTAATGTTGTCCCAGAGGTCTCTGAGACTGTCCTCAGTTCTTTTCATTCTTTTTTCTTTATTCTGCTCTGCACTAGTTATTTCCACTATTTTATCTTCCAGGTCACTTATCCGCTCTTCTGCCTCAGTTATTCTGCTATTGATCCCATCTAGAGTATTTTTCATTTATTGTGTTGTTCATCGTTGCTTGTTTCATCTTTAGTTCTTCTAGGTCCTTGTTAAATGTTTCTTGCATTTTCTCTATTCTATTTCCAAGATTTTGGATCATCTTTACTATCATTATTCTGAATTCTTTCTCAGGTAGACTGTCTATTTCCTCTTCATTTGTTAGGTCTGGTGCATTTTTATCTTGGTTCTTCATCTGCTGTGTATTTTTCTGTCTTCTCATTTTGCTTACCTTACTGTGTTTGGGGTCTCCTTTTTGCAGCCTGCAGGTGTGTAGTTTCCGTTGTTTTTGGTGTCTGTCCCCAGTGGCTAAAGTTGGTTCAGTGGGTTGTGTAAGCTTCCTGGTGGAGGGGACTAGTGCCTGTGTTCTGCTGGATCTTGTCTTTCTGGTGGGCAGGTCCACATTTCGTGGTGTGTTTTGGGGTGTCTGTGGACTTATTATGATTTTAAGCAGCCTCTCTGCTAATGGGTGGGGTTGTGTTCCTGTTTTGCTAGTTGTTTGGCATAGGGTGTCCAGCACTGTAGCTTGCTGGTCGTTGAGTGAAGCTGGGTGCTGGTGTTGAGATGGAGATCTCTGGGAGATTTTCACCATTTGATATTACATGGAGCTGGGAGATCTCTTGTGGACCAGTGTCCTGAAGTTGGCTCTCCCACCTCAGAGGCACAGCCCTGACTCCTGGCTGCAGCACCAAGAGCCTTTCATCCACATGGCTCAGAATAAAAGGGAGAAAAAGTAGAAAAAAAAGAAAGAAAGAGGATAAAAGAAAATAAAATAAGATAAAATAAAGTTATTAAAATAAAATATAATTAATAAGAACAAAATTTAAGTAAAAAAAAAAAAAACGGACAGATAGAACCCTAGGACAAATGGTGAAAGCAAAGCTATACAGACAAAATCTCACACAGAAGCATACACATACACACTCACAAAAAGAGGAAAAGTGGAAAAAATAAATCTTGCTCTCAAAGTCCACCTCTCAATTTGGGATGATTCATTGTCTAGTCAGGTATTCCACAGATGCAGGGTACATCAAGTTGATTGTGGAGCTTTAATCCGCTGCTCCTGAGGCTGCTAGGAGAGATTTCCCTTTCTCTTCTTTTTTCGCACAGCTCCCGGGGCTCAGCTTTAGATTTGGCCCTGCCTCTGCGTGTAGGTCGCCTGAGGGCATCTGTTCTTTGCTCAAACAGGACGGGGTTAAAGGAGCCGCTGATTTGGGGGCTCTGGCTCACTCAGGGGGAGGGTGGGGCATGAAGTGGGGCGAGCCTGCAGTGGCAGAGGCCAGCGTGACGTTGCACCAGCCTGAGGCGCGCCGTGCGTTCTCCCGGGAAAGTTGTCCCTGGATCCCGGGACCCTGGCAGTGGCAGGCTGCACAGGCTCCCCGGAAGGGAGGTGTAGATAGTGACCTGTGCTCGCACACAGGCTTCTTGGTAGTGGCAGCAGCAGCCTTAGCATCTCACGCCCATCTCTGGGGTCCGTGCTGATAGCCGCGGCTGGTGCCCGTCTCTGGAGTTCCTTTCCGCAGCGCTCTTAATCCCCTCTCCTTGGGCACCAGGAAACAAAGAGGCAAAAAAATCTATTGACTCTTTAGCAGGTCCAGATATTTCCCTGGAATCCCTCCCGGCTAGCCGTGGTGATGTAACCTGCTGCAGGCTGTGTTCACGCCGCCAACCCCAGTACTCTCCCTGTGATCTGACCAAAGCCCGAGCCTCAGCTCTCAGCCCCGCCCACCCCAGCGGGTGTGCAGACAATCCTCTTGGGCTGGTGAGTGCCAGTTGGCACCAATCCTCTGTGCAGGAATCTCTCCACTTTGCCCTGCGCACCCCTGTTGCTGTGCTCTCCTCCGTGGCTCCGAAGCTTCCCCCCTCCACCACCCACAGTCTCCGCCCGTGAAGGCACTTCCTAGTGTGTGGAAAGCTTTCCTCCTTCACAGCTCCCTCTCACTGGTGCAGGTCCCATCCCTATCTTTTGTCTCTGTTTATTCTTTTTTCTTTTGCCCTACCCAGGTACGTGGGGAGTTTCCTGCCTTTTGGGAGGTCTGAGGTCTTCTGCCAGCGTTCAGTAGGTGTTCTGTAGGAGTTTTTCCACGTGTAGATGTATTTCTGATGTATCTGTAGTGTCCTTCCTTGTCTCATAACAGTCTTTATTTTCAAGTCCATTTTACCTGATATGAATATTGCCACTCCAGCTTTCTTTTGGTTTCCATTTGCATGGAATATCTTTTTCCGTCCCCTCACTTTCAGTCTGTATGTGTCCCTAGGTCTGAAGTGGGTCTCTTGTAGACAACCTATATGTGGGTGTTGTTTTTGTATCCATTCAGCCAGTCTGTGTCTTTCGGTTGTAGCATTTAATCTATTTACATTTTAGCTAATTACTGATATGTATATTCCTACTGCCATTTTCATAATTGTTTTGGGTTTGTTTTTGTAGGTCTTTTTTCTTCCCTTCCTCCTTTTTTCTCTTCTCTCATGTTTCCTGCATAAAGAAGTTCCTTTAACATTTGTTGTTATTGCTTATATGTGGAATCTAAAAAAGGGTACAAATGAACTTATCTACAAAACAAATAGAGTTACAGATGTAGAAATTAAACTTATGTTTACCAGGGGTTAAGGGAGGACGGGTAAATTGGAAGATTGGGATTGACATATACACACTACTATATGTAAAATAGATAACTAATAAGGACCTACTGTTTAGAAGAAGGAACTCTACTCAATACTCTGTAATGCCCTATATGGGAAAAGAATCTATGTGGATATATGTGTATATATAACAGATTCACTTTGCTGTATACCTGAAACTAACACAACATTGTAAATCAACTATATCCCAATAAAAATTAAAGAAGAAAAAGAGTGGACCCAAATAAATGAAATAATAAATGAAAGAGGAGAAATAACAACCAATGCCACAGAAACAAAAAAATCATAGGAAAATACTATGAACAGTTATATGCCAACAAAAATTGGACAACCTAGAAGAAATGGACAAGTTTGTAGAAACATACAACCTACCAAAACTGAGTCAAGAAGAAACAGATAATTTGAAAAGACTGATCAATAAAAGTGAAATAGAATCTGAAAAAATAAAATCCATCCTGAAAATTAAAGTCCAGGTCCAAATGGCTTCATTTGGGAGTTCTACCAAACATATGAAGAACTTTTAAAAATCCTGTCAAACTATGCCAAAAGATTGAAGAAGGAAAACTCTCAAATTCATTCCAAGAAGCCACCATCACCCTGATACTAAAGGCAGGCAAAGACACAACAAAGAACGAAAAGTACAGGCCAATAGCTTTCATGAATATAAATGCAAAAATCCTGAACAACATAGCAAACCAAATCTAAGAACATATAAAAAGGGTCAAAAACCATGATCAAGTTGGATTCATTCCAGGGTCACAAGGATGGTTCAAGATACGGAAATCAATCAATGTGATACACCCCATTAACCAAAGAAAAAACAAAAAGTATTATCTTCTCAATAGATGCAGAAAAATAATTTTGTAAAATTTAACATCCATTCATGAAAAAAATCCTCACCAAAGTGAGTATACAGAGAACATATCAACATAATAAAAGCCATTTATGACAAACCCACAGCCAACATAATACTCATTGGTGAAAAGCTGAAAGCCTTTCTGCTAAATTCAGGAAGAAGACAATGATGCCCATTCTCACCACTTCTGTTCAACATAGTATTGGAAGTCCTAGCCACAGCAATTTTACAAGAAAATGAAATAAAATATATCCAAATTGGAAGAGAAGATGTAAAATTGCCATTATTTGCAGATGACATGATAGTCGATATAAAGAACCCTAAATACTCCACACAAAAATTATTAGAATAAATTAATTCAGATAGGTAGCAGGATACAAGATTAATATGCAGAAATATTTTTCATCTCTTTACACTAACAATGAAATATCAGAGGGAATTTTTTTAAATTCCATTTAAAAGCACATTAAAAAAACTAGGAATTAACCTAACCAAGGAGATGAAAACTATAAAACATTGGTAAAGGAAATTGAAGATAATTTAAGGAAATAGAAAGATGTCCCATGTTCTTGGATTGACAGAATTAATATTGTTAAGATGGCCATACTACCCAAAGCAATCTACATATTTAATGTGATCCCTATCAAATTACCAACGACGTTTTTCACATAGCTAGAGAAAATAAACTTAAAATTTATATGGAACCACAAAAGAAACAGAATTACCAAAGCAACCCTGAGAAAAAAGTACAATGTTGGAGACATAACACTCCCAGACTTCAGACAACACTACAAAGCTACAGTAATAAAAACAGCATGGTATTTGCACAAAAACAGATACGTGGATCAGTGGAACAGAATAGACAGCCCAGACATAAACCCATGCACCTACAGTCAAGTAAATTCAACCAATGAGGCAAGAATATACAGTGGAGAAGAGATAGTGTCTTCAACAAGTGGTGTTGGGAAAACAGGACAGCTATATGTAAATGAATTAATGTAGAATACTCCCATATACAAAAACAAACTCACACTGGTTTAAAGACCTAAATGTAAACTCCCTAGATGAGAACATAAGCAAAACATTCTCTGACATAAATTGTAGCAATATTTTCTTAAATCAGCTTCCAAAGGCAAGAGAAATAACAACAAAAATAAACAAATGGGACCTTATCAAACTTAAAAGCTTTTGTATAGCAAAGGAAATAATAAACAAAAAAAAAAGACAATTTACAGACTGGGAGAAAATATTTGCAAATGATGAAACCATCAAAGGATTAATCTCCAAAATAAACAAACAGCTTATACAACTCTATATCGAAAAAAAAACAATCAAAAAGGGGGCAGAAGACTTAAATAGACGTTTCTCCAAAGAAGACATACAGATGGCCAATAGGAACATGAAAGGATGTTCAATATTGCTAATTAAAGAAATGCAAATCAAAATACAATTAGATATCACCTCACACCAGTCAGAATGGCCAACATCAAAATGTCTACCAATAGTAACCACTGTAGAGGGTGTGGAGAATAGGGACACTGGTACACTAGTGGGAATGCAAATTGGTGCAGGCACTATGGAAAACAGTATGGAGGTTCCTTAAAAAACTAAAAATAGAGATACCATATGATCCAGCAATCCAATTCTGGGCATATATTTGGAAAAGATGAAAACTGTCATTCCAAAAAGATACATCAACCCCAGTGTTCACAGCAGCATTATTTACAAAGCCAAGACATGGGAGCAACCTAAGTGTCCATCAACAAATGAATGGATTAAGAAGATATAGTATATATGTATATGTATACACACACACACACATATACACACACACAATGAAATATTACTTGGCCATGAAAAAGAATAAAATATTGTCATTTGCATCAATATTGTTGGACCTAGAGATTATCATACTGAGTGAAGGAAGCCAGATAGAGGAAGATATATTATATTATATCACTTACAGGTGGAATCTTAAATACAATACAAATTATCTTATTTACAAAACAGAAACAGACTCGAAGACACAGAAAACAAACTAATGGTTACCAAAGGGGAAAGAGGAGGTGGAGGGATAAATTTAGGAGTATGAGATTAATAGGTACACACCACTATACCTAAAATAGATAAACAACAAGAATTTATTGTATACTGCAGGGAACTATATTCAATATCTTGTAATAACATATAATAGAAAATAATTGGAAATATATACATAGGATATATATATTATATATATATAATTCATATATATATGTGTGTGTGTGTATATATATATATATATATATATGCATCACTTTGCTGTACACCTGGAACTAACAATATTTTAAACCAACTATACTTCAATAAAAACAAAATTGTGCTGAGTGAAAAAAGCAAAATAAAGAGGCCGTACTGTATGATTCCACTTACATAAAATTCTTAAAAGTGCAAATTAATCTATATATTGGCAGAAAGTTGATAAGCAGTTGCCTGGGGATAGGACAGGAAGGAGAAATTACAAAGGGACACAAGGAAACTTTTGAGGATGATTAATATGTCCATTATCCTAATTGTGGTGGTAGTTTCATGGACATATACATGTTTCAAAACTTATCAAATTTTACACTTTAAAGTATGTCAATTATTCTTCAACAAACCAGTTCAGAAAAACAGTTTTAAAAAAGTGTTGTTAAACCTCCTTTATGTTATATTTGTAAGGATATATGTTATTGATGTAAGTGTTCCAGAAAGTGTATGAAATTCCTAATGATATGATATATTCTGGAATACTGTTATCAGTAATAATTCTAGTTATTATCATAAAACTTTTAATGTCAAAATTAATAATAATTCCTTATCAATTGCACAGTGAACTCTCATTAGTCCTTAAATATGGCCACTTTTAAGTCTTTTGATACTTACAGCGATTTTTAAAACTCTGCTACTTTTCTCAAAAGTGTTTCATCTTCAGAGATTCATGGAAAGAACTCTGACAAGAAGAAATTTCTGATAACTTTAAGATCATAACACTAAACAGGGTAATAATTTTTAGAATTCTAATGGAGAAACTGATAGATTCATAAAACTATACTAACCCTAGATCAAGCATTAATCAAGAATTCATTACATGGGATTTAATATACTGATGAGGATAATTTTAATTTTTATGACTGTTTGAAATATTGCTGTTTCTTCAAAGTTTTGTATTCCAGATTTAAAAATCCCATTTCTTCATTTAAAAAAAAATATCGATAACACAGCAGTTTGGTAAGTTATACTGTTATAAACAAAAATTGAATATTTCTCCTTTTCTCTCTACGTGATTTCTCCAGAATTTGGGAAGTCTTATCTTATTTTTCATGATAATGTAGGTATTAGCATAAGTGCAATAAGAATCTGTTCTTCTTGTAATAGGACAGAATTGGGCTAGTCCTTGGCTTGGCCTCTTAAACTAAAGAGGCCTTTAAAAAATCTAATAAGCTAGCATTGACTTTACAGGGCCAATAAAGCCACTTAGATATGACTAAGGCTTTACTGGAATATCATATTTTAGAACATATGTGAAATCCTTTTTGCTGCAATTTTGTAAGTAATCAGGACAAGTTTAATGAGATCAGATTTATTTTGGAAACAAATTTGTCTTACTCTGGTTATTTTGCTAGAAATTGGATTAGTTGTAGAGAGAAAAATATGCTTCAGTAGAAAATTATAACACTACATGGGTATATCAGATTGTAGTCCTGTGCATTGTCTTTGAGGTTTTTGTTATATACCTGGAAACTCTACTGGATCCTAAATTCTTCTATTTTTTTTGATATCTGACTATAACAATCCAAACTAATGTTTTCTGTTTTCTTCCACTCTTCTGACTTGAAATCACCAAGAACAAAAACTGCTCTTTTCCTGAAGCCCTGTAAATTGAAACTGGATTACTTGATATAAACTTCAGATAAATCACCACAATGGCTTATATACAACTGAGTTTTTTGCCTGTTGCTGTATGGGTCACTCAGTAAGTTTATCTAAACACCTGGTGACATCACCAGAAATATTCCAACTACTAAAGACGCTTCAAGCCCATTGTCTAGGAACCTATCATCTAGAAATCTCAACTGGAGGACCTCTGGACTCAGAAACTGATTTATAGTCTGCTCTAACCATTAACATTTGTTATTTTTTTTTTGCATAGAAATACCTTTTATTAAATACCTGATTGCTTGTACCATATAGGCCTAACTTTTGGAGCCCACCTCCCAAAGCTACACCACCTCCTGAAATGAGACACAGCTGTTTAACTGAACTGACCTATTATCAGGACTAAGAGACTGGTTCAGTGAGATAGAGCAATCTATAAACTCAATGTCTAGACTGTGAACCTTTCTTGGAGAAATTTCAAAGACAAGGAATAAAGGCTTACAAAATATGTCACCTCAAAATATGTTTTTTTGACATAAGAATTATTTTGAGTTGAAAAAGTGGTTTTTGATAATAAAACTCCTTTAAATAACACGTTTGCTCAACAAGAAGGAATTTGTACCATAACAATTATTTCCTGCTATATCTGGATCAACACCTCTGGCATAGTAGAAACTCAAATATGAGAAACAGACAAAAACAAGACTCTTGGCTAAAACAGGTTGGTGCCTCTTCAGGTACATTTGTTGATTTAATTGATAAGTACTTGTTTGGTTCATGGGAACACTGACTATGGATAATATTTCATTCTCTTTGTATTATCCTCCTGATGGTCATCACTTTAGTCTCTCATGAACTGTGTTCTCTCAAAAATCATAAATACATGTCTGTAGCCATCAGAATTACTTCAGATGATCTCTGTGCTTGGAGAAACAGAAATAAGATTAACAATGAAATAAACAGCCAAACCAATTTTTCCATGAACCTGACATTTTAACCTATGAGTTTCAAGAGATAAGAAAATCATGGTCCTGATGATGACTGAGAATAATGCTAATGCCAATTTTTTGTTCAGTTTGTCAAGTATGAGAGGATGACAAAAAGGGGGAAACTGTTAAAGTAATTAAACAAAGTGGCCATTAGACTGAGGTGGCTCCAATACCTTGATAACCTATGCAAGCAAACCAAAACCGAAACCAGAGTCAATGCACTTGAAGGTGAGGAAAAAACTTAAGAACAATCAATCACAGGAAGCCAACTTGTCTTTCTCAAACAAGGCAAACATTTAAGCTATAGCCGATCAAATAATTCCCTTGATTTACTTCTGCATCTAGTCTATAAAAACTCCTCCCCTAGCACTCTCTGAAGAAGGCTACTAACCACTTTTGCTTTGGCGCTCCCTGATTTGAATAGATACATGCTCAAATTAATTCTTGAAATTTTTAATATGCCCCAGTTAGTCTTTTAACACAGTTAACAAGTAACTGATCTGGGATTTGAACTCAGGAAATCTGGCCTCAGGGTAAGTGCTCTCAACAGACACACAAGATAGGAAACAGATTATATATATGTTATATATATTATATAAATATAAGGTTAAAAAGAGATCTGAGCATATTTGAATACTGAGGGGAGAAATATCATAGAGAGAAAGCAAACATGAGATTAGACAGGACTAAAGGAGTAGGATCTCTGAGAAACAAATAGTGGGGTTGTGAAGGCAGGTGGCTAGGATACAGGGTAGAGATCAAGTCATTTTTTAATACATTTGTTCTGAGTGTATCTTTGGGTTTTATTTTTGGCTGCCCAGCATCTACCTTTCCTGCACAATAAACCCTGATATTCTCTTGGGAGATTACTTCCTCCCCACAGTGTGTACTTTTATCAGAGTTCTCTAGAGAAACAGAGCCAATTGAGTCCAAATCCAAAGGCCCGAGAACCAGAACTGATGATGTAAGTGTCAGTCCGTGTGCAGGAGAAGACAGATGTTCCAACTCAAAAACAGTCAGGCAGAGAGAGTGAATTCTCCCTTACTCTATTTAGACCTCCAATGCATTGGATGAGGCTTATCCACACTGTAGAGAGCAATGTGCTTTATTCAGTCTACCAATTCAAATGTTAATCATTTCCAGTGTCCCAGTCAAGTTGATACAAAAAATTAGCCATCACATTGAGACAGGAGGGTTTAAGCAGGAGGATTACTCCAAGGCCTGTCAACCTACAACGGAGTCAACAGAAATCAGAAGGTTTTTGTTTTCTTTTGGTTTTGTTTTATGCCCCTATACAGCCAGAGTATGAAATATTAATTCAATCTCTGTCAACCAGATGTTCTCTCCTGGGACTTTAAATGTTTAGCAAGAGGTATAATGTAGCAAATGTTTGGTCATTATTTACAGCTGTAATGACAGCAGCAGAGGCAGCAACTCTCTGATCCAGCTTGATTGGACTATGAAGGAATTGTTGTGTTGCTTGTTTCTTGGCCCTCTGGAATTCACTTAGTGCCTACCCATGCCAAAAATTGGTAAATTCTTAGAGGTCCCACTCCACTTTCAAAAACTTTTCAATAATTTCCATTTTAAAGTAAGCCAGAGGCATATTTTGATGCTCATAAATAGGAACTCCAATAGATACACATTCATTCAACAAATATTTATCAAGCATATATTATTATGCTGAGTGTTGGAGATAGTATGGTGAAAACAGATGCACTCCCTGTTCTTACAGATTATAGGTTAAAGAAATGTAAATAATGATTTATACAAATAATTAATTTCAATTGCGGTAGGTTCTATAAAAGAGAAATGAAGTGTGCTCTGGCAAAAGGATAATCATTTTTTTTTGCTAAATTGGGAGGTGAAAAGGTAAAGATGGATGAGGATGTGGGTAAGTTTTAGGTGAGGACCAGCTGGATTTTGACTAATGGTCTCCATTTTCTATGTGAATCTTGAAATAGCAACTGCTCAGAACTGGAAAGAAAACTGCTTAGGTGAAAGTAGAACTATTTCTGCATAGGGCTGAGAGCCCAGATAAAGGTGATGACCATTAATTTGTAGTGCTCCCAATATTCAAGGCAGTCTGTGCTTTTTTTTTTTTTTTTTTTTTTACCAACTTGAGTTCAGGATTGGAGAAGGAAAACAGAGTGACCTGAGGCTGAGGTTTTTCTAAATAAGTCCAACGAATGGATGAGTGTTATGCTATTGGCAAGACAGTGGTTGAAGTAGTGAGCCATGGGATCAGAGACATGGGGAAATACTTAAAATGGGCCTTGCAGATTGAGAGAAAATGGAAGTTTCTCAGGGACAGAAGACCTGATAGTATTTAAAAATTAGGATCAGGTGTAACCTCTCTTGATGATTGCAAGTTCCAGGTAGTGAGCACAGTTGTGGAGGACCAAAGCGAAGTAGAAGTTATGACCATTAGAGTTAAGGTCAAAGAACTGACTTTATAAAGCTAGGATTAGGATGAGGATGGTGATACTAGAATTGGAGAGAACAATTATGAAACAGGGACCTACTACACTGCAGAAGGTAGAAGAGAAAGGCAGGGAAAAAATGTTCCCAGAGGGGGAGGGAAGTCTCAGTTAAAGCTGGATATGGAGAAAAGATGGGAATTCACTTCTCAGAGGATATAGATTCCACAGGAATTCCACATAAATATTTAGTCTAGTTAATCAATAGATAAAGAGAAAGAAACTTCCAGATGTTGTTGATAATTTGCAAGCATCACTTTAAAGGGGAAATTGAAAGAGAATAAGGAGTCAATACTTCTGTCATTCAAACACCAGCACTTCATACTCATACCAATAATTCTTCTGCCTCCTCTAATCTCCCATTTAAAAAATTACAACCCACTCATTCCACTGCAACCTTCATGTAGCTTCTCCCCCCATTGCTTGGTGCTTTAATTTAATTCATCAAATCCCTAGATTTTTGCCTGGGTCCAAATTGCTTGCTGAGCTGTGGTGAAGCTAAAGTTCTTTTTGTTGTCCAAATCTGAGTAACTTGGCCAATTATTTGGATCACAACCACTTGGATCAGGTTCCTAGATCAGAACCCCATTTAAATTCCACCAAATTCTCAACATGTCACTGTGACATGCAATTTTGAAATTGAAGATGAGGCTTTGAGACTGCTGACCACACTTTCACATATTTATTTCATTGCAGCTATTTTACCTCTGAGATTAAACACATACATATTCATATGGAAACTTTCTTATCCATATTCTATATGCTACTGTTAATTAAATGAAATATATATATATGTGCACATATATATATATATATCACAGGAGACTTATGACATGCTCATATGTGATAACATATGTGTATATGTACCATTCACCTCTCACATTGACAATTTGTCTTCATCTAACTAAACCAACCACTTTGGGGAAAGGATGTTTAAGACACTATTGTGCATGAAGCAGCCACCCTTATTCCAAAATGAGAATGGCTTCCTGGATGAATTTGCTTATCCCTCTCTAATTTTCCAGCTGTTTATTCCTGATCATGTCTTAGGGCAAACCTACTTGGGATACCACCTCTAAGGGCTCAGAGGCTGGGATGAAACAGATAGGGCATTTACTTAGAAAGGCATAGCCAGAAGAAAAGGGAGTTTCTTAGCTACAGTTGAAGAAGGAAGCTGAAGCCTAAAGTCAGACACTCAGAGAGGAGGTACAGAGCATCAGATTTGAACGTGGGATAAAAAAAAAAAAAAGCTTCACGCATAAAAATCATTAAATTAATATTTATTAGGTGAGTCACTGAGACATGAGCTCTGAGTTCAGAAACTTTGAAAAGTGAAATGGGAGGCAGATAAGGATGGCAGTATCTGATTTATTTCTGAAAAATAATCTTCCACTTAATGGTGAGTCTGAGATATTAAAGGGATTGAGTAGGAAAGACAAATGGTTTCCTCCCAAGCAGTCTCCAAACCACCCACTCTCTTTGTGTGTGTGATTTTTTTTTAATTGCAGGGTATTTTATGTATTTTATTTTATTTTATTTTTTAACATTTTTCTTGGGGTATAATTACTTTACAATGTTGTGTTCATTTCTGCTGTAAAACAAAGTGAATCAGCTATATGTATACATATGTATACATATCCCCTGATATGTATCAGATCACTGCCCTCTTGCTCCTCCCTCCCACCCACCCTCCCTATCCGACCTTTCTAGGGGGTCACAAAGCACTGAGATGATCTCCTTGTGCTATGCAGCTGCTTCCCACTAGCTATCTATTTTACATTTGGTAGGGTACATATGTCAATGCTATTCTTCCAGCTTACACTTCTCCTTTCCCATGTCCTCAAGTCCATTCTCTATATATGTGCCTTTATTCCAGTCCTGTTCCTAGGTTCATCAGAACCATTCTTCTCTATCTTTAGATTCCATATATATGTGTTAGCATACCATATTTGTTTTTCTCTTTCTGACTTACTTCACTCTGTATGACAGACTATAGGTCCATCCACCTCACTACAAAAAACTCAATTTTGCTTCTATTTATGGCTGAGTAATATTCCATTGTATATATGTGCCACTTCTTCTTTACCTGTTCATCTGTCAATGGACACTTAGGTTGTGTCCGTGTGCTAGCTATTGTAAATAGTACTGAAATTAACATTGTGGTACATGTGTCTTTTTGAATTATGGTTTTCTCAGGGGAAAGCCCAGTAGTGGGATTGCTGGATCATATAGTAGTTCAGCTTTAGCTTTTTAAGAAACCTCCATACTTATCTCCCTAGTGGCTGCATTAATTTACATTACCACCAACAGTGCAAGAGGGTTCCCTTTTCTCCACACCCTCACCAGCATTGTTTGTAGATTTTTTGATGACGGCCATTCTGACCAGTGTGAGGTAATACCTGAATGTAGTTTCATTTACATTTCTCTAATGATTATGATGTTGAGCATCCTTTCATGTGTTTGTTGGCAATCTGTATATCTTCTTTGGAGAAATGTCACTTTATGTCTTCCACCCATTTTTGGATTGGGTTGTTTGTTTCTTTGCTTTTATATTCAGCTGCACGAGTTGCTTGTATATTTTGGAGATTAATCCTTTGCCCGTTTACTCATTTGCAAATATTTTCTCCAATTCTGAGGGTTGTCTTTTCATCTTGTTTATGGTTTCCTTTGCTGCACAAAGCTTTTAAGTTTCATTAGGCCCCATTTGTTTATTTTTCCTTTTATTTCCATTCTCTAGGAGGTGGGTCAAAAAGATCTTGCTGTGATTTATGTCATAGAGTGTTCGGCCTATGTCTTCCTCTAACAGTTTTATAATATCTGGCCTTATATTTAGGTCTTTAATCCATTTTTTTTTTGTATATCGTGTTAGGGAGTGTTCTAATTTCATTCTTTTCCATGTAGCTGTCCAGTTTTCCCAGCACCACTTATTGAAGAGGCTGTCTTTTCTCCATTGTATATTCTTGCCTCCTTAATCAAATGCATGGTTTTATCACTGGGCTTTCTATCCTATTCCATTGATCTATATTTCTGTTTTTGTGCTGGTACCATACTGTCTTGATTATTGTAGTTTTGAAGTATAGTCTGAAGTAAGGGAGCCTGATTTCCCCAGGTCTGTTTTTCGTCCTCACGATTGCTTTGGCTATTCGGGGTCCATTGTGTTTCCATGCAAATTGTAAAATTTGTTGTTCTAGTTCTGGTGCTGTTGGTAGTTTGATAGGGATTGCAGTGAATCTGCAGATTGCTTTGGGTAGTATAGTCATTTTCACAATGTTGATTCTTCTAATCCAAGAACATGGTATATCTCTCTATCTGTTTGTATCATCTTTAATTTTTTCATCAGGGTCTTACAGTTTTCTGCATACAGGCCTTTTGTCACCATTTGTAAGTTTATTCCTAGGTATTTTATTCCTTTTGTTGCAATGGTAAACAGGAGTGTTTCCTTAATTTCTCTTTCAAAATTTTCATCGTTAGTGCATAGGAATGCAAGGGATTTCTGTGCATTAATTTTGTATCCTGCAACGTTACCAAATCCATTGATTAGCTCTAGCAGTTTTCTGGTAGCATCTTTAGGATTCTCTATGCATAATATCATGTCATCTGCAAACAGTGACAGTTTTACTGCTTCTTTTCTGATCTGGATTTGTTTTATTTCTTTTTCTTCTCTGATTGCCATGGCTAAAACTTCCAAAACTACGTTGAATAATAGTGGTGACAGTGGGCAACCTTGTCTAGGTCCTCATCTTAGAGGAAATGGTTTCAGTTTTTCACCATTGAGAATGATGTTGGCAGTGGGTTTGTCATATAGGGCCTTTATTATGTTGAGGTAAGTTCCCTCTATGCCTACTTTCTGGAGAGTTTTTGTCATAAATGGGTGTTGAATTTTGTCGAATGTTTTTCTGCATATATTGAAATGATCACATGGATTTTTTTCCATCAATATGTTTATATGGTGTATCACCTTGACTGATTTGCGTATATTGAGGTATCCTTGAATTCCTGGGATAAACCTCACTTGATCATGGTGTATGATCCTTTTAATCTGCTGTTGGATTCTGTTTGCTTGTATTTTGTTGAGGATTTTTGCGCCTATGTTCACCAGTGATATTGGCCTATAATTTTATTGTTTTTGTGACATCTTTGTCTGGTTTTGGTATCAGGGTGATGGTGGCCTCATAGAACAAGTTTGGGAGTGTTCCTCCTTCTGCTATATTTTGGAAGAGTTTGAGAATAATAGGTGTTAACAGTTCTCTAAATATTTGATAGAATTCACATGTGAAGCCATCTGGTCCTCTGCTTTTGTTTGTGGGAAGATTTTTAATAACAGTTTCAATTTCAGTGCTTGTGATTAGTGTGTTTTTTTCTTTTTTTTCTATTTCTTCCTGGTTCAATCTTGGAATGTTGTGCTTTTCTAAGAATTTGTCCATTTCTTCCAGGTTGTCCAGTGTCTTGGTGTATAATTTCTTGTAGTAATCTCTCATGATCCTTTGTATTTCTGCAGTGTCAGTTGTTACTTTTCCTTTTTCATTTCTAATTATGTTGATTGGAATCTTCTCTTTTTTTCTTGATGAGATGAGCTAATGGTTTATCAATTTTTTTTATCTTCTGAAAGAACCAGCTTTCAGTTTTATTGATCTTTGCTATCTTTTCCTTAATTTCTTTTTCATTTTTCTATGATCTGATCTTTATGATTTCTTTCCTTCTGGTAACTTTGGGTTTCTTTTTTTCTTTCTCTAATTGCTTTATGTTTAAGGTTAGGTTGTTTACTTGAGATTTTCTTGTTTCTTCAGGTAGGATTCTATTGCTATAAACTTCTCTTTTAGAACTTCTTTTGCTGCATGCCGTAGGTTTTAGTTTGTCATGTTTTCATTGTCTTTTGTTTCTCGGTATTTTTTCATTTCTTCAATGATATCTTGGTTATTTAGTAGTGTATTGTTTAGTTTACATTTGTTTGTATGCTTTAGAGTTCTTTTCCTGTAATTGATATCTAGTCTCATTGTATCATGGTTGGAAAAGATACTTGACATGATTTCAATTTTCTTAAATTTACCAAGTCTTGATTTGTGACCCAAGGTATAATGTATCCTGGGGAATGTTCCATGAGAACTTGAGAAGAAAATGTATTGTTTCTTTTGGGTGGAATGTCCTATAAATATCAATTAAGTTTATTTGTGTAATGTGTCGTTTTCCTTATTTATTTTCATTTAGGATGATCTGTCCATTGGTGAAAGTGGGGTGTTAATGTCCCCTACTATGATTGTTTTACTGTTGATTTCCCCTTTTATGGCTGTTATCATTTGCCTTATGTATTGAGATGCTCTTATGTTGGGTGCATAAATATTTACAGTTGGTATATCTTCTATTTGGATTGATCCCTTGATCATTATGTAGTTTCCTTTTTGTCTCTCATTCTAGTCTTTATTTTAGAGTCTATTTTGTCAGATATGAGAATTGGTACACCAGCTTTCTTTTGATTTCCATTTGCATGGAATATCTTTTTCCATCCCCTCACTTTCAGTGTGTATGTGTCCCTAGGTCTGAAGTGGGTCTCTGTAGACAGCATACCTACTGGTCTTGTTTCTGTATCCATTCAGCAAGTCTACGTCTTTTGGTTGAAGCATTTAATCCATTTACATTTAAGGTAATTATCAATATGTATGTTCCTATTACCATTTCTTAATTGTTTTTTGTTTGTTATTGTAGGCCTCTTCCTTCTCTCATTTCCAGCCTAGAGAAGTTCCTTTAGCATTTATTGTAAAGCTGGTTTGGTGGTACTGAATTCTCTTAAATTTTGCTTGTCTTTAAAGGTTTTAATTTCTCCATCAAATCTGAATAAGGTCCTTGCTGGGTAGAGTAATCTTGGTTGTAGGTTTTTCCCTTTCATCACTTTAAATATGTCCTGCCACTCCCTTCTGGCTTGCAGAGTTTCTGCTTAAAGATCAGCTGTTATCCTCATGGGGATTCCCTTGTATGTTATTTGTTGCTTTTCCCTTGCTTCTTTTAATATTTTTTCTTTGTGTTTTTTTCATAGTTTAATTAATATGTGTCTTGCCATGTTTCTCTTTGCATTTATCCTGTATGGGACTCTCTGTGCTTTCTGGACTTGATTGACGATTTCCTTACCCATGTTAGGGAAGTTTTCAACAGTAATCTCTTCAAATATTTTCTCACATACTTTATTTTTCTCTTCTTCTGGGACCCATATAATTCGAATCTTGGTGCTTTTTATGTTGTCCCAGATGTCTCTGAGACTTTCCTCAATTCTTTTTATTATTTTGTCTTTATTCTGCTCTGTGGTAGCTATTTCCACTATTTTATCTTCCAGGTCACTTATCCATTCTTCTGCCTCAGTTATTCTGTTATTGGTTCCTTCTAGAGAAATTTTAATTTCATTTATTGTGTTGTTCATCATTGTTGTGTTTGCTCTTTAGTTCTTCTAGGTCCTTGTTAAACATTTCTTGTATTGTCTCCATTCTATTTCCAAAATTTTGGATCATGTTTACTATTATTATTCTGAATGCCTTTTAAGGTAGACTGCCTATTTCCTCTTCATTTTTTGGTCTGGTGGGTTTTTACCTTGCTCTTTCATCTGCTGTGTATTTCTCTGTCTTCTCATTTTGTTTAACTTACTGTGTTTAGGGGTCTCCATTTTGCAGGCTGTAGGTTCATTGTTCCTGGTTTATTTTTTTGGTGTCTGCTCCCAGTGCGTTAGGTTGGTTCAGTGGCTTGTGTAAGCTTCTTAGTGGAAGGGACTGGTGCTTCTTTTCTGATGGTGGGCTTGGATCTTGTCTTTCTGGTGAGCAGGACCACATCCGGTGGTGTGTTTTGGGGTGTCTGTGTATTTGGTATTATTTTAGGCAGCCTCTCTGCTAATGAGTGGCATGTTGTTCCTGTCTTGCTAGTTCTATGGTATGGGGCATCCAACATTGGAGTTTGCTCACCCTTGGGTGGAGCTGGGTCTTTGTGCTGATATAGAGATCTCTGGGAGAACTCTCACCAATTAATATGATGTGGCTCTGGAGGTCTCTGGTGGTCTAATGTCCTTGGTCAGATTTAGCACCTCAGAGGCTCAGGCCTGACATCCAGCCACAGCACCGAGACCCTGTCAGCCACATGGCTCAGAAGAAAAGGACGAAAAAATATGAATAAAATAAATTAAAATAAAATTTTAAAAGTGAGCAACCAAACCAATAAAGAAATCCACCAATGATAACAATCACTAAAATCTAAACTAAGATTGACATAAAAACTAGAAACAAATCAGTCTCAGACAGCAAATCCTATGTCTACAATTGCTCCCAAAGTCCACCACCTCAATGTTGGGAACATTTGTTGTCTATTCAGGTATTCCACAGATGCAGGGTTCATCAAGTTTATTGTGGGGATTTAATCCACTGCTCCTGAGGCTGCATGGAGAAATTTCCCTTTCTCTTCTCTGTTTGCACAGTTCCTGGGGTTCAGCTTCAGTCTTGGTCCCACCTCTGCATGTAGGTCACCCTCAGGTGTCTGTTCCCCACCAAGACAGGAGGGGGCTAAAGCAGTGGCTGATTGGGCTCTCTTGCTATATCGGGGCAGGTAGAGGGAGGGGTATATTAGTCGTAACTGGGATGCAGGGCGAGCCTGTGGCAACAGAAGCTGGCATGACGTTGCAACAGCCTGAGGCATGCCATGTGTTCTCCCATGTAAGTTGTCCTTGGATCTCAGTACCCTGGCAGTGGCGTCCTGCACAGGCTCCTGGGGAGAGGGTGACCGTGACCCATTCTTGCACACAGGACTTTTGGTGGCAGTGTCAGCAGCCTTAGCATTTCATGCCCATCTCTGGGGTCTGAAATGGTAGCCGCAGTTCACGCCCATCTCTTGAGCTCGCTTAGGCTGTGCCATGCCTTCTGTGGGTACACGGAGAAGTAATCCCCTCTCCTGGAACACTCCAAAATAATGGTTTCTTACCTCTTCTGCAGGTCCAGACTTTTTCCCTGACTCCCTCCTTGCTAGCTGTGGTGCACGAGCCCCCTTCAGGCTGTCTTCATGCAGCCAACCACAGTCCTCTCCCTGGGGTCTGAACTCTGAGCCTCAGCTCCAGCCCCCACCCACTCTGATGGTTGAGCAGACAAGCATTTCAGGCTGGTGAGTGCTCATCAGCCTGGGTCCTCTGTGCAGGAATCTCTCCACTTTGCCCTCTGCACCCCTGTTGCTGTGCTCTCCTCCATGGCTCTGAAGATTCTCCCCTCCCCAACCCCCATCTCCACCAGTGAAGGGGTTTTTAATTGTGTGAAAACTTTTCCTCCTTCACAGCTCCCTCCCAGAGGTGCAGGTCCTGTCCCTATTTTTTTGTCTCTCTTTTTTCTTTTGCCCTACCAAGTTATGTGGGGATTTTCTTTCCTTTTGGGAAGTCTGAGGTCTTCTGCCAGCATTCAGTAAGTGTTCTGTAGGAGTTGTTCCCCATGTAGATGTATTTTTAATGTATTTGTGTGTAGGAAAGTGATCCCCATGTCTTACTCCTCCACCATCTTGAAGGTTCCCCTCTTTTGTGTGTTTTGGTAAATGTAGGCAGGCATCCATCTTTCCATTGTGATATTCAAGAACAATCCCTATTTATTTCTTGCATTTTAGATGCCTATGGCTTCATCCACTTTCACATTCTGTCCTTGTCTTCCCACATCTGAAAGTCTTGGAGCATATATTGGTTAGAATTAAAATTATGCTTCTTGGCATTTTGGAGCTCTTTTAAAAGAAATAAATAACTGTATAATCAATTTTATGAGTTTTCATGGACAGAAAAAGTTATCTGATAGCAGACAATTACCGTTCCTGATATCTTTTGTTTGAGTTTATACCAAATAGAATTTTGAACAAACTGAGGTATACCCATAATTATTTTTTTAACAGATTATTTGTGATAACTGAGTTCTCCAAATAATCTCCCCAAATTTCTTAAGCAGCTTAGGAAGACAATGAAAATTCATCCCAGAAATATTTATCGTATGCCTACATAGTAGAAAATAAATCATGGTACTGGACTGGGCAGAGTGTCGGGGGTGTAGTGGAATACTGAAATGTAAAAAAGGTTCATGTAATCAAGGATCTTATCGTGAAAAATTGTTCATATTATACTCTATAAATATTAATTACTGACAGCATTTATTATCTGCCAAATTTAGGATACACTTTAATTATATTTTTCTATGTTTTGATCTTTATAATATATTAGGAATTGGTTAGTGAGAGCTGGACACATCCAAGGGCTGGTTCAGGGAGGAAATTTAGTTCCTTAGGCACAATACAGTTAACATGGGACTGGAGTTAATGAAAGTACAATGGAGGAGTGGGAGGCTCAGTGTGAAACAATGAGATTCCTAAGAAGCAGGCAGAAAAAAACAAGACCTCAAGGAGAAATTAGCCATAGAGTTGCAAGGAAATTAAGGTCCCAGGCTAAAATAGGGACTGGTTGAAAGTAGACAGGCCTCAATCCTATGGGGCTGAGAGTACCATGGAAGACACAAAGATGCCCTCTCTTTAGGGAATGTGACAGAGACCAGTGATTATAAATTGAGTACAAGTATCAAAGAAGGAACATTATGGTGAAGCCCTTATGGGAGCTGTTTAAATCAGCTCAGGGAATAGGCTTCAATGACTTCAGGATTTATAACGTGGCCAGTGTGCTGGGAACTCAGCTATCTGAAGAAAGCTCTTTAAAAATGATACAATAACACAGCTTATCGTTTTTAAAAATTAGAGAACTGCTTTAAAAAAGAAAGCTCTTGGGAGCTTCCTCTCAGGTCCCAACACCTTTTTACAATAAGCCATGATCTTATGGTCATGAATTTCCATGAGGATCTTTCTTAAAGTACAAATTTGACTACATTATACTCTGAATTTCAAACCTTCAATGGGACCTCCATAAACTGCAAAAGAGAATTTATCTTTCTTAGGAAAACACATGAAGCTTTCTATGATTGGCTCCTGCTTACATCTCTAACTTTTGTCTCACTATTTGTGGCCTCATATTACACACTTAAGCAGTGTTTCTCTTCCATACCTTTCCACCTCCAGTCTTTGTTTTCAATATCTTTTCTACTTAAAATGACTTCTTTCTTCTAGTCATCTGCCTCTTCTACTTGCCTGGATAAGTACTTACTAATCTCTCAAGTCTGAACAGGAATCATCTCCAGAAAATCCTCCTTGATTCCCCTCCCAGTCTCCACTACCTGACTGATTTAAAAGCCTCTATTCTGTGTTTCCAGGATAGCCTATGCACACCATCATCTCAGTGATTTCAGAGTATAACACTAAAAGTTTTCTTTAATATGTATCTACCCATCCCCATGGTAAGGTTTTTGAGGTTAGGAACCATCTGTTTCAACATTCTCATGTACTCAAGAACTGTCTTTCAAACTCTTGTGCGGAACTTCCCAGTAGAAAAACTCCATTTCCAACAAGCTAGAAAACTCTAGACCTTTATTACTTGGATTGCCCAGGGTTGGGTGTTGACAGAAGCAGTCATTGTGACGCTGGCAGCTCAGAGCCTCTGCATAGTCTTGGTCTTACTGTTTTTAAGTCAAGGGTAAAAATTATTCCCTAGCTACTTGATGGCAGAAAACCTGTGGTGCCAACCCTATTATCCTCAGAGGATACTAACAAGGGCTTGGATAAAGTTGACTTCAGATATCTGACCATTTATGAATAAGCAGAAATAGAAGTAATGCAGAGTGGGTACAGGTGTAAGATCCAAAAGCCTCGGAGTGGAAACAAAGGTAGATTGGAAGTGTGTTGTGGGGCTGCAAGGGAGTGCTAGTGTTAGTTAGTATTAGTTAATAATTATGTTCTTTATAATAATTCAGATAAATAATTCAAATACTGTCTGGGTCACTTAATAGTATGTGCTAGTGTAGGGGAGCAAAATTTGTCACCTCAAAATGATTCTCTTTGGCATGAGGATTAATTTGGCTGACGATTTTTAATAAACAGAAGACTCTAAGAAATTTTGACCTTCCCCCTAACCACCAAAAATAATTTAGATATCCAACAGGACATTAAAAGGATTATACACCATGATCAAGTGGGGTTTATTCCAGGAATGCAAGGATTCTTAAATATACGCAAATCAATCAACGTGATACACCATATTAACAAATGGAAGGAGAAAAAACATATGATCATCTCAATAGATGCAGAGAAAGCTTTTGACAAAATTCAACTCCAATTTATGATAAAAATCCTGCACAAAGTGGGCATACAGGGAACTTTCCTCAGCATAATAAAGGCCATATATCACAAACTCACAACCAACATTATCCTCATTGGTGAAAAACTGAAACCGTTTCCACTAATATCAGGAACAAGACAAGGTTGCCCACTCTCACCACTATTATTCAACATAGTATTGGAAGTTTTAGCAACAGCAATGAGAGAAGAAAAAGAAATAAAAGGGATCCAAATCAGAAAAGAAGAAGTAAAGATGTCACTGTTTGAAGATGACATGACACTATACATAGAGAATCCTAAAGATGCTACCAGAAAACTACTAGAGCTAATCAATGAATTTGGTAAAGTTGCAGGATACAAAATCAATGCACAGAAATCTCTGGCATTCCTATACACTAATGATGAAAAATCTGAAAATGAAATTAAGAAAACACTCCCATTTACCATTGCAACAAAAAGAATAAAATATCCAGGAATAAACCTACATAAAGAGACAAAAGACCAGTATGCAGAAAATTATAAGACACTGATGAAAGAAATTAAAAATGATACAATTAGATGGAGAGATATACCATGTTATTGGATTGGAAGAATCAACATTGGGAAAATGACTCTATTACCCAAAACAATCTACAGATTCAATGCAATCCCTATCAAACTACCACTGGCATTTTTCACAGAACTAGAACAAAAAAAATCACAATTTGTATGGAAACACAAAAGACCCCGAATAGCCAAAGCAATCTTGAGAATGAAAAATGGAGCTGGAGGAATCAGGCTCCCTGACTTCAGCCTATACTACAAAGGTACAGTAATTAAGACAGTATGGTACTGGCACATAAAGAGAAAGACAGATGAATGGAACAGGATAGAAAGCCCATAGATAAACCCACGCACATATGGTCACCTTATCTTTGATAAAGGAGGCAAGAATATACAGTGGAGAAAAGACAGCCTCTTCAATACGTGGTGCTGGGAAAACTGGACAGGTACATGTAAAAGTATGAGATTAGAACACTCCCTAACACCATACAAAATAATAAACTCACAATGGATTATAGACCTAAATGTAAGGCCAGACACTATCAAACTCTTAGAGGAAAACATAGGCAGAACACTCTATGACATAAATCACAGCATATCCTTTTTGACCCACCTCCTAGAGAAATGGAAATAAAAACAAAAATAAACAAATGGGACCTAAGGAAACTTAGAAGCTTTTGCACAACAAAGGAAACCATAAACAAGACCAAAAGACAACCCTCAGGAGAAAATATTTGCAAATGAAGCAACTGACAGGATTAATCTCCAAAATTTACAAGCAGCTCATGCAGCTCAATAACAAAAACAAACAAACAACCCAATACAAAAATGGGCAGAAGACCTAAATAGACATTTCTCCAAAGAAGATATACAGACTGCCAACAAACACGTGAAAGAATGCTCAACATTATTAATCATTAGAGAAATGCAAATCAAAACTACAATGAGATATCATCTCACACCGGTCAGAATGGCCATCATCAAAAAATCTAGAAACAATAAATACTGGAGAGGGTGTGAAGAAAAGGGAACACTCTTGCACTGCTGGTGGGAATATAAATTGATACAGCTACTATGGAGAACAGTATGGAGGTTCCTTAAAAAACTACAAATAGAACTAGCATATGACCCAGCAATCCCACTACTGGGCATGTACCCTGAGAAAACCATAATTCAAAAAGAGTCATATACCAAAATGTTCATTGCAGCTCTATTTACAATAGCCAGGACATGGAATCAACCTAAGTGTCCATCAACAGATGAATGGATGAAGAAGATGTGGCATATATATACAATGGAATATTACTCAGTCATAAAAAGAAATGAAATTGAGTTATTTGTAGTGAGGTGGATGGACCTAGAGTCTGTCATACAGAGTGAAGTAAGTCATAAAGAGAAAAACAAATACCGTATGCTAACACATATACATGGAATCTAAGAAAAAAAAAAGTCATGAAGAACCTAGGTGTAAGGCGGGAATAAAGACACAGACCTACTAGAGAATGGACTTGAGGATATGGAGAGGGGGAAGGGTAAGCTGTGACAAAGCGAGAGAGTGCCATGGACATATATATACTACTAAATCTAAAATAGATAGCTAGTGGGAAGCAGCCGCATAGCACAGGGAGATCAGCTCGGTTGTTTGTGACCACCCAGAGGAGTGGGATAGGGAGGGTGGGAGGGAGGGAGACACAAGAGGGAAGAGATATGGGAACATATGTGTATGTATAACTGATTCACTTTGTTATAAAGCAGAAACTAGCACACCATTGTAAAGCAATTATACTCCAATAAATATGTTTTAAAAAAAAAGAATTTAGATAGAGGACTTATCCCCAGAATAGAGCTATCATCTGAGACATCTACAAAACTATGGGCTAAATGTCATGGGGGGAAACTTGGCAGGGCCTGGAAATCAGTGTTCATTCTGTATCCCATTATTTTTGTATGGCCCAGCAAACATTTGTTTACTAAACATTTGCTTTTCTATCTCCATGCGAATTGCCATCTTCCCCTTTGAAGTCCGAAATCACAATCCCCAACAGCTACTTTTGTCTTTGGCTAAATGTTGCATTTAAGGTAAGGGCTTAAACCATTTTGGTGAGTTACTCAGCTTTTCTAGATCTCTCCCATGTATACATGTTATTAAACTTTTATTAGATTTCCTCCTGTTAATCTGTCTCATGTCAGTTTAATTCTTAGAGAAGCCAAAAGAACCTAGAAGTGTAGAGGAAAATTTCTTCCTCCCCAATACTAGTCAATGATTCCTCGAAGTCTGTTTTCTCCTCTGTAAAATAGGAATAATAATTGTATTAAATGTTTCACAGAGCCACTTGGCATATAACTGTTACATAAATGTGAGATATATTGTATTACTTCCCTGATATACACACATCAATCCCACTAGCAAGTTCCCTTTATTTTCAAAGTATTCCAGACCCTGACCATTCCTTTTCATGTCTATTTTTTTTCCCTAGTTCAAAACACAATCACCTCCTTCATGTAAAGGCCTCACAATTGACCCTGCTGCACCTGCAATTTTCCCCTCCGCTAACCATCTATTCAAAAGTCAGAGCCAGTTCATTCACGAGAAAGAGACAATACGGCAGAGTAGAAGGACATGAGCTCACCTCTTCTTATGGAAACAGCAGAATCACAACTAACTGCTGAACAATCATTGACCAAAAAAAAAAAAAAAAAGCTGGAAACTACCAAAAAAAGATACCCTACATCCAAAGACAAAGAAGAAGCCACAATAAGATGGTAGGATGGGTGCAATCACTATAAAATCAAATCCCATAAATGTCAGGTGGGCCACCTACGAATGGGAAGAGAATTATACCACAGAGGTTCTCCCACACGAGTGAAAGTTCTGAGCCCCACATCAGGCACCCTAGCCTGGGGGTCTGGCAACAGGAGAAGAAGCCCCCAGAGAATCTGGCTTGGAAGTCAAGTGGGGTTTGATCACAAGAATTCCACAGAACTGGGGTAAACAGAAACTGCACTCTTGGAGAGTGCATACAGGGTCTTGTGCACACCAGGACTCAGGGGAAAAGGTGGTGACCTCATAAGAGACAGGTCCAGACTTACCTGCTAGTATTGGAGGGTCTCCTGAAGAGGCAAGCGCAGCTGTGCCTCACTGTGGGGACAAGGACACTGGCAGCAGTAGTTCTGGGGAGTACTCATTGGCATGAGCCTTCTTAGAGTCTGCTACTTTCTCACCAAGCCCTGGTCCCACCCAAGAGCCTTTAGACTCCAGTGCTGGGAAGCCTCAGGCCAAACAACAAACAGAGCAGGAGCACTGCCAAATGCATCAGCAGACAGGCAATTTAAGGTCATTTTGAACACAGAGCTGCCCATGAAATGCACACCCTGACATGGCCCTACCCACCAAAGCAACAAGACCTAGCTCCACACAGCAGTGGGCAGGTACCAGTCCCTCCCACTAGGAGGCCTGCACAAGCAAGGGGGACAGACAGCAGAAGCAAAACGAACTACAGTCCTGCAGCCTGTGGAATGGAAACCATAATCACAGAAAGCTAGAAACAATGAGATGGCAGAGGAATATGTCAACAGATGAAGCAAAAACATAAAACCCCAGGAAGACAACTAAGTAAAGTGGAGATAGGCAATCTACACACACACAAAAATTCAGAATAATGATAGTAAAGATGATCCAAGATCTTGGAAAAAGAATGGAGGAACAGAAGAAGAGGATATACAAGAAATGTTAAAAAAAGAACTAGAAGAACTAAAGAACAAACAAAGTGAGCTAAACGATAAAATAACTGAAATGAAAAATACACTACAAGGAATCGATAGCAGAATAACTGAGGCAGAAGACCGGATAAGTGAGCTGGAAGATAGAATGGTGGAAATTACTAGCATGGAACAGAGTAAAGAAAAAAGAATTAAAAGAAATGAGGACAGTTTAAGAGACCTCTGGGACAGCATTAAATGCACAAACATTCACATTTTTCCTATCTAGGACATAGGGGTCCTAGAAGGAGAAGAGAAAGAGAAAGCACCTGAGAAAATATTTGAAGAGATAATAGCTGAAAACTTCCCTAACTTGGAAAAGAAATCATCCACCCAGATCCAAGAAGTGCAGAGAGTCCAGTCAGGATAAACTGAAGGAGGAACATGATGAAACACATAGTAATCAAACTGACAAAAATTAAAGCCAAAGAGAAAATATTAAAAGCAACAAAGAAAAAGTAACAGACAACATAAAAGGGAATTCCCATAAGGTTATCAGCAGATTTCTCAGCAGAAAATACACTGCAGGCCAGAAGGGAATGGTATGATACATTTAAAGTGATGAAAGGGAAGAATCTACAACTAAGAATCTTCTACCCAGCAAAGATCTCATTCAGATTCAACATAGAATCAAAAGCTTTGCAGATAAACAAAAGCTAAGAGAACTCAGCACCCCCAGACCAGTTTTGCAACAAATGCTAAAGTAAGTGGAAAAGAAAAGGCCACAACTAGAAACAAGAAAATTATAAATGGAAAAGCTCACCGGTAAAGGCAATCATACAGTAAATGTAGGAAATCATCCACACACAAATATGATATCAAAAGCAGCAATCATGAGAAGAGGAAAGTACAAATGCAGGATATTGGAAATGCATTTGAAATTAAAAGCCCAGCAGCTCAAACAATCTTCTTTATATATAGACTGCTATATCAAAACCTCATGGTAATTGCAAATTGAAAATCTACAATAGATACATACACACAAAAGAAAAAGGAATCCAAACACAACACTAAAATTAGTCATCAAATCACAAGACAAGCAAACAAAAGGTAAGAAAATGACCTACAAAAACAAACCTAAAACAATTAACAACATGGCAATAAGAAGTTTAATATCGATAACTACCTTAAACATAAACTGATTAAATGCTCCCACCAAAAGACATAGACTGGCTGAATGGAAACAAAAACAAGACCCATATACATGCTGTCTACAGGAGATCCACTTCAAATCTAGGGACACATGCAGACTGAAAGTGAGGAAATGGAAAAAGTTATGCCATGCAAATGTAAATTAAAAGAAAGCTGGAGTAGCAAAACTCATATCAGACACAATAGACTTTAAGATAAAGACTGTTACAAGAGAAAAAGGACACTAAAAAATGATCAAGAGATCAATCCAAGAAGAGGATATAAAAATTATAAATATATATGCACCCAACATAGGAGCATCTCAATATATAAGGCATATACTCACAGCCATAAAAGGAGAAATCGACAGTAACACAGTAATAGTGGAGCATTCTAACACCCCACTTTCATCAAGACAGAAAATTAATAGGGAAACGCCTTAAATGACATATTAGACCAGATGGAATGAATTGATATTTATAGAGCATTCCATCCAAAAGCAGCAGAATACACATTCTTCTCAAATGCACGTGGAACATTCTCCAGGACTGGTCTCATGCTAGGCCACAAAATGAGCCTCAGTAAATTTAAGAAAATTGAAATCATATCAAGCATCTTTTCTAACCACAAAGTTATGAGATTAGAAATCAACTACAAGAAAAAAAATGTAAAAAACACAAACACATGGAAGCTAAAGACTATGCTACTAAACAACCAATGGACAACTGAAGAAATAAAAGAGGAAATCAAAAAATACCTATAAAGACAAATGAAAATATAAGCACAATGATCCAAAACCTATGGGACACAGCAAAAGCAGTCCTAAGAGGGAAGATCAGATCAATACAATCTTACTTCAGGAAACAAGAAAAATCACAAATAAAAAACTTAACTTTACACCTAAAGCAGCAAGAGAAAGAAGAACAAACAAGACCCAAAGTTAGTAGAAGGAAATAAATCATAAAGATCAGAGCAGGAATAAATGAAATAGAGATGAAGAAAATAATAGAAAAGATCAATGAAACTAAAAACTTGTTCTTTGAAAAGGTAAGCAAAATTGAGAAACCTTTAGCCAGACTCATCAAGAAAAAAAGGGAGAGCACTCAAATCAATAAAATTAGAAAGAAAAAGGAGAAGTTACAATGGACGGCACAGAAATACAAAGGATGACCTAAAGTCTGTCATACAGGGTGAAGTAAGTCAGAAAGAGAAAAACAAATACCGTATGCTAATGCATATATGTGGAATTAAAAAAAAAAGAAAAAAAAACACACAATGATTCTGAAGAACCTAGGGACAGGACAGGAATAAAGATGCAGATGTAGAGAATGGACTTGAGGACATGGGGAGGGGGAAGGTAAGCTGAGACGAAGTGAGAGAGTGGCATTGACATATATACACTACCAAATATAAAATAGGTAGCTAGTGGGAAGCAGCTGCATAGCACAGGGAGATCAGCTCAGTGTTTCGTGACCACCTAGAGGGATGGGATAGGGAGGGTGGGAGGGAGACACAAGAGGGAGGGGATATGGGGATATATGTATACATATAGCTGATTCACTCTGTTATACAGCAACAACTAACACAACAATGTAAAGCAATTATACTCCAATAAAGATGTTAAAAAAAATCTTAACTATATGCCAATAAAATGGACAACCTGGAAGAAATGGACAAATTCTTAGAAAGAAGCAATCTTTCAAGACTGAACCAGGTAGAAACAGAGAATATGAACAGGCCACTCACAAGTACTGTATTGAAACTGTAATTTAAAAATTACTAAAAAACAGAAGTTCAGGACCTGATGGCTTCACAGGCAAATTCTATCAAATATTTAGAGAAGAGTAACACATCCTTCTGAAACTATTTCAAAAAATTGCAGAGAAAGAACCACTACCAAACTCATTCTACGAGGCCACAATCACCCTTATACCAAAACCAGACAAATATACCACAGAAAAAGAAAATTACCAGCCAATATCATTGATGAACATAGATGCATAAATCCTCAACAAAATACAAGGGGCCCAATCCAACAATACATTAAAAGGATCATACAACATGATCAAATGGGATTTATCCTAGAGATGCAAGGCTTTTTCAATATCCACAAATCAGTGTGATACACCACATTAACAAAATGAAGAATAAAAAACATATGATCATCTCAATAGATGCAGAAAAAGCTTTTGGCAAAATTCAATACCCATTTATGACAAAAACTCTTCAGAAACTGGGCATAGAGGGAACATACCTCAACATAATCAAGGCCATATATGACAAACCAATAGTTAACATCATACTCAATGGTAAAAATCTGAAAGCCTTTTCTCTAAGATCAAGAACAAGACAAGGATATTCACACTCACCACTTTCACTCAACACAGTTTTGGTAGTCCCAGCCATGGCAATCAGAGAAGAAAAAGAAATAAAAGGAATCTAAATTGGAAAGGAAGAATTAAAACTGTCACTGCTTGCAGATGACATGATAGTATACGTAGAAAGTTCTAAAGATGCTACCAGGAAACTAGTAGAGCTCATCTATGAATCTGGTATGATTGCAGAGTACAAAATTAACATACAGAAATCTCTTGTATTCTTATACACTAACAACTAAAGATCAGAAAGAGAAATTAAGGAAACAATCCCATTTAACATCACATCAAAAAGAATAAAATACCTAGGAATAAGCCTACCTAAGGAGACAAAATGCCTGTACTCTGAAAACTATAAGACGTTATTAAAAGAAATCAAAGATGACACAAACAGACGGAAAGATACACCATGGGTTGGAAGAATCAATGTTGTCAAAATGACTATACTACCCAAAGAAATCTACCAAGTCAGTGCAATCCCTATCAAATTACCAAAGGCATTTTTCACAGAACTAGAACAAAAAATTTTAAAAATTTGTATGGAGATACAAAAGACCCCCAATATTCAAAGCAATCTTGAGAAAGAAAACCGGAGCTGGAGGAATCCAGCTCCCTGATTCCTCTTCAGACTATGTTACAAAGCTACAGTCATCAAAACAGTAGGGTAGGGCTTCCCTGGTGGCACAGTTGTTGAGTCTGTCTGCCAATGCAGGGGACGCGGGTTCGTGCCCCAGTCTGGGAAGATCCCACATGCCGCGGAGCGGCTGGGCCCGTGAGCCATGGCTACTGAGCTTGTGCGTCCAGAGCCTGTGCTCCACAACGGGAGAGGCCACAACAGTGAGAGGCCCGCATACAGCAAAAACAAACAAACAAACAAACCAAAAAAAAAACAGTAGGGTACTGGCACAAAAACAAACATATAGGGAAACGGAACAGGATAGAAAGCCCAGAAATAAACCCATGCATCTATGATGAATTAATTTAGGACTAAGGAGTCAAGAATATACAATGGAGAAAAGACAGGCTCTTCAATAAATGGTGCTGGGAAAACTGGACAGCTACATGTAAAAAATGACAGTAGAACAATTCTTTAACACCATACAGAAAAATAAACTCAAATGGATTAAATATCTAATAGTATAGTATCATATAAAACCTGATACTATAAAACTCTTACAGGAAACATAGGCAGAACACTCTTTGATATAAATCACAGCAATATCTTTTTTGATCTGTCTCCTGGAGTAATGGAAATAGAAACAAAAATACACAAATGGGACCTAATGAAACTTAAAACCTTTTGCACAGAAAAGGAAACCATAAACAAGATGAAAAGACAATCCGCAGAATGGGAGAAAATATTTGCAAATGATGTGACTGACAAGGGATTAATCTCCAAAATTTACAAACAGCTCATGCAGCTCAATATCAAAAACAGAAAAATAAAACAATCAAAAAATGGGCAGAAGACCTAAATAGGCATTTCTCCAAAGCAGACATACAGATGGCCAAGAGGCACATGAATGGATGCTCAATATTGATATTAGAGAAATGCAAATCAAAACTACAATGAGATATCACCTCACACCAGTCAGAATGGCCATCATCAAAAATTCTGCAAACAATAAATGCTGGAGAGGCTGTGGAGTAAAGGGAACCCTCCTATACTGTTGGTGGGAATGTAAACTGGTACAGCCACTATTGAGAACAGTATGGAGATTCCTTAAAAAACTAAAAATAGAGCTACCATATGATCCAGCAATACCAGTCCTGGGCATATATATGGAGAAAACCATGGTTTGAAAGGATACATGCACCCCAAGTTTCATTGCAGCACTGTTTACAATAGCCAAGACATGGAAGCAACCTAAATGTCCATCAACAGAGGAATGGATAAAGAAGATGTGGTACATATATACAATGGAATATTACTCAGCCGTTAAAAAGAATGAAATAATGCCATTTGCAGCAACATATTACAGATGGACCTGGAGATTATCATACTAAATGAACTAAGTCAGACAAAGACAAATAGCATATGATATTGCTTATATGCAGAATCTAAACAAACAAACTAATTTGTAAAACAGAAACAGAGTCACAGACTTAGAAAATAACCTTATGGTTACCATAAGGGAAATGTGGTGGGGAGAGAGAAATTTTGGCATTTGGGATTGACATATACACACTACTACATTTAAAGTAGATAGCCAACAAGGACCTACTATATAGCACAGGAGCTCTGCTCAATATCCTTTAACAACCTAAAAGGGAAAAGAAGCTGGAAAATAATAGATAAATGTATATGTATAACTGAATCACTTTGCTGTACACCTGAAACTAACACAATATTGTTAATCAACTATACTCCAATATAAAATATTTTTATAAGTCCATTAATGCAATCCATCATAGCAGCAAGATAAAGAAAATGATCAGATAATAAGATAATGATAATCTGATAAAATAAACTAACACAAAAAAACATTTCACAAAATCCAATAGTTGTTCATGATAAAAAAGAGAAAAACTCTGAAAGCTTGAAATAGAAGGAAACTTCCTCAAATTAATAAAGAGCATCCATCAAAAAACCTGTAACTATCATTATTTTGAATGTTAAACAATTGAATGTTAACCCCCTCATAGTGGAAACAAGGCAAGCATGTCCACTCTCACCAGTTTTATCCCTACATAGTACTGAAAATTCTAGCCACTTCAACAAGGCAAGAAAATAAATGAAAGACATATAGATTGGAAAGGAAGAAATAAAGCTGTTGCTATTTACAGATGAAATGATTGTCTAAACAGAAAATCCCAATGAATCTAGGGAAAAATCCCTCCTGGAACTAACAAATGATTTCAGCAAATTACAGTATATAAGAGAGAGAAAAATCAATCTCATTTATATATACTAGAAACAATCATTTTGAAACTGAAATTAAAAACACAAGGCAATTTATAATCATTACAGTTTTATATTTAGTTGTAAACTTAACAAAGCATGTATAGGATCTAAATAGTGAAAACTATAACATTGATATATGCAAATGTAAAACATAAAACTATAAATGTAAGTTGATAAAACATTTTTTCAAAATATGAGAAAATCTTTTGGATCTAGGGCTAGGCAATGAGTTTTTGGACTTAACACCAACAGCATGATCCATAACAGGAAGAATTGGTAAACTGGAACTTACTTGAATAATAAAAAAAAACTTTTACTTCGTGAAAGACCCTGTGAAAAGGATGAAAAGACAAGTTACAGACTGGGAGAAAATCCTCGCAGACTGCATATCCAACAAATGTTATCTAGAATATATGAAGAATTGTTAAAACTGAACAGTAAAAAACAATCTAATTAGAAAATGGATGAAAGACATAAACAGGCATTTCACTAAAAATGATATATCTCTTGAAAGATTGGGATTGACACATATACACTATTGATACTATGTATAGAATAGACAACTAATGAGGGCATATTGTATCGCACAGGGAACTCCACTTAATGAACTGTGGTGATCAAAATGGGAAGGAAATCCATAAAAGAGGTGGTATGTGTATATGTATAGCTGATTCATTTTGCTGTACAGTAGAAACGAACACAACGTTGTAAAGAAACTATACTGCAATAGAAATTAATTTTTAAAAAGATATATCTTCACTGAAGATGGCATATAAGCACACTAAATGATATTCAACATTATAAGCTATTAAAGAAATGTGAATTAAAACTACAATGAGATATCACTACACATTAGAATGACAAAAAAATAATAGTGGCAATACCAAATGCTGGTGAGAATGTGGAATAACTGGATCCCTCACATTGCTGGTGGGAATGTTACTGTGGTACAGTCACTCTTGAGAACAGTGTGGCAGTTTCTTAAAAATTTAAACTTGCAATTACTATCTGACCCTGCTATTGCTATTGCACTCAGATATTTATCTCAGAGAAATAAAACTTACATCCATGCAAAAATTTGTACAGGAATTTTCACAGTAGCTTTTTCACAGTAGCTTCATGATAGCAAAATACTGGGAAAAACTCAGATGTCCTTCAATAGGTGAATGGTTAAACAGACCAAGGTACTTCGGAATACTACTTAACAATAACAAAGGATGAGCTATTAATATATGCAACAGTTTGGATGTATCTCAAGGGAATTATGCTGAATGAAAAAAGTCACTCCCCAAATACCACAAAGTGTATGATTTCATTTATATTATACCATTCTTGAAATAATAAACTTTTAAAATAGGAGAACAGAGGAATGGTTGCCAGGGGTTAAAGATGGTAGGGGTAGGGTTGGTGGGGGGTGATGAGTGTGGCTATAAAATAGCAACAGAAGGGATCCTTGTACTGATGGAACTGTTCTGTATCCTGACTATATCAGTGTCAATATCCTGTTTGTGATTATGCAAGGTTTTCCTTTTGAAGGAAATAAGATAAAAAGTACATGGTATCTTTCTGTATTATTTCTTACAACTGCATGTAAAATTATCTACCATTATCTAAAATATATTTTTTAATGTTTAATTTAAAAAGTTTTTGGGAGTTCCCTGGTGGCCTAGTGGTTAGGATTCTGGGCTTTCACTGCTGTGGCCCGAGTTCAATTCCTGGTCAGGGAACTGAGATCCTGCAAGCCCTGTAGTGCAGAAACAGAAAAAGGTTTTGATCCTAGAGAAAAATGTCTTTCTCCTAATTACTCCAGGTAATATCCCAGAGAAGACTCTGACTGCCCCAATTTGGCTTATGTGTCCATCTCTAAACAAATTGGTATGTTAATGGGGTTATTCTGATTGAGTAGCTTGTGTCACATTACCACTTTATTGAAGAGATGGATTCACATGATTGACAGCCACATCAATTAGGGCAGGGACAACTTTCAAAAGGTTGAAATACACAGCAGAAAAAAATTAACAAGTAGTCTCTCCCTTTTTTCTCTCTCTCTCTCCTTTTACTGTGGAAAATATTTATTAGTCTGTACAACTTGGTTTTAATAAACTGTTGACTGACATGTTACAATAAATTTCCAAGATTTTCATTGCAATGGTATTTTGCCACACATCAAAATCTTGAAGTAATATACCATTCTCAAATCGTCATTTAGTGTTTGTTTTGCTTTTTCGTTTTTAACATCTTCATTGGAGTATAAATGGTGTGTTTACAAAGGTGTGTTAGTTTCTGGTGTATAAGAAAGTGAATCAGCTATACATATACATACATCCCCATATCTCCTCCCTCTTGCATCTCCCTCCCACCCTCTCTATCCCACCCCTCTAGGTGGACACAAAGTACCAAGGTGATCTCCCTGTGCTATGCATCTTCTTCCCACTAGCTATTTTACATTTGGTAGTGTATATATGTCCATGCCACTCTCTCACTTCTTCCCAGCTTACCCTTCCCCCTCCCCGTGTCCTCAAGTCCATTCTCTACGTCTGCATCTTTATTCCTGTCCTGCCTCTAGGTTCTTCAGAAACTTTTTTTTTTTTTAGATTCCATATATATGTGTTTTAAATATCAACTGGCCATTTATGGCAGTCACAAGATGCAGATATTCATAAACATTACATAAAGGTTAGCCCAGTAGACAAACTAATACACAGTAATGAGTTGATCCACTGGTCAAAACAGAAGTTTTAAGGATGGTGATCAGCTGTGCCTAGGAGGGTAGGTCAAAGAGACAAAAAATTCTTCTCTCTCACTTTTGTTGTCTCAGATCAAGGAGCATGTATTTCAGGGAACAAGTGAGGCTCAGTTTTCCCCCAAGAGGTATCTAAGAACTTACCTAGGACTTCACCATGGAGTTATGAATTCCAGTTTGAAGCAAACAGACTTCATATTCAGCAGGTCTGGAGACAGATCCAGTCACAGGTGGAGTATAGTAAGCTTCATGGGGTAGTAAGCCCAAGGTCAAAATTATCCAGATCTAGGGCCCTCATAGCAAGTCCCAGGATTCTTATAACGTGGGAAAGGAGTTTTTAAAGAACACAAGCTTCATCTTCCCTGGTCCAGGGGACCTATCTGGGCCTATCCCCTGGGGTCCCAGAAGACAACTGATATCAGCCCTAGAGAAGCAGGAAGATAGGGTGTGTAAAGTGGATCTAACCAAAGCAAGGTACTGGTGTTTAGAGTGAGATGATGCTTGTCCTATGGTCACAAAATGGGCTCTTATAGTGTGGTTCTGTGGTTCTGGAGATATCAAGACTACTGCAGTAGTCTTCAGTAAAGGTAAAAACTTCCTAGGAACTTCTGGTGTCAGAACTGGGTAGGTTTGTCAGGCTTAAGAGAAGAGCGACACTGGTTTAACTGGAATGCATAGACAGGGCTGATCTTGGATTTCAGGGCCTGAAAGAGTAGATCCTTCCAGTTAGGTGTCCCCAGAGCTTGATGGACCTAAGCCATGAGTTCTCCCCTAACTTCCTACCACTTCCAAACAGGAATGGACTTTGGAAATCCAAACATAGATTCACTTCTGAAGAACAGAGTAGTTCACGGATGTTAAATATATTTTATTCCATGTTCAAATTATGACTGATTACTTATGACTACCTGGATGCCCTGTTGAAAAGGATTTGGAGGCTACACTAGGCCTTAGCAGGAAAAAGTGTCATGACAATTTATTAATGTTTGTCATGGTTACAGAAAGGGGTAGTGGCATCATACATGCTGTATCCTTAATTTGATGATATATATATATAGGGTGTTCATGCCCCATTGTCTAGGGGGAATTATTCAATAAAAGTTAGGGCTTTTGCATTATATAGGAATGCACCTTCGAAAAGACTTGTATCAGGAATACTTGAATGTCACAATTCTAGCTTGATGAATAGGGGGAAGAAATATGTGGGATAAATTACAATAAATGATCAAGAGATTGGGGTTTATAATACAATGATGGACTCTGGAGGGTCACAAGGCATGTGGAACTCTGAAGACAGTGGTGTAAATGGGGCTTCTTGGCTGTTTTCAAGGGAAGGGAGATAACTTGCTAGGTGTTTTTGGTAGCAAGAAACAAAATCCCACTCAAACTAGCAAGAGAACAGAGAAAGCAAGGGAAACCAGCATTAATTTGAATTGGAACTAAAAATTAGAGTAAGAAACTATGATGACTTTTTTGTCTGTCAGGGCTATATGGTCTATTTCATCTTGGCTTCTTTCTAAAAGTTTCTCCTCTTCTTTCCTTTTAATCAACTTATTAGTTGTCTCTACATATTCCTCTTGTACATGGCTAAATTTCCTATCCAAATCTACATGGTTTTTCAACTTCACCACCTGCTACCATTTCTTCAACAGTCCAACAGCCTGACATGCCATAATGAAACCATGACAAAAAACAATAAGTTGCACTTCAGACAAGTGGTTGACATAGAGGGGTTCAATATGAACTACGAGGGACCATTGACATTTATATTTGTTTCAGGTGGTAGAACAAAATGGAACCTGAAAGTGGGTGGAATTGTCCAATTAAGATAGTAGGAGGAGAGAAAGGAAAGTGTAGTCAAGACAAGAAGTTTGTACTCTACCCTTCTAGCAAGACTAGAATCATGTTTTTAAAAAGCGAAGCTAGCAGCATTTTGGAGAAAAGAGAGGTAGCTAACAGTGGAAGGAAGAAGAGAAGTTTAAACGTTATTACAGCGGTTCAAGTAAGACATTATGAGGGTTTTCTCTAAAGCTGTGGAAGTGAAGATGGAGAGAATACCTAGGAGTGGAATTGCTAGGTCTATGGTAAGTGCATGTTCAACTTTATAATAAAGTGCCAAACTGGTTTCCAAAGTGACCATACCATGCAATTTACCACATCATCATAAACACTTAGTGTTTGTTAGTCTTCTTATTTTTAGCTATTGTAATAATTCTATAGTGGTATCTCAATGTGGTTTCAACTTGTATTTCCTTAATGACTAATGTTTTAGAATAATTTTTCATGTACTAATTTACTATTCATTCATATATATTCTTCAGTAAAGTGTCCTAGTCATTTGCCTATTTTACTGGGTTGTTTATCTTACTATTATTCAGTTACACGATTACTTTATATATTCTGAATACGTAACATTTATCAGACATGTGACTTGCAAATATTTGCTCCTAGACCGTGGTTCTGGAGAAGCAAATGTCATTGTTTGATGAAGTTTGATTGATTAGTTTTAACGGTTCATGCTGTATATTTTTATATTTTTATAAGTATTTGTGAGCTTTGTTTTGAGGCATAGTTAAATTACTTGGAAACAGTTTGATTCTTTCAGGTATTGTTTGTAAACTTTGTTAAACAGGAATATAGCAGCATTTAGTCTAAGGCTAGTTTTTCGATGCTGCTGAGACAAATTCCTTCTGAGTTCTCTACCTAATAAACCATTAATTATAGGTCTGGCTTATAGGAACAGGAGAGTTCTTCTGGTCCATGTTTTATCTAAGGATTGTTTCCTCTAAACATTTTGGTCCTTTCACTGACTTTGGGAAGTTTTTTCACATATGTTCACTATTCATTACTTAGCTAACATCTCAAGGGGCATTTTCTGCAGTCAGTAAGTACCCTCTCCAATCAGCTAACTCCTCTCTGGTAACCGTCCCTAAAATTCTAGCTGCCTTACTCTCTCTGAATTCTATTCCCTGTCTCCTCAATTCAGCGAGACCACTGGGCTGATTGGGTTTTACCTTGTGGTGCTTTAGCCTAGTCCCTGTCTGCAGGCAGTAAGCTAGGGAAATCATAGACATCACTTCATTCTCAGGTCTCAGAGATCATAGTTCTATGCTGCTTCTTGTTCAATATCTTAGAACAGCTGTTTAATATATTATTCTAGCTGTGTAAAGTAAGATGGTAAGTCCAGCCACCATTGCTCATGGTTGGAAGTGGAAGTCCCCAAACCAAGCTTGTTGACTCACTGTTCAATTCTCTTACTGAATTAGTCCAAGCTCCCAGGAAAATACCTCCATTTGTCTAAAACTTTGAGTTCTAACTAATGAATCAATCATTAGTCACCATGTCTTCTACAACCTTTGATACATTAGCCTTGCAAGTCTCTCAAGCATTCCCAGGTGTCCTGAGACCACACTTCGTAAATCATTGTGTTAAGAGACACATAGTCAAATATTTACTGACAAAATGTTATAATGTCTGAAATTATGTATATGGCAGATGAGGCATGGTGGACAGAGAGTTGTTATATATTGAAGCTAGATGGTAGATCCGTAGGGGCTCATTATACCAATCTCTCTTATTTTGTGTATGTTTGTGATTTTTCAAATAAAATGTTCAAAAAATCAAAGTTTATTGTTTTCAATTGGATTGAATTTTCACTCTCCCTGTAATTCAGCTTTTCCTGAGAAGCATTTAGATATGAAGCTTTCAGAGGTGAAACCAAAGACCCTGTTCATATGGCCATCCACCATCTCCCTCTATTCTGTCTTTATTTCCAGATGGAAGGAGATTAGTGTCAGGAAGAGTCATAACTTTCTCCTGGAGAGTTTCTAGGTAATTATCCCGATAAATATAATTAAACCATGTATTATTTGGAGGGTCTATTACGGTCAGGCCAGCTCTTCTGGGCAGCTTGGTGTAATGAAGCATGCATGATATTGATGGAAGGCAACCTAAGTTCTAGTCTAAGTCCTGCCACTTACCAACAGTATGATACTGGGCAACTGACTTATTCTGGGACACTACCCAAATTGAAAGTCACTCTGATCATTTGTCCACCAATATTTCAGCTCCATACTGTTCTGCAGTGACACACTCTCCCAATATTGCCCTTTCTCTGAGTACTTCCATGTGCTCTCCAGAGCACCCATTTAAAGGGATTAAAAATTACCCATATCAAATCTTCAACAAAATAATAGAAAAGGAAATCCAGTAGCATATTTAAAGGATGCTGACCATGGCTACCATGATCAAGTGAGGTTTATCCTGGGAATGTGAGGGTGGTTCAACATCATAAAATCAATCAACGGAACACATCACAATAAGAGAATGGAGAAAAAAAGGCCCACAGGATCAGCTCAATTGTTGCAGAAAAGGCTTTAACAAGATCCAAAGTCCTTTTATGGAAAAAAGTAAAGCACTCAGCAAACTAGGGAAAGGAGGGAACTTCCTCAACATGACAAAGGACAATTATGAAAAACTCACAGCTAACATTACATACTCACTGTCGAAAAACTGGAAGTTTCAACTGTAAAATCAAGAAAAAGAAAAATATATCCACTTTCACCTCTGCTATCCTACATTGTATTAGAAGCTCTATCAGGGAAACTAGGCAAGAAGAAGAAAAGGTTTCCAAATTGAAAAGAAAGAAGTAGCAATATCTCAACTCACAGATGACATAATCACATATATATATATTAATAAAGAATCCACAAATAATACTAGACCTAATATATGAATTCATCAAAGTTGAAGGGTAAAAGATTCACACACAAAAGTAAGTTGTTCTTCAATACACCAGCAATGAAAATCTAGAAAAGAAATTAAGAAAACAATTCCATTTACAATAGCATTCAAAATAATAAAATACATAGGAATACATTTAATCAAGAAGCTGAAAGATGTATACACTGAAAAACTACAAAATGATGCTGAAAAAAACGAAGACCTACAGAAATGGAAACACATTTTGGTTCTTGGATTAAAATATTTAATATTCTTAAGATGGCAATAATATCCAAAGTGATCGACAGATTCAGTGCAATTGGTACTAATTCAGTGCAATAAAAATTCCAATGGCTTAACAAATGAAAGGATGCTCAACATCACTAATCATTAGTGAAATGCAAATCAAAACTACAATATGGTACCACCTCACACCAGTCAGAATGGTTATCATCAAAAAATCTACAAACAATATATGCTGGAGAGGGTGTGGAGAAAAGGGAACCCTCTTGCACTGTTGGTGGGAATGTAAATTGATACAGCCACTATGGAGAACAATATGGAAGTTCCTTAAAAAACCAAAAATAGAACCACCATATGACCCAGCAACCCCACTACTGGGCATATACCCTGAGAAAACCATAATTCAAAAAGAGTCATGTACCACAATGTTCACTAAAACACTATTTACAATAGCCAGGAAATGGAAGCAACCTAAGTGTCCATTGACAAATGAATGGATAAAAAAGATGTGGAACATATATACAATGGAATATTACTCAGCCATAAAAAGAAATGAAATTGAGTTATTTGTAGTGAGGTGGATGGACCTACAGTCTGTCATACAGAGTGAAGTACGTCAGAAAGAGTAAAACAAGTACCGTATGCTAACACATATATATGGAATCTGAAAAAAAAAAAAAAGGTTCTGAAGAACCTAGGAGCAGGATAGGAATAAGGACGCAGAGGTAGAGGATGGACTTGAGGACACAGGGAGGAGGAAGGGTAAGCTGGGAATAAGTGAGAGAGTGGTATGGACTTATATATACTATCAAATGTAAAATAGACAGCTAGTGGGAAGGAGATGCATAGCACAGGGAGGTCACCTTGGTACTTTGTAACCACCTGGAGGGGTGGAATAGGAAGGGTGGGAGGGAGAGGCAAGAGGGAGGAGATATGGGGATATATGTATATGTACAGTTGATTCACTTTGTTATGAAGCAGAAACTAACACACCATGGCAAAGCAAATATACTCCAATAAAGATGTTAAAAAAAATTCCAATGGCCTTTTGGAGAAATGGAAAACTTTTTCTTTTTTTAAATTTAATTTATTTTTTATACAGCAGGTTTTATTAGTTATCTATTTTATACATATTAGTGTATATATGTCAATCCCAATCTCCCAATTCATCACAACACCACCACCCCGCCACTTTCACCCCTTGGTATCCATACGTTTGTTCGCTACATCTGTGTCTCAATTTCTGCCTTGCAAACTGGTTCATCTGTACCATTTCTCTGGATTCCACATATATGTTATTATACAATATTTGTTTTTATCTTTCTGACCTACCAGTCTCTAAGTCCATCCATGTCTCTACAAATGACCAAGTTTCATTCCTATTTATGGCTAAGTAATATTCCATTGTATAAATGTATCACATCTTTTTTTTTTTACATCCTTATTGGAGTATAATTGCTTTACAATGGTGTGCTAGTTTCTGCTTTATAACAAAGTGAATCAGTTATACATATACATATGTTCCCATATCTCTTCCCTCTTGCATCTCCCTCTCTCCCACCCTCCCTATCCCATCCCTCTAGGTGGTCACAAAGCACTGAGCTGATCTCCCTGTGCTATGCGGCTGCTTCCCACTAGCTATCTATTTTATGTTTGGTAGTGTATATATGTCCATGGCACTCTCTCGCTTTGTCACAGCTTACCCTTCCCCCTCCCTATATCCTCAAGTCCATTCTCTATAGGTCTGTGTCTTTATTCCTGTCTTACCCCTAGGTTCTTCATGACATTTTTTTCTTAAATTCCATATATATGTGTTAGCATATGGTATTTGCCTTTCTCTTTCTGACTTACTTCACTCTGTATGACAGACTCTAGGTCCATCCACCTCATATATCACATCTTCTTTACCCATTAATCTGTTGATGTGCATTTAGGTTGCTTCAATGACCTAGCTATTGTAAATAGTGCTGAGATGAACACTGGGGTGTATGTGTCTTTTTGAATTATGGTTTTCTGTGGGTATATGCCCATTAGTGGGATTGTTGGGTCATATGGTAGTTCTGTTTTTAGTTTTTTTTTTAAACATCTTAATTAGAGTATAATTGCTTTACAATGGTGTGTCAGTTACTGCTTTATAACAAAGTGAATTAGTTATACATATACATATGTCCCCATATCTCTTCCCTCTTGCATCTCCCTCCCTCCCACCCTCCCTATCCCACCCCTCTAGGTGGTCACAAAGCACCGAGCTGATCTCCCTGTGCTATGCAGCTGCTTCCCACTAGCTATCTATTTTACATTTGGTAGTGTATGTATGTCGATGACACTCTCTCACTTTGTCTCAGCTTACCCATCCTCCTCCCCATATCCTCAAGTCCATTCTCTAGTAGGTCTGCATCTTTATTCCCATCTGGCCCCTAGGTTCTTCTGACCATTTTCTTTTTTTTTTTTTAGATTCCATATATCTGTGTTAGCATACTATATTTGTTTTTCTCTTTCTGACTTGCGTCACTCTGTATGACAGTCTCTAAGTCCATCCACCTCACTACAAATTCAGTTTCATTCATTTTTATGGCTGAGTAATATTCCATTGTATATGTATGCCACAACTTCTTTATGCATTCATCTGTTGATGGACACTTAGGTTGCTTCCATGTCCTGGCTATTGTAAATAGAGCTGCAATGAACATTTTGGTAAATGACTCTTTTTGAATTATGGTTTTCTTAGGGTATATGCCCAGTAGTGGGATTGCTGGGTCATATGGTAGTTCTATTTGTAGTTTTTTTAAATTTTTTTTTAATTTTATTTATTTTTTTTATTTGTAGTTTTTTAAGGAACCTCAATACTGTTCTCCATAGTGGCTGTATCAGTTTACATTCCCACCAACAGGGCAAGAGAGTTCCCTTTTCGCCACATCCTCTCCAGCATTTGTTGTTTGTAGATTTTCTGATGACGCCCATTCTAATGGGTGTGAGGTGATACCTCATTATAGTTTTGATTTGCATTTCTCTAATAATTAGTGATGTTGAGCAGATTTTAATGTGCCTCTTGGCCATCTCTATGTCTTCTTTGTAGAAATGTCTATTTAGGACTTCTGTACATTTTTTGATTGGGTTGTTTGTTTTTTTAATAGTAAGCTGCATGAGCTGTTATATATTGTGGAGATTAATCCTTTGTCTGTTGATTTGTTTACAAATATTTGCTCCCATTCTAAGGGTTGTCTTTTCGTTTTGTTTATAGTTTCCTTTGCTGTGAAAAAATGTTTAAGTTTCATTACGTCCTGTCTCTTTATTTTTGTTGTTATTTCCATTGCTCTAGGAGGTGGATCAAAAAGATCTTGCTGTGATTTTTGTCAGAGTGTTCTTCTTATGTTTTCCTCTAAGAGTTTTCTACTATTCGGTCTTACATTTAAGTCTTTAATCCATTTTGAGTTTATTTCTGTGTATGGTGTTAAGGAGTGTTCTAATATCATTCTTTTATATGTAGCTGCCCAGTTATCCCAGCAGCAGTTAATGAAGAGACTGTCCATTCTCCACTGTAGATCCTTGCCTCCTCTGTCATAGATAGATTAGTTGATCATAGGTGCGTGGCTTTATCTCTGGGCTTTCTATCTTGTTTCATTGACCTATATTTCTGTTTTTGTGCCAGTATCACATTGTCTTTATAACTGTAGCTTTGTAGTATAGTCTGAAGTCAAGGAGTCTGATTCCTCCATCTCTGTTTTTTTTTTTTTCCCTCAAGTTTGCTTTAGCTCTTTTGGGTCTTTTATGTCTTCATACAAATTTTAAGATTTTTTGTTCTACTTCTGTAAAAAATGCCATTGTTAATTTGATAGAGATTGCATTGAATCTGTAGATTGCTTTGGGAAGTATAGTCATTTTCACAATATTAGTTCTTCTAATCCAAGAACATGGTATATATCTCCATCTGTTTGTGTCGTCTTTGATTTCTTTCATTAGTGTTTTATAGTTTCCTGAGTATAGATCTTTTGTCTCCTTAGGTAGGTTTATTCGTAGTTATTTAATTCCTTTTGTTGCAATGGTGAATGGGAGTGTTTTCTTAATTTCACTTTCAGATTTTTCATCATTAGTGTATAGGAATGCAAGAGATTTCTGTGCATGAATTTTGTATCCTGCAACTTTACCAAATTCTTTGATTAGCTCTAATAGTTTTCTGGTGACATCTTTAGGAATCTATGTATAGTAACATGTCATCGACAAACAGTGATAGTTTTACTTCTTCTTTTCCGGTTTGTATTCCTTTTATTTCTTTTTCTTCTCTGATTGCTGTGGCTAGGACTTCCAAAATTATGTTGAATAATAGTTGTGAGAGTGAACATCCTTGTCTTCTTCCTGATCTTAGAGGAAATGTATTCAGTTTTTCACCATTGAAAATGATGTTTGCTGTGGGTTTGTTGTATATGGCCTTTATTATGTTGAGGTAGATTCCCTCTATGACCACTTTCTGGAGAGTTTTTATCATAAATAAGTGTTGAATTTTGCAAAAAGCTTTTTCTGCATCTTTTGATATGATCATATGGTTTTTATTTTTCAATTTGCTAATGTGGTGTATCACACTGATTGATTTCCCTATACTGAAGAATCCTTGCAACCCTGGGATAAATCCCACTTATTCCCAGTGTTTGACCCTTGTAATATATTGCTGGATCCTCTTTGCTAGTATTTTGTTCAGGATTTTTGCATCTATATTCAACAGGGATGTTGGTCTGTATTTTTCTTTTATTGTATTATCTCTGTCTGGTTTTCGTATCTGTGTGATGGTGGCCTCATAGAATGAGTTTGGGAGTGTTCCTTCTTCTTCAGTTTTTTGGAAGAGTTTGAGAAGGAAAGGTGTTAGCTCTTCTCTAAATGTTTAATAGAATTCACCTGTGAAGCCATCTGGTCCTGGACTTTTCTTAGTTGGAAGATTTTTTAATCACAGTTTCAATTTCATTACTTGTGATTGGTCTGTTCATATTTTTTATTTCTCCCTGGTTCAGTCATTGAAGGTTATACCTTTCTAAGAATTTGTCCATTTTTTCCAGGTTGTACATTTTATTGGAATAGAGTTGCGTGTAGTAGTCTCTTATGATGCTGTATATTTCCACGGTGTCCATTGTAACTTCTTTTTCATTTCTGGTTTTTTTGATTTGACTCCTCTCCCTCTTTTTCTTGTTGAGTCTTGCTAAAGGTTTATCAATTTTGTTTATGTTCTCAAAGAACCTGCTTTTAGTTTTACTGATATTTGCTATGGTTTTCTTTGTTTCTATTTCATTTATTTTTGCTCTGATCTTTATGATTTCTTTCCTTCTACTAACTTTGGGTTTTGTTTGTTCTTCTTTCACTAGTTCCCTTAGGTGTAACGTGAGATTGTTTATCTGAGATTTTTCTTTTTCGGGGGTAGGATTGTATTGCTGTAAACTTCCCACTTAGAACCATTTTTTCTGCAGCCCATAAGTTTTGTATCATCATGTTTTCATTGTCATTTGTCTCTAGGGTTTATTTTTTTATTTCTACTTTGACTTCTTCAGTGATCTCTTGGTTATTTAGTAAAGTATCGTTTAGCCTCCATGTGTTTGTGTTTTTTACGGTTTTTTCCTCTGTAATTTATTTCTAATATTATAGTGTTGATTTGGAAAAGATGCTTGGTATGACTTCACTTTTCTTAAAATTACTGAGGCTTGATTTGTGACCCAAGATGTGATCTATCCTAGAGAATATTCTGTGTGCACTTGAGAACAATGTATAATCTGCAGTTTTCAGATGGAATGTGCTGTAAATCTATCTGGTCCAATGTGTCATTTAAAGCCTGTGTTTCCTTATTAATTTTCTGTCTGGATGATCTGTCCATTGGTGTAAATGAGGTGTTAAGGTTTCCCACTATTATTGTGTTACTGTCACTTTCATCTATTATAGCTGTTAGCATTTACCTTATATATTGAGGTGCTCCTATGTTGGGTACATATATATTTATAATTGTTATATCTTCTTCTTGGATTGATCACTTGATCATTATGTAGTGTCCTTCCTTGTCTCGTGTAACCTTCTTTATTTTAAAGTCTATTTTATCTGATGAGTATTGCTACTCCAGCTTTCTTTTGATTTCCATTTACATGGACTATCTTTTTCCATCCCCTCACTTTCAGGCTGCATGTGTCCCTAGGTCTGAAGTGGGTCTCTTGTAGACAGAATATATATGGATCTTGTTTTTGTATCCATTCAGCGACCCTCTGTCTTTTGGTTGGAGCAGTTAATCCATTCACATTTAAGGTAATTATCAATATGTATGTTCTTATTACCATTTTGTTAACTGTTTTGCGTTCGTTTTTGTAGGTCCTTTTTCTTCGCTTGTGTTTCCCACTTAGAGAAGTTCCTTTAGCATTTGTTGTAGAGCTGGTTTGGTGGTGCTGAATTCTCTATCTTTTGCTTGTCTGCAAAGCTTTGTATTTCACCACTGAATCTGAATGAGATCCTTGCTGGGTAATCTTGGTTGTAGGTTCTTCTCCTTCATCACTTTAAATATATCATGCCACTCCCTTCTGGCTTGTAGAGTTTCAGCTGAGAAATCAACTGTTAACCTTATGGGAGTTCCCTTGTATGTTTTTTGTCATTTTCCCCTTGTTGCTTTTAATAATTATTCTTTGTTTTCAATTTTTGTCAATTTGATTACTGTGTGTCTCGGCAAGTTTACCCTTGGGTTTAGCCTGCCTGAGACTCTCTGAACTTCCTGGACTTAGGTCATTATTTCCTTTCCCATGTTAGGGAAATTTTCCACTATAATCACTTCTAATATTTCCTCAGGTCCTTTCTCTCTCTCTTCTCCTTCTGGGACCCCTATTATGTGAATGTTGGTGCATTTAATGTTGTCCCAGAGGTCTCTTACACTACCTTCTTTTCTTTTGCTTATTTTTTTCTTTATTCTGTTCCATGGCAGTGAATTCCACCATACTGTCTTCCAGGGCACTTATCTGTTCTTCTGCCTCAGTTATTCTGGTATTGATTACTTCCAGTGTATTTTTCATTTCAGTTATTGTATTGTTTATCTCTGTTTGTTTGTTCATTAATTCTTCTAGGTGTTTGTTCTTTAATTCTTCTAGGTCTTTGTTAAACATTTCTTGCATCTTCTTGATCTTTGCCTCCATTCTTTTTCCAACATCCTGTATCATCTTCACTATCATTATTATGAATTATTTTTCTGGAAGGTTGCCTATCTCCACTTCCTTTAATTGTTTTTCTGGTGTTTTATATTCTTCCTTCATCCTTCTCTGCCTTTTCATTTTTCTAGCTTTCTGTGAATGTGGTTTTCATTCCACAGGCTGCAAGATTGTAGTTCTTCTTGTTTCTGCTGTCTGCTATCTTGTGGATGAAGCTATCTAAGAGACTTGTACAAGCTTCCTGATGGGAGGATCTGGTGGTGTGTAGAGCTGGTTGTTGCTCTGGTGGGCAGAGCTCAGTAAAACTTTAATCCACTTGTCTGCTGATGGGTGGGTCTGAGTTCCCTCCCTGTTGGTTGTTTGGCCTGATGTGACCCAGCACTGGAGACTACTGGCTCTTTGGTGGGGCTAATGGTGGCATCTGGGAGGGCTCAGGCCAAGGAGTACTTCCCAGAACTTCTGCTGCCAGTGTCTTTTTTCCCATGGTGAGCCACAGACACCTGCCTCTGCAGGAGACCCTCCAACACTAGCAGGTATGTCTGATTCAGTCTCCTATGGGGTCACTTCTCCTTCCCCTTGGTTCCTGATGCACACCCTAATTTGTGTGTCCCCTCCAAGTGTGGAGTCTCTGTTTCCATCAGTCCTGTTGAAGTCCTGTAATCAAATCCTGTTAGCCTTCAAGGCCTGATTCTCTGGGAATTCCTCCTCCCATTGCCAGACCCCCAGGTGGCGAAGCCTGATATGGTGCTCAGAACCTTTACTCCAGTGGGTGGACTTCTGTGGTATAATTGTTCTCCACTTTGTGAGTCACCCACTCAGCAGTTATGGGATTTGATTTTTTGTGATTGTGTGCCTCCTACCATCTCATTGTGGCTTCTCCTTTGTCTTTGGATGTGGGGTGGTTTTTTTCGTGAGTTCCAATGTCTTCCTGTTGATGATTGTTCAGCAGTTAGTTGTGATTCCAGTGCTCTCCCAAGAGGGCTAGACATTATATTGAGAAATGGAAAAGTCGATCCTCAAATTTATGTGACAATTTTGAAAAAGAAGAACAAAACTGGAGGACTCACATTTCCCAATTTTGAAACTTAATGCAAAGACACTGTAATCAAAACAAAGCAGTACCAACATGAGGATAGACATATAGAACAATGGAATATAATTGAGAGTCCAGAAATAAATTCATACATTTATGGCCAGTTGATTTTTGAAAAATGTGCCAATTCCACTCACCAGAAAAAGAATAGTCTCTTCAACAAATGGTAAATGGGATGACTGGATATCAACCTGCAAACCAAAATGAAGTTGGACCACTTCTTTACACCATATAAAAAATAACTCAAAATGGATCAAGGACACAAATATAGGAACAAAAATCATAAAACTCCTAGAAGAAAGCATAGGTCAAATCAACATGACCTTGGATTTTTCAACAGTTTCTTAGCTATGACACCAAAAGCATGAACAACAAAAGAAAAAAAATTTATATAAATTGGATCTTGTCAACATTAGAAAATTTTGTGCATCAAAGTACATGATCAAGAATGTGAAAAGACAACATACAGAATGTGAGAAAAAGTTTGTAAACCATATATGTAATGAGTCTAATATTCAGAATATATAAAGAACTCTTAACAACACAAAAACAAAAAGACAACCCAATTAAAAATGAGCAAGTCCAAATTACATATTTGGACTTGTCCAAATTACATATACAATGGCCAAAATTACATATTTGTAATTTGTCCAAATTACATATACAATGGCCAAAATTACATATACAATGTAATTTGTCCAAATTACATATACAATGGCCAAAAAAAAACCCCCAAACCTGAAAACATACTCAATATCATTGGTTATTTGGGAAATCCAAATCCAAACCGCAATGAAGTGCCACTTTTCACACATTAGGATGGCTATAATTTTTAAAAATGGAAAATAATAAGTATTGGAAAGGATGGAGGAATTGGAAGCCTCATACATTGTTGGTGGGAATGTAAAATGGTTCAGATTCTGTGGGAAACAGTTTTGCATTTCCTCAAAAAGATAAACATAAAATTATCATAAGACCCAGAAATTCCATTCCTTACGTATGTATATACCCAAAATAATGGGAAAGAAGTACTAAAACAAGTACATGTACGCTCTTTTTCATAAGCAGCACTATACACAATAGTCAAAGTCTGGAAACAGCTCAAATGTCTATTAAAGGATAAATGGATAAATTGTGGTATGTGTGTATAATGGAAAATTATTTACTCATTAAAATAATATAGCACTAATACATGCTACAATATGAATGAATCTCCAAAAACATGATGTGAAGTGAAAGACAAATATAAAAGGTTACATATTGTATGATTCTGCTTATATGGGATATCCAGATAGGTACTTCTATAAAAGTAGAACACAGACTGGCGTTTTCTGGGGACCAGGGTAAAGGGGAGACAGGAAGAAACTGTTTAAATTGTGTAGAATTTTACCTTGGAGTGATGGAAATACTTTGGAACTAGATAAAAGTGGTGGTTTTACAGACAACGGACTAAATGCAACAGAAATATTAATTTTAATTTATGTGGATTTTACTTCAATAATTTGTAACATATAAAAACATATAATAAAACTGCGAGGAGCTTCAAGATGGTGGAAGAGTAAGACGTGGAGACTACCTTCCTCCACACAAATACATCAAAAATACATCTAAATGTGGAACAACTCCTGCAGAACACCTACTGAACACTGGCAGAAGACCTCAGACCTCCCAAAAGGCAAGAAACTCCCCATGCACCTGGGTAGGGCAAAAGAAAAAAGAGAGACAAAAGAATAGGGATGGGACTGCACCAGTGGGAGGGAGCAGTGAAGAAGGAAAGGTTTCCACACACTAGGAAGCCGCTTCGTGGGCGGAGACTGCTGGTGGTGGAGGGGAGAAGCTTCAGAGCCATGGAGGAGAGTGTAGCAACAGGGGTGCAGAGGGCAAAGCGGAGAGATTCCCACACAGAGGATCGGAGCCAATGAGCACTCACCAGCCTGAGAGGCTTGTCTGCTAATCCGCCGGGAGGGGTGGGGGCTGGGAGTTGAGGCTCGGGCTTCGGAGGTCGGATCCCTGGGAGAGGACTGGGGTAGGCTGCGTGAACACAGTCTGAATGGGGCTAGTGCGCCAAATCTAGCTGGGAGGGAGTCCAGGAAAAAGTCTGGAGCTGCTGAAGACGCAAAAGACTTCGTCTTGCCTCTTTGCTTTGAGGTGCACGGGGAGAAGGGATTAAGAGCGCTGCGTAAAGGAGCTCCAGAGACGGGCGTGAGCCGCGGCTATCAACATGGACCCCAGAGACGCTAAGGCTGCTGCTGCAGTCACCACAGAGGCTATGTGCAAGCACAAGTCATATCCACACCTCCCCTCCTGAGAGCCTGAGCAGCCCACCACTGCCAGGGTCCCGAGATCCAGGGACAAATTCCCCGGAAAAATACATGGTGTGCCTCAGGCTGTTGCAACGTCACGGCCTCTGCAACCGCAGGCTCACCCTGCATTCCGTACTCCTCCCTCGCGGCGTCCTGAGTGAGCCAGAACCACCTAATCAGCTGCTCCTTTAACCTCGCCCTGTCTGAGGGAAGAAGAGACGCCCTCAAGCGACCTGCAAGCAGAGGCGGGGCCAAATCCAAAGCTGAAGCACAGGAGCTGTGAGAACAAAGAAGAAAAAGGGGAATCTCTCCCGGCCGCTTCAGCAGCAGCGGATTAAATCTCCACAATCAACTTGATGTACCCTGCATCTGTGGAGTTCCTGAATAGACAACAAATCATCCCAAATTGAAGAGGTGGACTTTGGGAGAAAGGACATATGTATTTTTTTCTCTTTTTCTCTTTTTGTCAGTGTGTATGTGGATGCTTCTGTGTGTGATTTTGTCTGTACAGCTTTGCTTTTACCATTTCTCCTAGGGTTCTGTCTGTTCGTTTTTGTTTCTTTTTTTTAATACTTAAAATTTTTTAATAATTATTTTTTAATTTTTATTTAAATAATATTGTTTTAGTTTATCTTCTTCTTTCTTTCTTTCTTTTTTCTCCCTTTTATTCTGAGCTGTGGGGATGACAGGCTCTTGGTGCTCCAGCGAGGTGTCAAGGCTGTGCCTCTGAGGTGGGAGAGCAAAGTTCAGGACACTGGTCCACAAGAGACCTCCCAGCTCCATGTAATATCAAATGGTGAAAATCTCCCAGAGATCTCCATCTCAATGACAAGTCCCAGCTCCACTCAATGGCCAGCAAGCTACAGTGCTGGACACCCTATGCCAAACAACAAGCAAGACAGGAACACAACCCCATGGGTTAGCAGAGAGGCTGCCTAAAATCATAATAAGGTGACAAACACCCCAAAACACACCAGCAGATGTTGACCTACCTACCAGAAAGACAAGATCCAGCCTTATCCACCAGAACACAGGCACTAATCCCCTCCACCAGAAAGCCTACAAAACCCACTGAAACAAACTTAGCCACTGGGGACAGACACCAAAAATAACGAGAACTATGAACCTGTAGTCTGTGAAAAGGAGACCCCCAAAACAGTAAGTTAAACAAAATGAGAAGACAGGGAAACACAAAGCAGATGAAGGCAAAAACCCATGGGACATAAAAAATGAAGAGAAAATAGGCAGTCTACCTGAAAAAGAATTCAGAATAATCATAGTAAAGAAGATCCAAAACCTTGGAAATAGAATGGAGAGAATACAAGAAACGTTTAACAAGGACCTAGAAGAACTAAAGAGCAAACAAACAGTGATGAACACCATAATAATTGAAATTAAAAATTCTCTAGAAGGATTCAATAGCAGAATAAACGAGGCAGAAGAATGGATAAGTGACCTGGAAGATAAAATAGTGGAAATAACTATTGCAGATCAGAATAAAGAAAAAAGAATGAAAAGAATTGAAGACAGTCTCAGAGATCTCTGGGAAAACATTAAACGCACCAACATGCGAATTACAGGGGTCCCAGAAGAAGAAGGGAAAAAGGGACTGAGAAAATATTTGAAGAGATTATAGTTGAAAACTTCCCTAATATGGGAAAGGAAATAGTAAATCAAGTACAGGAAGTGCAGAGACTCCCATACAGGATGAATCCAAGGAGAAATACGCCAAGACACTTATTAATCAAACTATCAAAAATTAAATACCAAGAAAAATATTAAAAGCAGCAAGGGAAAAATAACACACAAGGGAACCCCCATAAGGTTAGCAGCTGGTCTTTCAGCAGAAACTCTGCAAGCCAGAAGGGAGTGGCAGCACATATTTAAAGTGATGAAGGAGAAAAATCTACAACCAAGATTACTCTACCCAGCAAGGATCTCATTCAGATTTGATGGAGGAACTAAAACCCTTCCCAGCAAGCAAAAGCTAAGAGAATTCAGCACCACCAAACCAGTTTTACAACAAGTGCTAAAGGAACTTCTCTAGGCAGGAAACACAAGAGAAGGAAAAGACTTACAATAACAAACCCAAAACAATTAAGAAAATGGTAATACGCACATGCATATTGATTATTGCCTTAAATGTAAATGGATTAAATGCACCAACCAAAACGATAGACTGGCTGAATGGAAACAAAAGCAAGACCCCTATACATGCTGTGTACAAGAGACACACTTCAGATCTAGGGACACATACACACTGAAAGTGAGGGGATGGAAAATTATATATCCATGCAAATGGAAATCAAAAGAACGCTGGAGAAGCAATTCTCATATCAGAAAAAAAAAGACTTTAAAACAAAGACTATTACAAGAGACAAAGAAGGACACTACATAGTGATCAAGGGATCAATCCAAAAAGAAGATAAAACAATTGTAAATATTTATGCACCCAACATAGGAGCACATCAATACATAAGCAAATACTATCAGCCATAAAAGGGGAAATCGACAGTAACACAATCATAGTAGGTGACTTTAACACACCACTTTCACCAATGGACAGATCATCCAAAAATGAAAATAAATAAGGAAACACAAGCTTTAAATGATAGATTAAACAAGATAGATTTCATTGATATTTATAGGACATTCCATCCAAAAACAGCAGAATACACTTTCTTCTCAATTGCTCATGGAGCATTCTCCAGGATAGATCATATCTTGAGTCACAAATCAAGTTTTGGTAAACTTAAGAAAACTGAAATCGTATCAAGTATCTTTTTCGACCACAAGACTATGAGAATAGGTATCAATAACAGGTAAAAATCTTAAAAAAACAAACATACGGAGGTGGAAAAATAAAATACTTAATAATCAAGAGATCCCTGCAGAAATCAAAGCACAAATCAAAAAGTAACTAGAAACAAATGACAATGAAAACACGAAGAACCAATCCTGTGGGATGCAGCAAAAGCAGTTCGAAGTCGAAATTTTATAGCTATAAAAACTTACCTTAATTAACAAGAAAGATTTCAAATAAACAACCTAACTTTACACCTAAATCAATTAGAGGAAGAAGAACAAAAAATCCCCAAAGTTAACTGAAGGAAAGGAATCATAAAGATGAGATGAGAAATAAATGAAAAAGAAACGAAGGAAACGATATCAAAGATCAACAAAACTAAAAGCTGTTTCATTAAGAAGATAAACAAAATTGATAAACCATTAGACAAACTCATCAAGAAAAAATGGGAGAAGACTCAAATCACTAGAATTAGAAATGAAAAAGGAGAAGTAACAACTGACACTGCAGAAATACAAAGGAGCATGAGACATTACTACAAGCAATTCTATGCCAATAAAATGGACAACCTGGAAGAAATGGACAGATTCTTAGAAGTGCACAACCTTCCATAACTGAATCAGGAAGAAAGAGAAAATATGAACAAATCAATCACAAGCACTGAAATTGAAACTCTGAATAAAAATCTTCCAAAAAACAAATCCCAGGACAAGATGTATTCACAGGCAAATTCTATCAAACATTTAGAGAACTAACAACTATCCTTCTCAAACTCTTCCAAAATACAGCAGAGGGAGAAACACTCCCAAACTCATTCCACGAGGCCACCATCACCCTGATAGCAAAACCAGAAAAAGATGTCACAAAGAAAGAAAACTACAGGCCAATATCACTGATGTACATAGATGCAAAAATCATCAACAAAATACTAGCAAACAGAATCCAAAACACATTAAAAGGATCATACACCGTGATCAGTTGTGGTTTACCCCATGAGTGCAAGGAATCTTCAATATATGCAAATCAATCAATGTGACACACAATATTAACAAATTGAAGGAGAAAAACCATATGATCATCTCAATAGGTGCAGAGAAAGCTTTCGACAAAAGTCAACACAGATTTATGATAAAAATCCTACAGAAAATAGGCATAGAGGAAACTTTCCTCAAAATAATAAAGGCCATATATGACAAACCCACAGCCAACATCGTCCTCAATGGTGAAAAACTGAAAGCATTTCCACTAGGATCAGGAACAAGACAAGGTTGCCCACTCTCATCACTCTTATTCAACATAGTTTTGGAAGTTTTAGCCACAGCAATCTGAGAAGAAAAGGAAATAAAAGGAATCCAGCTCGGAAAAGAAGAAGTAAAGATGTCACTGTTTGCACATGACATGATACTATATACATGGAGAATCCTAAAAATGCTACCAGAAAACTACTAGAGCTAATGAATGAATTGATAAATAGCAGTATACAAAATTAATGCACAGAAATCTCTTGCATTCCTATACACTAATGATGAAAAATCGGAGAGTGAAATTAAGAAAACACTCCCATTTACCACTGCCACAAAAAGAATTATATACCTAGGAATAAACTATGTAAGGAGAAAAAAGACCTGTATGCAGAAAAGTATAAGACACTGATGAAATAAATTAAAGATGATACAAATAGATGGAGAGATATACCATGTTCTTGGATTGGAAGAATCAACATTGTGAAAATGACTATACTATCCAAAGCAATCTACAGATTCAATGCAATTCCTATCAAAGTACCACTGGCATTTTTCACAAAAGCAGAACAAAAAATTTCACAATTTGTATGAGAACACAAAAGACCCCAAATACCCAAAAGCAGTCTTCAGAAAGAAAAACGGAGCTGTAGGAATCAGGCTCCCTGACTTCAGAGAATACCACAAAGCTAAAGTAATGAAGACAGTATGGTACTGGCACAAAAACAGAAATATAGATCAATGGAACAGGATAGAAAGCCCAGAGATAAACCCACACACATGTGGTCACCTTATCTTTGATAAAGGAGGCAAGAATACACAGTGGAGAAAAGACAGCCTCTTCAATAAGTGCTGCTGTGAAAACTAGACAGCTACATGTAAAATAATGAAATTAGACCACTCCCTACTACCACCGTACACACACAGAAAATAAAACTCATAATGGATTAAAGACCTAAATTTAAGGCCAGACAGTACACACGCTTAGAAGAAAACATAGGCAAACACTCTATGACATAAATCACAGCAAGATCCTTTTTGACCCACCTCCTAGAGAAATGGAAATGAAAACAAAAATAAACAAATGGGACCTAATGAAACTTAAAAGCGTCTGCACAGCAAAGGAATCCACAAGACAAAAAGACAACCCTCAGAATGGGAGAGAATATTTGCAAATGAAGCAACTGACAAAGGATTAATCTCCAAAATTTACAAGCAGCTCATGCAGGTCAATGTCAAAAAAATGAACAACCCAATCCAAAAATGGGCAGACGACCTAAATAGACATTTCTCCAAAGAGATATACAGATTGCCAACAAACACATGAAAGAATGCTCAACATCATTAATCATTAGAGAAATGCAAATCAAAACTACAATGAGATATCATCTCACACTGGTCAGAATGGCCATCATTAAAAAATCTATAAACAACCAATGCTGGAGAGGGTTTGGAGAAAAGGGAACCTTCTTGCGCTGTTGGTGGGAATGTAAATTGATACAGCCACTACGGAGAACAGTATGAATGTTCCTTAAAAATCTAAAACTAGAACTACCATACGACCCAGCAATCCCACTACTGGGTATATACCCTGAGAAAACTATAACTCAAAATTGTCATGTACCAAAATGTTCATTGCAGCTCTATTTACAATAGCCAGGAAGGACACGGAAGCAATCTAAGTGTCCATCAACAGGTGAATGGATGAAGAAGATGTGGCACATATATACAATGGAATATTATTCAGCCCTAAAAAGAAACGAAATTGAGTTTTTGTAGTGAGGTGGATAGACTTAGAGTCTGTCATACAGAGTGACGAAAGTCAGAAAGGGAAAAACAAATACTGTATGCTAACACGTATATATGGAATCTAATACATATATATATGGTCATGAAAAACTAGGGGCAAGATGGGAATAAAGACACAGACGTACTGGAGAATGGACTTGAGGGTACGGGGAGGGGAAGGTAAGCTGTGACAAAGTGAGAGTGCCATGGACATATATACACTACCAAACGTACAATAGATAGCTAGTGGGAAGCAGCTACATAGCACAGGGAGATCAGCTCGGTGCTTTGTGACCACCTAGAGGGGTGGGATAGGGAGGGTGGGAGGGAGGGAGATGCAGGAGTGAGAGATATGGGGACATATGTATATGTATAACTGATTCACTTTGTTATAAAGCAGAAACTAGCACACCATTGTAAAGCAATTATACTCCAATAAAGACGTTTAAAAATAACACAAAAACCAGGTTATATCCTTTCTTCCTCCATGGTGAAAGCTTGCTGTTCCCTGAGGATATCACATGCTCTCCTCCTCTCTGTGGTAGATGATGCTTTTCACTCACAAACCAGAGAAACAGAATCCATGTTCTGCTTGCTCCCAATTGCTGTTTTCTTCTCTCATACACAGAATCTTCTTCTGAAGCTCACGCCCTTATCTTATAATACTGTTATAGAACTGTGTCATTTACCAACCTCCTATTTACTATCTTGCATTCATTGAGGAATTTGGCTTCTGGACTAGCTTATTTTCTGTTCCAAGTTTTGTCATTATCTTAACTCCCTTCAATTTTCATATTCATCCTCAATCCTGTACCCCCTGTTCCTTCTCCTTATTTCCAATTATCTTTTCTCATGGTCCTACCTTGAACTTTGTTATAAGCTGAAATTCTTTACCCTTGAAACAATAAAATTTAATCTACTACCATCTCTCCATCTCTTTCTTGGGGGAGACATTACTGCCCAGCAAGGTCTGGATATTCCACATCTGGAATGCAGCATGTGGGAAAGTTAGATGATTTCTAAAGATTTTAAGGAGGTCGGACACCTATTTTAGTGGCTGAAATTGTCCCATTGTTGTGTTCAAGGCCAGCCCATCCACTAGAAGTTTGGATGTCATCCTTTCCTTTCTCCTTGGAAAACTCAGTGGATTAATCATATTCTCTCCTGTATCTTCAACTTCATTTTTCTCTTGGCTGTTTTAAAGAATATAAACTTTCCCAAGACTCTTCCATTAAAAAAAAAAAAAAGGCCTCCCTCAATCTCATGAGCATCTTCAGCTATCATCTGATTTTCCTTTTCCAGAGTTATTACATTTACACCTTCCACTACCTCATTGCTCTATGTTCTATTATCTCAATCCTAATGTCAAATTTATATATTGCTGTATAATAAAATGTCCCAGAACTTAGTGAGTTAAAAAATAGTAATTTTATTATACTCATTATTGTGCATTTCAGCAATTAAGCTAAGGTCCACTGGACAATTCTACTCCAGAAAGCATTTACTGGGGTTACTAGGTGGCATTCAGCTGGTGGTTGGTCTGGTGTGGAGGATCCAAGACAGGTTCACACACATGCCTGCTGTCTTGGTGGGGATATCTGAAAAGTTGGCCTCAGTGGATTTCTATCACTTTTCATGTTGTCTCAGGCCCTCTGCATGTGGTACATCCCAAAGAGAGATCAGCCTTTTTCCATGGTGGCTTAGCATTCCAAAAGACAGACTGAGGAAGAAAGAAACTTCATGGCTTTCTATGACCTATGCTTCGAAATTAGGCAGCATCCAATTATACTGCATTCTATTTGTTAAACTGACTCACAAGGCCAACCCTGATGCAAGGAGAGGAAATTTCACAAGGGCATAATTACTGGGAGGTATGGTTAACTGAAGTCACATGTTTTAGTCTACCACACCCATACAACTCCTCAACACACCGCAACCTGGCCTACATGGTCTACCACTCTACTGAAATTGCAATATTCAAGGTAAACAAAGTCTTCCTCCTAGTTGTTAAATCCAATAGATGTTTTTAAGTACTTTTTTTTTTGGCTTGTTTTTCTGCTGAATTATACCCTACTGACAACTAAATCTTTCTTGAATTTTTCCTGTATTCCTTGTATTTATCCTGTATTCACCATCTATTCAACTGCCCAAGACAAAAAACTGAAATTCATACTTTTACCTTCTTTATTATTATTATTTACCTTCTTTATTTATAAAAAATACCTTATTATTTACCTTCTTTATTATTCCCTTTCATATGTCCTTAATCTCTGAACATTCAATTTGCTAAAAATATTTTTAATTTGTCTACTTTTCTCCAACCTAGATAGTAGATGTGATAAAGGACTCAGTGGGGAAATTACCCTGGCATTCTGGCTTGTAAGTTGTAAAGAATTTATAGTTTACTACAGTAAGCTCAAATACTTTTAGTAGAGGTTTCTAGGAGATATCAAAATAGGATATACTCAATGAGACAATCAAGTAGGTGGCAGTGGGATCAGGTCTGTCAAGAGTGAAGCTGTTAGCTCACAAGAAGTCCCAAGTTCCTGCTTACCCACCTTCTTACACTCCCAAACATGTCATCCTGAAACACTATCACACTGACCTTGTGTATTTGTAAAAATATCCATTGGCAAGCCATATATTCTGGATCTAACACCTAGGTACTGAGTATGTTTTCTTACAACATCACTGGAACTATTTGCTACATTGGTTATAAGTTAAATAACCATGACCAGGAAGGTTCTGGTTTCTGGTAAAGGCTAAGTATCTCCTTCCCTCAGACAACAGCTATGTATTTTGGGTAAAATATAAAAAACAAAAAATAAACAAACAACTACCTAAAGGCACTATCAAGCAACATAAAGCAGGCATAAACTAAAGGAAATTCTGAACTTGAAAGAAAGGAACAAAATTAGGTGATATTTCAATTTTTTAGAGCTTTTAGCCAGAGGGCAAGTCACAATAAGTTCCTTACTGAGTGTCTAAATCTGGTATAGAAAACCTTCAGTCTTACTGGCATGAAGAACCAGAGGACAGAGTTTCAGTTCACCTACAGCAGCTGGAAAGTATGGGTGTAAAATCCTGAAAAGGATCCAAAGAGTGAGAGCCCTAAATTTTGTGTATAAACTTTGTCCAAATCTCTGGCCAACTATAAATGCAGGAAGCATGCTCCAGGCAGTCTAGGTAAAGCTGAAAGAACTGAATAAATATTGTAAGTGCTGCCCACCTCAGAAGAGACAGTTTATATTTGAGTTCAGCCAAGTTAACTGCTTATGAAAACAAAACAAAACAATATTTTTCAAAGGAACAAAATGTAGTCCAAATTCTCTACAACACATCTTATACAAAGTCCATTTCAAACTAACATATATATGAAGAAAGGAGAAAATATGACCCATAATCAAAAAAAGTTGCTAAAAATGGACCCTGAGATGACACAGATGTTGGAACTAGTAACATTTTAAAACAGCTATGCCCAAAGATTTAAATAAAAATGTTTAAATTGAATAGTGACCAGGAAACTTATATGCACAAATACATTGCAACTATGTAAAAATGACCAGCTGATAGGTGGGAAATCAACTCCAGGTCTAAGAAAGACTGAGCATGACAATCATAGCTAGGAATTAAAGTACCTACTGACACTGTTAGTTCAAGGCCTTATTGTTTCTCGCATAGACTATACAGTGTCAAAAATAATGTTCCTGTTTTTGGCCACTACTGACTGTACCCTACTTCCCACACACACAAGCCCTAAATGCAACTTCAACATTGATTCCAGAATTACCTTTAAGAACACAGTATTATTTAGAATATTATTGATTGCAAGTGAACTAAAACACAACTTTAATTCAGGCAAAAAGAGGAATTTTTTAAAAGGTGACATAATTACAGGAAGGGGAAGAATGTAAGCGAGCCTCAAGTTCAAGTAAGACCAGAGACTTAAACACAAATAGATTTCTTTCTTTCTGTCTCTCATCCTTACCTGTTCATTTTATTCTCTTAGACCAATTTCCTCCCCGTGGCTATAAAAGAACTACCACATGTTCCTGAGCTATACATCTCCAAGTTTTGCCAGAAAAGTAGGACAGAATATTTTTACCCAGATTCAGTTAGAAATACTCTAGGGAAGAATTCTGATTTCCTGACCTAGGTGACATACACTTAACCTCAACCAATCAAATCAATGGTGACCAGGGAGAGGGATACTATGATTGGAAGTCTCTACTAGAACTCCATGATTGGAGGAGGGAAAAACAGCTCTCCTCAAAAACAAAAGGTATTATTACCAGAAGAAGACAGAAATATACCCCCTCAAAAAAATGTTCATTCCAACAGATTTCGTCTACTCTATTCCAGTTGGTGACACCTATATCAGGATCATGGGGTTTCTCTTACAGTCGAGATTGCTCATTGTTCCCCAGTATGTGCACCATTCTTCTCCTTTTACTTCTTATTTTGCTGCTTGAAACATGAATATGATGGCTGGAGTTCTGTCTTGTACCATCATGTTGAGGTATACACCCTGGAGATGATAGAGCTAGTAGGAGCCCACCCATAAGCTTTAGGATAAAAGAGGAATATATTTATGTATTGTTACTTGGATCTCTGCTAACTCAAATTTGGACTTAATTCCAACTAAAACTCCCTTCAGTCCCCATACCTAACCAAGGCAAAGCAAATAAAGATTGAGAGTGTGTTGAACCAAAACACATGGAATTTAATCTAGGCTATTCCATGTACTAGTTTTTGACCCTCATCTTCTTTCTGTGCATTAATTTCCTGATGCTTAAAATGAGGGCTATACTCTTATCTATTTCATTGAGTGGTTATGAGGATTAAATGAGGTAATACCTGTAAGCATGTAGTAAATGTTCAATTAAGTATTAGCTACTTTTGATGCTTCCCAGTTTTACCCACTAAATAGATTGGAAGTCTTTGCTTTCCTCAACAACTCAACTGCTACTCCACTCCACTCCAATGAGCTCTTTTCTCCAGTCCCACTCCCCCATAGCATCCTCTTCACTGTCTAAGGCTAACCTTTCTAAACCACCTCAAAGACTAGATCAACTGGTCTTTGAAGTCCCTCAAGTGCTCCTCATCACCTACATAATGAAGCCCTGGTGGCTTAGTCTGGTGTTCAAGGCTCTTTGGGATGAGTGCTCAACTGGCCATACTGGCCTCACCACATTCCACATCCTAGCGACACTTAACTAGTTGCCACTATCACAACTGCTACACACACACACACACACACACACACACACACACACACATACAGACACACACACACACACACACAAGTACCAACCTCTCCTATTCCCACTCTCTTGAAACTCTCCTCCCTTGGCTTTTGTGGCTCCACACTTTCTTACTTTTCTTTCAATACCTCTGGCTTTTCCCTCTCCATTGTTTTTACAGGATTCTCATTTTCTACCCTCTCTATAAGTTTCAGAGTTCCCCTGGATCTCATCCTCAGGTCACTTCCATTTGCACTGCATGTCCTCTCCCTGAGAGATGATATCTGCTATCTAGCTTTTAACAACCACCTAAATGCTCATGACTCCTAGATCTATACTTTCACTTATAATCTCTTTCCTGATCATTGATCTCACACATCCCACTGGATAATGCCACATGAACATCACACACACTTCAAATTGACTTTGCTTTCCACACTCCAAACCTGCCTCTTCTTTTCATTCTGAATCTCTGTTAGTGGTACTATCATTATCCAAACTTGAATCCTGGAACTTTTCACTCTCACCCTGCATATCTAAGGAATTACTTACAAGTGCTATCAAAATCACCTTCTCAATAACTCCAATCTGTTTCCTCTCTATCCTCACTGCCTCTGATCTGGTTCTCGTCCCCATCCTCTCTATCTTGAATTCCTGAAGTAACTTCCTTCCAATTCTCCCTGCCTACAGTCAATAATGCCTCCAATCCATTTGGCAACTTGAGTACCTACCTACCTTGAAAAATCTTATATTATTACTGACATGCTTGAAACTATTCACTGTTTCCCATTGCCCAGTCAGACAAAATTATTGTTTCCCGTAGTTGTTAAATACTTGCTATGTGCCAGAGACTATGTTAGGTATTAAGGATAAAGTGTTGAACATGAGATGACAACTGCCTTTAAGGAATTTACTATATAGTTTAGAAGGAGAACACATAAACACATAATTATGATATAATGTAATAAGTTCTGTGATAGAAATACAGAACTTCAGGAGTGAAAAGTTGAGTCCACAGAGAGCAGGGGCTTTGACTTCTTAATCTTTGTATCCCCAAATCCTGCTTCAATGTCTGATGCAATATACATTTAAAAAATACTGAACAGACAATCCTCTCTGATGTTGTTTGTAAAATGGGGATGAAAACTTCTTCATCACATACCAAGTAAATGCAATGAATGGACTTTGCTCAAATCTTAATTTGAATCGACCAATTATAAATTATTTTTATAAGAAAACCAGGGCTTCCCTGGTGATGCAGTGGTTGAGAGTCTGCCTGCCGATGCAGGGGACATGGGTTCATGCCCCGGTCCGGGAAGATCCCACATGCCGTGGAGGGGCTGGGCCCGTGAGCCATGGCCGCTGAGCCTGTGCATCCAGAGCCTGTGCTCTGCAGCAGGAGAAGCCACAACAGTGAGAGGCCCGCATACCGCAAAAAAAAAAAAACAAAAAAAAAAACAGAGAAATCTACATAGTAATGGAACATTTAATGATTTAAGGAGTGTTGTTATGTTTTTAAGATGTGAAAATGATACTGTGGTTATGTTTTTCTGTTTGTTTGTTTTAAGTTCTTATCTCTTCTCTCTTAGAGAAGCATTTACAAATTAAATGATATAATGTCTGAAATTTGCCTCAAAATATTTCAGTGGTGGTGGGGTGTAGGGAGTGACGGTACAGATGAAACAAGATCAGCCATGCATTTGTTAATAATCACTGAAGCTGGATGATGGATTTGTTGGGGTAATTGCATGAAATGATTTTATATAAAATGCTTGATATAGTGCCTACCTCTTCAAAAAATGTTAGTTTTGCTTCTCCCCTATCCTTTTTTCCCTCTACTCGTGGTGGGGCATATCAAAGTTAACAGGAAGTCAGTGGAATTGGAATTAGATGTTCATTATCTGGTGAACTGTAAACATATTGAGCACATTTCTCTCTTCTGTCTGATTATGACAGAGTGGCTGGAGTGCCAGACAGCTTCCTGAGCAGCCTGAAGCAGGAATGTCAATTTCCAACAACAAAGGAAAGAAAAGAAAAAAGTCATGACTTAAAGCTCTAGGGAGAAGACAGAGAAATCTTATAAACATTCTCTGGGCTGAAAGAAGCTGGCATATTCTAGTGTTTTCCTCTGCTGGTGACTCTCTTCTGCAATATTGCCACCTTGTGGCTATCAGCGTCACATTACCTGTTTCTGGATGCAAAGCTTGCTCTGAAAGCTCTGACTGTTCTATAAAATTTCTGAAAGTAAATGCCCTCTGTCAGTGAAAAGTTTCCTGATTCCTTCAAACAATATTCATATCCTCCCTCTTACCCTTTAAAGTGTCTTGTACTTGTGCTGGAAAAACTGAACAGCTACGTGTACAAGAATGAAATTAGAACATTCTCTAACACCATACATAAAAATAAAATAAAATAAAAATGTATTAAAGACCTAAATGTAAGACCTGATACTATAAACTACTAGAGGAAAACATAGGAAGATCCCTCTTTGACTTAAATTGCAACATTATTTTTTAGATCCATCTCCTAAAACAAAGTAAACAAACAAACAAAACCAAAATGGGACCTAATTAAACCTCAAAACTTTTGCACAGCAAAGGAAACCATAGACAAAATGAAAAGACAACCTACAGAATGGGAGAAAAATTTTGCAAATTATGCAATTGGCAAGGGCTTAATTTCCAAAATATAAAAACAGCTCATATAGCTCAATATCAAAAAAAAAAAAACAACCCAATCAAAAAAATGGGTGGAAAATCTAAATAGACATTTCTTCAAAGAAGACACACAGATGGCTGAGAGGCACATGAAAAGATGCTTAACATCACTAATTGTCAGAGAAATGCAAATCAAAACAACAATGAGTTATCATCTCACACCAGTCAGAATGGCCATCATTAAAAAGTCTACAAATAATAAATGCTGGAGATGGTGTGGAGAAAAAGGAATCCTCCTACACTGTTGGTGGGAATGTAAATTGGTGCAGCCACTATGGAGAACAGTATGGAGATTCTTTAAAAACTAAAAACAGTTACCATATGATCCAGCAATCCTACTTGTGGACATATATATGGAGAAAACTCTAATTTGAAAAGATAAATGCACCCCAATGTTCATTGCAGCACTATTTACAGTAGTCAGGACGTGGAAGCAACCTAAGTGTCCATCGACAGAGGAATGGATAAAGAAGATGTGGTACATATATACAATGGACTATTAGCCTTAAAGAAGGACAAAATAAAGCCATTTGCAGCAACATGGATGGACCTACAGATTGTCATACTGAGTGAAGTAAGCCAGGCTAAGCAAGATAAATATCATATGATATAGCTTATCTGTGGAATCTTTAAAAAGTGTACAAATGAAATTATCTACAAAACAGAAATAAAGTTACAAATGTAGAATACAAACTTATGATTACCAGCGAGTAAGAGCGGGAGAGATAAATTGGAATATTGGGATTGACATATACACACTACTATATATAAAATAGATAAGTAATTAGGACCTACTGTATAGCACAGGGAACTCTACTCAATACTCTGTAGTGGCCTATATGGGAAAAGAGTCTCATAAAGAGTGGCTATATATATATGTATAACTGATTAACTTTGCTGTACACCTGAAATTAACACAATACTGTAAATAAACTATACTCCAATAAAAATTTAAGAAAAGAAGAAAAGAAATTATACATGACCCCAATGTTCATAGCAGCACTATTTACAATAGCCAAGATATGGAAGCAACCTAAATGTCCATTGATAGATGAATGGATAAAGAAAATGTGGTATATACATATACAATGCACTATTACTCAGCTATAGAAAAGAATTAAATGTCTATCTGCAACAACATGGATGGACTTAGAGGTTACCATATTTAGTGAAGTAAGTCAGAAAGATAAAGAGAAAGCTAGAAAAATTATATAAATGAACTTATTTAGAAATAGACTCACAGACATAGAAAACAAACCTATGGTTACCAAAGGGGATAGTGTGTATGGGGGGGGCAGAGATAAATTAAGAGTTTGGGATTAACATATACACACTACTGTATATAAGACAGATAAACAAAAAGACCTATTGTATAGCACAGGGAACTATATTCAATGAAAATAAAATAAAGTGCCTTGTACTCAGTATCTGCTGCAGCATCTATTACATTACAACTGTTTACCCATCCACATTCATCAATTCATTTAACAAACTTATTTTGTAAGTGTCTACTCTGGGACAGATACCAAGTTAAGCACTGGAGATAAACTGATAATTAAAGCTAGTTGAACAAAAACATGTAAACAGAATTTAAATAATGTAATATTTTTGAGTGTTTAGTAACTTTTCTAAATGTTTTACAATATATGCATTAACTCATTTACTTTTCACAACTTTATGACACTATTATTTTCTCCATTTTACAGATAAGGAGACAAAGGCACAGAGAGGTTACATAAATTGCCCAAGATCACACAGTAGTTTCAAGGTACAGAAATACAACTGATTTTTGCATGCTCACCTTGTATCCTTCAATTTTGCTGAATTTGTTTATTAGTTCTGATAGTGCTTTTGTGTGTATTATTTAGAATTTTCTATCTATAGAATTATGTCATCTGTTAATAGAGATAGTTTTACTTCTTTTCAACTTGGATACATTTTATTTCTCCTCTTTGCCCATTTGTTCTGGCTAGAACTTCCAGTATAATGTTGAACAACAGTGGTAAAAATGGGCACCCTTGTTCTTATCTCTGGGGGAAATACTTTTTTATCTTTTATCATTGAGTGAGATGTTAGTTGTGAAATTTTCATAATTAATATAATTAGAAATGAAAATGGGGACAATACTAATGGTTTTATAGAAATAAAAAGGATTATAAAAGAGCACCATGAACTATTGTTCACCAACAAATTGGAAAACCTAGATAAAATGGAAAAATTCTAAGAAACACACAATCTATAATATTTCACTTAATAAGGAATAGAAAATCTGAACAGACCTATACAAGTAAGGAGATTTAATCCATAATCAAAGAAAAACTTTCAACAAAGCAAAAGTTGGTGTCAAAATGCTCAAGTGGTGAATTCTATCAGACATTTTAAAAAGTTAACACCTATTCTTCTCAAATTCTTTCAAAATATTGAATATGGGGGAACATTTCCTAACTCATTCCATGATGCTAGTATTACACTGATATCAGAGCCAGACTAAAACACTACAAGAAAAGAAAACTATAGACCAATACCACTTATGTATATTGTTGAAAAAATCCTCAAAAATATTCTAGAAAACTGAATTCATCAACATATTAAAAGGATTATGCATCATGACTATGTAAGACTTATTCCTGGAATGAAAAGATGATTCAACACAATGAAAAAGGCAAATAAATTAGTATTATGATGAAGATATTTTCGATATCAGGGACCTCCTTGTGGATTCCTTAGGAGTCCAGAGACCATGTTGGAAAAGCTACAAGCATAACTCCTTTCCTGCCACATAGGTTATTACTTTAGACTTATTGAATTATCTAATTTAGATTTTTTAATACTGAGACTTTTATCTTAAATCACACTTGCTTGTACATACATAAGAAAATATTTTAAAAAGTAATTTACTAAGGTATTCCTAAAGCTTTCTTACATTAAGAGTTTGGCTCTTCTGAAATGTTTTTGAGTTCAATGTCAATGATGTTCATGATCTTGCACAGAGCATCATTCCATGGGGCATCAAAAGTATTTATGATGCAGAATTTTTAAAAAGAATACTACATTATCTTCTCTAGAATCTTCTTCCTACGTGCCAACACCCATTCTGCAAGTTTAGATGCTGATGCTTTCTTGTTCTTACTAGAGAGTGTCAACAGAAGATTTTCAGAAACTGTCGGCCCTTATACTACTTCTTTCAATAATCCTTAAATGATTTATTAATTGATATAAAGGAATTGCAGTTGTCCACTCATGCCAAAATATTTAAGAGACTCAGGCAATGAAAACTGCTATATCATGACCACGCCTGACCAACAGTGATTATAAGATGCCATCAATCATGACATAAATGCTGATTTCACATATTTCAAAATGTTTAAAAGCATGACTTAGAATTGATTAAATATAGTATTTTAAGTAACAAAATAGCAAGGTGCAGAACAGCGTGTAGAGTGTGTCTCCATTTGTTTGAAAATGTGGGTTTTATCCACAAATGTGCTTGCCTATGCATAGACAAGGTCTAGAACATACACTCTTGTGTTTTCATAACAGCAAATTGATTCCTCTGGAGAGGGTAACTGGTAGCTGAAGGGCAGAGGTGGAATGAAGATTTTATACTGTGTACCCCCATATACTGTTTAGATGTCTTACTATGTCCATCTATTAATTTTTCAATCATAAAAAGCTAGTCTAAATAAAAAATTACACATATTATTAAAACTCATTTTTGTCTTTTACATAGGACTTTCTTAATTACTTTGTGTTTCCTAGGAAGTTGAAACTTCTCCCAGTAAATCACTGAGTATTGTCCTTTACTTCTGACTCAGGCTTGCAGTTCCATTATCCATTTTTCTTACCACTGTCTCCTGTCTTTCTACTGTAATAAATTACCTCAAACTTAGAAACTTAAAATAACACAAATTTATTATCTAACAATTCTGGGGGTCAGAAGTCAAAAATAAATCTTCCTGCACTAAAATGAAAGTTTTAGCAGGGCTGCTTTCCTTACAACTGTCCTTGGGGAGTATCTGTTTCTTGCCTTTTCCAGTTTCTAGAAGCCTCCTACATTCTTTGATTTGTGGCCTTACTCTTCCATCTTCAAAACCAGCAACATCAAATCAACTAATTTCCATGCTGACATCTTTCTACTTCTGTCTTCCCTCCCTCTTCCACTTTTAAAGACTCCTGTGATTATGTTGGGTGCACCTGTATAATCCAGAATAATCTCCTTATTTTAAGGTCAGTAAATTAGCAACCTTAATTCCATCTGTAACCTTAATTACACTTTGCCATGTAACCTAATAAATCACAAGTTCTGGGGATTAAGAATATGCACATCTTTGGTGGACCATTATTCTCTCTACTACATGCTTATTTGGGTCTAACTCTGGAATTACCACTTCCTGATTCAGAGGTGATTGCCATTGGAGTCTTCTCTACTTGCATTCAAGTCACTCTGACTTTCCTCTGCTCCAAAGATTACAAAATCTGGTAACAAAATGACTAATTTTATTATCAAGTGTACTTCCATTCAGTTCCTCACATTCCTACCTAATAGCTTTGTTACTTTGAAGAAATCACTTATTTTTCCGTGTTTCTCTTTTGTTATTTCTAAAATCAGCACAATTACACCTACTCCAACTAATTCATTTCAAAAACATTTACTAGGTAGCTACTACATATCAAACATTAGGCTGGCAGCTGGAGATTCAGAACTAAAACTGCTTCAGTTCCTGTCTTTATGGAGCTCACAACCTAGTAGGGAAATAATACAAATTACACATGGTATGACAAAAAATATATATTGATACACATAGAAAGGAGTGGTTGATTCTGATCATAGCCTCAGGAAGGTGGTAACTATGTGTGAGCTAGACATTACAATCTTATAAAGTATTTACCAGAGAGATAAGGAATTGCCTAATATGTTCTGAAAATTCCAAGCTATTCAGTACTGATGGAGCATGGGATGGGCACTTCTGTTTTTCTCTGTATCTTGGCTGTTGAGAATAAGGCTGCAATAAAGATGAGAGTGCATATACCTCTTCAATATCCTCCTTTTATTTAATTTGGGTATATGGTCAGAAGTGGAATTATTGTATAATATGTTAGATATATGTTTAATTTATTGAGAAGCCTCCACATTATTTTCCATAGTGGTTGAACAAGTTTACATTTCCATGAACAATGTACAAGGGTTCACTTTTTGCCACATCCTCACCAATACTTGTTTTCTCTTGTCTTCTTGTTGATAGCCATTCTAAAAGGTAAGAGGTGATATCTCACTGTAGTTTTGATTTGCATTTTCATGATGATTAGTGATGTTGAGCATCTTTTGTTTTACCTGTTAACCATTTGTTTGTCTTTGGAAAAATATCTATTTAGTTATTTTGCCCATTTTAATTTAATTTTTGTTATTGAATTAAATGAGTACTTTATATACTTTGGTTATTAACCCATTATCATTACATGGTTTGCAAATGTTTTCTCCCATTCCATAGGTTGCTTTTCAATTTTGTTGTTTCTTTTGCGTGCAGATACTTTTTAGTTTGATGTCCCACTTGCTGTGGTTTGCTTTTGTTGTTTGTGTTTTCAATGTCATATCCAGAAAATAATTGCCAAAACCAATGACAAGGGTCTTCTCCCCTAAGTTTTATTGTAGGAATTTTATGGTATTGGGTCTTATGGCTAACTCTTTGATCCATTTCCAGTTAATTTTTGTGAGCGGTATAATATATGGGTCCAATTTCATTGTTCTGCATGTGTTTATCCAGTTTTCCTGGCACCGTTTGTTGAAGAGACTATACTTTTCTCATTGGGTGTTCTTGTCTCCATAGTTGACTATTAGTTAATGTATATGTGGAGGTTTAATTCTGGGCTATATATTCTGTTCCATTGGTCTATGTGTGTATTTTTTATGCCAGTTTCATAATGTCTTTCCTGAGAAAAAAGAACAAGGCCAGAGGTATCACATTTCCTGGTTTCAAACTGCACTGCAAAGTCATTCTGATTCTTTATATGATGTAGGTTATTCACGTTTGGATCTGTAAGAAACTCATTGGATATGTATCCCCTCTCAGAATAAACTAATTTCTCAAACAATAAGTATCCTTATGCTATCATTACATCAATATATATTTTTTAATCTTTTGGCTGCACCACACGGCATGTGGGATCTTAGTTCCCCGACCAGGGATCGAATCCACGTTCCCTGAATTGGAAGTGCAGAGTCTTAACCACTGGACCACCAGGGAAGTCCCCAATAAATTTTTTTAAAGCCAGCCATCCTTGGTTTCCAATGCTCTTCATGTTCATTTTTATTTTTCAAAGTTTCCAGGGTTACATCTCTTTATGAAGCAATATATATCTCAATCATATTATAGTGCACAGCAAACAACACAACAGAAGAAATTAATACTGTTCTAAAAATAAGAGCACCACAAGGTAGATTTCCCACCTCCACTGCCTTGAATCAGGCACTTATCTTCTTTTGGAAAATTGCCAACAGCCCACTAACATTTTTCCTTCTGTAGTCTACCTATCTTTTTACCACCCTCTCAATCCATCTTCTTTCAGACTATCCTTTGTAACCATAGTTCTCATTACAATATCCATTCCTCTCTCATACCCCATACTGACTCAAAAACCATTTACAGAATCATGCCCTAAATCATGGTCATAATATTCAAGGTGCTCTATATTCTGATTCTTACCACAACTCCTTCCTACACAATGTGATATTCTGGAGGTAAAGTGAGGGAAACAAAATACTGGTTTTCTCATCAGATAGATTTGGGAATGAATTGCTATCCTGCTACTAACTTTTTTTGTGACCTTGGTCAAATTACTTAGCCTTTTGGGGCTACAGTCCCCTCATCTGTGAAACAGAGTTTATTGCCTACAATCACAGGAATACTGAGAAAAAAATATCATGTCTATAAAACTACCTTGTTAAATTCCTTGTACACAGTAGGATTTACCAGACATCTTTCAAACACGCTGTATCCTTTCATGCCTTTCTCCTTGTTCATGTCACTCACTCTGCCTGGAATGACTTATATGTACATTTAATGACACTTTTTACTGAGTACCCACTAAGCTCTTGCTCAAAAGTGCATAATATAGTTTATGGTACCAAGATGCCTCTCCTTTCTCTGCCTACTTCCCTTCTAGGGTCCACTTCAACTGTTGTCTTCTCTTGGAACCTGTGATCCCCCAAGAAAATATGGTAACCATCAAAACTGATTTGTAAAGCCAAAAGTACCATAGAAAAGCCAGGTTACATATTATTATCATCACTTATACTACTATTAAGCCATCTTCAAGTTTCGGTCGTAAGCACACTTTATATAGTTTTTTAAGATTTTACTCAATATTTTCAACAGTAACTCCTTTAAGGGCACTACCTGATAACTTTCTTTATGATTCAGCTTCTTGACTAATATCAGAACCCCTATATTCTAATGGGCAGTGACATCTTATGATCAAAAATTATTAAATACTCATACCTACTAAACTTATCAGGTCTTGATGAGCTTCATAAAATTAAATTATAGGAATATCTGGAACTGGTGATCTATTTTTAAAGTTTCTTTAATTATTTTCTTGTTTTTCCCCCAGTCTATGCAGGGATATTTAATTCTTTTCATGTAATTCCATTCACTTATTTTAAAAAACTCAAAAGTCTTTAGAAATTTTATTCTTAACTTCTTCATCTCTGCCTTCAGGAGAGGGTCTAATAATTTATACTCTTTTAAAATATTTTTGTTTAACTTCTTATTTTATTTAATTTTATACTGTATTTTTTTTCATTTTGGTTAATTTAGCTGGTGCTCTAACATTATTATTTTTTTAAATTTTGGTTCAAATCATACTTTTATTAGCTCAGATTTCTTCACATTTCACTGCATTTGGAAGTTTGCTCCCACCTTAATGTGCTTCCCATCCAATCCTAATTGATTAACTTCTACTGATCATTCAAGGTCTTTTCCAAATGACCCCTCCTCAAAAAATAAGCTTAACACTCTCATTCAAAAGTAAATTTTACATAACGCCATATATGACAAATCCACAGCTAAGATTATACTCAACAGTGAAAAGCTGAAAGCATTGTCTCTAAGATCAGGAACAAGACTAGGATGCCCACTCTCACCGTTTTTATTCAACATAGTTTTGGAATACCTAGCCACAGAAACCAGAGAAGAAAAAGAAAAAAAAAGGAATCCAAGTTGTAAAAGAAGTAAAACATTCACTATTTGCAGATGACATGATACTATACATACAAAACAGTAAAGATGCTACCAAAAAACTACTAGAGTTTATCAACAAATTTGGTAAAGTGTCAAGATACAAAATTAACACACAGAAATCTGTTGCATTCCTATAAACTAACAATGAAAGATCAGAAAGAGAAATTAAGGAAATAATCCCATTTACCATTGAATTAAAAAGAATAAAATATCTAAGAATAAACCTACCTAAGGTGGCAAAAGACCTGTACTCCAAAAAGTATAAGATGTTGATGAAAGAAATTGAAGATGACACAGATGGAAACATACACTGTATTCCTGGATTGGAAGAAACAACATTGTCAAAACAGAAATACTATCCAAGGCAATCTACAAATTCAGTGCAATTCTTTTTAAATTACCAATGGCATTTTACAACACAATTAGAACAAAATTTTTTTTAAGTTATATGGAAATACAAAAGACCCCAAATATGCAAAACAATCTTGAGAAAGAAGAATGGAGCTAAAGAAATCTGGCTCCTTGACTTCAGACCATCCCGCAAAGCTATGGTAATCAAAACACCATGGGACTGGCACAAAAAGAGACACATAGATCAGTGGAACAAGATAGAGAGTCCAGAAGAAAACCCACGCACTTATGTCATAAAATCTACAACAAAGGAGGCAAGAATATACAATGGAGAAAAGACAGTCTCTTCAGTAAGTGGTGCTAGGAAATCTGGACAGCTGTATGTAAAAGAATGAAATTATAACATTCTCTAACACCATATACAAAAATAAGATGAAAATGGATTAAAGACCTAAACATAAGACCCAATACTATAAAACTCCTAGAGGAAAACATAAGCAGATCTCTCTTTGACAAAAATCACAGCAATATTTCTTGGATCTGTCTCCTAAAACAAAGGAAACAAAAGCAAAAATAAACAAATGAACCTAATTAAACTTCAAAGCCTTTGCACAGCAAAGGAAACCATAGACAAAAGGAAATGACAACCTACAGAATGGGAGAAAATTTTTGCAAATGATGAAACCGACAAGTGCTTAATTTCCCAAATATCCAAACAGCACATATAGCTTAATATAAAACAAAATTTTTAAATGAGCAGAAGACCTAAATAGATATTTCTCCAAAGAAGACATACAAATGCCCAACAGGCACATGAAAGGAGGCTCAACATCACTAAACATCAGAGAAATGGAAATCAAAACTACAATGAGATATCATCTCAAACCGGTCAGAATGGCCATCATCAAAAAACTCTACAAACAATAAATGCTGGAGAGGGTGTGGAGAAAAGGGAACACTCTTGCATGGTTGGTGGGAATGTAAATTGATACAGCCACTATGGAGAACAGTATGGAGGTTCCTTATAAAAACAAAAATAGAACTACCATATGACACAGCAATACCACTACTGGGCATATACCCTGAGAAAACCATAATTCAAAAAGAGTCATGTACCACAATGTTCATTGCAGCTCTATTTACAATAGCCAGGACATGGAAGCAACCTAAGTGTCCATTGACAGATGAATGTATAAAGAAGATGTGGCCCATGTATACAATCGAATATTATTCAGCCATAGAAAGAAAAGAAATTAAGTTATTTGTAGTGAAGTGGATGGACCTAGAATCTGTCATACAGAGTGAAGTTAGTCAGAAAAAGAAAAAGAAATACCATGTGCTAATACATATATATGGAATCTAAAAAAAAAAAAAAAAAAAAAAAACCGGTCATGAAGAACCTAAGGGCAAGACTAAGGGCAAGGGAATAGACACAGACCTACTAGAGAATGAACTTGAAGACACGGGGAGGGGGAAGGGTAAGCTGGAACAAAGTGCGTGAGTGGCATGGCCAATATACACTACCAAATGTAAAATAGATAGCTAGTAGGAAGCAGCCGCATAGCACAGGGAGATAAGCTCGGTGCTTTCTGAGCACATAGAGCGGTGGGATAGGGAGGGTGGGAGGGAAACGCAAGAGGGAGGAGATATGGGGATATATGTATACATATAGCTGATTCACTTTGTTATACAGCAGAAACTAACACAACATTGTAAAGCAATTATACTCCAACAAAGATTAAAAAAAAAAGCAGTTCTAAGAGGAAAGTTTATAGCAATAAAAGATTACCACAGGAAACAATAAAACAAAAATCCCAAAAAAGCAACCTAAGCTTACACTTAAATGAAGTAGAAAAAGAACAAACAAAAGCCAGTGTTGGTAGAAGAAATGAGAGATGAGAGAAGAAATAAGTGAAATGAAGACTAAATAAAAAACTAAATAAAAATAAGAAAGAACAATGAAACTAAGAACTTTATTTATGAAAAGATAAAGAAGGTTGATAAACCATTAGTCAAACGATCAATAAGAAAAGAGAGACCAAGTATAATCAGAAATGAAACAGAAGAAGTCAAAACTGACATTATAGAAATAGAAAGGATCATAAGAGATTACTACAAATAATTATGCAAAAATTAAATAGAAAATCTAGAAGATACGGAGAAATTCCTAGAAATGTACAATCTCACAAGATAGGACCAGGAAGAAATGGAAAATATCCACAGACCAAGTATCAGTAAAGAAATTGAAACAGTAATAAAGAAAACTTCCAACAAACAAAACCCTAGGAGCAGACAGCTTCACAGGTAAATACTACCAAACATTTAGAGAAGAGTTAATGCCTGTCCTCAAAATGTTCCAAATACTTGCAGAGGAATGAACACTTCCAAACTCATTCTATGTAGCCAGCATTCCCTTGATAACAAAACAAAACAAAAATATAAATAAAAAACAGAAAGAAAATTACTGACCAGTATTACTGAGGAACATAGGTGCAAAATCCTCAACAAAATACTAGCAATCCAAATTCAACAACACATTAAAAGGTCCATCACCATGATCAAGTGGGATTTATCCCAGAAATGCAAGTATGGATCAAACCACAAATCAGTCAATTTGATACACCACAGTAATAAAGTAAAGAAAAAAAAATTATGAGCATCTCGAAAGATGCAGAAAACTGTTGAGAAAATTTAATATCCATTTATGATAAGAGCTCTCAATATAATATGTACAGAGGGAACATATTTCAACACAATAAAGGCCATATATGACAAATCAACAGCTAACATCATACCCTATGTTGAAAAGCTGAAAGAACTTCCTATAAGTTCAGGATGCCCATTCTCACCACTTTTATTTAACAGTATTGGGAGAGACAGGGAAGCTGGCGGAAGAGTAAGACATGGAGATCACTTCCTCCCCACAGATACACCAGAAATACATCTACACATGGAAAAACTCCTACAGAACACCCACTGAATGCTGGCAGAAGACCTCAGACCTCCCAAAAGACAAGAAACTCCCCAGGTACCTGGGTAGGCCAAAAGAAAAAAGAAAAGACAAAAGAATAGGGACAGGACCTACACCAGTGGGAGGGAGCTGTGAAGGAGGAAAGGTTTCCACACACTAGGAAGCCCCTTCACAGGTGGAGACTGCGGGTGGCAGAGGGGGGAAGCTTCGGAGCTGTGGAGGAGAGCACATCAACAGGGGTGCGCAGGGCAAAGTGGAGAGATTCCCGCACAGAAGATCAGTGCCAACCAGCACTCACCAGCCCGAGAGGCTTGCCTGCTCACCCGCCAGGGCGGGCGGGGGCTGGGAGCTGAGGCTCGGGCTTTGGTCAGATGCTGGTAGAGGACCGGCGACTTGAACACAGCCTGAAGGGGCTGTGCACCACGGCTAGCCGGGAGGGAGTCCAGGGAAAACTCTGGACCTGCCGAAGAGGCAAGAGACATATCTTCCCTCTTGGTTTGCTGGTGCACGAGGAGAGGGGATTAAGAGCGCTGCCTAAAGGAGCTCCACAGACAGGTGCGAGCTGCGGCTAACAGCGCAGACCCGAGAGACGGGCATGAGACGCTAAGGCTGCTGTTGCCACCACCAAGAAGCCTCTTTGTGAGCACAGGTCACTAACCACACCACCCTTCCAGGGAGCCTGTACAGCCCGCCACTGCCAGCTTCATGGGATCCAGGGACAACTTCCCCGGGAGAACGAACGGCGCGCCTGAGGCTGGTGCAATGTCCCGCTGGCCTCTGCCACTGCAGGTCGCCCCGCACTCCATGTCCCTCCCTCCCTCCCCCTGGCCTGACTGAGCCAGAGACCCTGAATCAGCTGCTCCTTTAACCCCGTCCTGTCTGAGCTAAGAAAAGATGCCCTCCGGCGACCTACATGCAGAGGCGGGGCCAAATCCAAAGCTGAGCCCCAGGAGCTGTGCGAACATAGAAGAGAAAGGGAAATTTCTCCCAGCAGCCTCAGGAGCAGCGGATTAAATCTTCACAAACAACTTGATGAACCCTGCATCAGTGGAATACCTGAATAGACAACAAATCATCCCAAACTGAGGAGGTGGACTTTGAGAGCAAAATTCATTATATTTTCCTCTTTTCTTCTTTTTGTGAGTGTGTATGTTTCTGTGTGAGATTTTGTCTGTATAGCTTTGCTTTCACCATTTGTCCTAGGGTTCTGTTTGTCCGTTTTCTTTAATTTTTTAAAAATAATTATTTTTTATTTTAATAACTTTATTTTATCTTTATTTTATTTTATTTCATCCTCTTTCTTTCTTTTTTCTGTCTACTTTTTCTCCCTTTTATTCTGAGCCGAGTGGATGAAAGGCTCTTGGTGCTGCAGCCAGGAGTTAGTGTTCTGCCTCTGACGTGGGAGAGGCAGCTTCAGGACACTGTTCCACAAAAGACCTCCCAGCTCCACAAAATATCAAATGGCGAAAATCACCCAGAGATCTCCATCTCAACACCAAAACCCAGCTTCACTCAAAGACCAGCAAGCTAGAGTGCTGGACACCCTATGCCAGACAACTAGCAAGACAGGAACACAACACCACCCATTAGCAGAGAGGCTGCCTAAAATCATAATAAGGCCACAGACACCTCAAAACACACCACCAGACGTGGAACTGCCCACCAGAAAGACAAGATCCAGGCTCATCCACCAGAAGACAGAAACTAGTCCCTTCCACCAGGAGGCCTACACAACCCACTGAACCAACTTTAGCCACTGGGGACAGACACAAAAAACAACGGGAACTACAAACCTGCAGCCTTCAAAAAGGAGACCCCAAGCAGAGTAAGATAAGCAAAATGAGAAGACAGAAAAATACACAGCAGATGAAGGAGCAAGGTAAAAACCCACAAGACCTAACAAAGGACGAGGAAATAGGCAGTCGACCTGAGAAAGAATTCAGAATAATGATAGTAAAGATGATCCAAAATCTTGGAAATAGAATAGAGAAAATGCAAGAGACATTTAAGAAGGACCTAGAAGAACTAAAGAGGAAACAAGCAACCATGAACAACACAAAAAATGAAATTAAAAATACTCTAGAAGGGATCAAGAGCAGAATAACTGAGGCAGAAGAACGGATAAGTGCCCTGGGAGATAAAATAGTGGAAAAAACTACTGCAGAACAGAATAAAGAAAAAAGAATGAAAAGAACTGAGGACAGTCTCAGAGACCTCTGGGACAACATTAAATGCACCAACATAAGAATTACAGGGGTCCCAGTAGAATAAGAGAAAAAAAAAGGGACTGAGAAAATATTTGAGGAGATTAGAGTTGAAAACTTCCCTAATATGGGGAAGCAAATAGTTAATCAATTACATTAAGCACAGAGAGGCCCATACAGGATAAATCCAAGGAGAAACATGCCAAGACACATATTAATCAAACTATCAAAAATTAAATACAAAGAAAACATATTAAAAGCAGCAAGGGAAAAACAACAAATAACACACAAGGGAATCTCCATAAGGATAACAGCTGATCTTTCAGCAGAAAATCTGCAAGCCAGAAAGGAGTGGCAGACATATTTAAAGAGATGAAGGAGAAAAAGCTACAACCAAGATTACTCTACCAAGCAAGGATCTCATTGAGATTTGATGGAGAAATTAAAACATTTACAGACAAACAAAAGCTGAGAGAGGTTAGCACCACCAAACCAGCATTAAAACAAATGCTAAAGGAACTTCTCTAGGCAAGAAACACAGGAAAAGGAAAAGACCTACAATAACAAAACCAAAACAATTAAGAAAATGGGAATAGGAACATACATATTGATAATTGCCTTAAATGTAAATGGACTAAATGCTCCCACCAAAAAACACAGACTGGCTGAATGGATACCAAAACGTGACCCATATATATGCTATCTACAAGAGACCCACTTCGAACCTAGGGAAACATACAGAGTGAAAGTGAGGGGATGGAAAAAGATATTCCATGCAAATGGAAACCAAAAGTAAGCTCTAGTAGCAATTCTCATATCAGACAAAATTGACTTTAAAATAAAGACTATTAGAGGAGACAAAGAAGGACACTACATAATGATCAAGGGATCGATCCAAGAAGATATAACAATTGTAAATACTTATGCACCCAACATAGGAGCACCTCAATACATATGGCAAAAACTAAGAGCCATAAAAGGGGAAATCGACAGTAACACATTCATAGTAGGGGACTTTAACACCCCACTTTCACCCATGGACAGATCATCCAAAATGAAAATAAATAAGGAAACACAAACTTTAAATCATACTTTAAACAAGATGGACTTCATTGATATTTATAGGACATTCCATCCAAAAACAACAGAATACACATTTTTCTCAAGTGCTCATGGAACATTCTCCAAGACAGATCATATCTTCAGTCACAAATCAAGCCTTGGTAAATTTAAGAAAATTGAAATTGTATCAAGTATCTTTTCCGACCACAACACTATGAGACTAGATATCAATTACAGGAAAAGATCTGTAAAAAATATAAACACATGGAAGCTAAGCAATACACTACTTAATAATGAAGTGATCACTGAAGAAATCAAAGACAAAATCAAAAAATACCTAGAAACAAATGACAATGGAGACACGATGACCCAAAACCTATGGGATGCAGGAAAAGCAGTTCTAGGAGGGAAGTTTATAGCACTACAATCCTACCTTAAGAAACAGGAAACATCTCGAATAAACAAACTAACCATGCACCTAAAGCAATTAGAGAAAGAAGAGCAAAAAAACCCCAAAGCTAGCAGAAGGAAATAAATCATAAAGATCAGATCAGAAATAAATGAAAAAGAAAGGAAGGAAACGCTAGCAAAGATCAATAAAACTAAAAGCGGGTTCTTTGAGAAGATAAACAAAATAGATAAACCATTAGCCAGATTCATCAAGAAAAAAAGGGAGAAGACTCAAATCAATAGAATTAAGAAATGAAAAAGGAGAAGTAACAACTGACACTGCAGAAATACAAAAGATCATGAGAGATTACTAAAAGCAACTCTATGCCAATAAAATGGACAACCTGGAAGAAATGGACAAATTCTTAGAAATGCACAACCTGCCAAGGCTGAATCAGGAAGAAACAGAAAATATGAACAGACCAATCACAAGCACTGAAATTGAAACTGTGATTAAAAATCTTCCAACAAACAAAAGCCCAGGACCAGATGGCTTCACAGGCGAATTCTATCAAACATTTAGAGAAGAGCTAACACCTATCCTTCTTGAACTCTTCCAAATAGAGCAGAGGGAGGAACACTCCCAAACTCATTCTATGAGGCCACCATCACCTAGATACCAAAACCAGACAAGGATGTCACAAAGAAAGAAAACTACAGGCCAATATCACTGATGAACATAGATGCAAAAATCCTCAACAAAATACTAGCAAACAGAATCCAACAGCACATTAAAAGGATCATACACCATGATCAAGTGGGGTTTATTCCAGGAATGCAAGCATTCTTCCATATACACAAATCAATCAACGTGATACACCATATTAACAAATTGAAGGAGAAAAACCATATGATCATCTCAATAGATTCAGAGAAAGCTTTCAACAAAATTCAACACTCATTTATGATTAAATCCCAGCAGAAGGTAGGCATAGAGGGAACTTTCCTCAACATAATAAAGGCCATATATGACAAAACCACAGCCAACATCATCCTCAATGGTGAAAAACTGAAAGCATTTCCACTAAGATCAGGAACAAGACAAGGTTGCCCACTCTCACCACTCTTATTCAACATAGTTTTGGAAGTTTTAGCCACAGCAATCAGAGAAGAAAAGGAAATAAAAGGAATCCAAATCAGAAAAGAAGAAGTAAAGCTGTCACTGTTTGCAGATGACATGATACTATACATAGAGAATCCTAAAGATGCTACCAGAAAACTACTAGAGCTAATCAATGAATTTGGTAAAGTAGCAGGATACAAAATCAATGCACAGAAACCTCTGGCATTCCTATACACTAATGATGAAAAATCTGAAGGTGAAATCAAGAAAACACTCCCATTTACCATTGCAACAAAAAGACTAAAATATCTAGGAATAAACCTACATATGGAGACAAAAGACCTGTATGCAGAAAATTATAAGACACTGATGAAAGAAATTAAAGATGATACAAATAGATGGAGAGATATACCATGTTCCTGGATTGGAAGAATCAACATTGTGAAAATGACTCTAGTACCCAAAGCAATCTATAGATTCAATGCAATCCCTATCAAACTACCACTGGCATTTTTCACAGAACTAGAACAAAATAAATCACAATTTGTATGGAAACACAAAAGACCCCGAATAGCCAAAGCAATCCTGAGAACGAAAAACAAAGCTGGAGGAATCAGGCTCCCTGACTTCAGCTTATACTACAAAGCTACAGTAATCAAGACAGCATGGTACTGGCACAAAAACAGAAAGACAGATCAATGGAACAGGATAGAAAGCCCAGAGATAAACCCACGCACATATGGTCACCTTATCTTTGATAAAGGAGGCAGGAATGTACAGTGGAGAAAAGACAGCCTCTTCAATAAGTGGTGCTGGGAAAACTAGACAGGTACATGTAAAAGTATGAGATTAGATCACTCCCTAAACCATACACAAAAATAAGCTCAAAATGGATTAAAGACCTAAATGTAAGGCCACAAACTATCAAACTCTTAGAGGAAAACATAGGAAGAACACTCTATGACATAAATCACAGCAAGATCCTTTTTGACCCACCTCCTAGAGAAATGGAAATGAAAACAAAAATAAACAAATGAGACCTAATGAAACTTCAAAGCTTTTGCACAGCAGAGGAAACCATAAACAAGACCAAAAGACAACCCTCAGAATGGGAGAAAATATTTGCAAATGAAGCAACTGACAAAGGATTAATCTCCAAAATGTATAAGCAGCTCATGCAGCTCAATAACAAAAAAACAAACAACCCAATCCAAAAATGGGCAGAAGACCTAAATAGACATTTCTCCAAAGAAGATATACAGACTGCCAACAAACACATGAAAGAATGCTCAACATCATTAATCATTAGAGAAATGCAAATCAAAACTACAATGAGATATCATCTCACACCAGTCAGAATGGCCATCATCAAAAAATCTAGAAACAATAAATTCTGGAGAGGGTGTGGAGAAAAGGGAACACTCTTGCACTGCTGGTGGGAATGTGAATTGGTTCAGCCACTATGGAGAACAGTACGGAGGTTCCTTAAAAAACTACAAATAGAACTAGCATATGACCCAGCAATCCCACTACTGGGCATATACCCTGAGAAAACCAAAATTCAAAAAGAGTCATGTACCAAAATGTTCATTGCAGCTCTATTTACAATAGCCCGGAGATGGAAACAACCTAAGTGCCCGTCATCAGATGAATGGATAAAGAAGATGTGGCACATATATACAATGGAATATTACTCAGCCATAAAAAGAAACGAAATTGAGCTATTTGTAATGAGGTGGATAGACCTAGAGTCTGTCATACAGAGTGAGGTAAGTCAGAAAGAAAAAGACAAATACCATATGCTAACACATATATATGGAATTTAAGAAAAAAATGTCATGAAGAACCTAGGGGTAAAGCAGGAATAAAGACGCAGACCTCTTAGAGAACGGACTTGAGGTTATGGGGAGGGGGAAGGGTGAGCTGTGACAGGGCGAGAGAGAGTCATGGGCATATACACACTAACAAACGCAGTAAGGTAGATAGCTAGTGGGAAGCAGCCGCATGGCACAGGGATATTGGCTCGGTGCTTTGTGACAGCCTGGAGGGGTGGGATGGGGAGGGTGGGAGGGAGGGAGACGCAACAGGGAAGACATATGGGAACATATGTTTATGTATGACTGATTCACTTTGTTATAAAGCAGAAACTAACACACCATTGTAAAGCAATTATACCCCAATAAAGATGTTAAAAAAAAAAAAAGAGTCATGTACCAAAATGCTCATTACAGCTCTATTTACAATAGCCCAGAGATGGAAACAACCTAAGTGTCCATCATCGGATGAATGGATAAAGAAGATGTGGCACATATATACAATGCAATATTACTCAGCCATAAAATGAAATGAAATTGAACTATTTGTAATGAGGTGGATGGACCTAGAGTCTGTCATACAGAGTGAAGTAAGTCTGAAAGAGAAAGACAAATACCGTATGCTAACACATATATATGGAATTTAAGGGAAAAAAATGTCATGAAGAACCTAGGGGTAAGACAGGAATAAAGACACAGACCTACCGGAGAATGAAGTTGAGGATATGGAGAGGGGGAAGGGTAAGCTGTGACAAAGCGAGAGAGAGGCATGGACATACATACCGTACTAAACATAAGGTAGATAGCTAGTAGGAAGCAGCCGCATAGCACAGGGAGATCAGCTCGGTGCTTTGTGACCACCTAGAGGGGTGGGATAGCGAGGGTGGGAGGGAGGGAGACGCAAGAGGGAAGAGATATGGGAACATATGTATATGTATAACTGATTCTCTTTGTTATAAAGCAGAAACTAATACACCATTGTAAAGCAATTATACTCCAATAAAGATGTAAAAATATATATATATTAAAGAATGGCAATTTAGGGCTTCCCTGGTGGCGTAGTGGTTAAGAATCTGCCTCCCAATGCAGGGACATGGTTTCAAGCCCTCATCCGGGAAGACCCCACATGCTGCGGAACAACTAAGCCCCTGCGCCACAACTACTGAACCTGCGTTCTAGAGCCTGCAATCCACAACTACTGAGCCCACGTGCCACAACTACTGAAGCCCGCACGCATGGAGCCCATGTTCCGCAACAAGAGAAGCCACCACAATGAGTAGCCCGCGCACCACAACAAAGAATAGCCCCCGCTTGCCGCAACTAGGGACAGCCTGCGAGCAGCAACAAAGACCCAACGCAGCCAAAAATTAAAAAATTTAAAAAAAAAAGAACGTCAATTTAAAAATAAACCTTCAAGATCACCTAATTTTTATATCAGTTAAACCCTGTAAGTTGCCATACAAATAATGACAAAAAAGTTTTCCATGCTCAGCTATCCTATTACACAAATCGGTTAACTGAATTTGTCTTGTTGGAGTTACACATACTAGAGTGGAGGCCTAGACTGTGCCTTTCCATAATTTTAACTCCATCTTGCTTCCTAATGCTTTTAATTATGTTTAAAAGCTATCAAAACCAGATCAGAAATAAATCTTGCTATCTGTTTCAGTCACACTTATCCTAAAAGCCTAGTCTGAAGTTTTAGTTTAGATGAGGTAAGTGGCCTGAACATTTAGAGGCCACCGATACAATTCGCACTGAAAGGAAGGATTCATTCATCTGAACATGTATTGAGTGCCTACAATTTGCAAGATATCATACAAGGCCCTGGGGTTATAAGACTTGGTCTCTGCTTTCAAAGTGCTTATACACGAGTACCCTCACAGCTTATATATCTTCAGCATGACAATACTTTAAAAAGAAGCAAAAGAGAAGAAAAACTGGCAGTTGGTAATTTTAAAATGATACTCTTCAGAAAGGAATGACAGGACAAAATAAAAAGCACGTGCTGATTTTAGGGAATGCCTGGTCAGGCTCTCTTTACGTATTTTGCTGTTCTAATATTTACAAGGGTAGGATTTAATGGCTTCCTTATCTGAGGTTTGGAGAGGTCTTCGCAATGATCCCTGTTCACCTTTCCTTCTTGCTATGAAGCAAGGCCACTCGCAGCCACAAAGCTCTGCTCTTACCTTACTAATGAAAGCTCGCAGTGAGGCAAAGACATGTTTCAGCGACACTTCAGATTGCCCATTTTTAAGAAAAGCAAGATGAATATCAAATACTTTTTTCATTAACGGGTTGTGGCCATCATTATTTAAAAGTTGGCTCTACAAAACATGAAAAAAAAATTTGCAGAAATAGTTTATGCTGCTCCCCCTAGAATGAGAGAACAGGCTTTACCAACATCCTGTTTATCAAACCACTGCTTGAAAAGTAACAATAAAAAGTTTAACATAATCTAAAATCATCTGTGCCATCTTTCAACTTGGAAATCTCAAAATACTATATAAACTACATCTATACTTAATTCCATAATTTTAAATAGATGAAAAAAAATCTTTTTCCAGTATAACACAGCAAATACAGAACTAGTATGGGAAGAGTATTTTCTATTAACCTAACCATATTGCTCCTCAATTCAGAAATTAGTAAATTAAAAATGGATACAAGGTAACCAGCCTTTGTATTTCTCTGACAAAGTAATGTAAGAATTAAGGAAAACATCAATTCCATTTTAAAAGTCTATTATCTAATTTGCTTTTAAATATATGTTTAGTATAAGACATCTTTAGCCACTGGTGACAAATTAAACCCTCTATGAGTAGATAATAACAGGGATCACAATTGAACAGACTACGTAAATTGTTTAAATGTTCCTTGCAAATAGAGATATAAGAGAAACAACAAATTATAGAGAAATATCTATTGGTTTGTGAACCTTTAAAAAAAATGCATTGGTTAACACCTCCAGCCCTGCTCTCCTATCCCTCAAGCAACTAATTACCAGGTTACAACTTGGCCAAAAATAACAACAACAAACCAAAACAATATGCAAACCTGTAACAGATTTAATAGTAACCTTGATAGCCAGAATCCCTGAATGGTGTTTGATATTTCTGTAAGTCTACTTCTAAGAAGCATGGGGTAGTGGTTAGAACCATGGACTCTTGTGATAACTGGCCTAGATCAGAATCCTGATTCTGCTAACTAACCACCTATGTGATATTAACTTCCCTGTGAGCCTCAGTTTCCTCATTTTAAAATGGGAAAAATAACAGTATCTATATCACGGAGCTAGTATGAGGATTAAAGGTGAGTTCACATTTATACTTTTAAGTTTATTAAGGTGTAATTTACATACCACAAAATTTACCTATTTTAAGTACATGATTCAATTATTTTTGGTAAATTTCCAGAGTTTTGCAACCATTACAACCCAATCATTCCCATCATCTCAAAAAGATCCTTGGTGCCCATTTGCAGTTCTCTTTTCCACCTCCAGACCCATGACAAAAAAGTGAGTTAATATTTCTAAAGCACTTCGGATAGTGCCTGACATCTACCAAGAGATGTATGTTAAACAAATAAGAAGTATTTGGATAGGAGGAAAGAATACAATGCAAACCTTGAGACCAAATGTCTTACTTACTGGCACAATAAAAAATGAATTTTGGCTGCATTTTAATCAGAACTTAATACTTCATAAAGGGATTTTGCAGCCTATTTCTTATTAGTATCTAATTCAGTTTTCCCTGATAAGCCTCTTTGAAAAGCACAGACCAGGTTTCCATAGTAAATCCAGAGGGCTGAAGCAATTAACTGAATTACTTAGAGAAGGGGGGAAGAAAAGAAAAAAAATCTGTATAACTCAGATGAAAAGCCAGCAAGAGTTTTCACTTTTGAGTTCTCCCACTACTGTTACCCTTCATTATAGTTATACAGTCTTTACTTTTCAAAGCACTCTCACATCCATTATCTCATTTTACACCTTCAACAACCTTGCAAGATAATTGCTTTTAATTTCTTCTTATTTTTTTTTAATCCTAGCAATGATGATTTGTATTGAGAGGCAAGCAGCTGAGAAAAACCACCAGGCACCTGACGAGGGAAGCCAGCCAGCCGGCCTGCCTGGACATCATCTGGCTTGACAAGATACCTCATCACAACGGGTGCTTGGATAAACTGACTCATTCATAATTTGGGCTAAAAATTACTGGATATTTTCATAAAAGTGTGAAAGAAAACTGTTTTTAAACAGGAAAATAAAAGAGAAGGGAAATTCAGGGCAAATTAGTCCAATCCTCTCATTTTATGGATGTGGCACACGAGTCTCAGTGATTTCCCAAGGTCACACAGGAGCCAAACTAGGTCTGCCATCCAAGTTTCCTGACTGCTCACTGGGGGTTTTTATACTATACTAAGCTTCGTCTGACTAATTAGTTTTTGCATAATATTTTCTTTGCAATGATACCGACTGAGTTCTAACTCTTCATGTTTACCTTGAAGCACTGGGTGAAAAATGATATGGTATCTAGTACTGTTAGGGAAACTTCAGTAGCAGTATTGCCTTCAAGAAGTGCCTGATGGAAAATGTCTGCTTCAGTTGTTGCAGAACCTGGGATTTAAAAAAAAAGAAAATTAAAACTGCCCAACACAGAGATTCACATAACAGTTTTGAATGATTTTCTCCTCCAAAGACTCAGAGAGAGAGACAAACACAAAGAAAGCAGGCTTTCAATACCTGCAGACTTAATGAGTTTCACTGTATTTACTCCTTAATCAAATATGCTCTGGGTTAATCAATTCCACTAATTTTTACTTCAGCTCTGTTATCAACAGCTCTGCAACAAATAATTAGGTGCCCCCTTCTTTGGAGACGAGATTTCAGTGATGAACTATGGTGATGTAACCAGGAAATAACGCAGGAGGCATTTTAGGCTGTGCTGTTAATTATGTGTGCAAAAATGAGAAACTCATAGAAATGCAGCTACATTACATACAGTGGCACCCTATGGCCAGATGTTTTCAATGATGCCAATGGTATGAGACGTTTCTAAATCAGAAGGAAAACAAAGCATCTGGGCTAACTGAAATACATAGGTTCATTATACTGATATTTTTACAAGTGACAAAGAGCAAAGCTGAAGGCTGTAAGACTTGCATTTTTTTAAAGGTCTTGACTATTAGCTCAGGTCCATCTGCTCAAGACATTTGTTTTTATTATTAGCCCTATGGCAAAGCCAGTTCTGCTGGCTTCCTTTTATGCAATCCCCAAAGGACTGTGTGGAAATGAACGTTTATCTCACTCTCTGACTTTTTTATTAATATTTGTTTTTCAGAGGATAGCATCCATTTATATAACCCTGTAGCTTCCTCCTTGTCCTATTCAACTTGTCAGTACTTCACCTGTGTGAAATACATCTTTGTCAAAATACTATTTACAGTTCTTTGATTTCTGCAGTCAGCTCAGCATGGATAATCCCTTAAGATCACTGAATGAACAATAGTAACTCTAAACAAATATTACACATACTATTATATTAAGATGCCGTTATTTGCATTAAAGTAGGAATAAAGGATATCGAATGTAAAATAATATAAGAACAATAATTCAAAGGGAAAATTAACTTCCTTGATATTGAACTAAGAAAAAACCCATCATTACCTAAAATTGCTGAAAAATCCATGCATATTTTATCATATATTCACATATGATGAAATGACTGTTCATAAACAGAGATATGCAATTGTATCTATGTATGGGAAATGATTACCAATTGTATTGGAGATTTAAGCCAGTACTTCTTTAAGATTAAATAGTACTAATATCTGTTTCAAATGGGTACCCTACACACATTTTTCACTTACTGTGATTAAGTGTAAATGAACTTTCCAGGCTACTAAGATGCTGAAGCCGGGCCTGCATTATTCCTGATCTGTTTCGAAGAGCTGGCATGGTTTGCGATTTTCGGTCTATTCCAAAGTGTTTTGACATCCAGGCATCATGCACCCTAAAATAAATGTTAAAGTTAGGAAATGGAGCACTCTAAGAATACATCTCAACGTTAGATTTTTTAAACTAATAAATGACTAGGTTTCCACATAAACACTGTGTTATGCTCAGTATTTACTTGGCTTAAATGAGGCATCATTGGAAATTGTATGAAGCTTAATGTATATTTAAAATAGCTTATACTATACGAATACAAGTAAGGAATTTAGAGAGAGTTTCTTACTTCCCTTCTTCTTCTCAAAAATATCAGAGTAAAGTGGACAACACTCCAATAAGATCCAGTCTTTTCTCAGGAGGTAAGGAAAGGCAAGAGTCAGAGAAAACAGTGAGAGGGATACTAGGAGTTGACATAAGGTGGAAGAATTCCTGGAGTTAGATGTTTAAGAATGAGTGCCTATCTAATCTGTTTCTGGACCCAAGTTAAACTTGGAGCAGAAATTTTTACTCTATAAACATGTCTATTTGCACATTTTTCTTTGTTTTCCTTTAATTTTAAGATTCCATTAAAAAAAATTACAACCGGGTAATACAGGAACTAAGGAAGAAAAAGAGTTTTTCTATCCTCTAATAAACATAGAGGGTGGATCAGCAGAATCTTAGAGGTTAAGGTTCATGGTGGTAGTTACCATACTAGTTCTAAACCAGTTCCCAGTGCTGGGAAGACAGTGGAAATCATCCCTTGAATTATTAGGATGTTCCAGAGACTCAGCAATAAACCCCATCCAAACAGCCTCTTTAGTTTTTGGAAGTGCCATGGAATTTACTTAAAAAAAGAATTCTATTTGAATTCCTTTAATGACTAACTCTACCCCTGAAATATATCTTATTGAAATAAGTAATCTTTTCCTTACAGTTTCTCAAACATTTTCTTAAGTATTTATTTCACTAAGACTTACACAGCAAAAAGAAGAAATAAATAATATATAGTGCATGTCCCGATTGCTGCTGGGGATTTCTATTCACGTTAGTAACTGAGGTGAGTATTGACAGGTTGTAGATAAAAGTACAGATCTTACAGTTGTCCTCACTTTACGATTTCCTGCCTTCCCCTTGATCTAGCCCTTTCTCACATCCTTCAGAAGAGACAAGCATCTGTTCTAGGATTAGAACAGAAACTCTGCATATCAGTCTAATGATTACCCTCTGGAAAACTTAAAAAATGTTCACATCAGATTAATTTCAACTGTGAGTTGAGATGCATTAAATAAATCATGGGTATCTTAATGTCAACTCAAAATGAATCATCTAGGTTATACATGGCATAATTAAGACTGCCCTCTGTTGGAAGAGAAGAAAAAAGGTGGAAATTGCAGTGCTATGGGAATTACCTTGCTATGTTTCTTTTCCCCATATATCTAAAGTGAAACAAACATACTCTAGAAAGAAAAACAATAGCATGTTAGTAAGATATTACCATACTTTGCATTTTAACAAGTAATATTTGAAAATTCATGTGTCACAAAGAACGACCCATTTAAAATCATATTACAATAATATGTTTTGGTATACAAAAATAAATATACAAATAACTACTTGCCATATTATATCTTTCTACATTTATTTGCTACAATTACATCAACACCAAAAAGCTCCATGTCTTCATATACAATTCTAATGACATATTTTTTAGAAAACCGTCAATGCAAATCATCCTTTGTGCTTTATAGTGTGTATCACAGCAAAGGTCTCTAGCACAGTCAGTAACACCTAAAAAGGTTCTTAAGCCCTAAAAATTGGGGCAATTGCTATATTTTTTATAATGGCATTAAAACACTTTCTAGTATGGAAAATCTCAAACACAAAAGTAAAGAGGACAGCAAACTAAATCCCACATACCCAGCACCCACCAGCTTCAACAATTATCAACTCATGGCCATTCTTAACTTATACCCCAAACAGGTCCCATGCTCTCCCTCCACACTCCCTACCGCCTTTATTTTTTTTAAGTAAATCCCCAACATCATATATTTTCATTAGTAAACATTTCAATATAATTAGAGTAGTTTTTCTAATCATAACTTTTATTTGCTGACATTTTCTGCAAAATTTTGAAAGACTTTACTAAGTTTTTATGCATAGATTACCCTCTGTGTTTTGGTAGACACACACGATATCATATATGTGTACTATTTATTTAGAAATTTCTTACATTTCATTCTAATTTTTCTTTTAGCTTTCAATAATGACATAAAAATAGCTCAGCATACAATATAGGACAATTTCCAACCTCCACCTAGGAAAAAGGCTAGATTTTTTTCCCTAAGGACCTTGCAATGGAGATATATATATATGGAAATATATATATATATACGCATTTCTGAAGTGAGTAGAATTACTCAGCTCTACATAAGAGTACAAATTCTAAATTCCAACATTTAAGCTGCTCCATTAAGACAGCAACTGCTCTAAATGAATGATTTAGGACAGCTGATGCCACTTCCAGTTTTCCAGATCACAGAAAGACTCCTGATGGTCTGCAAGGATGCACTATTATTAGCTAGAGTTTTCTATAATATCACAAGTATTTCATCTCCATGTTTTTCTTCTATCTATGTGTGAAGAACCTGTACATCAGCCTCTAAACTATCAAAATAGTTTAACATCTCCTACATTATTAACAAATATGCTGTTGAAAGCAGAAAAGGGGTAATATTTTATTATGTATAAAAATTAAGCTCCCAAAAATAAGAGGAAATTTTATGAAAATAAGTTAATATAACTTACTCTAGAAGTATAAGAATGTTTATGAGCTCCTGAGGAGATACTTTATTCCAGTAAGTTAAGAGTGTATCTGAAAATGGAATGAATAAAGTGTTACATCTTGAGATAGCATAGATCTTACAGCAAATAGTGCAGTGAACTCCAAAGTACCAATAACTTAGTTTCAGCAACCATTAACTCACAGCCAATTCTGTCTCATCTATATCCTCTCCTCCTATCTCATCTCACTGCCCAATACCCACACTGTATTCTTTTGAATTAATTCCAAATATACCTTTTAATCTGTAATTATTTCAACTTCAACAATTATTTTTATGTATTTCATAAATGTTCTTTTGGATGGCTTACCATCCCTGACGACAGAGGAAGGGAAGTAGACCTGGGGTTTTTAATAAGCTTCCTAAAATTTTATGCAAGATGGTGCATTTAAGTACATTTTTCGGAAGATAGGGTCAAGCACCTTCGCCTGCTACTCAAAGGGCTCTGCGAACCAAACAGTCTGAGAACTCTAAACTTTAGAGAAAGAGACTGATAACTTTCTTTTTCCTCTTTGCCTTCGGATTATCAACCTTGAAGTCCTGGCAATATACAAACATACACACACATTAATGGAACAACTATTTCAGATATAAAAGTCCCTTAAACCTATCACATACACTTCTCTTTTGAGCTCTTCCCTTTTTTTTTTTTACTTTCAACACACTCATGGAGACTTTTTTAAAAAGAAAAATATTGCCCTCACTTAACCTTCCATTCCTTTTTTATCCTGCTCAGATATAGCTAATGGTGTCAGCAGGTCCACTTCTAAATTTAAAAACCTGGTAGGGATCGCAAAAGTAGGCAATGACGTAATGGCCTGCCCCGCGAGAGCCTCTGAAGATAGGGATGGACGACTAGGTAATGTTGGCTAAACGGAGGGGTGACAGGGAGGGAAGAGTGTGTGGGTTTTGACTTTATTTCCCCAATTTACTCAAGACCATGAGTATTGATAGTTTTCAATGTTTATAAAATACTGATCATCAGGAATAAGATGCTAACATAAGGTCAAATTGGATTTGTTTCAAAAATAAAGTGAGCGCTGACTTCCGGTCCACCCCCACCACCCCCGTCCACCTTCGGGCACCCTTCCGGCTCAGCGCAGCATGGCTCTCCCAGAAGTCACTGCGTTTCCGGTCTCTCCAGCCTCTCATCACAGGCCGGCTTGCAGGCACCACCTTACTTCTGCGCACTGGCTCTTCCCGCCAAAAGGAGGCTCGGGTCTCCTTTCCGCCGCCAAACCGGGCCCTTCTGTCTACCCCCGAGCCATCCTCGCACCCGCCTTGTGCTCTGAAGCCTCTTCGCAGGTCTGTAGAAGGGGTGAAACTCTCGTCCCGTTCGAGGCCCAGCTCTAGTCAGCAGCCCTTCCGCCATTTTGCCGGCGGCGGTTTGTCTCCACTGTTTCCCAGTCCCAGTCAGGGAGACGAGATGCAGGCAGGCAACGTGGGTGGAGGAGACAAGGGAAGTGGCCAGAGATCTCCCGCAAAAGATAAAATGCAGGTTAGCGTCTGTGATTTGTCTTCTGACGCTTTTTAAAAAGCCTGGCTAACAGTAAAAGAGCTCCATGACAGGGAGCTACGCTGTCTCTAGGGGAAACTAACCAGTCTGAGGAAAGAGCGATTGACAGACAGAAGGCGGACGGGCTCCAGAGCCAAAATTAAAGAGTTGATGGAGCAACAGAATATCCTGAATGTCACCATCGATGACCTGCAACATAAGTTAAGCTCCAAAGTATGTGACCGCTGTTCAGTGAACGAAATGTACAGGAAGACGCTACAGAAAGTATTTGACCATATCCAACAACAAAATATGAAGCTTATTGCTGAGCTCACAGAAGATAGGAATAAATTAAAAGAAAATAAACAGCTTTCTGCAAGACTAAAACTGAAGGAGCAACAGCTTCATCCTTCTAGTTCTGATAATGATGACGACTTCATTCCTTGCACTCAAAAGAGGGGGCTAGATTTTTCAGTCAGGGACCCTCCACCCGGATCTCAGATGCATCTGCCTGTCAGACTGGTAAAGCAATCAAATACTGAACAGATGAAATCTGGAGGCAAAAAGGAACAGCAACAGAGTTCCAAGTTTCCAATTCCATTTTATAGTAAGGACCTCTCTGCGGTGCCAGAGACCCCTCTGGAGAGTTCCTCTAACAGCAGCAAGCCTGCCACAGGAAGGAGTGCCAACCAGAAGTCACCTGCAAGTCTTCCTTTAACATCTACACCTGGCGCTCAAAGGGGGCATGGATTTCAAGGTGACTTCAGCCGTCCTGAAGACAGGCTTGGCAGTACACAAAAGAAACCGATCTTCACACAGAAGAACTCCACACAAAAACGTAGAGCTCAGAGTTACTTCTCTTGGAGCCCTTGCAGTGTTTCTGCGGGAGAAAACTCACCTACTCCATTAGTACCTGCAACTACAGAGGAATATATGCTTGGTGATACTAGCTTATTTCCTCATTTTACACAGAGAAAGGTAAAGCCCCCTTCATATGTATTTCCTTTTGACTATACATCTCGTGGGAAAAGATCAGTGATTCGTGTTGCTCATCACAAAACTGGATTTTCGGTGAGAGATAGCTGTAACCAGACACCTTCCAATGAAGAGGTGACTGTGAGGAAGAAAACTACTGAATCTGCAGGTGCAGCTGGTGCTGATAAGCCACAAGGTGAGACCCAGAGTTTCATTTTGGGGTCTACAATAAAGAGAAAAGCCAGGGTACAGCCAGGAAGAAGGAAGTAGCTTTCCCTCTTCCTCTCTCTTAAGGAGACTGCTTTTCTTTTCCAAGAGAACAGTCTTGCTGTCAATTCAGACTGTGTAATTGATAACCCCTGACTCTGATACGCTTCTCAGAATATAATATACGAAGCAATAAGACCTACACAAAAGTTGGGCAAATGACTAAGACTTTGAAACAGTGAATTATTGCCAGTTAATAAATTTAAGCTACAGAGAAGGAAACTCATTATTCAGAATCCCTGTACTTTGATATGAAAGTGTAGGGTCTACCATCTTTTTGCTGAAATTAAGTTGCTACTGTTTATGAGTCAACAAAAAGCCCAAAAAACTGAAAGCCAAGAGAAGACCTAAAGGGCGTGGACTGTAAGAGTTCAACATTTAAATGCATATAGAGTAACAAAAGTGAAATATTTACTGGACTTGACAAGGTAACTAGAATACATTCATTGAGAAGGACCAAGAAGCAGATATTTTTTGGAATAAAATGAATATGACTTTACAGATACCATGCAGCATGACATTACATTTACAAAAGATAAAGAGGAGATGTGACTGTATGCTAGTCGTTAAAAATTTGCTTTTAAAAATCAAAAAGCAAGAACAGAAGAAGGAAAAACCTAATTAACAAAGATCAAATATTTAGCAAGCAAGGTCAACATTTACAAGACGAGGGGGAACTATGAAGTTCTCAAGAAACAACGCAGTTATGGTTTTACCCATGACATGAAAAAAGCAGCCAGTGGCTTGTCACTGGTTAACACTGTATGTGGCATGTGGGTGTGTGTGCACATGTGTACTGGGGTGGAGGAGAGGAGAACTAGTCAACGATGCATCTCCCTCTCCTCCTTCCTTCTCTCTCTCCCCCTACCACCCTCCTTCTTACTTTCCCTGGGCTGTGGTGGTATTCAACTACTTTTTTCTTTTTCTTTCCAGTTTTTTGTTTTCCATGTTGCCTCTTGGGCCTTAAAAAAAAAAAAGACAAATTTATTGAGTGAATTCATGTGCCATAAAACTCACCCATTTAAATAGTGCCCAATACAGTAGTTTATGGTACATTTAAAAACTTATAAAACCACCACAGTTTTAGAATATTTTCATCACCCTAAAAAAAAAAACCCATACATATTAGCAGTCACTTTCTATACTCCCCCATTTTTCACCTTGTGGGGAGACAAAAACAGTGAGCTGTGGCTGTAGTTATTAACTGATCCATTATCTCCTGGAATGAAATACCACCAGGGTTGAAAATGATTTCCCTTTACTGTTTTCTTTCCCCAAACATGGAGGCTTATCACATAGCCTCAATAATCTTTGATGTTTACTCTAAATCATACATTCTTAGAACTTGAAGATTCTAGTTATTTAAACCTGTTTTATTAATATACTTTAGAATTAACCATTCATATCTAGCTTTTGATTTGTTTCAATGTTTCTAGTGAGTTAACTATCAACTTATTTTATGTTTTTAGATGCTGCATTATTACAAAAAAAGATTTAATATTTACTAAAAATGAAATAAAAAATAGAAAATAAGTAAAATTTAACTACTATATTATGATGATCAGAACCCAGGTGCTTTTATGTTCTTCATTCCTGCTTACTTTTTTTTTTTTTGAGCAAAAACAGAAAAGGAAGAAAGGGGAGGGAATTGTGTAAACAAATGTGGTATTGGGAATAAGATAACCTTCTGATTTTACTTCCAGAGGACATGCAGTTTATGAAAATCCTTTGGTTATAGTTTATCATATAAGGTAAAGAGGAAATGGTAATACTAGTTAATAATACAATTATACACCAAGGAAAAAAGAACAGAGCCTGGAAAAGAACCTGACACCATGCAAAACTGTATAATGGTACTGCAAAAGATAACGACGACATTCCTTACCCTCAAAGAACCCTTCCTGTCTTTTTGTTTGCTTCTGATTTTCCAAATCCTGGGTCAAATAAAAGCTAAAGTGTTAACTATGACACTGGTTATTGTTATTTTTTTCTGTTTACGTTGGTCATTTAATGCATTATATGCTCTGCATAAAAAAAATGTTTAGCACTTCTAAAACTATTGCCTCACTTTAGAAACTAATTTTTAAATCAAAAAAAAAGTTATTTCAAAGAATCAAACTTGTATGACCAAAATGAACCTATTTTAAGTTAAAATATAGGAACATTCTAAGGTCAGAGTCTTCAAAGTTCTGTTTCTAATGTGCATGTGTTCTACATGCAGATGATGGTCAAATATTTGTTGCATGAACTTGTAAACCTGTGAGGGTGGAGTACAGTCCACGACTAATATGCTGGTAACTCACCTTCAGAAATCATTTTTACTATATACAAATAGCACATCAAGAGGCTTCTGATTTCATACTGATCCAATCGGTTATACTGAGATACACTACTCCTTGCAGAACTCTGCCGAGTCTGTAATACAAAGATAGGACTTTTGTGAAACAGTATTGGTACTGTAGCTTCCTATAGCCTTTAACTCAATAACAGATATATTTAAGGATATATATTAAGGTGTGTATTTGAAAGAGTGCACATGGCTATAATCGTATAAGAATTTTTTTAAAAAATTCTAGTTTATGTAACAAATCATGAAGCAGTTGTGCTGTTCTTTAGACATGATTTGAAAAACCAGTGTTGTTCTTCAACAGTTATCTGAACAGTATTTTTAAAACCTAATCATTTGAAACGGAAACAAAACGTATTTGTAAAAATAACTTCATCAATCCTCCTGTTATGTTCCTTACTGAAAACTTCACCTTGAACATAAAATCTTCTTAGAAACTAACTAATGTGATACTGATGATGATACGAACATCCTTACCTTTTGTTGGTATCGAGTGTCAAATGCATGTTTTATCAAAAGATTCTTTATGACAGAGATAGCTGTATATCTGGTATCATAATTGTCTTGAAGAGCAATGGAGGTTTCCCTCAGAAGTAGACCAACCAAGAAGTGATGCTTGCAATACTCATCTGATAAACTGTATTCAAGATTTGAATCTGCAGTATAATGAAATTTAAAACCCATTTATAAAAATATTCAAAAATTACTTTAACATTAAAGCACTATATTTATTACTTAGTCATATGTGACCATGCTAGCAAGAACTATATTGTTATTATTAACAAATATGAACAATTCTTTTATCATATAGAATAAGCATGCAAAATTTTACAAGATACGAGCACTCATCATTGGGGCTAGATGATAGCCTTAATGATAATTTCAGTTGGTAAGATAGTTCCTAGAATTCTTTCTTTTTTGAGATGCTTTTCAAATCTTAGAAATCTTAGGGTAAAATCTAGAATGAAAGAATACTGTATTTGGCAATGTTTTAACACATTTCTTCATATCTGAAGAGATTTAGTTACAACTACAAATTGGAGTAACTCTCTACAGCAATACTTGATTCACTTATCTGTTTATATTTGTAAAGTAGGAAAAGGAAGAGAAACTAGACAACTGAATCACTGTAACAGTATTAACTATTGACTGTTTTAGTAAATGTTATATATTGGCCCCAATACAATGGGGTACAAGAACAATAAGAAAAACAGCCTCATCTCACTCAAATTCATCACATGAATACAAACCTTTTATTTCATAAAATTACCGCTTCAAACTATTTCTTTCACTTCCTTTTAGATCCTCAGTCCATTTTAAATCCCAGCTGCTAATATCCTGGTTGGGACTTGCCTTATAAACTGATTGGGTCACAATCAGAAGACACTGTGACCAAGTTTAGTAATTTCTATGGTAAATTTCTACTATCTTTATCTCCTCTACCGTACCCTTTAATTTTAGTTAGGCCATAAAGCTGAAGGATATGTTTTCCATTTCTTTTCTGGCCTCTTCAGCACTTAATATAATGATATATATTCAGTTAGGACTTAATAAATGCTAAATCAGATTTAATCCTAAATCCTCATCCCTTCTTTTCCCTGAATTCCTCAAGCCATCAATAAATACTGGGGGAAGTATCAGAGCTATACATGCTCAGAAGCTAATAAGGGAGCAGCTGAATAGGGGTGCTTGGGTTTTTAAATATTTTTTCTCCATTTTCACTGGCTGGCATTCAAGCACTGAAACTGGTGCTCAGCAGCTACCTTCCTAGAGACCAAGGTAGCTGATATTCTTTCTGCCATTGGTCATGCTCTTTTGTGAATCCCAACCACTTTCTATGCACAAGAACCAGTACGGACTAACCCAGGTGGCCTTATCTGGGTCGACTTTACAATGGTAGTAAGGTTTTTTGCTTCAGGGGTTTGAATAAATCGAATCAGGTAGTTTCAGCCAACCTTCAAAACTATGGCCAAGCAGTCATTAAGCAGGGTCAGAGAGAAGGGAGGCAAGCCTGGCAGAGATGAGACACACTTAAAGAACAGCTACCCTCTAGCCCCCATGCTAGCTTGAGCCAAAACTTGTTTTCTGAGGATGGTGTTTTAAAGTTGATTCTTCTAGCAATCAACACTCAAGCTGATTTTAAGAGTTAACAAATACACCACCTCCTAGGTTTTCTGGGTACATTAACTAAAGCCTCATCTTGGCTAGGGAGGATTTAAAAAGCAAAGAAAGCCCCCATCCATCTTAGCCATTCATGAAATCAATTGTTTTTAAAGACAGCAAACTACTTTAGAGTGAACCGAGTTAAACCTACCTACTGAAGTCAAACGGTCCACCGCAAATGAAAAAAAATCTAATTAATATATGAAAAGAAAAGGGACAAATAAAAAACATAGTAACATAAGAATAGTGCTACACAACAAAGCATTCAATAAAACTAGCAATGGAGATAACTGAAGGCATTTCATCAATTTAATACATACATATCACTATTTTACTCTGTCTTTATACTTCTCTTTTGATGTTCCACTCAGCAGAAATGTATTTATATGTTTTTTTTCTTAATTCAGTCTCACATAAGAGTCCAAACAGTACTACAGAGAGCAATTTAACTGGTATCTGACATCTGTGTTTAAGCAGCAATCTATGTAACACACCTAATTTCTTCATTCTATGAATACTACCACTGACACTATGAAGGAAATGCCGAGTACCATTAACGAACCTATCTTCAGATAGTAACAATTCTGACATTACCTTTAGATTGACTGGTTTAACTAGAAAACGTTATACTATACTAGCGCTAGCCAAAAACAGGAAAACACAATCCCTAATGATGGAAAACACAAATACATACCTTGAACTCGCTGAAGTTTAGGTTTTGCAAATGCCATTGGCAAATTCAGAGGAATGTAATGTTCGTGATTGCAAACTGTTTGCAGAAATTCAAACTTGTATTCAGCCAGGACCTAAACACAAAGAAATTATACAAGAACTCCTACTTAGTAGTCATTTACTATTTTAGTAATTAAATACAGTGCATTAATTTTCAAAACAGAAGTGTTTAGTATTTTAGGCATACCTTAAAATGTGACCTGTGCAGTAAAGAGTTAACATAGCAGGTCTAAGACTGCTCACCTTAAAAAGACCTGCTTGCATGGTTGGTCATTGGCTGGCATTTGGGAAATTGGATTTTTTTTAATTCTATACGTTTCAGGTATACAACATTATAATTTGACATCTGTATACACTACAAAGTGATCATCACCACAAGTCTAGTTGCCATCCATCAGCATACAGTTTACACCCCCTTCACCATTCTGCCCACCCCCCAACCTCTTCCCGTCTGGTAATCATTAATCTGTTCTCTGTATCTATGAGTTTGTTTTGGGTTTTTTTTGTTCATTTCTCTTTTTAGATTCCACATGTGAGCGAAATCATATGGTATTTGTCTTTCCATCTGACTTATTTCACTTAGCATAATACTTTTAAGGTCCATCCACATTGTAAAATGGCAGGATTTCATTCTTTTTTGTTTGAGTAGTATTCCATTTTATATATATACACATACAAAGACACACACACACTTACACACATATATACCACATCTTCTTTATCCATTCATCCATCAATGGACATTTAGGTTATTTCCATATCTTGGCGACTGTAAGTGATGCCACAGTGAACATAGGGGTGCATATCATTTTGAATTAGCGTTTTAATGTTCTTTGGATAGATACCCAGAAGTGGAAAAGTTGGGTTATATTATGGTAGTTCTATTCCTAATTTTTTGAGGAATCTCCATTCTGTTTTCCACAGTGGCTACACCAATTCACAGTCCCACAAACAGTGTACGAGGGTTCCCATTTCTCCACATCCTCTCTAACATTTGTTATTTCTTGTCTTTTCAATAATAGCCATTCTAACAGATTACGAGGTGATGTCTCATTGTGGTTTTGATCTGTGTTTCCCAATTAGTGATGCTGAACATCTTTCCATGTGCTGTTGGCCATCTGTATGTCTTCTTTAGAAAAATGTCTATTCAGATCCTCTGCCCATTCTTAAATCAGATTGTTTTTGTTGTTGTTGAATTGTATTAGTTCATTATATATTTTGGATATTAACCCCTTGATGGATATATGATTTGCAAATATCTTCTCCCATTTAGTAGGCTGCCTTTTCATTTTGATGATGGTTTCCATCACTGTGTAAAAGCTTTTTAGTTTGATGCAGTCCCATTTGCTTATTTTTGCTTTTGTTTCCTTTGCCTTTGGAGTCAGATCCACAAAAATATCACTAAGATGGATGTCAATAAGGTTACTGCCTACGTCTTCTTCTAGGAATTTTATGATTTCAGGTCTTACATTCAAGTCTTTACTCCATTTTGAGTTAATTTTTGTGTTATGATGTAAGAGAGCGGCCTAGTGTCATTCTTTTACATGTGGCTGTCTAGTTTTCCCAACACCTTTCATTGAAGAGACTGTCTTTTCTCCATTGTATGTGCTTTGCTCCTTTGTTGTAACTTAATTGTTCATATATGTATGGGTTTATTTCTGGGCTCTCAGTTTTGTTCTGCTCATCTGTGTATCTGTTTTTATGCCAGTCCCATACTGTTTTGATTATGATAGCTTTGTAGTATAGTTTGGAATCAGGGCGCATGATACCTCCAGTTCTGTTCTTTCTCAGACTGTTTTGGCTATTCAGGATCTTTTGTGGTTTTATACAAAATTTTAGAATTATTTGTTCTAGTTCTGTGTAATATACCACTGGAATTTTGATAGGGAATACACTGAATCTGTAGATTGCTTTGGGTTGTATGAACATTTTAACAATATTAATTCTTCCAATCCATGATTATGGAATATTTCCATTTATTTGTGGCTTCTTCATTTTCTTTCATCAGTGTCTTATAGTTTTCTGTGTACAGGTCTTTCACCTCCTTGGTTAAACTTATTCCTAGGTATTTTATTCTTTTTGATGCAATTGTAAGTGGGATTGTTTTCTTAATTTCGCTGATAGTTTGTTATTAGTGTATAGAAATACCACAGATTTCTGTATGCTGATTTTGTATCATACAACATTACTGAATTCATTTATTAGTTCTAACAGAGTTTTGGTGTAGTCTTTAGGGTTTTCTGTATGTATTATCATGTCATCTGCAAATAGCGACAGTTTTACTTCTTTTCCAATCTGGATGCCTTTTATTTCTTTTTGTCGCCTAATTTCTGTGGGCATCCTTGTCTTGTTCCTGATTTTTTTTTTTTTTTTTTTGGCTGCGTTGGATCTTTGTTGCTGTGTGCGGGCTTTCTCTAGTTGCAGCAAGCAGGCGCTACTCTTCGTTGTGGTGCACGGGCTTCTCATTGCAGTGGCTTCTCTTGTTGCGGAGCACAGGCTCTAGGCACACGGGCTTCAGTAGTTGTGGCACGTGGGCTCAGTAGTTGTGGCTCACGGGCTCTAGAGTACAGGCTCAGTAGTCGTGGCACATGGGCTTAGTTGCTCCACGGCATGTGGAATCTTCCTGGGCCAGGGATCGAACCCATGTCCCCTGCATTGGCAGGCAGATTCTTAACTACTGTGCCACCAGGGAAGCCCCTTGTTCCTGATCTTAGAGGAAAAGCTTTCAGTTTTTCACTGTTGAGTATGATGTTAGCTATGGGTTTGTCATATATGGACTTTATTATGTTAAGTTATGTTCCCTCTATACTCACTGTTGAGAGTTTTTATCATAAATGGATGTCGAATTTTAGCAAATGCTTCTTCTGCATCTATTGAGATGACCATATGATTTTTATCCTTCATTTTATTAATGTGATGAATCGGGTTGACTGATTTGTGGATGTTGACCCATCCTTGTATCCCTGGATTAAATCCCACTTGATCATGTTGTATGACACTTTTAATGTATTGTTGAATTCAGTTTGCTAATATTTTGTTGAGGATTTTTGAGTCTATGTTCATCAAAGATATTGGCCTGTGATTTTCTGTTTTGTGGTGTGGGAAATTAGATCTTGAAACAAACATTTCCTACATGATAAGACTGTGCCTTCTGTGCCAACCTGTTCAGCAGTGTGCAAACCATGTGATTTATGGTGAACATCTGCCTTCCTATCCTTTCCAAGACTCTGGAAATTTTGACCAGCCTCAAATACATAACTAGCCCCCAACAAAACCCCTAAGCCCTGAGTCTCAAATGGGCTTCCCTAAAGAGAAATGTTGCACGCACGTGGCTCAATTTTCACTGCAGGAGAGAGGATGTGCTCTATGTGATCCTTCACAGGAGGGAGGGCACTCAGGAAGCCTACATGTAGATTGCCAAGGACCCCACTTGATGTCTTTTCCCCTTATTGATCCAACTGAGCATCCTTTTTGTGTCACTGTAATGAATCTTAGCCATGAGTACGTCCTGTGAGTCATTCTAGTGAACCATCAAACACGGAGTAGTATTGGGGACCCCCAAAACACTATCCATTATTCCCTGCTTTGAGGTATAACTCTAGTCAAAGCACCTAAATGAAAACAGCAGTTCCAAATCCTCCAGAGGAGAATGTCACCATTGTTCTCACACTCTAATGTCTGACACCCACTGCAGTTATGTCCTTATAACTTACCTTAGGATCTTTGGGGCTGAATCCAGATATATAGTCATTTATCAAATTGAAAACAAATCCTCTATCAATTAGTGTCAGACAGCGCTATAGAAACCAAATCAAAATGAACAGTTAGTTACATAATTCTAAAGGTCTGTCAAGTTTTTAAAATTCAAAAAGTTTTAAATTTTTTCCACATTAAGGGGATGACATTCTCACTTTTACAGATAATAGAAAAACTTTCAGAGATTTAGGTGATCTTAAAGAGATAAAATGGGACTTCCCTGGTGGCACAATGGTTAAGAATCTGCCTGCCAATGCAGGGGACACGGGTTCGATCCCTGGTCTGGGAAGATCCCACATGCTGCGGAGCAACTAAGCCCGTGTGCCACAACTACTGAGCCTGCACTATAGAGCCTGCAAGTCACAATTACTGAGCCAGCGTGCCACAACTACTGAAGCCTGCACGCCTAGAGCCCGTGCTCCACAACAAGAAGCCACCACAATGAGAAGCATGCACACCGCAACTAGAGAGAGCCTGAGCACAGCAATGAAGACCCAATGCAGCCAAAAATAAATAAATTTATTTTTTTAAAAAAGAGAGAGATAAAGGGCAAATGACTTATCATTGGAATTGGGACTCAACTGTATAATTTTCAAACTAAGATATATATACATATATATATACACACACAAATACATGTATACATATATATACACATATATGTATATAAACATATATGCATATATATTGATATGTAATCTATTAGCTATACTGCCTCATTTTGGTTAACTCTCAAAGCTCAAAGTGAACTGGAGGGTGGTTAGTGGGGCTTACCTATGTGAACATTTCAGGCCAAAAGTGAAGTTTTTCTTTGGGTCCTGTGAAGTCTTGGCCTACAAAACATTCTTCCTCTGTGACAACCCTACTAGTTGTTCATATGTTCCTGCTATCGCTCTCCTGGTTAAGGCTTTCATTACCTTGCAACTGCACAACTGCAGTTATCCTCCAAACCTGTCTTCCTGCCACTAATCTTTCTATCCAACTGCTTCCAGATTAATCTCTAAGTCCTAGCCCTAATCATGTCACCTTTCTTCCCAAAAGCTTTCAACAGTTTCCTATTGCCTCTAATATAATTTCAAACTCCTTAGCTTGGCATTCAAGGGCACTCACAATCTTGTCCCAACCTACTTTTCCAGTTTTATTTCCCAATACAGCTTATCTACTTATTACCCACTGAAGATGCACTGTGCATTCCCACCTCTGGGTCTCTGCTCATGCCAGGTCTAGCTAGCAATTCTATCACTGCTTCTACATAATCCTGCCCATTCTTCCATGATGAAGCCCATTTTCATTAACCACCTTGGTCTACAGGGCCCTTTAAACACTTTATACTAGCTTGTATTTTCCTTATTATTTTCCTGTTTTCACCTAGAGAGGACAATAGGAATGATCTCTTTTTCTTATGTTCTCCATGGTACCTACAGTAACCCTGTGAAATAGAAGGAACTCAATATTTGATTAATCAGCCATTTGCATCTCACTTCTCATCTCTCCTTTCAACTTCCACTGCCTCATCACCTCTCACCTGGATTAATGAGGTAGGCTTATATTTATCTGTTCATCCAAAAACATTTTGAGGATCTACTGTGTTTGAAACAAAGCATTACATTCTAGAGAAATACAAAGGTGAATAAGATATGGTCTTTAGTCTTGTCTAATGGTAAAGACAAATAAACAAATAATTAAAATACAGCACAATAAAAAGTTATACAAGTATGTAAAGGACGGGTAAACAACAGAAGGGGTGATCAGCCCTGTGTGGGAAGGTTAGGAAAGAGTTGAGCCTAAAAGATGAATGGACTCTGCCAGGCAGACAAGGGGGAAAGACTGGTCTTCTAACTGGTTGCCTTGACTCTGGCTTTTTCCTCACCTCTTCCAAAATCTTTGGTATATAGATAGCTCCACGGCACATAGCTCCGAATCTAAATCCCTTAGCCTGACATTCAAGGCCTTTCATCATCTGGCATCAGATGGTCTTTCCAGCTCTACCTCCACACATCCTAAACTCTGCACAATGACTTTCTTGCTCCTCCCCGAACAATTCTTGAATGCATATATCTCATCTTTGCTCATGAATCCTCTACCTGAAACACGCTCAACCCTGTTTTGGGGAACTATTCTTCTAGTCTCTGTTCATACTACCTGGTCCTAATCCCTCCCTTTCTTGTTTTCTGATTGTATTTTGTTTGTATTTTCAGTATAGCAGTCATCACACTTGATCTTGTACATGTATTTGAATATAATTACAGAGATAGCCTCTCACATCTTTGAATTCTCACATAGAAGACAGACAAATGTTTGTTGACTTGAATGAGGTAAATACTGCTACTAAATCGACTATGTTCTATTCCGTTTACATAGCAAACTTTAAGTTTAAACTCCATGGAAGAAACGGAGATTTTATATTTCAAATAGTCTCATCTTTACTTTAAAAAGATATGTGAAAAAAAAAAAAAGATATGTGGATGTTTGGTTTTTAATACACAAAAGGGCTCATGTAATAGTGTTAAAACTTTGTTTTAATTCTGGTAAACAGAGGTCTTACATCAGAAAATCATGCTCTGGAGATCTGAAACCTAGTTGTGAATTTTTAATAAGAAAACAAGGGTATGTGAGATACTAAAACTGCTTGGGTCGATTATTGACTATGAGGTTCTTAAGATAAGGTTGAGACATGCTGAAAGGCTGTGAGAAGATGGGGAGTGGAGAGAAGTAAAAACTAAGTGCCTTACAAATCCATGCCCCTTCTCTGCAGCAAATCAAATATTATTATTACCCACTTTCTAGAACAATCGCATTCCAGCATTGCCCCTTACATATGGAGAATAAAAATACAACAACGAGAAATGTGCTATCTTTCATAAATATAGGAGTTTCTGATATCTCTCAAGATAGTCTCATTGACCAAACTCAACCATTTTCATTTACATGTATTAGCAACAAGTAGATGGTGATTATATTAGCAATGTGTAGACTGTGCCTTTAGTTCAAGAGTTACAAACTCAGAGGCCAACAGGGTCAGAGAAGCTATTTAAATGTATAAAGAGTGTCGGCGTATATTAAGGAGTGGTGGGGTTTGTGGCAACATAGAAAGTACATGCCCCACCTAAAGGCATTCAAATTAATATTTCTGAGAAACACCACGTAAAACCAGCAAGACGTGCCTTCTGGTTAAGCCACCTATGTGGGACCTCTGGTTTAAATAATTAACCATTGGGGGTGGGGGATCAAACATGGCTGTTTAACTGAATTGATGGATTAACTCAGTCAAAAGTTTCTCCAGCAGCCTAGCTGAGTCTCTAGAAAGTAGGTAATTTTTTTTCTTTGGCTTTAAAGACCATATTGGTGAAGAATAATTCCTTACCATGTTCTGGCTGCCTTTAACTCACCTTCAGGAAGCTAGCCAAACTATAATTGACGTTTCTGGACTCATCAGGAATCTCTGCATAGTGAATAGTCACGTGAGGAATTACTGCAAGAAACAATGAATGTAAGACATGATGATACGCCTCAGAAAATCTCTGGCCTATGGGAAGCTTAAATTAAATAGGCATAGAAAAAAGAGTTGCAAAAGATCTAAATCAATTGCTGTTTTTATTTTCAGACACATTCTGTACAAAAATGTGTTTTTAACTGGAGTTTAATTTTTCTCCCAACTTAAAAATTACATGGCTAGTTCAGTGTATACTTTAGATCATTATAGGAACTATCTGGACATCTAATACCATAACTGACTGAAATCATGAACAAGAGTAGGTCATTCTGACGTGACTTTGGAATCGTGCTCCTGAGATACAGACACATCCATTTTTCATTCCATGTTTTTCCTGACACACAAAGTATACATGTATCCATGCATCTCAATTTTAGTAAACCTGCTCTGTGAAGATTCTGATAAACATGATAAGTATGAGGTGAATATTTTTTACTTCACAAATCTTAGCTTTCAATTCCTATAGCTAAGAAAATTTCTTTGTACTTTCGAAAGAGTTTAAAAATATGACTAAATGTATACAGCACATGCCAGGAACACATGTATTATTAAATAAAGTGTTTTTAACTTTGTACATGCCTTCGACCTTTCTAAGAGAATGGTTCTTTCTTATTTGGTACTTGTTCTTCTTCCAAATGAATGTTCTGACATAGACATTTTAAAACCACAAGACAAAGGGAAAGCTTCAAAGATAATACATTTAACATGGCAAATACCTCACAGGAAACAATCTATGTGGAAGAGTCTCTGACGATTAGACTTTGAAAACAAATGAACTGTCAGATTTTTGCAATACATCCATTGTTTGTTTGCTTGTTTTCAGCAAAATTGAAAAGCTAAGGGCTAAGAGCCCTTAAAATATAAAAGAGGATTTGCATGTCATGGCTACCTGTGAATAAGATTAGCCTTCTTTGTCTATGTTAAATATTATTCTTGAGCCTACTTACCTTAATTTTATTCTCTTCCAACAAGTATGTGGCCATAGACTTTGCAATAATTTCAAAGAAAAACCATGAGTACTAAAATAAACAAATCAATCATTAACAGTTACCCAAATCCTTGAAGCTTATCAGAGGTTGACAAATCACTATGGATTTTGTCTCTGAACTTTAGTAACATTTTAAAGTGATCGCAATTGTCCAAGTCCCACAGGATACCTTCAAATTGTGTTGGCAAAAAGGTAGTAGTATACCTTAGGGCTGGCTGGTGATGTACAAAGGCTGTTTGGTGGGAATGTTTAACTCAGTGGGGAGGGGTGTTTTATCAATGACACTGCTTTCATTTGCCTGCATGTGGTGATAAGAGCAAACCAACTTTTAGTCTACTTTAGTATTGCTTTTAAATTCTCTATAGACAATGAATTGTATTATGGCCTGCACCCAGTGGGGGACCCAACCCTGCCCTTGGTACAACACTGGGGCCAGCCCAAGTAGCAGAGGTGTTTGTGTAAATGTAATTTGAAGGGTACAGAGAAGCCTCAAGCAGATACATCCCAAAATACCCAAAATTGAAATTCTACCATTATTAACAGGAATAGTAAAAACATGACAATAATAAGAGCCACCATTTGAGTGCCTACTATGTGCCAGAAACAACATGTTAAATGCTTTGCTTATATTTTAGAAATGAGGAAGTGGAGGCTCAGGACTGCTAAATAACAGGCTCCAGGTCACAGAACTATTATGCAGTGAATAGAGGATTCTAGCCCAGGTCTATCTCCTCCAAAATTCTTTCTATTACACATTCGACTGTGGGCAGGATGGGGTGGGAAGGGTGAAGGGAATGAAGGAGGTTCTGTGGAGAACTTGGGGGAAAAGGATGTGTAGGTAAAGTGGTGAGGAAAAGGAAAGTCACATGAGGAAACGATGAAAGACTAGAAGTGAAATGGGAGGGTATCAAACAAGCATATCTCTGGCTGCTTTTCTTGCCTGCCGTGTCCTGTGCCCTTACCTTTAGCAGTTTGTTTATTGCTAAAAAGTCTGCAGACTGTTTCAATACTGCTATCATTGTAGTAGCCAGAGTTTCATGTATCAGCTGGGCCTGAGGAGTACTGGGTTTTTCAGGTCGGAAGCTATACTACAATCAAAGAAAACGAGCTGTGAGACAAAATTCTCTCAGAAGACAACCTGCTCAGAAAGAAAGCTTTACTCCACAAACCTTTATGAAGGATCTTAAATAATTATCCAAGCCTTCTTCATGGCACTTTGATACAATATGTAAGAGAACCCTGAAACAACATTCACAAAAGTCAGCATGTCAGGCTACAATTAACCACTATAGTTTGATTGTTCGATAAAACCATCATACTTAACCCTAAAAATACCTAATACTGCCTAAATAATTAAAGGTGAGATGACTGCATTAAATGTCATCTTAGTTTGGGTCTAACAGAGATTTCAGCATCTAACATGCTCAGGGTCTTGTAAAATATGTTTCCTGGTTCAAAAGACGGATATTTTATTTTGGCAACCCAGATATTTCATCTCCTTTCTAAACCACATTTGAAGTATGGTCATAACTACCATATAGTAAAAAAAAACCTTCAGTAAGGTAAATATTGAAATCCCCTCTAGTGAGAATAAAAGGAAAAGAATAGAAAAAAATGTTAAGCATGACAACAGATGGGGGAAAAGGGAAGGGAGAGACAGAGCAGGTATAATGATATGAACTAAAATTGGAAGTAAACCTAAGATTCATAGAAAGTTTTAAAATTATGAGACCAGCAGTGGTTCTCCAACTTTAGCGTGCCTCAGAAACACCTGGAGGGTAAAGTGCTCACCCCTCTCCCAGAGTTTCTGATTTTTTAGGTCTGGGGTGAAGTTCAATGATTAGCATTTTTAATAAGCTCCTAGGTGATATTGATGCTGCTGGTCTGGGAACCACATTTTGAGAACAACTGGACTAGAATAATGCTTTTTAAATTTGCAACCAGACTATGCCCAGCAGCAGAGAAGAGCAAACAGTATGGAGGTGTGTGGCGCTTCAGCCCTGAGGCTCCAGAGAGGCTCAACAGAAGTGGCAACAGCAGAAGCAGCAAAGCCAGAAAGAGCCAGCACTGAGCTCACAAGTTTTTGGAAAACTCCTGTTTTAATTTCAAAATACAGGTGCATTTTGCATCCTACTCTACAATATATCCTTGTTTGTTTTCATATAAAAAGAACACTCCATTATTCTTTCGAGTACAATTTGATGGCCTAGGGCAACTCTGTCCAATGTGAGAGCCGCTCGTCACAAGTGGCGATTAAATGAATTAAAATTAACTACGATTAACACTTCAGTTCCTGGGCTTCCCTGGTGGCGTAGTGGTTGAGAGTCCGCCTGCCGATGCAGGGGACACGGGTTCGTGCCCCGGTCTGGGAGGATCCCACATGCCGCGGAGCGGCTGGGCCCGTGAGCCATGGCCGCTGGGCCTGCGCGTCCGGAGCCTGTGCTCCGCAACAGGAGAGGCCACAGCGGTGAGAGGCCCGCGTACCACAAGGAAAAACAAAACAAAACAAAACAAAAACTTCAGTTCCTCAGTTACACTAGCCACATTTCAAGTGCTCAACAGCTAAATGTGGCTAATGGCCACCATATTGGAAAGCACAGGTATAGAACATTTCCACGACTGGAGAAAGTTGTATTGGACAAGACTGGTCAAGGGCAATGGTTCTCAAACTCCCTTGCATTAGGGAATCATCAGGGAAACTTAAAAAAAAATACTGATGCTGAGTTCCACCTTCAGAGATTCTGGTTTAATTGGTATGAAGTATGGTCCGGGAACAGACATTTTTAAAAGTTTCTAACATGCAGCAGCTTTAGAACCTCTGGTTGAGGAAGTTTATCCTATGGTTTCTGGTATCACCTGTCCCTGGGGATATAAGTCCCCTGGTATGAGAAGTATGAAACTAGAGAAAACTGATATTAGATTTCTGACTTTGGGGTTCTCATTTGGAAGATAAATTTATATTTCAAATGAAGAAATGCAAAAGGAAACAAAAGTTGCTTCTTGGTATTATGACACTGAAACTCACATGGTGCAGTTGATAGGCACGTCATCTTCATGGGTCATATTTGTGAGGACTCGGAAGAGTTGCATAAGAATTACAGGTAGAAACTGTATCATGACTTGGATCTCCATGGCATGCAAACACTAAAATAAGTCATTATTAGTTATGAAAATAAACCAAAATATGATATAACTTGCAAAGGTGAAACAACAAAAAATTAAGTAATGAAAACTACATTCACTAGAATATAAGCTCACTTTAAACATGAGCTTCAGGGGATAGGGGACTTTGTCAGTTACTTTAGCCACATCTCTATTTTGGCACTCAGATTCTGTTAGTTCATTTAATATTAAATGCTCTATTGAAGATAAGTATAACTGGGATCAACAGGTTTTGGAATAAAGACAACAGACTCTTGGTAAACCAACACTTAATCGGGGCGAGGAGCAGGCATGTTTGGAGGTAATGGAGACAGGCCTACCAGCCCTCAAGTTCGTGTGTTTTACAGGGGCAAGTGGGCCATTACTTTGTGGCGAGAAGCTACATGGGATTCAATAAAGTGTGTTTCTATATATAATTGGCTTTACACTAGCACCATCCACAAGCTGAGGCAGTTCTGCATTCTAACATCTCACAATACATTTTTTCAAAGTGCTAACACTCATCTCTACTGATCAGTATCTTGACATCAAAAAGAAGAAATATGTCCGTGTATATATAGAAATGATACAAGCAGCTAAATATGTAAAATGTCTTTCTTCTTACTTCCCTTCTCTCCGCATTCATTTATTCACTCATTCATTCACTCACTCATTTAGTCAACTGGCCAACCAAAAAAACCTCACTGAGCACCTTCTACACCAATTCAATATTTAGCGCCCTGGGAAATACAGACATGGGTAAAACAAGTCTCTGTACTAAGGAACTCAGCATTTATCTTTCATAGGCTCCCTTACTCTTGCTCTATGTTGCCATCCTTACTCTCAGCATCCCTTTTCAGGCTTTTCTCATCTATATTTGAATCATCTCAACTGTGACCTCTGAGATTTCCGGGCAGCCTCTCTTCAATCGGATGCATAAGGCAAGAAACTGAGCTCAGGGAACCCATGGTCTATCCTTCAGGTTTTTCCTTCCTTTTGCCCTCTCTCTTCTATCCTTACAGCCATCGCCCTTTTTCAGAACTCTAACCTATAACCAAAATAGTCTAATAATTTTCTAGTAGGTCTATGTACACTTTCTCCTCACTCCCAATATGTCTCTCATTTCCAAAACTTAATCCTCCTCAAATAGGGGTTACATCAGGCCACCTTGTGCCACCAACAAGAATCTTTTGATGCTTCCCCATGACCTAGGACAGTGGTTCTCAACCAGAGACCATGTGCCACAACCCAACCCCAATGTCCGGAGACGTTTTTGAGCTGTCACAATTGGTGGGGGTGCTACTGACATCTAGTGGATAGGCCAGAGATGCTTCTAAACACCCTCCAGTGAACAGGCCAGCCCTTTACAACAAAGACTTATCCTGCCCCAAATGTCAATAGTGCCAAGTTTGAGAAACTCTGACCCAGGTATTAAGTCTAAGTTACTTAAGACCCAGCTTACACTCTTAACCTTAACACTCAGCATTCTTCACGAGGCCACACTGGTGTCTTGACTGCTCCTTGAATATATCAATGCACTGCTACCTTTGTTCACACTTTGCAGCCAAATCCTCGCCACCCTTCCCAGTCAAGTTCAAACCCCCAGTTCAGTGAAGCCATTCATTCACTCATTCAACAAAGGCATACTGAATGAACTTTCAATTGCCAAGCACATCAAAAAAACATGGCTCCTACCATCAAGAAGTTCACAGACTGTGTGGGGAAAACACATGGAACTAAATCACTGCGATACAAACACTAAACAGTACAACAGCGGTATATACAAGGCGTACAGAGGAAGAAGCAGCCGAGTCTGCCAGTGAGGAGGGAATGTCATATGAGGCTTCAGAAAGGAGGAAGGTTCAAGGACCGTAAGTAGGATCACATCAAGTAGAAAAGAGAGACGGACCTTCCATGCAGAAGTGATCTCCCTGCACCAGTACTGTTCCTCTGGAATTTATTCTCCACACAGCAGCCAGAGGGTTCTTTTGGAAAGGCAAATTCCACAATGTCATTTCCCTCTGTTACAAACAAAATCAACCACCATGAACAAAAAGTTGTGAAGGGCTCCCCGTCCTACATGTACCCTGCCTATCACTCCCCACTCATCTGAGGCCATCCTCCTGCTTTCCTGCTCAATGTGCTCTAGCTACGTTGTCTTTGTTTTTCTTCTTTCCACACATCCCACTGCAAAGTGTTTACACCTGCTGCAATATTCTGTCATCCTTTTACACAGCTTTATCACCTATGGCTGTCTTCCTCCCATCAGCTTCTTTTCAGCTTGAAATGGTGTCATCTCCTAGACAGGCCTTCCCTGACAAGTCCATCTTGACTGCACTCCTGGTCATGCTAGAGCCCATTAACCTGTTCTATTTTCTTCACAGCACTCATCCCTATGTAATGTGACTTGCTTATATATAATCTCTCTACCCCAACTAGAGTAGGTATGTTGTCTAACTCGTTCCCATTATAGTCCCAGCATCCAGTACAATATGTGACCCATAGTAGGTTCTCAATAAATATTTGAGGGATGACTGAATAAATGAATAAAATAAGGAACCAAAGGGATAAAGATGGGAACCCTCTAGTCTCAGTGGTTCCTCGGTTTTGTGAACTCTTAGTATTTATACCCTGTATCACGCATTTGACATTTAACTACATATTGCTTTGGACTATCATTTGTACTACTGACTTATATTGTCATTTGACTTAAGTGGATCCTGTCTCTCTGACTGGTTGTAAGATTCCTATAGACAATGAGCCTAAGTTATTCTTCTCTGCAAGCCCCACAGCATCTAGGAAAATACTGAACACATAATAAGGGCTCAACATGTAGATGGTAAAATGAAGTGATGAAACACTGTCATTTACAAGGACAACAGGTAGCAAGGTTTGATAGAAAGAAAACAGGACTAGGAGTCAAGAGACACATCAAGAGACAGGCTTGGCTCAGCTCTGCTAGTAACCAGAATGACCACAGGCAAATCACTCTCCTCGGGCCTCAGTTTCCTCATCTGTAAAACAAAATCGCTAAAGATCCCTTTCAGCGCTAACATTCCATACAGGAGTTTGGCTCTTTCTATAATCACATGACATTTCATTCACTGCCACTAGAGGGCAAGCATAGGTCACATAAATATCAGAAATTCCACACCCTTAATAACGCAAATACGAGTACTTTCTTTTTCCTCCATTCTAAGAATACCAGTATAGGAAAATAGTGTTCTGTTCAATTCTGTTAAAACTTTTACAAAGCTTCCCCACTGGAAGAAAAAGACAATGATCTCAACAGACAATGCATTCATACGTAGAGTGGGAGTTCTAGACATTACCCAAGAAAAGGATTTGAAGTTAGATGACTACTATACTTCTTAATGATAATTAAGAATCGTAGCCACCATTTATCGGCTACCTCCCTGATTCTACCCTTCCAACAATATATTTTCTGTATGGTAGGCAGAATGATACTTTACAACCAAAGTCACATCATGTCACTCCTCTGTTCAACGCTTTCCATCTCATTCAGGGTACAATTCCAACTCTCATCATGGCTTAGGAGGCCTGACCTGACCAGCAACCCAGCCACCTTTCCAATGTGAGGGCAAATCATTCTGTGTGCCAGACACACTGGAACTCCGGCTGTTCCTTGAGCACACCAAGCAAGCTCCTCAGGGCCTTTGCCCTTGCTATTCCCAGCTCTCCCCCAGAATTCCACATAGTTGGCACCCTCCTTTCCTTTAGGTCTCTGTCAAACATCACTTTACTGGAGAGCTCTTCTCTGACACTTTATCTAAAAGAGGGACTCATCACTCCTACTCCCCTGCACTATGTTTTGGTTTTCTTTATAGCACTTATTACCACCTGACATGACAAACAAAGTCGGCCCTCCGTATCCACACGTTCTGCATCTGTGGATACGGAGAGCTGACTGCAAGGGACTTGAGCATCTTTGGACTTTGATATCTATGGAGGGTCCTGGAACCAATCCTCCGAGGATACAGAGGGACCACTGTGTGTGTGTGTGTGTGTGTGTGTGTGTGTGTGTGTGTGTGCGCATTTGTTTATGTGTTTATCGTCCATCTGTCTCCACAACAAAGTAAGCTCCTTGAAAGCAGGGATACTGTTTGTTTTTTTCATTTATCCTCCCAATGTTTAGAATAAAGCCTGGCCCATAGGATGCACTCAAGAAAAAAGTGTGGAATGAATGAATACTATATAGCAGATGCTTTATCTCACTGAGGCCTCGTAACCACCCTACAAGTGGGTTGTTTTTTTTGTTTTGTTTTTTAACATCTTTATTGGAGTATAATTGCTTTACAATGGTGTGTTAGTTTCTGCTGTATAACAAAGGGTATCAGCTATACATACACATCTATCCCCATATCTCTTCCCTCTTGCGTCTCCCTCCCACCCTCCCTATCCCACCCCTCTAGGTGGTCACAAAGCACCGAGCTGATCTACCTTTGCTATGCGGCTGCTTCCCACTAGCTATCTATTTTATATTTGGTAGTGTATATATGTCCATGGCACTCTCTCACTTCATCCCAGCTTACCCTTCCCCCTCCCCGTGTCCTCAAGTCCATTCTCTAGTAGATCTGCGTCTTTATTCCCGTCTTGCCCCTAGGTTCTTCATGACCAATTTTTCTTTTTTTTTTTAGATTGCATATATATGTCTTAGCATATGGTATTTGTTCTTCTCTTTCTGACTTACTTCACTCTGTATGACAGTCTCTAGGTCCATCAAGCTCACTAAAAATAAAACAATTTCGTTTCTTTTTATGGCTGAGTAATATTCCACTGTATATATGTGCCACATCTTCTTTATCCATTCATCTGTCAATGGACACTTAGGTTGCTTCCATGTCCTGGCTATTGTAAATAGAGCTGCAATGAACATTGTGGTCCATGACTCTTTTTGAATTATGGTTTTCTCAGGGCATATGCCCAGTAGTGGGACTGCTGGGTTGTATGGTAGTTCTATTTGTAGTTGTTTGAGGAACCTCCATACTGTTCTCCATAGTGGCTGTATCAATTTACGTTCCCACCAACAGTGCAAGAGGGTTCTCTTTTCTCAACACCCTCTCCAGCATTTATTGTTTGTAGAGTTTTTGATGATGGCCATTCTGACTGGTGTTAGGTGATACCTCATTGTAGTTTTGATTTGCATTTCTCTCGTAACTACAAGTAGGTTTTTATCTTTATGTGAGAGAAGAAGAAACAAAGGCTTGGAGAAGTTAAGTAAGTTGGTCAAGGTCAATCAAAGAGCTAATAAGTGACATACCTGGGACACAAATTCAGTTTGTGATTCCAGAACCCATACGTGTATTACCTCATGTCATACTACCTCTCTGAAAGAAATGAACCTTTTCATTTCCTGAGAATATCATTCACTATTAACATATGCCTAAAGGGAAATCCTGTAGAGGCTTCATTTAAAATAAAAATGCTTGACTGGCCATGGCTGATCTACTGAAAAGAAAAGTCACTGTTAGCTGGGTCCCATGACGTGCACCCTGTCCCACCCCATTAGGAATAAATGGAGTCTTGGATTCTCAATACATTTGATAAAATATGGCGTTACTTATGACTCCCTCCTATGCAACATGCAGAAACTAGGTTCTCTCTTTTTAGCTGACCCTTCTGATAATCTTTCACCTATGAACACAGGAATCATTTCACATTTCATTCCAAGCAAAAGTGACTCCATTTCTCCTGGCCCTTTTCCCCAAATTTTTTCCACCTTTACCAGGCCATCGGCAAGATGAGAAAAGGCCTGGAAAAATCAATTTACGGAACTGAAATAAACATTTTCATGAGATTTTCAAAAATATGTCAACGAATTCTGGCTAAAACAATTTCTTCCTAATGTAGCAATTCTGCGGTCTGCTTCTAAACAGCCCTTTGATGGAAAAGCACATAATAGAAAGTGTTCTCTTGAGGATACACAGCCAAAAGTATTTTTAAAGGGAACGTTTGATATTTTTTCCCCCACGTCAAAAAATGTGGCAACCGAACGACATGAAAAACAAACCTTTCACAGAAAGCTACTGTTCATTTACCTTTAAATATTTAATGAGCTCCCCTGGAACTTCATTCGAGCCTGACTGAATCAGCTGGCAATGATGGAAGAACTTGTACACATGTAGATCCTGAAAAACATATGGACACAGCCATATGAAATTTGATTCATTTCTTTTTAATTTTATTTTTTTAATTTTTTTTAACATCTTTATTGGGGTATATATATGCTTTATAACAAAGGGGTATATAATGCTTTATAACAAAGTGAATCAGTTATACATATACATATGTTCCCATATCTCTCCCCTCTTGCATCTCCCTCCCTCCCACCCTCCCTATTCCACCCCTCCAGGAGGTCACAAAGAACCGAGCTGATATGCCTGTGCTATGCACCTACTTCCCACTAGCTATCTACCTCATGTTTGGTAGTGTATATATGTCCATGCCTCTCTCTCGCTTTGTCACAGTTCACCCTTCCCCCTCCCCATATCCTCAAGTCCGTTCTCCAGTAGGTCTGTGTCTTTATTCCTGTCTTACCCCTAGGTTCTTCATGACATTCCTTTCTCTTAAATTCCATATATATGTGTTAGCATACACTATTTGTCTTTCTCTTTCTGACTTACTTCACTCTGTATGACAGACTCTAGGTCTATCCACCTCATTACAATTAGCTCAATTTCATTTCTTTTTATGGCTGAGTAATATTCCATCTTATATATGTGCCACATCTTCTTTATCCATTCATCCGATGATGGGCACTTACGTTGTTTCCATCTCCGGGCTATTGTAAATAGAGCTGCAATGAACATTTTGGTACATGACTCTTTTTGAATTATGGTTTTCTCAGGGTATATGCCCAGTAGTAGGATTGCTGGGTCATATGGTAGTTCTATTTGTAGTTTTTTAAGGAACCTCCATTCTGTTCTCCATAGTGGCTGTACCAATTCACATTCCCACCAGCAGTGCAGGAGTGTTCCCATTTCTCCACACCCTCTCCAGCATTTACTGTTTCTAGATTTCTGGTGATGGCCATTCTGACTGGTGTGAGATGATATCTCATTGTAGTTTTGATTTGCATTTCCTTAATGATTAATGATGTTGAGCATTCTTTCATGTGTTTGTTGGCAGTCTGTATATTTTCTTTGCACAAATGTCTATTTAGGTCTTCTGCCCACTTTTGGATTGGGTTGTTTGTTTTTTTGTTATTGAGATGCATGAGCTGCTTGTAAATTTTGGAAACTAATCCTTTGTCAGTTGCTTCATTTGCAAATATTTTCTCCCATTCTGAGCGTTGTCTTTTGGTCTTGTTTATGGTCTCGTTTGCTGTGCAAAAGCTTTGAAGTTTCATTAGGTCTCATTTGTTTATTTTTGTTTTTATTTCTATTTCTCTAGGAAGTGGGTCAAAAAGGATCTTGCTGTGATTTATGTCATAGTGTTCTGCCTAGGTTTTCCTCTAAGAGTTTGATAGTTTCTGGCCTTACATTTAGATCTTTAATCCATTTCGACCTTATTTTTCTGTATGGTGATAGTGAGTGATCTAATCTCAAACTTCTACATGTACCTGTCCAGTTTTCCCAGCACCACGTATTGAAGAGGCTGTCCTTTCTCCACTGTAGTTTCCTGCCTCCTTTATCAAAGATAAGGTGACCATATGTGCGTGGGTTTATCTCTGGGCTTTCTATCCTGTTCCATTGATCTATCTTTCTGTTTTTGTGCCAGTACCATACTGTCTTCATTACTGTAGCTTTGTAGTATAGTCTGAAGTCAGGGAGCCTGATTCCTTCAGCTGTTTTTCGTTCTCAACATTGCTTTGGCTATTCGTGGTCTTTTGTGTTTCCATACAAATTGTGAAATTTTTTGTTCTAGTTCTGTGAAAAATGCCAGCAATAGTTTGATTGGGATTGCATTGAATCTGTAGATTACTTTGGGTAGTAGAGTCATTTTCAGCATGTTGATTCTTCCAATCCAAGAACATGGTATATCTCTCCATCTATTTGTATCATCTTTAATTTCTTTCATTAGTATCTTATAATTTTCTGCATACAGGTCTTTTGTCTCCTTAAGTAGGTTTATTCCTAGATATTTTATTCTTTTTGTTGCAATGGTAAATGGGAGTGTTTTCTTGATTTCACTTTCAGATTTTTCATGATTAGTGTATAGGAATGACAGAGATTTCTGGGCATTAATTTTGTATCCTGCTACTTTACCACATTCATTGATTAGCTCTAGTGGTTTTCTGGTAGCATCTTTAGGATTCTCTATGTATAGTATCATGTCATCTGCAAACAGTGACAGCCTTACTTCTTCTTTTCTGATTTGGATTCCTTTTATTTCCTTTTCTTCTCTGATTGCTGTGGCTAATACTTCCAAAACTATGTTGAATAAGAGTGGTGAGAGTGGGCAACCTGGTCTTGTTCCTGATCTTAGTGGAAATGCTTTCAGTTTTTCACCATTGAGGATGATGTCGGCTGTGGGTTTGTCATATATGGCCTTTATTATGTTGAGGAAAGTTCCCTCTATGCCTACTTTTTGGAGGGTTTTTATCAAATATGGGTGTTGAATTTTGTCAAAAGCTTTCTCTGCATCTATTGAGATGATCATATGGTTTTTCTCCTTCAACTTGTTAATATGGTGTATCACAGTGATCGGTTTGCGTATGTTGAAGAATCCTTGCATTCCTGGGATAAACCCCACTTGATCATGGTGTATGATCCTTTTGATGTGCAGTTGAATTCTGTTTGCTAGTATTTTGTTGAGGATTTTTGCATCTATGTTCATCAGTGATATTGGCCTGTAGTTTTCTTTCTTTGTGACATCCATCTCTGGTTTTGGTATCAAGGTGATGGTGGCCTCGTAGAATGAAATTGGGAGTGCTCCTCCCTCTGCTATATTTTGGAAGAGTTTGAGAAGGATAGGTGTTAGCTCTTCTCTAAATGTTTGATAGAATCCACCTGTGAAGCCATCTGGTCCTGGGCTTTTGTTTGTTGGAAGATTTTTAATCACAGTTTCAATTTCAGTGCTTGTGATTGGTCTGTTCATATTTTCTATTTTTTCCTGATTCAGTCTTGGCAGGTTGTGCATTTCTAAGAATTTTCCATTTCTTCCAGGTTGTCTATTTTATTGGCATAGAGATGCTTATAGTAATCTCTCATGATCTTTTGTATTTCTGAAGTGTCAGTTTTTACTTCCCCTTTTTCATTTCTAATTCTATTGATTTGAGTCTTCTCCCTTTTTTTCTTGATGAGTCTGGCTAATGGTTTATCTATTTTGTTTATCTTCTAAAGAAACAGCTTTTAGTTTTATTGATCTTTGCTATTGTTTTCTTCATTTCTTTTTCATTTATTTCTGATCTGATGTTTATGATTTCTTTCCTTCTGCTAACTTTGGGGGTCTTTTTGTTCTACTTTCTCTAATTGCTTGAGGTGCAAGGTTAGGCTGTTTATTAGAGATATTTCCTGTTTCTTAAGGTGGGCTTGTATTGCTATAAACTTCCCTCTTAGCACTGCTTTTGCTGCATCCCATAGGTTTTGGTTCGCCGTGTCTCCACTGTCATTTGTTTCTAGGTATTTTCTTATTTCCTCTTTGATTCCTTCAGTGATCACTTCGTTATTAAGTAGTGTATTGTTTAGCCTCTATGTGTTTGTATTTTTTTACAGATCTTTTCCTGTAACTGATATCTAGTCTCATGGCGTTGTGGTCGGAAAAGATACTTGATACAATTTCAATTTTCTTTAATTTACCAAGGCTTGATTTGTGACCAAAGATATGATCTATCCTGGAGAATGTTCCATGAGCACTTGAGAAAAATGTGTATTCTGTTGTTTTTAGATGGAGTGTCCTATAAATGTCAATGAAGTCCATCTTGTTTAATGTATCATTTAAAGCTTGTTTCATTTATTTTCATTTTGGATGATCTGTCCATTGGTGAAAGTGGGGTGTTAAAGTCCCCTACTGTGAATGTGTTACTGTCGATTTCCCCTTTTATGTCTGTTAGTATTTGCCTTATGTATTCAGGTGCTCCTATGTTGGGTGAATAAATAATTACAAATGTTTTATCTTCTTCTTGGATCGATCCCTTGATCATTATGTAGTATCCTTCTTTTTCTCTTGTAATAGTCTTTATTTTAAAGTCTATTTTGTCTGATATGAGAATTTCTACTTCAGCTTACTTTTGGTTTCCATTTGCATGGAATAACTTTTTCCATCCCCTTACTTTCAGTCTGTATGTGTCTCTAGGTCTGAAGTGGGTCTCTTGTAGACAGCATATATATGGGTCTTGTTTTTGTATCCATTCAGCCAATCTGTGTCTTTTGGTGGGAGCATTTAGTCCATTTACATTTAAGGTAATTATCGATATGCATATTCCTATTCTCATTTTCTAAATTGTTTTGGGTTCATTATTGTATGTCTTTTCCTTCTCTTGTGTTTCTTGTCTAGAGAAGTTCCTTTAGCATTTGTTGTAAAGCTGGTTGGGTGGTACTGAACTCTCTCAGCTTTTGCTTGTCTGTAAAGATTTTAATTTCTCCATCAAATCTGAATTAGATCCTTGCTGGGTAGAGTAATCTTGGTTGCAGGTTTTTCTCATTCTTCACTTTCAGTATGTCCTGCCACTCCCTTCTGGCTTGCAGAGTTTCTGCTGAGAGATCAGTTTTTAACCTTATGGGGATTCCCTTGTCGGTTATTTGTTGCTTTTCCCTTGCTGCTTTTAATATGCTTTCTTTGTATTTAATCTTTGACAGTTTGATTAATATGTGTCTTGGCATATTTCTCCTTGGATTTATCCAGAATGGGACTCTCTGTGCTTCCTGAACTTGATTAACTATTTTCTTTCCCATATTAGGGAAGTTTTCAACTATAATCTCTTCAAATATTTTCTCAGTCCCTTTCTTTTTCTCTTCTTCTTCTGGAACCCCTATAATTTGAATGTTGGTGTGTTTAATGTTGTCCCAGAAGTCTCTGAGACTGTCCTCAGTTCTTTTCATTCCTTTTTCTTTTTTCTGCTCTGAACTAGTTATTTCCACTATTTTATCTTCTAGGTCACTTATCTGTTCTTCTGCCTCCGTTATTCTTCTATTGATCCCATCTAGAGTCTTTTTCATTTCATTTATTTTGTGGTTCATCATTGTTTGTTTCATTTTTAGTTCTTCTAGTTCCTTGTTAAATGTTTGTTGCATTTTGTCTATTCTATTTCCAAGATTTTGGATAATCTTTACTATCATTATTCTGAATTCTTTTTCAGGTAGACTGCCTATTTCCTCTTCATTTGTTAGGTCTGATGCGTTTTTATCTTTCTCCTTCATCTGCTGTGTGTTTTTCTGTCTTCTCATTTTGCTTATCTTACTGTGTTTGGGTTCTCCTTTTTGCAGGCTGCAGGTTCGTAGTTCCCATTGTTTTTGATGTCTGTCCCCAGTGGCTAAGGTTGGTTCAGTGTGTTGTGTAGGCTTCCTGGTGGAGGGGACTAGTGCCTGTGTTCTGGTGGATGAGGCTGGATCTTGTCTCTCTGGTGGGCAGGTCCACGTATGGTGGTGTGTTTTGGGGTGTCTGTGGCTCTATTATGATTTTAGGAAACCTCTCTGCTAATGGGTGGGGTTGTGTTCCTGTTTTGCTAGTTTTTTGGCATAGGGTGTCCAGCACTGTAGCTTTCTGGTCATTGAGTGAAGCTGGGTTCTGGTGTTGAGATGGAGATCTGGGAGATTTTCACCGTTTGATATTGTGTGGAGCTGGGAGGTCTCTTCTGGACCAGTGTCCTGAAGTTGGCTCTCCCACCTCAGAGGTACAGCACTGACTCCTGGCTGGAGCACCAAGAGCCTTTCATCCACACAGCTCAGAATTAAAGGGAGAAAAAGTAGAGAGAAAGAATTAGTAGAAATAGGAAGAAAGAAAGAAAGAAAGGAGGGAAGGAAGGAAGGAAGGAAGGAAGAAAGAAAGAAGAAAAGAAGGACAGAAGGAAAGAAGGAAAGAAAAAAGGGAGGGAGGGAGGGAGGGACGGTGGGAGGAAAGAAGGAAGGAAGGAAGGAGGGAAGGAAGGAAAAAAGAAAGAAAATAAAGTAAAATAAAATATAATAAAGTTATTAAATTAAAAAATAATTATTAGAAAAAAAACGGACGGATAGATCCTTAGGACAAATGGTGGAAGCAACGCTATAGAGACAAAATCTCACACAGAAGCATACACATACACACTCACAAAAATAGAAAAAGGGGAAAAAATCATAAATCATGCTCTCAAAGTCCACCTCCTCAATTTGGGTTGTTTCGTTGTCTAAAGGAGGGAAGGAAGGAAAGGAAGGAAGGGAGGGAGGGAGGCAGGGAGGGAGGGAGGAAGGAAGGAAGGAAGGAAGGAAGGAGATAAAGTAAAATAAAATAAAGTTATTAAAATTAAATTATTAAGAAAAAAAATTAAAAAAAAAAAACAGATAGAACCCTAGGACAAATAGTGTAAACAAAGCTATACAGACAAAATCTCACACAGAAGCATACACATACACACTCACAGAAAGAGCAAAAGGGGAAAAATCATAAATCTTGCTCCCAAAGCCCGCCTCCTCAATTTGGGATTATTCGTTGTCTATTCATGTATTCCACAGATGCAGGGTACATCAAGTTGATTTTGGAGCTTTAATCCACTGCTCCTGAGGCTGCTGGGAGAGATTTCCCTTTCTCTTCTTTGTTCTCACAGCTCCCAGGGGCTCAGCTTTGGATTTGGCACCGCCTCTGCATGTAGGTCACTGGAGGGCATCTCTTTCTTGCTCAGACCGGACAGGGTTAAAGGAGCTGCTGATTCGGGGCCTCTGGCTCACTCAGGCCAGGAGGAGGGAGGGGTGCAGAGTAAGGGGCGAGCCTGCGGCGGCAGAGGCCAGCATGACGTTGCACCAGCCTGAGGTGCGCCATGTGTTCTCCCAGGGAAGTTGTCCCTGGATCCCGGGAACCTGGCAGTGGGAGGCTGCACAGGTTCCCCGGAAGAGGGGTGTGGATAGTGACCTCAGCTCGCACACAGACCCCTTGGTTGCGGCAGCAGCAGCCTTAGCGTCTCCCGCCCGTCTCTGGGGTCTGTGCTTTTAGCCACGGCTCACGCCCATCTCTGGGGCCGTGCTTTTAGCCACGACTCGCACCCGTCTCTGGGGTCCGCGCTTTTAGCCGCGGTTCACGCCTGTCTCTGGGGTCCGCGTTTTTAGCCGTGGCTCGCACCCGTCTCTGGAGTTCCTTTAAGCAGCGTTCTTAATCCCCTCTCCTCGCGCACCAGGAAACAAAGAGGGAAGAAAATGTCTCTTGCCTCTTCGGCAGCTCCGGACCTTTTCCCGGACTCCCTCCCGGCTAGCTGTGGTGCACTAACCCCTTCAGGCTGTGTTCACGCAGCCAACCCCAGTCCTCTCCCTGCGCTCCGACCAAAGCCCGAGCCTCAGCTCGCAGCCCTGCCTGCCCCAGTGGGTGAGCAGACAAGCCTCTCGGGCTGGTGAGTGCCGGTCGGCACCGATCCTCTGTGCAGGAATCTCCCCGCTTTGCCCTCCGCACCCCTGTTGCTGTGCTCTCCTCCGCGGCTTCAAAGCTCCCCCCTCCACCACCCGCAGTCTCTGCCCGTGAAGGGGCTTCCTAGTGTGTGGAAACCTTTCCTCCTTCACAGCTCCCTCCCACTGGTGCAGGTCCCGTCCCTATCCTTTTGTCTCTGTTTATTCTTTTTTCTTTTGCCCTACCCAGGTACATGGGGAGTTTCTTGCCTTTTGGGAGGTCTGAGGTCTTCTGCCAGCATTCAGTAGGTGTTCTGTAGGAGTTGCTCCACGTGTAGATGTATTTCTGGTGTATCTGTGGGGAGGAAGGTGATCTCCGCGTCTTACTCCTCCGCCATCTTCCCCTCCGCTCCATTTCTTTTTATTTTTTAACATCTTTATTGGAGTATAATTGCTCTACAATGGTGTGTTAGTTTCTGCTGTACAACAAAGTGAATCAGCTGTACATATACATACATCCCCGTATCTCCTCCCTCTTGCATCTCCCTCCCTCCCACCTGCAAAGCACAGGCTCCGCCCCCACACCACCCCGGAATCTTGGAAACCTGTTTCCCTGGGTCTTCTAATGGCCAGACTCAGCATCTGCAGCTACCAACATGCATGTTCCTAAATGAGTCCCATAGTCCTCTCGACCATCACACAAAGCAGCAAAACCAGGCACATTCAGCATGTACCTAAGCACACTGGGTAGGGTCACCATGTATGCCCAAGTAGTCACACATTTGTTTAATTTCTTTTTTGGCTAGTGTAGCCTCTGAAGTTGGGCTGCTTCTATATTTTAATGAAACGAGCAGGAAGAGAGGTCTGAATTCACGGGTGAAGAAAACATAGCAGCAGGGAGTCACCAGAACAAGTCCCAGGCATTCAGTGCCCAGTGTACCCTGGCCCTGCACCGGTCAGTGTCCAGCTGTCCTGTATGGAATCTACAGATATTGAATTTGTGGACGGCATGGACTGTATCAGGAACCAGAATCATGAAATTCGGATTTTGACCTGCTTTCTCTAATTATTACCTGTGTGACCTCGGGTAAATCATCTAACCTGAGCAAGCCTCGGTTTCTTTTCCTCTAAAATGATGAAGTGGGCAGGGGAAATTGAGAGGGACCTTGTAGGCCACACCAAAGAGCGTGGACTTCACCTTCTCCATCCGTGATTTTTCAAACTGTGCTTGAGGCATCTCACAGATACTTGATCCTAATTTCATGGATGCCGAGGCTAAGAGCAAACTGTAGTAGCCAGCCATGATCCACTGACTGCAAATTTCTGTGTTCAACTCTAGTCTAACCATGAGAAAAATGTCAGAGAAATCCCAACAGAGGGCCATCCTACAAAATACTAGTAGTCCTGACAAGGTGACCAAAAACAATGAAAGTCTCGGAACTTGTCACTGCCAAGAAGAGCCTAAGGAGATATGACAACTAAATGTAACACGCTATGCTGGATAGAATCCTGAAACAAAAAAGGGGCATTAATAGGTAAAAGGATTTGGTAATTTGAGAAGAATTTTTAAATTTGAGCTATTATTAAGAATGATGTTATTACTAATGAGAAAGTCTTTCAGGCCACAACTTCTCTAAGGCTGTAGAATCGAATATAGTCTATTTTAGTCCAGAAATATACTCAAGTATTAAAATTGACAAAATTCAGGTGATGAAACTTACTTGAGTATAAATGGTAGACTCCAAGTGACTTTTAATCTTCAACAAAGGCTTTGTACCATCTACCCACTTAATATCCACATTAGACTGCTGTGAAGAGAAAATACACACATGAGTTTCTGTACCATAGCAATGGATAGATGAGCAACATATAATGCCTTTATGCATTTCAACATTTTCTTTCAGAAACAAATGTGTTAGTTTTGCACATAGGGAATTATTGGAGAAAATAACATGTCTTTAGAATAAATGTACACTAAACCATTTTGAATTTCCAATCCTTTGCAGGCTGATACTTTTCCAAATGACAATAAAAATTACTAAATAAATGAATTCTTTTCATTATGCACAAAATCAAAGTCCCATTTTAAAAATCGTTATCAGAATCAACAGACATGAGGTTACTTTGTCAAACTATTAAACAAGCTTCTCAGCACTCATTTTCTATACTTATTTGTCGTGGACCAGCACCGGCCCTCAAACCACACTCTGAGTAGCTATCAACCAGACCAAACTATCGACTATGCCAACGGTATTCTACCTTTTAAACATTTCATCATATATGTATAACTGAATCACTTTGCTGGACAGCAGAAATTAACACGATGCTGTAAATCAACTATACTTCAATACAGTTTTTTAAAAAGAGAGGAAAAAAACACTTCATCATGATTCCTTCAACAAATACAGATATTTTCCTACCCTTGTTGATTCAACATCATTCAGATTCAAGTAGCCTGGGGGAAGATTAGCGGAAACTGGCAGCTGCTGCTCAAATGTGATGATTCTACCATCCTTCAGCAAAGGTACCCAGGCAAAGCCAACTGCCAAGACAATAAACAACCATGAGAAATGAAATCGCAAATGCAATTAGCTACACCAATGTCTGGTCACTGGGGAGCAGGGCAGGTCTGTATGTGGGAGTCCTGGTACTGGGCATCCGAGTACTGGGGAAGGAACAATGAGTCTGTATCGCTTCCTAATCCTAGCCTGACCACTAACAGGTTATTCATGCTACCTCCTTGACTATAATGATGGAAACAACAACACACAGCTCTTCTATCAAACAGAGTGATTGAGAGACCAAAGTGAGCTAATACACCAAAACACTTGAAAACTTTTAAAGTGCATCAATTTCATTCTCTTGACACATTGGGGGAGAATTTTTGGTAGACTTATTTTTTAAACGATTCAGATGTCTCTTGTCCATCCTTACAGAGTCTCATATCTGAGACAATAATCACCATTGTTGCTTCCAGCAACCCTAGGGTAAGCAAGGGACTGCAGAAAATTAAGGTCACAAGTCAAGGTTACATTCTATACTTATACAAGGCAGTATCTATCTGGGCAGTTTTCCTGATTACAGAAGGAAGAGGGGTAGTAGGAGAATGCAGCCAGGGCACAGTGCTTACAACTGCAATCCACTGAGAGATTTTCCTCCCAGTCTCTACATTTCTTAACAGTTCTACCCCAAAGAGCCTCTTGGCTTCCTATTAGAAAACTCATCATGTTCTAGCTAAAAAAGCCAGAGCCATCTGTGTTGCTCAAGTCAAGCGATGTCAGTATTTCCATTTTAGAGATTACTCTGGGCTTCAAGTGTTTATATAACTCAGCTATAAAAAAGCTTGCTCTGGACTGAGTTCTGGCATATGAGAGAGGGTGTTGGCTGGAGAGTACTTTTGAAAGCCATTGCTTTCTGATGTTTTGAAATACTTTGCGTGAGTGCGTGTGTGTATGTGTGTCTGTGTGTGCACACGTGTGTGTGTTTACACTGTGAGCACAGAAGTCAACACAAATCTGGTTAGAATGTTTTCATTCACGTGTTTAATTTGGCAAATGCTTTAATTCTTAAAGAGATTAATATGTTGCTTTCTCTAAGCAGATTGAAAGGCTTTCTTAGATGCTGAAACATGCCTGAAGGGCATCTTACTAGTACAACTTCAGAAATGCTCTACCCAGAGATCTTCTTTTAGAAAAAGCAGAGGAAAGTAACATGAGCAGAAAAACCATGCAAAAGGACTCTGTCAAAGTAGTTAAACTGAAAATTAGAAAAATGACAAAAGGTTTCCAGTCCAGAAAGTAAGAAAAGGAAAATATATTTCTTCTTCTTCTTAGGCAACATTTTTTTTTCCTTATAGAAATTCTTACTGAGATATAATTCAGATGCCATACAATTTATCTACTGAATATTTAAAGTATACAATTCAATGGTTCTTAGTATATTCACAGAGCTGTGCATCTATTGCCACTATCTAATTCCAGAACTTTTTCATCACCCCAAAAAGGAACTCCATATCCCCTTAGAAGTCACACCCTATTTCCCCTTCTTCCAGTCCTGGCCAACCACTGATCTCCTTTCTGTCTCTGTGGAATTGCTTAGGCAACATTTTGCACTGTGAATCAATCAGGGCATGGCCAAGGGTGTCTTGCAGTCAAAACTCATCTAGCACACTTGGAAGCTATCAAGGTACAATGTCAAGCACAAGCCATCTGGCTCAAAGATGTGAAGCCACTTAAAGGATGGACAGTTAAAAGTGATGAGTGGTGGGGAGGGAGGGATAAATTAGGAGTTTGGGATTAACAGATACACACTACTCTATATAATATAGATAAACAACTAGGACCTACTGTATAGCACAGGGAACTATATTCAATATCTTATAATAACCTATAATGGAAAAGAATCTGAAAAAGAATATATATATATATATATATATATAGGTGTATATACTGAATCACTTTGCTGTACACCTGAAACATTGTAAATCAACTATACTTCAAAAAAATTTTCAATATATTTTTTTAAAAAGTGATGAGTGGCACATAGAACAACCATCTCACACTCCACTAAGCATCTTGCCCAATCTGTCTAGGATTTGGATAAGGAAATAGTCATTTGTTGCTCAGGAGGTGCACTGTCATAGGTTCTCATCATTCTGCCAGATTTCTTCTCAACCTGCAAGGTCCCTACCCTGAATGAACTGCAATTTCTATGGGGATCTAGAAGAGGACCACCCTATCCACAAAGGAAACTTCCTAATATTCAGTCCTGCTGTGGGCCGGGCATCACTCAGATGTCTCACTAGCACCTCAAACTCAACATCAGTCAAAACCTACCATCCCTACCCACAATTCTGCTACCTGGCAATACCTTCTTTCCAGTTTTGAAACTTTAGTGCTAACTTTGAATTACCTCTCTAGTAGCCAATCACTTGCCAGGTTCAGTATATTCCTCTGCAATTCTCTTTTCCTCCACCCACCCACCCCCGTTACAGCCATAGTGCGGCCCCCTTTCTCTCCTGGACTTCAGAAATAGCCCCCTACCTGGTATTTCCTCTTTCCTTCCTTCTTCCTGCTCCAAATCACCTCACCCATTATATTGCCACCTGATCAGATTTCCTGCAAAACAGCTCTTACTAGTGTTTACAACCCCCCAGTATTTCCTTATTAGTAACAGAATAAAATCAAACCCACAATCTGGCATTCAGGGCTTTCCACCATCTGATGCTTCCTTTCCAACCTGGCATCCTATGATTCCCTCCCCAGTACCCTGTGCTTTGATCCTATTGAATTACTTGTGGTTCCCTGTTCAGACCCCTCAATACTCTGCCTCTGTACCAGCCGTTCCTTCACCTTGGAATCCTCTACCTTCCTACCAAAACTGCATTATCAAACTCTACCCTGCCCTTTAAGGCCTCACACAAACACCATCTCCTCCTGGAACCCTTACCTAATTCCCAGCCACTTGTCCCTCCACCAGCTGAAGTAATAACTCGCTCTTCTCTGACATCACATAGCGCCATTTTCTTGGTAACTACTACTTTCTATCTTGTGTTATAAATGTCTACATAGGTCTCATTTCCCCTACTAGATCATGTGCTCACTGAAGATGAGATCTATGCTTGGTTCTCCACTGTATTCTCCATAGTACCTCCTATAATATCTTGTACATAATACATACGCAGACATATTTGCTGAGTGAATGAACAAACGAGCAAATTTAAGATTGGTTCAGGGACTTCCCTGGTGGTGCAATGGTTAAGAATCCACCTGCCAGTGCAGGGGACATGGGTTCACGCCCTGGTCCGGGAAGATTCCACATGCCGCGGAGCAACTAAGCCCGTGTGCCACAGCTACTAAGCCTGGGCTCTAGAGCCCGTGCTACACAACAAGAGAAGCCACCGCAGTGAGAAGCCCATGCACTGCAACAAAGAGTAGCCCCCACTCGCCACAACTAGATGAAGCCTGCACGCAACGAAGACCCAATGCAGCCAAAAATAAATAGAGAGGAGCTTCAAGATGGTGGAAGAGTAAGACGTGGAGATCACCTTTCTCCCCACAAATACATAAGAAATACATCTACATGTGGAACAACGCCTACAGAACACCTACTGAATGCTGGCAGAAGACCTCAAACCTCCCAAAAGGCAAGAAAGTCCCCATGTACCTGGGTAGGGCAAAAGAAAAAAACAGAGACAAAAGAATAGGGACGGGACCTGAAACAGAGGGAGGGAGCTGTGAAGGAGGAAAGGTTTCCACACAGTAGGAGGCTCCTTCGCGGGTGGAGACTGCAGGTGGTGGAGTGGGGGAGCTTCGAAGCCATGGAGGAGAGCACAGCAACAGGGGTGTGGAGGGCGAAGCGGAGAGATTCCCGCACAGAGGATTGGTGCCGACTGGAACTCACCAGCCTGAGAGGCTTGTCTGCTCACCCGCCGGGACGGGTGGGGGCTAGGAGCGGAGGCTCGGGCTTCGGTCGGAGCGCAGGGAAAGGACTGGGGTTGGCGGAGTGAACACAGCCTGAGGGGCGCTAGTGTGCCACGGCTGGCCAGGAGGGAGTCCGGGAAAAGGTCTGGACCTGCCGAAGGAAAGAGACTTTTTCTTGCCTCTTTGTTTCCTGCTGCATCAGGAGAGGAGATTCAGAGCGCCACTTAAAGTAGCTCCAGAGACAGGCGCGAGCTGCAGCTATCAGCACGGACCCCAGAGCCAGGCATGAGACACTAAGGCTACTACTGCAGCCACCACGAAGCCCGTGTGCAAGCACAGATCACTCTCCCCACCTCCCCTCCTGGGAGCTTGTTCAGCCCGCCACTGCCAGGGTCCCGGGATCTAGGGACAACTTCCCCGGCAGAACGCATGGCGCGCCTCAGGCTGGTGCAATGTCACGCCGGCCTCTGCCGCCGCAGGCTCCCACCCCGCACTCTGTGCCCCTCCCTCCCCCCGGCCTCAGTGAACCAAAGCCCCCGAATCAGCAGCTCCTTTAACCCCGTCCTGTCTGGGCGGGAACAGACGCCTCAGGCGACCTACACGCAGAGGCAGGGCCAAATCCAAAGCTGAACCCCGGGAGCTGTGCGAACAAAGAAGAGAAAGGGAAATCTCTCCCAGCAGCCTCAGAAGCAGTGGATTAAAGCTCCACAAGCAACTTGATGTACCCTGCATCTGTGGAATACATGAATAGACAACGAATCATCCCAAATTGAGGAGGCAGGCTTTGGGAGCAACGATATATATTTTTTTTTCTCTTTTCGTGAGTGTGTATGTGTATGCTTCTGTGTCTGATTTTGTCTGTATAGCTTTGCTCTTACCATTGGTCCTAGGGTTCTGCCAGGGTTTTTTTTTGTTTTTTTTTTAGTATAGTTTTCATTGCTTGCTATCATTGGCGGATTTGTTTTTTGGTTTGGTTACTCTCTTTTTTCTTTCTTTTTTTATAACTTTTTAAATTTTTTTTAATATTATTTTTTATTTAATAACTTTTATTTTCTACTTTCTTGCTTTCTTTTTTTTCTCCCTTTTATTCTGAGCTGTGTGGATGACAGGCTCTTGGTGCTCCAGCCAGACGTCACGTCTGTGCCTCTGAGGTGGGAGAGCCAAGTTCAGGACATTGGTCCACAAGAGACCTCCCAGCTCCACATAATATCAAATGTCGAAAATCTCCCAGAGATCTCCATCTCAACACCTAGACTCAGCTCCACTCAATGACAAGCAAGCTACAGTGCTGGACACCCTATACCAAACAACTAGAAAGACAGGAACACAACCCCATCCATTAGCACAGAGGCTGCCTAAAATCATAATAGAGCCACAGACACACCAAAACACACCACCTGACGTGGACCAACCCACGAGAAAGACAAGATCCAGCCTCATCCACCAGAACACAGGCACTAGTCCCCTCCACCAGGAAGCCTACACAACACACCGAACCAACCTTAGCCACTGGGGACAGACACCAAAAACAACGGGAACAATGAACCTGCAGCCTGCAAAAAGGAGACCCCAAACACAGTAAGTTAAGCAAAATGAGAAGACAGAGAAGCACACAGCAGATGAAGGAGCAAGGTAAAAACCCAGCAGACCTAACAAATGAAGAGGAAATAGGCAGTCTACCTGAAAAAGAATTCAGAATAATGATAGTAAAGATGACCAAAATCTTGGAAATAAAAGGGACAAAATACAAGAAACTTTAAACAAGGACCTAGAAGAAGTAAAGAGCAAACAAACAGTGATGAACAACACAATAAATGAAATTAAAAATTCTCTGGAAGGGATCAATAACAGAATAACTGAGGCAGAAGAATGGATAAGTGACCTGGAAGATAAAATAGTGGAAATAATTACTGCAGAGCAAAATAAAGAAAAAAAATGAAAAGAATTGTGGACAGTCTCAGAAACCATTGGGACAACATTAAACACACCAACATTCAAATTATAGGGGTCCCAGAAGAGAAACAGAAAAAGAAAGGGACTGAGAAAATATTTGAAGAGATTATAGTTGAAAAATTCCCTAATATGGGAAAGCAAATAGTTAATCAAGTCCAGGGAGCACAGAGAGTCCCATACAGGATAAATCCAAGGAGAAACACACCAAGACACATATTAATCAAACTATCAAAAATTAAATACAGAGAAAAAATATTAAAAGCAGCAAGGGAAAAGCAACAAATAACACACAAGGGAATCCCCATAAGGTTAACAGCTGATCTTTCAACAGAAACTCTACAAGTCAGAAGGCAGTGGCAGGACATACTTAAAGTGATGAAGGAGAAAAAACCTACAACCAAATTACTCTACCCAGCAAGGATCTCATTCAGATTTGACAGAGAAATTAAAAACTTTACAGACAAACAAAAGCTAAGACAATTCAGCACCATGAAACCAGCTCTACAAAAAATGAGAAGGAACTTCTCTAGGCAGGAAACAGAAGAGAAGGAAAAGACCTACCATAACAAACCCAAAACAATTAAGAATGGTAATAGGAACATACATATCGATAATTACCTTAAATGTAAATGGATTAAATGCTCCAACCAAAAGACACAGACTGGCTGAATGGATACAAAAACAAGACCTGAGGGCTTCCCTGGTGACACAGTGGTTGAGAGTCTGCCTGCCAATGCAGGGGACATGAGTTCGTGCCCCGGTCTGGGAAGATCCCACATGCCGCGGAGCAGCTGGGCCCGTGAGGCATGGCCACTGAGCCTCGCGTCTGGAGCCTATGCTCCGCAATGGGAGAGGCCACAACAGTGAGAGGCCCATGTAACACAAAAAGAAAAAAAAAAAAAAAAAGACCTGTATATATGCTGTCTAAAAGAGACCCACTTGAGACCTAGGGACACATAGAGACTGAAAGTGAGGGGACAGAAAAAGATATTCCATGCAAATGGAAATCAAAAGAAAGCTGGAGTAGCAATTCTCATAACAGAAAAAAGAGATTTTAAAACAAAGACTATTAAAAAGGCAAAGAAGGAGACTACATAATGATCAAGGGATCAATCCAAGAAGAAGATAGCACAATTGTAAATATTTATGCGCCCAACATAGGAGCACCTCAATACATGAGGCAAATACTAACAGCCATAAAAGGGGAAATCGACAGTAACACAATCATAGTAGGGGACTTTAACACCCCACTTTCACCAATGGACAGATCATCCAAAATGAAAATAAATAAGGAAACACAAGCTTTAAGTGATACATTAAACAAGATGGACTTAATTGATATTTATAGGACTTTCCATCCGAAAAAAACAGAATACACATTCTTCGCAAGTGCTCATGGAACATTCTCCAGGATAGATCATATCTTGGGTCACAAATCAAGCCTTGGTAAATTTAAGAAAATTGAAATCGTATCAAGTATCTTTTCTGACCACAACACTATGAGACTAGATATCAGGAAAATATCTGTAAAAAATACAAACACATAGAGGCTAAACCATACACTACTTAATAACCAAGTGATCACTGAAGAAATCAAAGAGGAAATTAAAAAATACCTAGAAACAAATGACAATGGAGACACAACGACCCAAACCTATGGGATGCTGCAAAAGCAGTTCTAAGAGGGAAGTTTATAGCAATACAATCCTACCTTAAGAAACAGGAAACATCTCGAATAAACAACCTAACCTTGCATCTAAAGCAATTAGAGAAAGAAGAACAAAAAAACTCCAAAGTTAGCAGAAGGAAAGAAATCATAAAGATCAGATCAGAAATAAATGAAAAAGAAATGAAGGAAACGATAGCAAAGATCAATAAAACTAAAAGCTGGTTCTATGAGACGATAAACAAAATTGATAAAGCATTAGCCAGACTCATCATGAAAAAAAGGGTGATGACACAAATCAATAGAATTAGAAATGGAAAAGAAGGAACAACTGACACTGCAGAAATACAAAGGATCATGAGAGCTTACTATAAGCATCTCTATGCCAATAAAATAGACAACCTGGAAGAAATGGACAAATTCTTAGAAATGCACAACCTGCCAAGACTGAACCAGGAAGAAATAGAAGATACGAACAGACCAATCACAAGCACTGAAATTGAAACTGTAATTAAAATATTCCAACAAACAAAAGACAAGGACCAGATGGCTTCACAGGCGAATTCTATCAAACATTTAGAGAATAGCTAACACCTATCCTTCTCAAACTCTTCCAAAATATAGCAGAGGGATGAACACTCCCAAACTCATTCTACAAGGCCACCATCACCCTGATACCAAAACCAGACAAGGATGTCACTAAGAAAGAAAACTACAGGCCAATATCACTGATGAACATTGATGCAAAAATCCTCAACAAAATACTAGTAAACAGAATCCAACAGCACATTAAAAGGATCATACACCATGATCAAGTGGGGTTTTTTCCAGGAATGCAAGGATTCTTCAATATACGCAAATCAATCAATGTGATAAACCATATTAACAAATTGAAGGAGAAAAACCATATGATCATCTCAATAGATGCAGAGAAAGCTTTTGACAAAATTCAACACCATTTATGATAAAAACCCTGCAGAAAGTAAGCATAGAGGGAACTTTCCTCAACATAATAAAGGCCATATATGACAAACCCACAGCCAACATCATCCTCAATGGTGAAAAACTGAAAGCATTTCCACTAAGATCAGGAACAAGACCAGGTTGCCCACTCTCACCACTCTTATTCAACATAGTTTTGGAAGTTTTAGCCACAGCAATCAGAGAAGAAAGGGAAATAAAAGGAATCCAAATCGGAAAAGAAGAAGTAAAGCTGTCACTGTTTGCAGATGACATGATCCTATACATAGAGAATCCTAAAGATGGTACCAGAAAACTACCAGAGCTAATCAATGAATTTGGTAAAGTAGCAGGATACAAAATTAATGCCTAGAAATCTCTGGCATTCCTATACACTAATGATGAAAAATCTGAAAGTGAAATCAAGAAAACACTCCCATTTACCATTGCAACCAAAAGAATAAAATATCTAGGAATAAACCTACCTAAGGAGACCAGCTAGAGGGGTGGGATAGGGAGGGTGGGAGGGAGGGAGACACAAGAGGGAAGAGATATGGGAACATATGTATATGTATAACTGATTCACTTTGTTATAAAGCAGAAACTAACATACCATTGTAAAGCGATTATACTCCAGTAAAGATGTAAAAAAATAATAATAATAAAAAAGGGATTCTTGGACGAATGTTTTGTCATCATCAGCTTTCAGACCTCTAATGACAAAAAACTGACTGTTACTCCAAAAAGCCTTTTTGAGTTATTAAGACCTAACCAGGAATTAAACTGAGCTTGCTGGCCTAGGTTTTACCTACTTGAGAATATTTATATTTCAATGGCAAGTGCGATAGGTAGAAATGCCTCCCATGGTGCATGGCTGCTGAGGAAAAACTTTAAAATGTACCACACTGAGAGGCACTGGGCAGTGTTGAGGGGCCAGGAAACTGAATCAGGCATGCTGTAACAAATATATTTCAGTGACATACAACAGTAATTATTTCTCATGCATCTGTAGTTTGGCTGTGGTGGCACTACTGAACACAACTGAATTCAGGTAGGCAATTCTGTGATATAGGTTAGGTTCGAGTCTGGTCTATGAGCCTCTCATTTACCCCAGTGATAGCCAAGACATGCTCTCTTTTTGGAGTTGACAAAGTACAGAGAGACACAGAGGCATGCAAAACTTGTAAAGGCTTAAATTCAAAATTAGTATACTGTCACCTTCTGACCACATTCTCTTAGCCAAGGCAAGTCACATAGCCAAATATAAGTACATGCTGATGACCAATGATGTTGAGCAACTTTTCATGTGCTAATTATCCATATAATTTCTTTAGACATGTCTATTAAAATATTTTTCTATTTAAATATTTGATTATTTGACTTATTCTTAATTTTTGAGTTTTTAAAATATTCTGGGTGTAAATTCTTTATTGGATGTAAGATATATAATTATTGTCTCTAATTCTATGGGATATCTTTTCACTTTCTTGACAGTATAGTTTCATGCACATAAGTTTTTTTTTAATGAGTCCCAATTATCTTTTCTAAATTATGCTTTTGGTGTCATATCTTAAAAAAAATTTCAGTTAAAAAAAATTTTGCTGAACACAAGGTCACAACAATTTAACGCTATGCTATCTTCCAATAGTTTTATAGTTGTAGCTCTTACATTGATGTCTTTGATCTATGTGCACTTTGAATTAATTTCTTTATGTAATGTAAGTTAGGAGTCCAATTTCATTCTTTTGCATATAGATATTCAGTTGCCCTAGCACCATTTGTTGAAAGGACAAATTTTTTGATTGAGGTAACACTGGTTTAAAACATAATTTTCATGTGTACAAAATTATATTTCTATCTATATACCCTGCAGTGTGCTCAAAATCAAAAATTTAGTTTCAATTCATCACCATAGATTTGATCGCCTTTACCCATATTGCTCCACGCACATTGCTCTTTGGTAACCACTACATTGTTCTCTGTGCCTATGTGCTTGTTTTTCTTTCATTTGTTCATTTATTTTGTTTCTTCTTGTTCTCTGCTTGTTTTTTTATATTCATATATGAGTGAAATGATATGTTATTTGTCTTTCTACTTCTGACCTACTTCAATTAGCATAATACCTTTAAGTTTCATCCATGTTTTCACAAATACCAAGACTTCATGTTTTGTTTTCTTTTGTTTTATTGGCTGAGTAGAATTCTAGTATATATATATATTGTTTCTTCTTTATACATTCATCCACTGTTGGGTACTTAAGTTGCTTCCATATCTTGGATATTGTAAATTATGCTGCTATGAACAGTGGGGTGCATATATCATTTAGAACTCGTGTTTCTGCACGTAGGAAGTAAATACCCAGAAGTGGGAGAGCTGGATGATACAGTAGTACTATTCACTTTTTATTTTTTTATTTTATTATTTTTTAACATCCTATTGGAGTATAATTGCTTTACAATGATGTATTAGTTCCTGCTATATGACAAAGTGAATCAGCTATACCTATACATATATCCCCATATCTCCTCCCTCTTGTGTCTCACTCCCACTCTCCCTATCCCATCCCTCTAGGTGGTCAAAAAGCACCAAGCTGATCTCCCTGTGCTATGCATCTGCTTCCCACTATCTAACATTTGGTAGTGTATATATGTCCATGCCACTCCCTCACTTCACCCCAGCTTACCCTACCTTCTCCCCGTGTCCTCAAGTCCATTCCTTATGTCTGCATCTTTATTCCTGTTGTGCCTTGAGGTTCTTCAGAACCATATTTTTTTAGATTCCATAAATATGTGTTAGGATACGGGATTTGTTTTTCTCTTTCTGACTTACTTCACTCTGTATGAAAGACTCTAGGTCCATCCACCTCACTACAAAAAATTCAATTTTGTTTCTTTTTGTGGCTGAGTAATATTCCATTGTATATATGTGTCACATCTTCTTTATCCATTCATATGTTGATGGACACTTAGGTTGCTTCAATGTCCTCGCTATTGTAAATAGAGCTGCAATGAACATTGTGGCACACGACTCTTTTTGAATTATGGTTTTCTCAGGGTATATGCCAAGTAGTGGGTCTGCTGGGTCATATTGTGGTTCTATATTTAGTTTTCTAAGGAACCTCCATACTGTTCTCCATAGTTGCTGTATCAATTTACATTCCCACCAACAGTGCAAGAGGCTTCCCTTTTCTCCACACCCTCTCCAGCATTTACTGTTTGTAGATTTTTGATGATGGCCATTCTGACTCGTGTGAGGTAATACCTCATTGTAGTTTTGATTTGCATTTCTCTAATGATTACCAATGTTGAGCATGCTTTCCCGAGTTTGTTGGAAATCTGTGTATCTTCTTTGGAGAAATGTCTATTTACGTCTTCTGCCCATTTTTGGATTTGTTTTTTTGTGTTTTTTGATACTGAGCAGCATGAGCTGCTTGTAAATTTTGGAGATTAATTCCTTCATCAGGTGCTTCATTTGCAAATATTTTCTCCCAATCTGAGGGTTGACTTTTCATCCTGTTTATGTTTTACTTTGCTGTGCAAAAGCTTTTAAGTTTCATTGGTTCCAATTTGTTTATTTTGGTTTTTATTTCCATTTCTCTAGGAGGTGGGTCAAAAAGGATCTTGCTGTGATTTATGTCATAGACTGTTCTGCCTATGTTTTCCTCTGAGAGTTTTATAGTGTCTGGCCTTACATTTAGGTCGTTAATCCATTTTGTGGGTTTTTTGTGTGTATGGTGTTAAGGAGTGTTCTGATTTCATTCTTTTACATGAAGCTGTCCAGTTTTCCCAGCACCACTTATTGAAGAGGCTGCCTTTCCTTCATTGCATATTCTTGCCTCCTTTATCAAAAATAAGGTGACTATATGTGCATAGCTTTATCTCTGGGCTTTCTATCCTGTTCCATTGATCTATATTTCTGTTTTTACATTCACAATTCATTGCGGAATCTCCATACCCTTGTCCAAAGTGTCTGCACCAATTTACGTTCCCATCAACAACGTATAAGTACTCCTTTTTCTCCACATCCTTACCAAAAACTGATATCTGTTTTGTTTTCTTTTCTTTTTTTTTTTTTGCAGTACATGGGCCTCTCACTGCTGTGGCCTCTCCCGTTGCGGAGCACAGGCTCCAGACATGCAGGCTCAGCGGCCATGGCTCACGGGCCCAGCCGCTCCGCGGCATGTGGGATCTTCCCGGACCGAGGCACGAATCCGTGTCCCCTGCATCGGCAGGCGGACTCTCAACAACTGCGCCACCAGGGAAGCCCTGCTGTATTTTTGATAATAGCAATACTGACGGGTGTGAGGTGATATTATTGTTTTGATTTGCATTTCCCTGATGATTAGTGATATTAACATCTGTTTCATGACCTTCTCCGTGGCTCCTTTGAAAAAATTTTTCTTTGGAAAAATGTCCTCTGCCTATTTTTAATTGGGTTGTTTGTAGTTTTGATATTGAGTTTTATGAGTTCTTTATATACTTCGGATATCAACCTTTTGCTGGATATATCATTTGCAATTACCTTCACCCATTCTGTAGCTTGTATTTTAATTTTTTTGTAGGTTTCATTCACTGAAAAAAAAGGTTTTAATTTCACTGCAGTCCCATTTGTTTTATTTGGCTTCTGTTGTCCTTGCCTGAGGAGGCATATCCAGAAAACTATTGCTAACATTCGTGCCAAAGAGTAAACAGCCTATATTTTCTTCTAGCAGTTTTATGGTTATAGGCTTTACATTCAAGACTTTTTTTAACACCTTTATTGCAGTATAATTGCTTTACATTGTTGTGTTAGTTTCTGCTGTATAACAAGGTGAATCAGCTATATGTATACTTATGCCACTACATCCTCCCCCTCTTGCATCTCCCTCCCACCCTCCATATCCTACCCCTCTAGGTGGTCACAAAGCACTGAGCTGATCTCCCTGTGCTATATGGCTGCTTCCCACTAGCTATCTATTTTACATTAGGTAGTGTATATAAGTCAAGGCCACACTCTCACTTCGTCCCAACTTAACTTTTCCCTCCCCGTGTCCTTATGTCTATTCTCTATGTCTGCATCTTTATTCCTGTCCTGCCCCTAGGTTTTACAGAACCTGTTTTTTTTTTTAGATTCCATATATATGTGTTAGCAAGCAGTATTTGTTTCTCTCTTTCTGACCTACTTCACTTGGCATGGCAGATTCTAAGTCCATCCACCTCACTGCAAATAACTCATTTTTGTTTCTTTTTATGGCTGAGTAATATTCCATTGTATATATGTGCCACATCTTCTTTATCCATTCATTTGTCAATGGACACTTAGGTTGATTCCACATCCTGGCTATTGTAAATAAAGCTGCAATGAACATTGTGGTGCATGACTCTTTTTGAATCATGGTTTTCTCAGGGTATATGCCCAGTAGTGGGATTGCTTGGTCATATGGTAGTTCTATTTTTAGTTTTTAAGGAACCTCCATACTGTTCTCCATAGTGGCTGTATCAATTTACATTCCCACGAACAGTGCAAGATGCTTCCCTTTTCTCCAACCCCTCTCCAACATTTATTGTTTCTAGATTTTTTGATGATGGCCATTCTGACTGGTGTGAGATGATACCTCAGTGTAGTTTTTGATTTGCATTTCTGTAATGATTAGTGATGTTGAGGATCCTTGCATCTGTTTGTTAGAAATCTGTATATCATCTTTGGAGAAATGTCTATTTAGGTTTTCTGCCCATTTCTGGATTGGGTTATTTGTTTTTTTGATATTCAGCTGCATGAGCTGCTTGTATATTTTGGAGGTTAATCCTTTGTCAGTTGCTTCATTTGCAAATATTTTCTCCCATTCTGAGTGTTGTCTTTTCATTTTGTTTATTGTTTCCGTTGCTGTGCAAAAGCTTTTAAGTTTCATCAAGACAGTATGGCACTGGCACAAAAACAGAAATATAGATCAATGGAACAGGATAGAAAGCCAAGAGTTAAAACCATGCACATATGGTCACCTTGTCTTTGATAAATGAGGCAAGAGTATACAATGGAGAAAAGACAGCCTCTTCAATATGTGGTGCTGGAAAAACTGGATAGCTACATGTAAGAGAATGAAATTAGAACACTCCCTGACAAAAACCATACACAAAAATAAACTCAAAATGGATTAAAGACCAAAATGTAAGGCCAGACACTATACAACTCTTAGAGGAAAACATAGGCAGAACACTCTATGACATAAATCACAGCAAGATCTTTTTGACCCACCTCCTAGATAAATGGAAATAACACAAATAAACAACTGGAGCCTAATGAAACTTAAATTTGTCTTTAATCATTTTTGAGTTTATTTTTGTGTATGGTGTGAGATAGTGGTAAAATGTTACTTATTTTTTGTGCTTTTGTTTTTCATGTGGCTGTACAATTTTTCCAACACCATTGATTGAAGAGGCTATCCTTTCTCCATTGTATGTTCTTTGCTCTTGTGACAAATAGTTGTCCATACATCTGTGGTTTTTATCTGGGGTCTCAATTCTAATCCATTTATCTATGTATTTGTTTTTCTGAGAGGACCATGCTGTTTTGATTACCATGGCTTTGTAATATAGTTTGAAATCCAGGTGTGATACCTCCAGGTTTTTTGTTTGTTTGTTTGTTTTTTGGTCAGGATTACTTTATTTGTGTTCTTTTGTGGTTCCACATAAATTTTAGCATTTTTTGTTCTATTTCTCTGAAAATTAACCTTGGGTATTTGTTAGGGATTTCACTGATTCTGTAGATTTCTGTAGGTAATATGGATATTTTAACAATTCTAATTCTTCTAAACCATGAGCATGGAATATTTTGCATCTGTTTGTGTCTTCTTCAAGTTCTTTTAATAATGTCTTATAATTTTCAGAGATCAGGTCTTTCAACTCTTTCGTTAAATTTATCCTTAGGTATTTAATCTTCTTGTTGAGATTAAAAATAGCATTGTTTTCTTAACTTTTCTTTCTGCTAACTCACGGTTAGGATATAAAAACCCAGCAGATCTTTATATATTGATTTTATACCTTGCAAATTTTAATGTATCATTTATTGTATCTAACAGTTTTCTTGGTGGCATCTTTAGTGTTTTCTCTATATATTTATATTTCTTGCTTTCTTATTTGGATACTTTTTCTTTCTTTTCTTGTCTAGTTCCTCCAACTACAACTTCCAATATTATGGTGAACAAGAGTAGAAAGGTGGTCATCCTTGCTTTGTTCCTGATTTTAGAGGGATAGCTTTCACATTTCACTACTGAGTATGATGTTAGCTGTGGGTTTTTCATATATGGCTTTTATTATCTTTAGATACTCTCTTACTACTCCCACTTTATTGAGCGTTTTTTGTCATAAATGGATGTTGAAATTTGTAAAATTCTATTTCTGGACCTACTGAGATAATCAAATCGTTTTTATCCTTCATTTTGTTAGTATGGTATATCATGTTGCTTGATTTGTGGGAACTATTCTTGCATCCCTAGAATAACTGCACTTTATCATGGTGTATGACCTTTTTGCTGCGTTGTTGTATTTGGTTAACTAATGTGTTGTTGGTGATTTGGAGGTCTACATTCATCAGAATTATTGGCCTGTAATTTTCGGTGTATGTGTGTGTGTGTCTGTGTTGTTTTTGTCTGGGTTTGATACTAGTGTGATGTTGGCCTTGCAAAATGAGTTAGGATGTGTTCCATCCCCTTCAGATTTTTGGAAAAGTTTGAGAAGAATAGGTATTAAATCCACTTTGAATGTTTGGGAGAAATTACATGTGAAGCCATCTGGTACTGGAATTTTTTATTGGGAGCATTGTGATTACTCTATCAATCTCTGTCCTAGCTATTGGTCTATTCAGATTTTCTATTTCTTCACGATTCAGTCTTGGAAGGTTGTATGATTCTTAGAATTTGCCCATCTTTTCTAGATTGGCCAATTTGTTTACATAGAGCTGTTCATAATATTCTCTTACACTCTTTTGTATTTATGTGACAACCATGGCTATTTCTTCTCCTTTGTTTCTGATTGCATTTAATCAGAGACTTCTCCCTTTTTTTCTTAGTGAGTCCAGCTAACAGTTTCTTAGTTTTGTTTATCTTTTACAAGTCAGCTCTTAGTTTCACTGACATTTTCTATTGTTTTTGTAGTGTCTATTTTATTCATTTCAGATCTTGTCTTTATTATTTCCTTCATTTTTTTATTTTCTATTTTTTTAAAAAAAATTATCCGAGTATACTTGATTTACAATGTTGTGTTAGTTTCTGCTGTACAGCAAAGTGAATCAGTTATACACACACACACACACACACACACATATACTCTTTTTTAGATTATTTTCCCATATAGGTAGAGTTCCCTGTGCTATACAGTAGGTCCTTATTAGTTATCTGTTTTATATATAATAGTGTGTATATGTCAATCCCAATCTCCTAATTTATCCATTCCCCCTTCCCTCTTTTAACCATTAGTTTGTTTTTAACATCTGTGACCCTCTGTTTTCTAAATAAGTTCATTTGCATCATTTTAATAGATTCCACATATAAGCAATATCATATATTTGTCTTTCTCTGACTTTCTTCACTCAGTATGACAATCTCTAGGTCCATCCACGTTTCTGAAAATGGCATTATTTCATTTTTACTTATGGCTCAGTAATATTTCATTGTACATAGGTCCTATATCTACTTTATCCATTCCTCTGTCGATGGATATTTAGGTTGCTTCCATGTCCTGGCTACTGTAAATAGTGCTTCAATGAACAGAAGAAATCGAAAAATACCTAGAGACAAATGACAACAAAAACACGATGATCCAAAACCTATGGGATGCAGCAAAAGCTGTTGTACAAGGGAAGTTTATAGCAATACAATCTTACCTCAGGAAACAAGAAAAATCTCAAATAAACAACCTAACTTTACACCTAAAGCAACTAGAGAAACAAGAACAAACAAAACCCAAAGTTAGTAGAGAGAAAGAAATCATAAAGATCAGAGCAGAAATAAATGAAATAGAGACAAAGAAAACAATAGCAAAGATAAATGAAACTATCAATAAATCTGGTTCTTTGAGAAGATAAACAAAATTGATAAAACTTTAACCACACTCATCAAGAAAAAAAAGGAGAGAGCTCAAATCGATAAAATTAGAAATGAAAAAGGAGAAGTTACAATGGACAACACAGAAATACAAAGGCTCATAAGAGACTACTACAAGCAACTATATGCCAAAGAAATGGACAACCTAGAAGAAATGGACAAATTCTTACAAAGGTACAACCTTCCTTCCTTTAATTTTGAGCTTTGTTTGTTTTTCTCTTTTAGTTTCTTTAGGTGTAAGGATAGATTGCTTATTTGAGATTTTTATTGTTTTTTGATATAGACATATATTGTTATAAATTTCCCTCGATATCACTTTTGCTGCATCCATAGATTTTGGTATGTCATATATTTATTTTCACATGTCTTCATGTCATTTTTGATTTCTCCTTTGGTTTCATCTCCTTTGGTTTCATCTCCCAATAGTTGTTCAGCAGCATGTTGTTTAGTCTCCACATATATGTGACTATTCCAGCTTCAGTAATCAATTTCTAGTTTCACAACACTGTGATCAGAAAAGTTATTTGATATGTTTTCTATCTCCATAAATTTATTGAGACATCTTTTGTCTCTCAATATATGGTCAATCCTTGAGAAAATTCCAAATGAACTTGAGAGGAATGTGTATTCTGCTACATGTGGATGGAATGGTCAGCACAAATCTATCAAATCCATGTTATCTAATGTTTCATTTGATTCCAAACAACTGTTTGCTTGTTGACTTTCTCTCTGGATGATCTATCCACTGATGTATTTGGAGTGTTCAAGTCTCCTGCTATTATGACATTTCATACTGTTTCAAAACAGTATGAAATTTTACTGTTTAGGTTTGTTAGTAATTTTTTTATACTTACTTTGCTCCTATGTTAGGTGCATATATATTAATAACTTAATTTTTTGATGAATTGTCCCCTTCATCATTATATACACTCCATTTTTTTCTTTTGTTACCATTTTTGGCTTAAAGTCTATTTTGTCCTATATGAGTATGGCTACACCCTCTTTCTTTGGGCTGCCTTTTTTTTTTTCTATCATTTCCCTCCCTGAATTTTTAGCCTATGTTTGTCTTTAGAAATGAGGTTAGTCTCTTTGAGGCACCATATAATTGGACCTTATTTTTAATCCAACCATCCACTGTGTGTCTTTTGATTGGTGAATTGAATCAATCCACACTGATATTCATTACTGATAGATGAGGACTTAGTATTGCCATTTTATCCTCTGTTTTCTGGTTGCTTTGTATATCTTTTTTCTCTTTATGTTTCGGCCTGCCATTGTGGTTTAGTAACTTTCTATGCTGGTTTTCTGAGTTTCCTCTTTTTATTGTTTCATATCTCTGCTCTAGATTTATATTTTGTGTTTACCATGGGGTTTGTATGAAATGTTTCATAGATAACATAGTCCTTTTTCTGCTGATCATCTCTTATCTTCATTTACTTATATGGGTACCATCCTTTTCTTCTTCCTCTTGTTTGTCTTGTTTCAAATTATACCTTTTTTATGTTTTGAATTTGTTACCAAGTTAAGTACATATAGCTGTTTTTCATCTACTTCTATCCCATTTAACATTCATGCTATAATAGTTATTTTATTATTTTTAAAAATTAAATAATTTATTTAGTTTTGGTTGTGTTGGGTCTTTGTTGCTGCATGCAGGCTTTCTCTAGTTGCAGTGAGTTGGGGCTACTCTTCGTTGTAGAGTGCAGGCTTATTATTGTGGTAGCTTCTCTTGTTGCAGAGCACAGGCTCTAAGCACACAGGCTTCAGTAGTTGTGGCACACAGCCTCAGTAGTTGTGGCTCATGGGCTCTGGAGTGCAGGCTAAGTAGTTGTGGCACATGGGCTTAGTTGCTCCATGGCATGTGGGATCTTCCCAGTCCAGGGATCGAACCTGTGTCCCCTGCATTGGCAGGCAGATTCTTAACCACTGTGCCACCAGGGAAGTCCTAATAAAGTGTTTTAAAATCTATTCTGATTAATAGCTGCAATTTTCTTATTCTGTCTATATATCATGTTACTCAAACTTTTGTGTAATTTCTCCTTTTTTAACATCTTTATTGGAGTATAATTGCTCTACAATGGTGTGTCAGTTTCTCCTTTATAACAAAGTGAATCAGCTATACATATACACACATCCCCATATCTCCTACCTCTTGCCTCTCCCTCCCACCCTCCCTATCCCATCCCTCTAGGTGGTCACAAAGCACCGAGCTGATCTCCCTGTGCTATGTGGCTGCTTCCCACTAGCTATCTATTTTACATTTTGTAGTATATATTCTGGTAGAAGAGCTCCATTCAACATTTCTTGTAATGCAAATCTAAGTGTTCTCTTAGCTTCGTGGACTTCTATATCCAGTTCCTTCTCCAGGTTTGGGAAGGTCTAAGCTATTATTTCTTTAAATAAACTTTCAGCTCCCTTCTCCCTCTCTTCTCCTTCTGGAATACCAATTCCCCTAACATTGATCTTCCTAAAAGAGTCAGATAGGTCTCATAGTATTTCCTTATTATTTTATACCTTATTTCTCTATCATCTTCTACTTGTATCATTTATAGATTTCTATCTCAAGCTCACTAATTCTCTCCTCCATGTGATATGCTCTATTTCCAATGTTTCCTAATGCATTCTTCATCTCATTTATTGTTTTCTTCAGCTCCAGAATTTCTGTTTGGATATTTTTTAGAGTTCAAATCTCTTTGATAGTATTCCTTCTGTTAATTTTATTCCTGAGTTCATTGAATTACCTTTCTGGGTTTTCTTGTATTTCAATGTGTTCCTTTATGACAGCTATTTTAAATTCTTTATCAGACAGATCACAATCATCTGTGAATTTAAGTTTGGTTTCTGGAGAATTATCATTTTCCTTTTGTGGTACAGTGTTACTGAGGTTCTTCATGCTACTTATTAAGTTGTTACTCTGTCATTGCATCTGAAGTATCAACAAGTTAGAAATTAAAGGTCTTTCTTTTGTTTTCCTAGATAGAGCTATAGCATAAGTTTTCAGATTTTCTTACCTGATCTGCCTCTGGTTACACTGGAGAGTCTTCAATTTTCACCCCCCACAGTCTCTCTCATAGTTGTGGCTCTATGCCCTTGTTATTGCTTCTTGTGCCTTCAAATCATTGGTGCCTTTGTCTGCCAGTGTTGCCGGCAGTGATGCCTTGTGCACTGGAATGTTGGGCTCTTCTGCCACATCTGGGATCCCTGAGTTTCAAACTCTGCTGCTGCAAGGGGAGGGGCTGGGGAAGAGTGGGAGCCCTGGTGGTGCAGGCACCCCTACCTTGCCCAGTGTTGTAACGTTCATGGGTTCTGCTGCTGTGCAAGGGGGAACAGGAGCCAGAGTTATGGCACCTCAGCAGCTAGAGAGATGGTGTCTCAGGTCCTACTGCCACTGTTGCCCACTTACCTGTGGCCTTAGGCACTGCTATAGCCAGGATGCTGGAGTCCTGTGCACTGCTTGCCTGCTACTACTGGGATCTCTGGGGCTGTGAACTCAGCAGTCTTGGCCAGAAATCTCAGATTGTCAACACTACTTCCACTGGTCCTCAGGTTCTGCACTTTCTACATGTTCCAGTCAAACCACCTTTAGATGTATAGATATGGGGAATTCTCCAGTGTCCTTGTGTGCTAGGCACAGGCTACTTTTTTGTACTATGGCTGTTTTATAGGTTGTAGATTGAAGGGGGGAGACAAAGGTAGCTTTTTGCTCATCCATGTTGCTCAAAAAGACTATTCTTTCACAGTACTCTGGTATAAATCAACTGACATAAATGTGAGGGTCTATTTACGAACATTCAATTCTATTGTATTGATTTTATAAAATTAACAAAAAGAAACATCAATTAAATAAAACTGGGACACCAGAGAGAGGAGCTTTCATGCCCTGCAATGATAGCAGAGCCCAACTGGAACAGAGAGGCCCGTGTACCGCAAAAAAAAAGAAAGAAAGAAAAAAAAAGAAATACATCTACATGTGGAACAACTCCTAAAGAAAACCTACTGAATGCTGGCAGAAGACCTCAGACTTCCCAAAAGGCAAGAAACTCCACATGTAACTGGGTAGGACAAAAGAAAAAACAGAGACAAAAGAATATGGACAGGACTGGCCACTAGAGGACGGAGCTGTGAAGGAAGAAGAGTTTCCACACACTAGGAAGCAGCCTCACTGGCAGAGATGGGGGGTGGTGGCAGGGGGGAGGGGGAAGCTTTGGAGTCATGGAGGAGAGTGCAGCAACAGGGGTGCAGAGGGCAAAGCAGACAGATTCCCACACTGAGGATCAGTACCTACCAGGATTCACCAGCCTGAGAGGCTTGTCTGCTCACCCACTGGGGCGGGTGGGGGATAAGAGTGGAGGCTTGCGCTTTGGAGGTCAGATCCCAGGGAGGGGACTGGCGTTGGCCGCATGAACACAGCCTGAAGGCAGCTAGTGCACCACAGCTAGCAAGGAAGGAGTCCAGGAAAAAGTATGGACCTGCCAAAGAGGCAAGAGACCACTGTTTCGGGGCGTGCGAGGTGAGGGGATACAGAGCACTGCCTAAACAAGCTCCAGAGATGGGTGCAGGCTGCGGCTATCAGCCAGACATCAGAGACAGGCATGAAATTCTGAGGCTGCTTCCGCAGCCACGAAGAAGTCTATGTGAAAGCACAGGTCACAATCCACACATTTCCTCACAGGAGACTGTGCAGTCCGCCAATGACAGGGTCCCGTGATCCAGGGACAACATCCTTGGGAGAACAGATGGCACGCCTCAGTCTGTTGCAATGTCACACCGGCCTAATCAGCCACAAACTCACCCCACATTCCATACCCCTCCCTCTACTTGGTCTAAGTAAGCCAGAGCTCCCTAATCAGCTACTCTTTAACCCTGTTCTGCCTAGGTAGGAACAGATGCCCTTAGGTGACCTACATGCAGAAGTGGGGCCAAATCCAAAGCTGAATCCCAGGAGCTGTGTGAACAAAGAAGAGAAAGGGGAATTTCTCCCAGGAGCCTCAGGAGCAGTAGATTAAATCTCCATAATCAAGTTGATGTACCCTGCATTGGTGTACTACCTGAATAGCCAACAAATCATCCCAAAATTGATGGGGTAGACATTGGAAGCAACTGTAGACGTGGGGTTTGCTGTATGTGACTGACCAGTTTCGGGTTTTATTTTTATCATACTTTAGTATTTAGAGTTAATTATCACTGGTAGATTTTTTATTTATTTCATTGCTCTCTTCCTTTTTTTTAGATATATATAGGTATATACATTTTTCCTTTTTTTCTTTTTGTGAGTGAGTTTGCTACTTTGTGTGATTTTGTCTGTATAGCCTTGCTTGTACCATTTGTCCTAGGGTTCTGTCTCTCCATTTTTTTTTAATATAGTTTTTACTCCTTGTTATCATTGGTGGATTTGTTTTTTGGTGTGGTTGCTCTCTTCTTTCTTTCTTTTTTTTTTTGTATTACCTTTAATTTCTTCTTTAATATTTTTTTACTTAAATAACTTTATTTCTTGTTATATATTTTTTTCTTTTTTATTTCTTTTATCTCTCTTTCCTTCTGAGTCAGGTGGCTGACCTGGTCTTGGTGCTCTGACCGCATGTCAGGCCTGTGCCTCTGAAGTGGGAGAGCCAATTTCATGAATTTGGTCCACCAGAGACTGCCTGGCTACACGTAATATCAAACAGTGAAAACCTCCCAGAAATCTCCATCTCAATGCTAATATCCAGCTCCACTCAATGACCAGCAAGCTACAGTGCAGGACACCCTATGCTAAACAACTAGCAAGACAGGAACACAACCAAACACATTAGCAGAGAGGCTGCCTAAAATCATAATAAGGTCACAGAAACCCCAAAACACACCACCAGCCATGGTACTTGCCCACCAGAAAGACAAGATCCAGCCTTATCCACCAGAACATGGGCACTAGTCCCCTCCACCAGGAAGCCTACACAACCCACTAAGCCAACCTTAGCCACTGGGGGCTTACACCAAAAACAAAAGGAACTATGAAACTGCAGCCTGTGAAAAGGAGACCCAAACACAGAGTTAAGCAGAATGAGAAGACAGAAAAACACACAGCAGATGAAGGAGCAACATAGAAACCCACCAGACGTAACAAATGAAGAGGAAATAGGCAGTCTACCTGAGAAAGAATTCACAGAAATGATAGTAAAGATGATCCAAAATCTTGGAAATAGAATGGATAAACTACAAGAAATGTTTAACAAGGACCTAGAAGAACTAAAGAGCAAACAGACAACTATGATCAACACAATAAGTGAAATTAAAAATTCTCTAGAAGGAATCAAGAGCAGACTAACTGAAGCAGAAGAATGGATAAGTGACCTGGAAGATAAAATATTGGAAATAACTATTACAGAGCAGAATAAAGAAAAAAGAATAAAACGAATTGAGGACAGTCATAAAGCCCTCTGGGACATTAAACGCACCAACATTCAAATTATAAGGGTCCCAGAAGAAGAAGAGAAAAAGAAAGGGACTGAGAAAGTATTTGAAGAGATTATAGTTCAAAACTTCCCTAATATAGGAAAGGAAATAGTCAATCAAGTCCAGGAAGCGCAGAGACTTCCATACAGGATAAATCCAAGGAGAAATACACCAAGACGCATATTAATCAAACTGTCAAAAATTAAATACAAAGAAAAAATATTAGAAGCAGCAAGGGAAAAACAACAAATAACATACAAGGGAATCCCGATAATGTTAACAGCTGATCTTTCAGCAGAAACTCTGCAAGCTAGAAGGGAGTGACAAGACATATTTAAAGTGATGAAAGGGTAAAACCTACAACCAAAATTACTTGACCCAGCAAGCATCTCATTCAGATTCAACAGAGAATTTAAAACTTTTACAGACAAGCAAAGGCTAAGAGAATTCAGCATCACCAAACCAGATTTACAGCAAAAGCTAAAGGAACTTCTCTAGACAGGAAACACAAGAGAAGGAAAAGACCTACAATAACAAACCCAAAACAATTAAGAAAATGGTAATACAAACATACATATTGATAATAACCTTAAATGTAAATGGATTAAATGATCCCACCAAAAGACATAGACTGGCTGAATGGATACAAAAATGAGACCCATATATAAGCTGTGTACAAGAGACGCACTTGAGACCTAGGGACACATAAAGATGGAAAGTGAGTTGATGGAAAAAGATATTCCATGCAAATGGAAATCAAAAGAAAGCTGGAGTAGCAATTCTCATATCAGACAAAATAGACTTTAAAATAAAGAGTATAACGAGAGACAAAGAAGGACACTACATAATGATCAAGGGATCAATCCAAGAAGAAGATAGAGCATTGGTAAATATTTACGCACCCAACATAGGAGCACCTCCATACATAAGGCAAATGTTAACAGGCATAAAAGGGGTAATCAACAGTAACACAATCATAGTAGGGGAATTTAACACCCCACTTTCACCAATGGACAGATCATCCAAAATGAAAATAAACAAGGAAACATAAGCTTTAAATGATACATTAAAAAGATGAACTTCATTGATATTTATAGGACATTCTATCCAAAAACAACAGAATACACTTTCTTCTCCAGTGCTCATGGAACATTCTCCAGGATAGACCATATCTTGTGCCACAAATCAAACCTTGGTACATTTAAGAAAGTTGATGTCGTATCAAGTATCTTTTCTGACCACAACACTATGGGACTAGATATCAATTAAAGGAAAAAATCTGTACAAAATACAAACACATGGAAGCTAAACAACAGTACACTACTTAATAACCAAGATATACCTGAAGAAATAAAAGAGGAAATCAAAAAAATACCTAGAAACAAATGACAATGAAAACACGATGACCCAAAACCTATGGAATGCAACAAAAACAGTTCTAAGAGGGAAGTTTATAGCAATGCAATCTTACCTAAAGAAACAAGAAGCATCTCAAATAAATAACCTAAACTTACAGCTAAAGCAATTAGAGATAAAAGAAAAAAAAAGTTAGCAGAAGGAAAGAAATGATAGAGATCAGATCAGAAATAAATAAAAAGGAAATGAAGGAAACAATACTAAAGATCAGTAAAACTAAAAGTTGGTTATTTGAGAAAATAAACAAAATTGATAAACCATTACTCATACTCATCAAGAAAAACAGGGAGAATACTCAAATCTATAGAATTATAAATGAAAAAGGAGAAGTAACAACTGACACTGCAGAAATACAAAGGATGGTGAGAGGTTACTACAAGCAACTCTATGCCAATAAAATGGACAACCTGGAAGAAATGGAGAAATTCTTAGGAAAGCACAACCTTCCAAGACTCAGCCAGGAAGAAATAGAAAACATAAACTGACCAATCACAAGTAATGAAGTTGAAAATATGATTCAAAATGTTCCTAAAAAAAAAAGTACATGACCAGATGGCTTTACAGGGGAATTCTATTAAATATTTAAAGAAGAGTTAACACCTATCCTTCTCAAACTCTTCCAAAGAACTGCAGAGAGAGGAGCACTCCCAAACTCATTTTATGAGTCCATCATCAGCCTGATACCAAAACCAGACAAAATATCACAAAAAAAGGAAATTGTAGGCCCATAGTGCTGATGAACATAGACACAAAAATCCTCAACCAGACACTGGCAACCTGGATCCAAAAACACATTATAAGCATCATACACCATGATCAAGTGGGATTTATCCCAGGCATGAAAGCATCCTTCAATAAATGTAAATCATTGTGATACACCATATTAATAAACTGCAGGAAAAAAAACACATGACCATCTCAATAGATGCAGAAAAAACTTTCGACAAAATTCAACACCAATTTATGATAAAATCCCACCAAATTAGGCATAGAGGGAACTTACCTCAACATAATAAAGGCCATATATGACAAACCTTAGCCAACAATGTTCTCAATGGTGAAAAATTGAAACTATTTCCTCTAAGGTCAGGAAAAAGACAAGGATGTCCATTCTAAGCACTATTATTCAACATAGTTTGAGAAGTTTTAGTGACAGCAATCGGAGACGAAAAAGAAAAGAAATCCATGTTGGAAAAGAAGACGTAAAGGTGTCACTGTTTGCAGATGACTTGACAATATACATAGAGAATCCTAAAGATGCTACCTGAAAACTACTAGAGCTAATCAATGAATCTGTTAAAGTAGTAGGATACACAATTAATGCACAGAAATCTCTTGCTTTCCTCTACACTAATGATGAAATATCTGAAAGAGAAATTAAGGAACACTCCCATTTACCATTGCAACAAAAAGAATAAAATACCTAGGAATAAACGTACCTAAGGAGGCAAAAGGCCTGTATGCAGAAAACTATAAGTCACTGATAAAAGAAACTAAAGAGGATACAAACAGATGGAGAGTTATACCATATTCTTGGATTGGAAGCATCAACATTGTGAAAATGACTATATTAGCCAAAGCAATCTACAGATTCAATGCAATCCCTATCAAACTACCAATGGCATTTTTCACAGAACTAGAACAAAAAATTACACAATTTGTATGGAAACACAAAGACCCCGAATAGCCAAAGCAATCTTGAGAATGAAAAATGGAGCTGGAGGAATCAGGCTCCCTGACTTCAGACTATACTACAAAGCTACAGTCATCAAGACAGTATGGTACTGGCACAAAAACAGAAATATAGATCAATGGAACAGGTTAGAAAGACCAGAGATAAAATCGCACACATATGGTCACCTTATTTTTGATAAAGGAGTCAAGAATACACAATGGAGAAAAGACAGCCTCTTCAATAAATGGTGCTGGGAAAAGTGGACAGCTACATGTAAAAGAATGAAATTAGAGCACTCCTTAACACCATACACAAAAGTATCACTAATTCTTAGAGAAATGCAAAAGTATCACTAATTCTTAGAGAAATGCAAAAGTATCACTAATTCTTAGAGAAATGCAAATCAAATCTACAGTGAGGTATCATCTCACACCAGTCAGAATGGACATCATTAAAAATCTACAAACAATAAATGCTGGAGAGGGTGTGGAGAAAAGGGAACCCTCTTGCACTATTGGTGAGAATATAAATTGATACAGCCACTATGGATAACAGAATGGAGGTTCCTTAAAAAAACTAAAAATAAAACTACCATACAACCCAGCAATCCCAGTACTGGGTATATACCCTGAGAAAACCATAATTCAAAAAGAATCATGGACCACAATGTTCACTGCAGCTCTATTTACAATAGCCAGGACATGGAAGCTACCTAAATGTCCATCAACAGATGAATGGATAAAGAAGATGTGGCACATATATACAATGGAATATTACTCAGCCATAAAAAGAAACAAAACTGATTTATTTGTAGTGAGGTGGTTGGACACAGAGTCTGTCATACAGAGTGAAGTAAGTCAGAAAGAGAAAAACAAATACGTTATGCTAACACATATATATGGAATCAAAAAAATTGTTCTGAAGAACCTAGGGGCAGGACAGGAATAAAGACGCAGATGTAGAGAATGGACCTGAGGACATGGGGAGGGGGAACGGTAACCTGGGACAAAGTGAGAGAGTGGCATGGACTTAGATATACTACCTAATGTAAAACATATAGCTAGTGGAAAGCAGCTGCATAGCACAGGGAGATCAGCTCGGTGCTTTGTCACATCCTAGACGGGTGGGATAGGGAGGCTGGGAGGGAGACAGAAGGAGGAGGAAATATGGGGATGTATCTATATGTATAGTGATTCACTGTGTTATACATCAGAAACTAACACACCATTGTAAAGCAATTATACTCCAATAAAGATGTTAAAAAAAAAAAGATAGGATACCAAAGCCTCAGGCTCTTCCTACTTGACTTCTGCTTCTCAAGCTCTGCCTCCAGCACCATCTTATCTCTCTCCTTCAGCATTTTTGTTATCAGACTGCCTCCAGCACTATCTTCCTCCTTCTTTTCTCCAGTGAATACACCTCCTCTTTACCCTCAATTCCCACATACTAATTACCTTGCCAAACTTCCCCTTTACTCTAAAACTCTTCCCCTTTTCTCTGATTTTGTCAGAACTTCTTATCTTTTATCTCTCCTTCATATTAGAAGGATAGTTTTGTCAGATATAATATTGTTGGATTGGCAGTTTTGCTTTTCTTTCAGAACTTTGAATACGCCATCCCAGTACCTTCTAGCCAGCAATGTTTCTGCTAAAATATCCATTGACAGTCTTATAGAGATCCTCTTGTACATCACAAGTCACTTTTCTTTTGTTACTTTCAAAATTCTTGCCTGGTCTTTTAACAATTTTTTTATAATTTATTTCAGTGTGGACTTCTTTTTTCATTTATTTTAATTGGCAAGCTTGGAGCTTTCAGGATCTGGATATTCATTTTCTTCCCCAGATTTGTGAAGGGTTTAGCTATTGTTTCTTTGAATTAACTTTCTGATCCTTTCTTTCCCTTTTCTTTTGAGGCTCTCATGATGTGTATATTGTTCTACCTGATAGTGTTGCATTAGTTACTTAAGCTTTATTCACTTTTTACTTTGCTTTTTTATTATTTTAAGTATTACCATATTGTTTTTTGTCTCGTTTATGAATGTTCCTTCATTGTGGCAGCAGTGAGTGGAAAAAAAGGAAAAAATAAACTTTCTTCATGCATACACATAGGTTGTGATGTTGACCAAAGATGATGGTGAAAATTTCTCAACATGCTTGCACCAACTGAGGCTGGCCTGCAGTGGACCTTGGAAGTGAATTCCAGTGCCTGAAACCAGCCCAGCATGGGGAGGGAGGAATTTGTCTCCTTACCAACAGTTGTTCCTTCCCCAGGGACATTCAAGAAAAATATTACCAGGTCACTGGTCCCCAGTCCCTGGTCTCTAGTCCCTGGTCCCCTGTTCATTGTCTGTGGCCCCAAACAGAGAAATGCTCACCAGGAGGATCGAGTTCAGCAATGAGTCCTTAGCATGCAGCATGCCCAATGTGTCCCACTCACTCGACTGACAGTTGTCCTTTATTCATTTTTTAGATTCTTATTCAGTATCCTTCTCTTACTGAAACATTTCCAATGATCTATCTTCAGGTTCACTGATCCTATCTTCTGCTTTAACTTGTCTGTTGTTGAATGCCTCTAGTGTTTTACTTTTATTTATTTATTTTTCTGTTCAGTTATTTTATTTTTTATCCCCCATGATTTGTTTGGAACTTTTTAATATTTTCTGTTTGTTGAAATTCTCAGTTTCTCTATGCATTCTTCTCCTGGCCTCAGTAAACATCTCTATGATGCTCATTTTAAATTCTCTCTCAGGTAAAATATATATCTTGGTTTTATTAGAATCAATTTCTACAGATTTGTCTTGTTCCTCTCTTTGGAACATATTTCTGTGTCTCTTCATTTTCTGTGCCTCTCTGGTGTCTGTGCATTAGACAAAACTCATTTCTCCCAGTCTTTATTAACTGGCCTTGTACAGACAAAAATATTCACCAATCAGCCTGGAGAGAAATTCTCGGGCCTCTCAACCTTTGTGCTAATCTAATCTTATTTGTTTGTAGCAGTCCTCATGCATCTACAGAATGACAGTCACATCACTGTTCCAAGGCAATAAAGACTAAATAAAGTCAGTTCCTTGGACAGCCTACAGAAAAGTTAGATCATTGGATGCTCTAACTCTTTCACTCCCCAGTGAGAACCTGGTATCCTGGATTTTTCACCTGTTTACTCTTTACTGAGCTGAGAGGGAGGGGCTGTGGCAACTAGTTGTGTGCTATATTATACCACTATCTTTGTTTCCATTGAACCCCAGGAAGCTAGAATATGCTGGTAATACAGAAGCCATTCCTTTGGGTATCCCCTTATAAAGTTTGTACATTAGACATATAGTCCATCTTTCCCTCCCCAGGGAAATGAAATTTTCACTAGAGGGGATCAACAGTAAATTTGAACTAGCAGAAGAATAAATATACATGAAGACAGATTGATAGAGATTATGCAATCTGAAGAAGAGAGGGGAAAAAATGAAGAAAAATGAAAAGAGTTTTATAGAAATGTGAGACACCATTGATAAATTCAAAGTAAAATAAACTTAAAGAGATCCATACCCAAACACATCATAGTCAAAATGTTGAGAGCCAAAGAAAAAGAGAATATCTTGAAAGCTGCAAGAGAAAAACTGTTCTCTATGTACAAGGGGGCCCCCAAAGAGATTAACAGTTGATAGTTCATCAGAAAAAATGGAAGCCAGAAGACTGAAGGCAAATATATTTAAAGTGCTAAAACTTGCCAACCAAGAATCTTACATACAGAAAAACAATATTTCAAAACTAAAGGTGAAATAAAGACTTTCCCATATAAACAAAAATTGAGAGAATTCATTGCTAGCAGACCCATTTTACAAGAGATAGTAAAGGAAGTTATTTAGGTTGAAAGCAAGTGACCCAAGGCAGTAATTCAAATACACATTAAAAAACAAAGAACACATATAAAAGTGATTATGTAAAAAAGAAAATATAATTGTGTCTTTCTTCTCCTTTCTTCTGTTATCCAATTTAAAAGCCAATTGTGTATGTGTGTGTGAGTGTGACTTTATTTTGGTCCCCTAACATATACTAATGTAACATATTTTACAATAGAAGGAGGTGGGGAGAAAAAAGCCATAAGAGTAAGGAAATGACAGTAGGTGGTGAATCAAAGTCTTGAGAACAAATAAAGAGAACCAGAAATGGTAATTAAGAAGATTAATATAACCAACTCTATAAAATATACTTGCTTTCCTTTTTTCACTCAGCTTCCTTAAAAGACATATAATTCTATAAATTGATAATTATGACAATGTAATCTTAGGTCTGTAACATATAAGATGTAATATGAAAAACAACAACACATAAAAGAGAAAGAGGAAATAGAGCTATATAGAAGTAAACATTTCTATATCTCACTGGAAATAAGTTAGTATAAATCTTAAGAATATTTTTATAAGTTAAGATGTATATTGCAAAGCTTAGAACAATCATTAAGAAAATAACCCAAAGTACTAAAATCAGTAATGAAAGAGGGGTCGTGACTACTGACATTTCCTAAGTAAAAAGACTATAAGAAAATACTATGGACAACTGTATGCAACAAACTATGTAACTTAGATGAAATGGGAATATTCTTTAAAAGACACAAATTATGAACAATGACTCAAGAAGAATAGAAAATCTGAACAGATACATAACATAACATTACTAATTTACATAATAGATTTAATTTATGTTTTCTTCCAACAAAGAAAAACATGAGGCCCATATAGCTTCACTTTTGAATTCTACCAATTATATAATAATTAATTTCAACTGTTCACAAATTCTTCCAAAAACTAGGTAAAGAGGGAAAACTTCTCAAATCACTCTGAAGTCATTATTATCCTGATACTAAAACCAGAAAATGACATCACAAGAAAACTATAGAACAATATGCTATTGGAATACACATGGAAAAATCTGAACCAAATTATGTCAGAGTCCAGAAACAGATGTAAAGGACTAAACACCACAACCAAATGTGATTCATTCCCGAAATGCAAGGTTGGTTTAGCATCTGAATATTAATTAATGTAATACACCACACTGGTAGAATAAAAGGCAAATATCATGTGATTATCTCAACAGATGCAGAAAATATATTTGACAACTTCAAACACACTTTCCTGAGAGGAATGTTCCCCTGCTGGCCTGCTGCCAAGCAGGACAGAGAGGGACCAGCACTGATGGCTGCCATGTTGCCACACTTCCTAGGCTGAGACACATACCTGCAGATGTGCACAGTGTCTGGGTGCTGAAACTCAGGGTTCAGTGGACAGACTCGGGGAGAAGGCTTGGTTTGGCTGCACGGAAACAGCCCATATGTCCTGGAATGTGGTCCAGGCTGCAATTGGGAGTGTATGCAGAACGGAGTGTGGGTCTGCCATAGAAGTCCCATTATCAATGCCCTGATGGTGGGGTGTGGGTCTGACATAGAAGCCTCATTGCCAGCATGCTCACAGCAGGGTACAGCTCTGGCCATGGAAGAATTTGGGAGAACACATGCACAGGGACTGAAGTCCAAGCCGATTATTGGCCCTCCCACAGTGGAGCATGACTTCAGTGGGATTTGAGAGCTTGTGCTTTGTGAGCAAACACACATGGAAATTAACACTGAAGTCTGAGTGATTATCAGCACTCCCACACCAGGGCATGGATTCAGCAGGCTTTGGGAGCTTGTGCTTTGTGAGAGCACACATGCTGAAGGCAGGATGACGACTGACCTGATTATCAGCACTCCTGCAGTGGAGGCAGGTCCAGGGGTAGTACCAGCAGCAGTGGATTTTTTTGGGAGCACACAATGGGTGGTGGATGGTGTCACAGTGTCATACATCCTGGCTGACATCTCCTGGGGAGGAACATGCAGTGGCTCCTTTCACAGAGGGAGCACTCCAGCTCCACCTACCTCACACCTCACCTTAGAACCAGATCTGGAGCCTTCTACTCCAACAATTGGGGAGCAGACTCTGCCCCTGACAAGGCTGTGACAACCACAGAGCAAAGAGAAGCCCGCACCCAACATCCAGTGGAGGCTCTGGTCACTACAACACCAAACACATCCCTTATCAAGGGGACAATAGCCAACACACTCTGAAGAAAGACCAAGGAGGCAACCGTAACAAATACAGCCCTTGCAACAAAAATGTTGGACTTACACAGTCTACACAGGGATGCTCCCACATTAAAAACAGCCCTTCCAGACTGCAGTAGATAACTGTTTCTCCTGAATTCATAGTCAGAGAAATATAATTAAAATAAAAAAGCAGGGGAACTACTCCCAAATAAAAGAACAAAAGAAAACCCCTAAAGGAACAATGAAACAAACCACACCATTCTACTAGACCCTGAGTTCAAAAAAGAGGGAATAAAAATGTTAAAGGAACTAAGAAAGACTATTAATAGAAATCCAGATCACTGCAACAAGGAACTAGAAACCATAAAGAGGAGTCAATCAAAATTAGACAACTGAACTGCCAAGATAAAAACTGAGCTAAAGGAAATAAGTAGCAGACTAAATAATGCAGAACAAATAAGTGATCTGGAAGATAGTATAATAGAAATGACCCAATCAGAGCAGCAGACAAAGAGACAAGTGAAAAAAATGAAAGCAAAATATGAGATCTATGGGATAATATAAAGTGTGCCAACCTATGCATAATAGGGATTCCAAAAGGAGAAGAGAAAGAAAGGGTGTCAAAAATGTATTTGAAGAAATTATGGCAGAAGACTTCCCAAAGCAAAAGAAGGAAATATATACCCAGGTACAGGCAGCACAGAGGGTTCCAAACAAGATGAACACAAACAGACCCACACCAAGACATATCATGATTAAAATGGTAAGAGTTAAAAATAAACTGAGAATTCTAAAGGCAGCAAAAGAAAAACAAAAGGAAAGGGAAAAAAAGGAAAAACAAAAGTCAGCTACAAAGGAACCCAATAAGGCTATAAGCTGTTTTCTCTACAGAAACTTTGCAAGAAAAAAGGGAGTGGCGAGATATATTCAACATCCTGAAAGGTAAAAACCTATAACCTAGGATACTCTAACCCAACAGGATTATCATTTAAAAATAGAAGAAGTAAATAATTTCTTAGACTAGCAAAAACTAAAAGAATACAGCAATACTAAATCTATACTAAAAGAAATAGTGAAAGGTCTTCTCTAAGGCCTTCTCTAACGTCTTCTTGATTCTATAGAAGCAAGAATCTATAGGAAAGGGAAAATCACAATAGGAAAGGCAGATATATAAAAGAATTGAAAATCATTTAAATAAGGCAGCACATAGATTAAAAAATTGTGAAAACAATTATAACTACAAAGAACAGCAAAAGGATAAACATAGAGATAAAGATGTAAAATAGGATATCAAAATCATCAAAATGTGGGGGAGGGGAAGAAGAAAATGTAGATCTTTTAGAATGTGTTTGTGCTTATATGACTATCAGTCTAAAGCAAGTAGATATAGTTATGGGTTAACATACTTGAAAACCAGGATAACTACAAATCAAAAAACATACAAAAGACTCACAAAAACCAGAAAGAAAGGAACTCAAGCATAACACAAAAGAAAACCACCAAACCACAAAAGGAAAAACAAAAAGAAAGGAACAACAAAGAAATACAAATCAACTTGAAAACAAGGTTTAAAATGGCAATAAATACATGCTTAACAATAATTACTTTAAATGTCAATGGATTAAATGCTTTGATCAAAAGACAGAGTGAGTGACAGGTTGTATAATAAAAGAAGAACCTACAATATGCTGTCTACAAGAGATTCACTTTAGGGCAAAAGACACACATAGATTGAAAGTTAGGGGATGGAAAAAGATATTTCATGCAAATGGAAATAACAAGAAAGCCAGGGTAGCAATACTCATACCAAACAAAATAGACTTTAAAACAAAGGCCATTAAGAAGTACAAAGAAAGACACTATATAGTGATAAAGGAATCATTACAAGAGGATATTACACTCGTTAACATATATGCACCCCAAATAGGAGCACCTAAATACACAAAACAAATACTAATAGATATAAAAGGAGAAATTGATAGGAATAGAATAATAGTAGGAGAATTTTAACACCTCACTGACATCGATGGACAGATCTTCCAGACAGAAAATCAATAAAGCAACAGAGACACTAAATGACATAATAAAAAAGTTAAGACTTAACTGACATCTATAGGACACTACATCCAAAAACAAAACAAACAAACAACAACAACAACAAAAAAATCCAGAATATACATTCTTTTCAAATACACAGGGAACATTCTCTACAGTAGACCACATACTAAGACATAAAAAATGCCTCAGTAAATTGAGGAGGATAGAAATTATTTTAAGCATCTTCTCTGACCACAACAGCATGAAACTAGAAATCAATCACGGAAAGAAAAATGAGAAGAAAACAACTATATGGAGACTAAAAACCATGCTACTAAAAAACCAATGGGTGAATAATTAAATCAAAGAGGAAATCAAAAAATACCTTGAGACAAATGATAACGAAAACATAACCATACAAAATCTATGGGATGCAGCCAAAGCAATCCTGAGAGGGAAGTTCATCGTTATACATTCCTTCCTCCAAAAGCAAGAAAAATCTCAAATAAGCAACCTAAACTACCACCTAAAATAATTAGAAAAGAACAAACAAAGCTTAAAGTCAGGAGAAAGAAGGAAATAATAAAGATCAGAGAGGAAATAGAGATTTCAAAAAATATATAGAAAAAAAAATCAATAAAACCAAGAGTTGTTTTTTGACAGGATAAACAAAATCAACAAACCTCTGGCCAGGCTCAGCAAGAAAAGAGAGAGGACCCCAATAAAGAAAATAAGAAATGAAAGAGGGGAAATAACAACCAATACTGCAAAAATACAAAAAAATCATAAGAAATACTATGAAAAGTTGTATGCGAACCAAATGGACAACCTTGAATATATGGACAAGTTTCTAGAAACATACACCCTGCCAAAACTAAATCAAGAAGAAACAGATAATTGGAACAGACCAATCACTAGTAGTGAAATAGAATCTGTAATCAAAAAAAAAAAAAAAAAAAACTCCCTGCAAACCAAAGTCCAGGACCAGATGGCTTCACTGGGGAATTATACCAAACATACAAAGAAAAACTCATACCTATTTTTCATAAACTATTCCAAAAGATTGAGGAGGAGGGAACACTCCCAAAGTCATTCTATGAAGCCACCATCACCCTTATACCAAAAACAAAAAAGGACACTACAGTAAGTCCCCTACATGCGAATGAGTTCCATTATGAGAGTGCATTCGTAAGTCCAATTTGTTCGTAAGTCCAACAAATTTAGCCTAAATACCCAACTAACACAATTGGCTATATAGTACTGTACTGTATTAGGTTCATAACATTTTTCACACAAATAATACATAAAAAACAAACACAAAAAGTAAACATTTTAATGTTACAGTACAGTACCTTGAAAAGTACAGTAGTACAGCACAAGAGTTGGCACTTCTTAGCAGTACCAGCTACATCACCTCTGCTTTTATGCTTCCTTCTGGACATCCTGGGCTTCAAATAACAATACTGTGCTACTGTACTCTATACAGTACTGTACTGTAAAATACACAAAAGCACAACCACTTGTAGAGAATGCACCCACGTGACAATGTATGCCAGACACATGAACTAACTTATGTGACTGGATGTGCAAATGCACATTCACATCTTCCAAAGTTCTCAACTTGAAGGTTCGTATGTAGGGGACTTACTATACAAAAAAAAGAAAAGTGCAGGCCAATATCTTTGATGAATATAAATGTAAAACTCTTCAACAAATTATTAGCATACAGAATACAACACATAAAAAGATCATACACCATGATCGAGTTGGATTCATTCCAGGGTCACAAAGATGGTTCAACATATGCAAATCAATCAATGTGATACACCATATCAACAAAGGAAAAGACAAAAACCGCATATCCCTCAATAGATGCAGAAAAAGCATTTAATAAAATTTAACATTCATTCATGATAAAAGCTCTCACCAAAGAGGGTATAAAAGGAACATATCTCAACATAATAAAAGCCTTTTATGACGAACCTGCAACCAACATCATACACTATGGTGAAAAGCTAAACACCTTCCCGATAAATTCTGGAACATGATAAGGATGCCCACTCTTGCCACTTCTATTCAACATAATATCAGAAGTCCTAGCCACAGCAATCAGACAAGAAAAAGAAATAAAAGATATCCAAATTGGAAGGGAAGAGGTAAAATTGTCATTGTATGCAGATGATTATAGAAAAATCCTAAAGACTCCACAAAAAATATTAGAACTAAAAAAGCTAGCAGGATAGGATACAAGATCAATATACAGAAATCTGTTGCATTCCTTTACACTAACAATGAAATATCAGAAAGAGAAAGTAAAAAAAAAAATCCCCTTTAAAATCAGAAAAAAAAAAACTAATAATAAATCTAACCAAGGAGGTGAAAGACCTATACACTGAGAACTATAAAACATTGATAAAGGAAATTCATGATGATACAAAGAAATGGAAAGTTGTCCCATACTCTTAGATTGGAATAATTAATACTGTAAAAAAATGGCACTACCACCCAAAGCAATCTACAGATTTAATGTGATCTCTATCAAATTATCCATGATATTTTTCACAGAGCTAGAAAAAATACTCCTAAAATTTATATGGAATCACAAAAAACCCAGAATTGCTAAAGCAATTCTGAGGAAAAAGAACAAAGCTGGAAGCATAACCCTCCCAGATTTCAGACAATACTACAAAGCTATGGTAATCAAAACAGCATGGTGTTGGCACAGAAACAGACATTTGGAGCAATGGAACAGAATAGAGCCCAGAAATAAACCTATGCACCTATGGTCAATTAATCTTCCACAAAGGAGGCAAGAATATACAATGGAGAGAAGACAGTCTCTTCATCAAGTAGTGTTGGGAAAGCTGGACAGCCACATGTAAATCAATGAAGTTAGAACACTTGTTCACACCATACACAAAAATAAACTCAAAATTCATTAAAGACCTAAATATAATACCAGATACCATAAAATTCCTAGAAGAGAACATAGGTAAAACATTCTCTGATACAAATCTTAGTAATATTTTCTTAGATTCAGTCGGCCAAGACAAAAGAAATAAATGTGAAAATAAACAAATGGGACCTAATCAAACTTAAAAGCTTTTGCACTGCAAAGGAAACCATAAACAAAATGAAAAGACAACCTAAAGAATGGGAGAAAATATTTGCAAACAATGCGACCAACAAGGGCTTAATTTCAAAAACATACAGACAGTTCATACAACTCAATATGAAAAAAAAATCAAAAAAATGGGCAGAAAACCTAAACAGACATTTTTCCTAAGAAGATATACAGATGGCCAACAGGTACATGAAAAGATGCTCAACATCACTAATTATTAGAGAAATGCAAATAAAAACTACAATGAGGTATCACCTCACACCAGTAAGAATGTCCATCACCAAATGTCTACAAATAATAAATGCTGGAAAAGGTGTGGAGAAAAAGGGAACCCTCCTACATTGTTGGTGAGACTGTACATTGGTGCAGCCACTATGAAGAACAGTATGGAGGTTCCTTAAAAAACTAAAACTAGAGTTACCATATGATCCCACTCCTGGGCATATATCCAAAAAAAAGGGAAAACTCTAATTCAAAATGATACATGCACACCAATGTTCATAGCATCACTATTCATAATAGCCAAGACATGGAAGCAACCTAAATTTCCATCAACAGATGAATGGGCAAAGAAGATGTGGTATATATACAATGGAATATTACTGAGCCATAGAAATGAAAGAAAAAATGTCATTTGTAGCAACATGGATGGACCTAGAGATTATCATACTAAGTAAAGTAAGTCAGGCAGAGAAAGACACATTATATGATACCACTTATTTGTGGAATCTAAAGAAAATACAACTCAACTTAATTACAAAACAGAAACAGACTCACAGATACAGAAAACAAACTTATGCTTCCCAAAGGGGAAAGGGAAGGGGGAGAGATAAATTAGGAATATGGGATTAACAGATACACACCACTATATATAAAATAGATAAACAATAATTTACTGTATAGCACAGGGAAATATATTCAATATCTTGTAATAACCTATAATGAAAAAGAATCTGAAGCTGTACACCTGAAACTAGCACAATATTATAAATCAACTATAGTTAAATTAAAAGAAAAAAAGTGAAAAGCCATTCCAAAGAATGTGATAAAATATTCTTTAATCTCATATCCAATGAGGAACTGGTACTCAGCATATATAAATAACATTTGTAACTACTGAATAATAAAAAATTCAAACTAATCAATTAAAATGGGCAATATCATTGAATAGACACTTCTCCAAAGGAGATATACAAACAGCCAAATAAGGACATGAACAGATGCTCAACACCATTATTTAGTAGGGAAATGCAGATCAAAACCACAACTAGATATCACTTCACACCCACTAGGATGGCTATACATGAATAACAGTTGTTAACGAGCATGTGAAGAAGGGTGAAATGGTATAACAACTTTGGAAAACACTTTGGCAGTTCCTCGCAAAAGTTTAACATAGAATTACAATTGTACCCACTAATTCAACTCTCAGTTGAATTACCTAAAATAAATTAAAACATATTCCATACAAAAAATATACATGAATGTTTATAGCAGCATCACCCATGATAGCCAAAATGTGGAAACAATCCAGATTTCCATAAACTGATAAATGGATGAACAATATGTGGTTTATCTGTATACATATATGCAATATTTGGAATAGAAAGGAATGAAGCATATACACAGTGCAATATGGATCTACCTGAAAATATTATACTACATGAAAGAAGCCAGTCACAAAAACTATATATGTATGTTTCCATTTATAAAAAATTACCAGAATAGAAAAATCCATAGATACAGAGGTGCATTAGTGGCTTCCTAGGGCTGGGGAAAGGGGTATGGGGGAACAGAGTACTTGGGGGAGAAATGGGAAAAACTGCAAATGAGTACAGTTTTTTTTTCCAGATTTATTGAGATATAATTAACATATAACACTGTGTAAGTTTAAAGTGCACAACATATTGATTTGATATACCTACATGTTACAAAATGATTATCACCATAGCATTAGCTAATACCTCCATCATGTCACATACTTACCATTTGTGTGTGTGTGTGTGTGTGTGTGTGTGGTGAGAACATTTAAAATTTACTGTTAGCAATGTTCAGACATATAATACGGCATTATTAACTATAATCACCATGCTGTACATTAGATCTCCAGAACTTGGTCTTACTACTGAAAGTTTGATATACAAAATTTCTTTTCATAGTGATAAAAATGTTTTAAAATTGTGCAACCAGTGATGGGTGCACAATTCTGTGAATAGTATACAACCACTGAATTGTACAGTTTAAATAAATAAATTGTATGATCTATGAACTATAGCTCAACAAGTTGTTAAAAAAGAAGTCAAAGAACACTTTAATGGGAAGTGGAATTAGAGCTGGAAATTGAAAATAGGTATAATTTGGCAAGAGGATGAGGAAACTGGTTGGGGAGGTGTGGGGGCAAATTTCAGCAGATTCTCAATAGATAGAGGAGTTTGTGATCTAGGCAATCATTTCAGCTTCTTATTAGTGATCATAACATGATAAAACTTTCATTTAGATTAATATGCCCTGGGTAAACCAGAGTCATGGACATCTGGGGACACAGGGAGGGGTCGTCAGAGAGGTGAGTTAGGAGGCACTTAAAATAACAGTCTGAAGAGTTTGAGAAGGTGCTATCATAAATACAAAGGAAGAGACATTTGTGGAGGAAAAAACTGACAGGGTGATTGATAAGGCAACAACAAGACCAAAGCTATTGGACAATGACCAAAAAGAGATCATCAGAGATGTCAACTTGCCATATTATCTCTTCAGTAACCTATATATTATTTATTTCTTGACCAAAACACAACTTACAAAATTGTCTTGAACACATTGCATCCGAGTCTCCAAATTCACAGCTCTGTGTGATTAGCATAACAGCACAAAAACAAAATGAGCACACCTAACTGCACAGTCTCATGTCTGAGAAGTTATGTTGAGGCACCATGGAAATACCTGGAGTCAGAAGATTGGAATGAAGACCTGGCTCTGACACTAATATTTCTATCTCAAACAAGTGACTTGCCTCTGTTTTCCCACCTGAAAAAGAAAATACCTGACCATCTAAAAACGAATTCAAACTGGTGTTGTAGGACTCAAAGATAAAGAAAAGGAAGGAGGGAGGGAGGCAGGGAGGGAAGGAGGGAGTTTATTCAAAGGAACGTCTTCACCATGAAAAAACAAGTCTATACATACACACATCCTTCTCATTCCCTTTTTTTCTTATCATGGTCACCAGCTGAATTTTCCTTTAGGTCTCAATCATCATGAGATTAGGTGGTTAGAGTGCCCTCCTGGGCGACCAAGACAACCACTTTATATCTCTTTCAATAGGCTGGGGTTGGTTGCAGGGACACAGAAACTTTGACATGCTTAGAAGCTATACTTTGGGAAAAAATGGATTGGAAACCTAAGTGACAGCTCAAGGACGAGGGGATACAGAACCCACAGCCCAGAACTCTCGCTGCCCTCTACACCAATTCAGCTACAGTGCCACCCTGTCCCTCCCTCACTGTGGAATCCTATAAATTGGCTATCAGGAGGCTTTGACCTTTGGTCAAAAGCTGCTGCTACCTTGCCTGGCCCCGATTGCCTGGCCTGGGCTAACTCTCCAGGGACTGTGACTCTGGGGAGAGAAGGTGACTTTGGAAGAATTCCAAGTGCTACAGATAGTCTAGTCCCAGAGCCAGAACAGATCGCCCTTAGATTAGGGAGGGCGGCGGGGGGGTGGGGGGTAAAGGTGAGCGGGTGAGAGAGGAGGGAAAGGTCTTACTGGTGGCACACTGGCTAGATTGAGATGAACTTCGGGAACTCAGGGAAGACTGCATGAAGGCACTTGCTTCTAGGTTATTGTGCTGTTCGCTGTGCTTATCCAAAACTCTGCATTCTCAGGTATGGAACTGGAATTTTTTTTGCCCCCTGACACTCGTAATATATCATAACATTTCATTCTGCAGATGTGTTAAGCTGCTGAGGGTCAGCTGATGCACTTCTGTTGACAGAGCAAGGATTTTGCATTGTCTGTTGGGGAACTCGCTGACTACCAGAGGAGCTGTGTGCCTGTGAGCATCTGACAATGGCTGTCAGGTCTGGCAGAGGAGGTGATATTGGGATCTAGCAAAATGGAGAGACAATTGACAATGTCTCCAGATCTCTTGGCCACCCTTTGGGTGTGGAGCAGACTCTCTGGGCTCTTTTAAAGAGGAGATTGTGGGGGGGCTTCCCTGGTGGCGCAGTGGTTGAGAGTCCGCCTGCCGATGCAGGGGACATGGGTTCGTGCCCCGGTCCGGGAGGATCCCACATGCCGCGGAGCGGCTGGGCCCATGAGCCATGGCCGCTGGGCCTGCGTGTCCGGAGCCTGTGCTCCGCAACGGGAGAGGCCACAACAGTGAGAAGTCCGCGTACCGCAAAAAAAAAAAAAAAAAAGAGAGATTGGGGGTTAAGGAACGTGGTAGAAAGGGGAAAGGGGGAAATATGCCTGCGGGTAAATTTTGGTGTAGGAGAGATACGGGATGTCCTCTGGCTGTCGAGAAAATTTTGATGCCCGTGGAAGACACAGCATTCCCCCGGCCCTGTCTGTGGTAAATTTAATGTGTCTGGCAGACAGCGCAATGTTGCTCCTTTGCGGGGTGCGGCGGGAGGGAGAGTAGACGGGGACACCGGGTGCTGAAAAGATTTGCATGCTCTAACTTACACTGAGGTAAATACATGGTGATGCCGCAAAATTTCATGTTCAATAGAGTTTTTTTTACATGTTTATTTTATTTATTTAATTTGTTTTGGCTGCGCCGCGGGGCATGTGGGATCTTAGTTCCCCAATCAGGGATGGAACCTCCGCCCCCTGCATTGGAAGGGCGGAGTCTTAACAACTGGAAGACCAGGTAAGTCCCAATGGAGATTTTAAAATATTTCCAAATGGTCCAGAAAAAACGTTGAAGTTAGGTAAAGTTATGGTATTCTCACTCCAAATAGAAATAATTTTGAGGTACGCAGGAGATAACGTGGGAACTATCACAAACCCAGAACAATCTGGGGTGCAGGACCCTGCACTCTCCAAAGGAAATACAGGGTGTATGGGAAATAAATCAGTTGTCCTTCAACGGGGACGGGGGAGGGGGAAATCTGGTTACTGTGGCAGAGGTGAGGTGTTAACACACACTCTGGTGAGAGATGTGGGGTACAAGTGGAAAATCAGGTTCTCACACTGTGCAGGGGAAGTTTATGGAAGGGGATTTATGGAAGATATCCACAATGCTCTCCTATTATTGGGGAAAATTAGATGTGCCAACAAAGACTGACGGTGCCCCACACTGCCCCGGCGGAAATTAGTGAGTTAGTGCGCATAGGAGTTTTTGGAGTGTTTGTTTCCTTTTGAGAAGAATTGGGGTGTAGGGAAAATAAGGAAATCTTTCTAGAAAATAAAAGACACATTGGGAGATTATTTTCTCCAGAAGGACACATACACTCACACACTCACACGCACCGGGGGGGGGGGGACTAAAAAAGGAAAAAAAGTAATAAAATAACCAAACCTCAGGAGTTTCAAGAAATAAAACTCTTTGCTGTGCCTTTTAAAGTAGGAAATCGCCTGCTTTCCTGGTTTTTTCTTTCCTCTCTTCCTTCCTCATGTTTTGTTAGGTTGCCCCCCCACCCCAACTTTCTTACAAAGATTAAGTACTGACCTCATTGTTTTTGCAAAAGTTGACCCATGCTCTTCTGATTCCACATCAGCTGTTTTGCATCATTGGAAAGTTGGTCGTTTGCAGCTTTTCAAAAAAGCCTCTTTCACAAACTGCCTCTTTCCCTCCACGTGGCACTCCCAATCTCTCCTCTCCAAGCTCCGGCCACCCAGAGGCTCCAAAGAGCAGGCAGGGCGCCCGAGGGGCTGCTGTCTTAGAAAAACAAATCTGGAAGCCAGATGCCTGGGAAGAGGGAGTTGGAGATCCAGGATAAAAGGGATCCGCGGGGGATACATGTTAATTGCCTGCTGATTGTTAAACTGAATGGGTTACATTTAGATGAAAGAGGTTAAAAAGTGAAGAATGCGCCCTGCTGGCGACAAACACTCCCCCTCCCCCATTCAAATACTCTGATTTGGCCCGCAAATGCCTGCGCCTTTGATAGGGGTGAAAGGAACTCCAGATGGCGTCTGGAAAATCGGCTCGCCCTCCCTCCCGCATGAGCCATCTGTGTCCCCCTGAGTTGCAGATCCACACAACAGCACCTCCTCGCAGAGGCAGAAGCCCAAGTCTTCTGCCAAGCTCTGCGGGCCAGCCCGCCCGCCCGGTGCCCGGCCGTCACCGTTGAAGGGCGGTGCCCAGAGAGGAAGAGGATAGCGAGTCTTCACCTCCCTTTTTTTCCCCAACTGACAAACTGGGGCTAAAGGTGCCTGGCTTCCTGATCGTGCGTGGGCTAAAGCACTCCAAGGTGAGTTCCTTCCTGTTTTTGTCCACTCATGGTCCATATCGATGGTGGCACTCCTGAAAATTTAGAATGTCCCAAAGGCCCCCGGAAAGCCCACTATCCCATTACCTGTATCCTACCAGCGTCTGCCCAGCGTCGGCTGCTTTGGCCCCCTTCCCCTTCCCTAGATGTTTCCAAGCTCGAAAACTGTTTTTCTGGTTTGCTTGTTTGCTTGTTTTTCATCAAAGTACACACAAACTATTAGATTGACCCCACCCCCTGGTCTTGGAAAGCCTGCAGCCAGCTCTGGAGCTGCCGCCTCCACACCCTTTCCTTACCTCCTTCCATGCCCGAGTCTTCTCAGTCTTCTCCCCAACTCTGTCTTCAGTCACGCCGGGTAGAAAAGGGCACTTATCCAAGGTAAGGTTTCTTTCAAGGGAGCCGCCGCCACCGGAATCATCAACTCAGGAATTGGGGGAGAGGCTCTTGGCCGCGAAGTGTAAAAAAGCGAATCTCGGCAATTAGAGCTTCCTCCTATCGTGCCCAGCTCCCAAGCATAGCTGGAGGTTGGGGTACGGGCACAAGACGCTGCAACCCTCGCCTGCGCGGTGCTAGGAGGTCTTACCGTGACTTTGCTTCTTTAAAGCCTCACCCTCCCGAAATTTGGGGGAAGGAGCTTACTGCTCCCTACTGCCTGTTTGGCTGGAACAGAAGTCCTATTGATGAGGAGCGGGTTTTTACAAACTGGCTAAACTTAAGTTCTCGAGCCCCTTCCCCATCTCCAGCTCTACGGAAACACCAGAAACGGCACTGTGCCGCTTCTCCTTAGCAAACCACGTAGCAATAGGGGGAGGGGCGGATGCTCATACCTTCACCGCCCTCTTGTGTCCCGCCTCCCCTCTGAGGGGAGGTGGTCCTCTCTCAAAGGAACCACCCCCCACTCCGCCCCCAGCCTGGGACAGGGGAATTGGGACAAGGGTAAGATCAGGAAAAGAGGATGTACCCCTCCACACTGTATATTACTATTCTGCCCCAGCATACTAGTGAAGGAGTCTCAAATTCTAACGTTACCCCCAGCCTCACCCGGACTTGGACATTTGGGAAGGTGTATTAGCTGGAAATTTGGTTTGCATTCCTTTATCTGCCCACTCCTCTGCAGGCAGTGAAGGGATCTTTCCAGTGCTCCAGCTGGGGAACACTGAGGCCAGATCTGTAACTGGATCATTGGGGTGAGCCTCCAAATCCTCCCCCATCCAGATTAGATGAGGAAACAACATAGCCTCCCCTGGACCAAACAAAGAATCAAGGTCAATTCCTGGGACTAGACAGCAACCCCACCCTCTCCCAATCACACATACTCTCCTGTAGCATGGGCAGCTACTGTGAGGTGTTTCAATCAAAAATGATGGCATTTTGCAACATAAGAGGAGTCACCCGAGACAGGGGGATATGAAAAGCTAGGAAAAATGGTGACTTCATTGGCCCTTAGGGATCCTGGATCTTAGCCCAGGATCTGACCATTCTTGTTTGCCCCTTGGCAAATTTATTTCTGAGGTGTGTGTGGGGGGGGTAGGTAGAACTGGGAGGAAGAGATGGAGAATAAAAAGGAAATGAGGAAAGTCCGCAACTCTGCCCAACATATGCAACATAAACACATGCCACATAAGCATGTACCATGCAAATGTACAGTACACAAACCTACACATAAACACATGCCATGGAAACATATCACACACAAACATACATCATACATCTGCTGTTTAGGAGACAAATATACACCACACAAACTTACACCATGCAAACACAACAAGCATCCTCCACACAGATACATACAACAAAAAATACACACCTCTCAAACACACATCACACACAAAGTATGCACCAGAAACTCATATCCACCACATACACAATCCATATATACATACCCACACATATTCCCACCTTTGCTCCCTTTCAACCTGAGCTCATTGGTTTAAAAACAAAAAAAGTAGGTAGTCTTAGAGAAGGACTGAAGGATTTTCCACAATAAAGATGTTTATCACAGTGAAGGAGGTAAGGTGGGGATGTCAAGAAAGAAAAATAATCAATAAAATTATGATAAAGCCTTTCTTTTGAATAGCATACATTTTCATGCACACCCCATCATGATCTCATTTAATCTTCAGCACCACTTTGTGAGGTATATATCATCTCCATCTGATAGTTGAGGAAAACAAGGTACAGAAAATTGATTTGCCTGAAGTCATACTGCGAGTTGGTGACAGAATAGGAGCGTGGAATAGGAATGGAAACCAAAGGCCTTAAGCCTACAATACTCTGACATCACTCCACCCTACCACATGCATACACATTACTTACTCCACTTTATTAACTAGCTGTCATCCCCTAGGATTAGAGACTAGTCAGCTATTCAGAGACCCTATTCTTCTGGCTTGATCTTTTTATTTATGTCACCCAGCACAAGGAAGCGCAACCCAGAACTGGCCTTTACTTTATTAAGATAATGTAGAAAGACCCCAGTCCCCTCATCCCACCCTGGAGCACCCAGGATGGCTCCAAGGCCAGAAACCAGAGGTATCTAGCCTGATAGGCCTTGATACCAGCTCTTATTAGGGGTTCATTTATTTCCTAATTAACTAATTAATTAATGCAATATGCATTAGAAGGCAGTGGTACCTCTAGGGCAGCCCTGGGGCATGGTTTGATGAACAATATGATGGTGAGAATCCAGGCTTGTGTGTCTGTCTGTAAGTGTACATCAAAATCTAGATCTGATTCTGTCTACCCTCTCTCAAACCTCCTCTATTTCAGCTCTCATCAAAAGCTTTCTTTCCTCAACACCTAGACACTTACATCATCTGCATTTTGCACTATATTAGTTTTCCAACTTGAATCATTCTCTAATTATTTGTGTTTGTTAGGCTTGTCAGTGAGCAACTTCTTTGGTCATCCTTAAAGGTAGCTGGCCTACTGAGTTTCAGAGGTTTTTGGTAAATATTGCTGATGGATTGATTGATTGTAAACCTGTACAGATAAATCTTAATGGAATGAGATGAGTAATACCTCAAAACTATTAAGTTAGTCAGAAAAGAGGCAGTATGTAGGAATTACCTGAATGCATTTGCTAGGTATCACCTGGCCAGGAAGTAACACATAGTGGATGGTACTTATGATGTCTAATGCAAAGTATTTCAAAATCACAACCTGCTGTCTGGAACTAAGTCTCTAGTAGAAGGGGGAGGTGTGAACTAAAATAGTTTTAACCCAAGGCCAGGAAGTAACACATAGTGGATGGTACTTATGATGTCTAATGCAAAGTATTTCAAAATCACAACCTGCTGTTTGGAACTAAGTCTCTAGTAGAAGGGGGAGGTGTGAACTAAAATGGTTTTAACCCAAGAGCCTTGGAAATGAATTAATGTGCGCTTCCTCCCTCTCACAAGATTAAACTTAGTGGCAATATTCATTGAGACTATATGTTCAGACTGGTTGTTAACATGGTGTTTGTCTGGGCATCATTCACATTTACTAATGAAGGATCATCCCTGGCTCTACCTGGAGCAAGGAAAATTTTTAAATATTTTATATAGGTGTACCTTTCTTTAAAAATCTCGTTAAAAATATAGGAAAGAAAAAACAGACCAATTAAATTAGACAGGTGATTATTTGCTTATAAAAATAATTCACTAAAGGGTTCCTTTAGCAATTCCCTAGTCACTGCTAATTGGAGATTAGTCAGAAATGAAGATAAAATATATCTCAAAGATGAAAATGGAATTAAATAGTATTCAAATTAATAAATGTGAAGTGCAGCCAGAATCTTAATCTACCAGTGTGTTGAATTTAACAGGGTACACCACTCCTCTCCCACTCTACAGCCCTGATATGGAGACTGAATTAGGGGACCTAGGGAGAGTGCAGGGTCTCTGGCCCTGAACCTGGACTATAGCTCTTTTCTGACTAAAGGACGACAAAGTGACTTCACTCTCAGTCAGATTTGAACCCCTAATGACAGTATGAAAGACTTATTCTTTAGTTCCTTTAAACCTATTTGAGAGAGGTTTGGTATAATGTACTAAGGGTATCATTTGCTCCCTCCCACAGTGATAATTGGGAATGAATTAAATATACTTCAAATATGCTTGATAGCTTTTGCCTGCAAATGATTGGAAAGAAGTTCATACTTATTGAAGGAGATGAGGAAAGGGGAAGGATGATTCAGTCCCATGGGTAAATGGTTGCTCTAATTGGCCCCATAGGATTCCATCATCCCAGTAAAAGTGAGCTAATCAGCAGGACCCCTGGCTTCCCTTCTCCTACAGGAGAGGTAAAGATTTGGTTTTTGGCTCCTCAGGATCCCACTTTATAACAAGCTTTGAAAAGCTGATCCACTCTTCTGTGAAGCAGTTAAGTCGTGATTCTTCACATCTAAGGCAGATTCAGGAGTTTCTGTTTGTTAAGACTGTGGAGAAGAGCTCCCATATCTATCTCTTCTGTAGCCCCTTCAGGCCTGCTTAATTTGTCAGTCCAAAAAAATTGAGACCTACTGTGACTCCAGTTTTTTGTTGTTGTTGTTGTTGTTGTTGTTGTTGTTTTTGCGGTACGCGGGCCTCTCACTGTTGTGGCCTCTCCCGTTGCAGAGCACAGGCTCCGGATGCGCAGGCTCAGCGGCCATGGCTGGCAGACTCTCAACCACTGTGCCACCAGGGAAGCCCGTGACTCCAGTTTTGATCTGTGATTACCATTAATAGTTTTTATTAGTAAGGTGGAAGAACAGTGGGTGAGGGAGGGCATGAGTGAAGCATCACAGGGAAGACTTTAACAGCTCCTCCTCCCCAATAGGAACACCTTCTCTTTTTTTTTTAATTTTTATTTTTTTTAATTTTTTATTTTTTGTGGTACGCGGGCCTCTCGCTGTTGTGGCCTCTCCCGTTGCAGAGCACACGCTCCGGACGCGCAGGCTCAGCGGCCATGGCTCATGGGCCCAGCCGCTCCACGGCATGTGGGATCTTCCTGGACCGGGGCTCGAACCCATATCACCTGCATCGGCAGGCGGACTCTCAACCACTGCACCACCAGGGAAGCCCAAGAACACCTTCTTTTTCTTCACTGTACCCCTGAGCACCAGCTTGGTACTCTCATGTATTTGCTTTCTGCCTCAACCTAGCCTGGTCATCTCAAAAAGCAAAAGGTCATCTCAAGGAGAAAGACCTACTTGTGAATGGCCCTGGACTTCTATTACCCCCATCTTAAAGTTTTTGCAGTTCTTCTGGTTGCTGAATTATTTCCTAGGTTTCACATTTCCCACCTTATTATCCAGACTATGGGTTCTCTCACCTGGAGGAACACACTGGCAATTGTATTTTACTAGTGTGTATACTTGCACATCTTTTTGCTCGTGAATTATATTGATTTTTTCCCATCTGAAATCCCTGATCCCAGTTGTCTGTTGTAGTGACTCACAGTAACACTTTTCTCTCAATACTTGCATGAAAATTAAATCAGCCTCCCAACCCTAACCACTCCCTATCGACTGTAATTTGTTGCATCCTAAATGGGAACTTTGACACAATCAGGTGCATGTATGCACGCACACTCATACACACTTATATTCACACAGGTACAAGCCTCTTGTGGCCTCTCTTGTTATCCTGCTGCCTATTCTTTGCACTTATTTCCAACTGTAATTTCCGTGCTAACTGAGCCTGGATATCATTTCAGGCCTTAAAATGAAGTCTTGGAAGCTCTCAGATTGTGGCAAATTCTTACCCCAGGAATCAGGGTTTCTTTACTGCTGGTGATTCACTTTCTCTTCTCTTGGCTTTACTTTTCATGATATTGCGTACTTCCCTATGACAATTCTATTAATCTGTAACCCAAACTCCTGTGCTCTTCTGTGCTAATTTTCTTCCTGTGCTAATTCTGTTTCCACCCCAGTTATCTCTATATTAAATGTATATAGCTCCACTCTAATTTGTCTATAATATTTCTAATATTTTTACCTTTTTCTCACATCCTCTTCAACTCAACTCACTTCAATTCAGACCCTAAATACCCTGTCACACATTTCTTGAATTTTTCCAGCTTCATCTCCTCATTTTGCACCACTGCTGTCACACATGCCCCAGATATGCCATAAATAACTACTTATCTCTCCTTTCAACATTTTACTCAGGTGCTCACATTTCCATACATGTTTGCTCCTGGCTACTAAAGCTTGGGTTTTAGTTACTGACTTAACCAGAGGTTCACAATCTCCTGGGCTGAACCTTGTCATTTCCTCAGTAATCAAGGTCTCCTCATTTCTGGTGCTTTGGTCTACTCTTTAGGTTCTTTCCCTTTTGTTTTCTGTTTTGTATGCTTTTTTTTTGTTTCCTTTTTTTTAAAAATCTTTATTGGAGTATAATTGCTTTACAATGGTGTGTTAGTTTCTGCTGTATAACAAAGTGAATCACTATACATATAAATATATCCCCATATTTCCTCCCTCTTCGGTCTCCCTCCCAGCCTCCCTATCCTACCCCTCTAGGTGGTCACAAAGCACCGAGCTGATCTCCCTGTGCTATGCGGCTGCTTCCCACTAGCTATCTATTTTACATTTGGTAGTGTATATATGTCCATGCCACTCTCTCACTTCTTTTCAGCTTACCCTTCCCCCTCCCCATGTCCTCAAGTCCATTCTCTACATGTGCGTCTTTATTCCTGTCCTGCCCCCTTTCTTTTTTTAAATTCATTGTCCCCTGCTTACCTCCTGAGCATTAACTGCCTTTTTGGTGTTGAGCTACATGTAATCTTACTTCAGCGTTCCTCTTCTCTATTTTTCCCTGTACATAGACCTCCTTCTTTCAGCCACCACCACCCACATATACAAACTCATGTGCACACATGCATCCAATCATACACCTGAGCATTTCTTTACCCTTTATGCCACCAATTCTGGATTGAAGCAGAATTGCCTCTGAAGCAGAACAGGCACAGGGTGGCAAAGCCAGGACACATTGTAAGAGCTCCTTGAGGAACCTGTGGCCTTCCATCAGCTGGAGACTGAGAGGGTCCATGGGGTAATGTGACATTCTGGGTCTTCAAGGAAGCCAGTCTTTATGATGACATTGAAGTGACAAAGAAAATGAAAAATATGCTGCAATTTCTGTTTCAAGCATTTTGCTTGTGACAGATCTTTTCTTCTTATTCTTTAGATGGTTAAGTGTCTGTGCTTTCATGAATTATCTTGCCTAGAACATCCATCAGAGGGCACCATGCAAAATAATATAAATGAGGACAGAGGGTGTGATAGTTTACTTGAGATCTCATCCTTCCTTAATGAGATTGTTCTTTCTTAGCTAAAGAGGGCTTTTTGCCTAGTATCTGCTTATAGATTAGTTATAGTTTCATATCTGTTTATAAATCTTGGTAATAAACCATGGTCACTGTGAACTGTGGACTGATTTCAGCTTACTTTACACAAAGGATAGCTTTACTCATGGTCACAAACTTTACTCCAAATATGGGGTCTTTGGTAACCTAATAGACTTGAGCAGAGACTGAATAGCCCAACATAACCTGTCCCTCCAACTGAAAGAATCTGTTGCCTGTCCAATTTCTGTTATAGAAAAAAAACATTTGTAAAATTAAAGAGAGCACTTCTGTGATTTGGTTTAGATGTAGAGTCGAGATGGGGTGCATAATGGGAAAAGCACAAGGCTCAGTCAGGGGACCAGAGGTTCCTTCTTGACTCAAACATTTGTATGACCTTGGGCAAATCACTTGACCTCAGTCTGCCATAGTTTTTTCATTAGTAAAATGGGATGATAATACCTACCTACCTCACAAAGCTGTTGTGAGGGTTATCTGTGAAAACAGATGACCCATTTGGAAGTGTTTTAGCATCATATCACCTTCACAAATGCAAGGCATTATTATCATTGTTAATAGTTTCATTCCCTTGTTATTTATCTGAGATTATTACTATATTACTACTTGGTTACGACTATTATTATTGTTAATGTTATTACTAATGTTGCTATGTCCCCCTCCAAATGTTGACCTTTCTTTCAAGCTTAGAAGGCAGTAAAGGTATTTAAGAGCAGACTGCTTTGGGCTAAGTCATCACACTGGTTAAAAGTAAAGTCAAGGGACTTCCCTGGTGGCACAGTGGTTAAGAATCCGCCTGCCAATGTAGGGGACACAGGTTCGAGCCCTGGTCCAGGAAGATCCCACATGCCACGGAGCAACTAAGCCCATGTGCCACAACTACTGAGCCCATGTGCCGCAACTACTGAAGCCCACGTGCCTACAGCCCATGCTCCGCAACAAGAGAAGCCACCACAATTAGAAGCCCGTGCACTGAAACGAAGAGTAGCCCCTGCTCACTGCAACTAGAGAAAGCCCGCATGCAGCCAAAAATAATTAAATAAATAAATAAATAAATAAATAAATAAATATTTTTTTTAAAAAAAAAGTGAAGTCAACATAGTAGATTTCTCTCTTTCCCATACCTTTATCCCTAGGAGTTGGGTAATAATAATAGAATTTTCCCTATTATTTTAAATAATAGAAATGTCAACCCTTAAATAAATGAAAAATAACTACAAACTAGCTCTCCTATTTGGTGTTTAAATAGTGTTATTCTTCTTAGTCTGTAGTGAAAGCAAGATGTTGATAGAGATGTATTACTGGAGAAAAAGGGAAGCTTCCACTGCCTCCTTGGATGATAGAAGTGAAAACACTTGCAGATCTGGGAAGCCACCTCAGGTGGGGAAACACTACTGAGGAAGAACAAGGAGTTCCAGGGCAGGGTCAGAAAGACTGGCTGAGGGGCAGATCATTAGACAATCAAACAAAAGAAGCACAGGCCAGCTAATGGACAATTGTGTGTTTTTGAGTTAACCTCTCAGGTGAATTTTCAAGTACCTTAGCAATTCTATTCTCAAGCAGGTGTCAGATAGGAAATCAAAGGAGGAAACTTGAGAGAGGTTAGGTGGTCAAAATTAGAGCATAAGTACAGGAATAGTATAGGATCCTCATTTTGAACCCTCACCTCCTTTCCAAGAATTCTACTTATCTATGATTCAATTAAATTCTCTATAACTGTATCATATATTCATATTAATTTATATTTTAGATGTATAGTAAGATACTAAATGTGGTCTTAACAATATTCATGTACAGTACTCTTCTAAAGTGTGCTTAAAGTGTATTATGATGTTACATTCAACTATTTCTCTGTCAAAATAGCCCACAAAGAACAAAACAAAAATGAAATAAAATGTTTCATAATTCTCCTGAAACCTTATTTATGTATGACTGTTTATATGAAACACTGAGAAGCTCCAAAAGAATGAACTCCAACAGTAGACTTTCAGATGGTGTGTTACCCTTGCATCCCAAGGAAGCTGTACCTACTGGACAGCCCTCACCTGGACACAGAGACTGCCTCTGAACCACTGTTCTGTTCTGCCTGACAACCAGCAAATATGAACTATGACGTCTGGAGTTCCAAACCTAAACCTTACTCTAGGGCCCTCCCCAGAGGCTCTGCTTAGAAAGGAGAAAATGAAGAGATTGAAATAGACTTACTCTGTGATTATTGTGTCAGTTGCTTTTTGTGCTTAAGTATATCTTAAATTAGGATAACTTTTCAAGTGCTTCAAATGATATCCTTTTGTGAATTCTCTGAGACTATGTACCTGTTTGACCAAAAATTAATAAAACTTAATGAGGAACCCCTTTTAAACTAAAACTGATAAAAATATTTCTTCCATCAATACAGAACCCTTGTGCTACTCCAGGCTCCAAAACTGTCACTCCGTAGCCACTAGCATTTGTTACCACCTGACAAGGGATGTATGGAGTTTAGAAGAGCAAGCCTGTGTATGAGACTTGATTACCCAGAGCCTCTGGCTGGCATGGTCAGATCTTTGCTGCTTGAAAAAAAACTTGCGGTGACTAAAAAGTGCTTCGGCAGCTAGGGGGTTCCCCTAAGTATCAGGCTTAACAGAGGCTGCCTGGGGAAGCAAACCTCCCAGGAGGGGAGAGCAAGGGAGTAGAAGGTGCCTGGGAGAAGAAATTGCGCAAAGGAAAATGGCATGGCAGTCACGGATAGTTGATGTACTTATGGACATTTCTAGGAATAAGACTTTCACTCCTGGCCTGGGGGAGAGATCATACTGTAGGGGAAATGAGAGGAAAATTGATTAGTATTAAATATAGTTAGAAAGAAAGGGCAACCTATAATCCAGGGAACAAAAGCTGGTCAAAATACAGGGGTGGGAAAGACTACCTTGTGGTCTCTCAAAACTTGAGACCACCTATATAACTCCATACAAAAACCCCATTTGCACAGGGGTATTCAGCACATTTAACTAATCAGTAAGTCTGATCACTAACCAATTAGGGCAGTCATCAGGGGCTGTGAGCGCTGGAGCAGAGTCCTAGTTCCCTCTATAATGCCTGGTATAAACATCTCAGTTGCAGTATTATAAGAAGATGAGGTAATTTAGGGGCTGAGGCTGGGGTTGGGAAACCCAGAGGTATCAGGACAGATTATATTTACTAAACCAGTAAAGAAGTATTTTAGTATTTTAGTAACTAGTATTGTCAGACCAGCACATACCAACTGACTATCATCTTTGCCCACATAGATGGGCAATACTCCCCCAACTAGAGCAATATCTCTTTGAGAGAGTCTCCATGTGGCAGTAGTAGTGTTATGCCTCCGATATTTAGTTTTGCCACAAAAAATGTGCTTTTTTTTTTCAACTGATAGTCTTAGCCAACTCACAGCTATTGGTGTGAGCATGGACAGAGTAAAGGGAAATACCATGGATATATCAAGTCCACATGTAACCTATTATGATTGTCTCATAATTTTGAAGCTTTTTATTATAGACATTTTTTAAACACACAAAGATAGAGAGAATAATATGCTTCACCCTGAAATTCCCTCACACAGAATCAATAGTTAACAGTTTTCCAATTTTGTTTCACCTATCCCTCTCCTATGTTTTTCTTTTTTGGATGGAGTATGTTTAAAGGAAATCACAGACATAACATCATTTCATCCATAAACACTTCAGTATGAATTTTAACTGAGAATTTCTCTATTATATTATCCTGTAAATTTTTATAATATTCACTTTATCAAGAGGAAAGAACATGGGACTATCCTGCACACACATATGGGGTACACTTTAGATTATATACTTGAAGAAACCAAGTTCCTTAGTTCAGTAAAACCACCAAAGTCTCAACAACTGGCTCTTGGTAGAGGTAGAACCAGATCCAGATTCCCCAGCTGATGATCCAGAAATTTTTAATGATATCTAGCAGTGATAATGCCCCTTGACACAGTCTGGAAATCACAGATGACACAAAGAGAAAGAGCCCACAGGAGACTAATGTCCATCCAACAGAGATCCCATACCACAGAGATGCTCTCAATAAATAGATCAATAAAACCATGTGTTGTCCATGCTATAAGGAACTTAGAGATCATCGAGTTAATCTCCTGCCTCATTTTACACTGAAGGTATTTGAAATCCAAACAAGCTAAGGGCTTACCCAATAAAAGCCAGGTAATAGCAGATCAGTGGGGATGGTGGATATTCTATTCTATTCTGGTAATTCATGTTACCTGGCAGTAATGACCATTTTTATCCCTTTAAGACAAGTTCCCATAAAACTGTAATGTCCCCCTAACTGAGAACCCAAATAATGTGTAATGTATTGGCAAAGAAAGCTCCCTGTCACCCTTAATCTCCCCTCCAGCTTCAAATGAAGACATTTTATTCTCCAGTGTAAAAGTTAATCCCTCTATCTGTTTTCTGAATTCCTTTTACCTTTCTGGAACCTGGCTTCATTTATTGTTTTAATCTTCTATGTTTTCAACTTTTCCTTCTCTTGTAGACTTCTCTCTCAAATTTAAACATGTTCTAGGCTTTCCTATTTTAATAATAAATATATAAAACAATAAAATGATCTTGATTCTCCTCTATGCTGTCTTTCTTTTCCTTTCCAAACCCAAGATATATGAAATAGTAATCTGTACTCACCGTCTTTATATCAATACCTCCTCAACCCACTACAATATGACTTCCTCCTCCATTTTTGCCCTAATAATTGTTACCATTGACCTTCTAATTGGTAAATCAAGTGGGCTTTTTCAATTGTCATTTAATTTGAACTTTCTTCATAATTAACTGTTAATCACATTCTTTTTAAACACTAATTTTTCTAGGTTCCTAAGAAACTGCTTACTCCTGGCTCTCTTTATATTCTTTGGTACATTACTTCTCAGTCCTTTTTTAACCCTCTTGTTTTCTCATTCCACAGCCCATCCCTAGGTGATCACATCCATGCTCAGGACCAAATTATTGGCCTATATCCTAATGTCCTCCAAACCTATATCTCTGGGGTTCCAAAGCTATATAGTCAGTTGCTTCCTGGATATATCCTACATGGATCTCCACATTTACCTCCAAGTAAACATGCCCAAAATTAAATTTATTACACTTCCCATAATTTCTGGTAAATTGCACTTTCACTCAGTTGTTCAAGACAGAAATCTGAAAGCCACATTTGACTCCTCTTGCTCTCTCATTCTCTATAGAACACTGTCTTGTCAATTCTACTTCCTTGACAATTGTTTTAACCCATCCTCTCCTCTCAATTTCCACCCCTCTAGGTTTGGCCTGTGCTGTCCAATATGGTAACCAGTAGCTGTATATGTGGCTATTCAAATTTAAATTAAAATGAAATAAAATTTTTAATTTTGTTTCTCAGATACCCTAGTCATATTCCAAGTGTTAAATAAATACACATGTTGCTAGAGGCTACCATGGTAGATGACAGATATACAATGTCTCCATCACTGTAGAAAGTTCCATTGGACAGTGATAATCCCATCATCTCTTACCTAGAAATTTTCAATAGTCTCCTAAACCAGTTTTCTTGACTCCAGTCTTCCCTATCCCCACTCTCCCACTCTGCCATCAGAGCCAACACTATAAAATACAAATCTGACCACATTAATATCCTGCTCAAAACTCTCTATTAATCCCTCTCCCCATGGTCTACAAAATAAATTTTGAATGTGCGTGTATGGTATACAATGCCCTCTCTCATCTGGCTTCTTTGGGAATCTTTACCGCATGGCCTGCCCCTACTTGACCATCTGATGGCCTTCTCATTAAACTATTTTCAGTGGTGTGCTATCCGCTTCAATGTCTGTGCAACTTTTCTCAGACTTCTTCATCTGCTGGATACCTTTCTGTTTCAAATGTCTGTTGAAATGCTTTGCCTGTTCCTGGAAAACAGCTACCCATCTTTCATGAGACATCTCAAGAAACAACTCCTCTATTAAAGACTTTCTGAATCCCCCAAGTAAAACTGATAACTCCCTTCTTTTACTTTATTTTAATTATATATATATCTCGGTGATTAGCAAGAATAATTATTATTTATTTTTCTGATTCCCTCTTTATTAGACTAGAGAACCCTTGAGGGCAGAGACCATGTATTACTATATTATTATTATTTTTTTTTGTCTCTAGTATAGTGCCTGGTACAGAATAGCCACTGGTAATTTTTGGTTGAGTGAATGAATAAATGAACAAATGATTGGACTCAAAGATAAATTTAGAGAATATTAGAACTTATGTGACTCTAGAAACTGAGTATTAGAACTGATATTAGAATATTAGAGAATATTAGAACTGATGTGACTCTATCATGTCTAACAAATTCACTTTACAGGAAAAGGAGGCTCTGATTCAGAAATGGGAAGAAATTTTTCCAAGTTTTTATAATCAATTAATTAGCATGGTTCAATGGTGCTTTCTTTTTGCCACACATTGCCATCATGAGACCTCTTTTTCAAGGCCCCTGGGAAATCATAATATCCTCACAGACACATTCTCTCCATGGAACAGTTTTAATGTTCTCCTGTCATAGGTTCTAATATGTCCATCCTCCTTATTTTCCAGATGAGTAAAATGAGACCTAAAGGTATAAATTATATTATTGGTGGCATAAGGCATGGACCAAGGTCTTCTGTGTCATGTGTCTTATTGCTATTTCCTTGATATAAACTGCCCACATATGTTGGTAGTCGTCCCTTCTACCTAAGTCCTAAAATCTTAGGAAACTAAGATTGGAAAACTTGGAAACTTTTTCTAGAACAATATCCTTACAATCTGGCCTTAATTATTTTTTATTGAGATATAATTCACGTTCCGTGAAATTCTCCATGTTAAAGTGTACAATTCAGTGGTTTTAAGTATATTTGCAAGGTTTTGCAATCATCACCACTATCTAATCCCATTATATTTTTAAAATATTAATTAATTAATTAAATTTGGTTGTGCCAGGTCTTAGTTGCGGCATGCAGGGTATTTAGTTGTGGCATGCAGACTTCTTAGTTGCGGCATGCAAACTCTTAGTTGTGGCATGCACGCGGGATCTAGGTCCCCTACCAGGGATCAAACCCTGGCCCCCTGCATTGGGAGCGTGGAGTCTTACCCACTGGACCGCCAGGGAAGTCCCTAATCCCGGAATATTTTCATCACCACAAAGAAAACGTGGAACCAATTAATAGTCACTCCCTATTTCCACTCCCCTCAGCCTCTGGCAACCATAAATATACTTTCTATTTCTATGGATTTGCCTATTCAGCAGTCTTACAATACGTAGCATTTTGTGTCTTTCTTCCCTTACCATAAACTTTTCAAGGTTCATCCATGTTGTAATACGTATCAGTACTTGATTCTTTTTGTAGCTGAATATTATTCCATTACATTGATATACATTTCATTTATCCACTCATTTGTTCATGAATATTTGAGTTGTCTCCACCTTTTGACTTCTCATGAATAATGCTACTGTGAACATTCATGTACAAGTTTTTATGTGAACATATATGTTTTTATTTCTTTTGAGTATATACCTTGAGCATATTGCTGAGTCATTGCTGGTATAGCAGGTAACTCTTAACTTTTTGAGGAACTACCAAAATATTGTCCACAACAGCTGCACCATTTTACATTCTTACTAGCAATGTGTGAGAGTTCCAATCTCTCAACCCTATTTTTTTCTTTTTTTAAAAAGTTATGTACATTCTAGTGGATATGAAATGGTATCTCATGGTGGTTTTGACTTGCATTTCTTTAGTGACTAATGAATTTGAGAATCTTTTCATGTGATTATTGGCCATTTGCATATCTTCATTGGAGAAATGTCTATTGAAATGCTTTGCCTAGTTTAAAAATTAGGTTATTTGTTCTTTTTTTCGTTGTGCTGTAACAGTTCTTTATATATTCTGGATACTAGACCCTAATCAGATATTTGATTTGCAAATGTTTTTTTCCCATTCTGTGGGCTGTCTTTTTACTTTCCTGATAGTTTTTTTTTTTTAATTTTAGAAAATTACATGCATAAAATAAAATTATCAGTTTAACCATTTTAAAGTGAATAAGTCAGTGGCATTTAATGCAGTTACATTGTTGTGCAACCCTCACCACTATCTAGTTCCAGAAACTTTCATCACCACAAAAGGAAATCCCATACTCATTAAGCAGTCACTCCCCATTCTCTTATTCCTCCAGCCTTGGTAACCACTAATCTACTTTCTGGCTTAGGGGATTCACCTATTCTGGATATTTAATATAAATGGAATAATATAACATATGGCATTTTATGTTGGGCTTCTTTTAATTAGCATAATGTTTTCAAGGTTTTTCCATGTTGTATCATTCTTTTTTTTTTTTTAACACATTTTAATTTTTTTTCTTTTTGGCTGCACCATGCAGCATGTGCAATCTTAGTTCCCCGACCAGGGATCAAACCTGTGCCCCCTGCAGTGGAAGCATGGAGTCTTAACCACTGGACTGCTGGGGAAGTCTGTAGCATTCTTTTTATGGCTGAATAATATTCTATCATACAGATATACCACATTTTTTAATCTACTCTTCAGTTAATGGATATTCAGATTGCTCCCACCTTTTGTTTACCATGCTGCTATGAACATCTGTCTACAAGTTATTGTTTCAACACTTGTTTTCAGTTCTTAAGTGTACATACCTAGGAATAGACTTACGAGGTCATGTGGTAATTTTATGTTTAATCTGTTGAGGAACCACCTGTATTAGTTTGCTAGGGCTGCTGTATAAAAGAAGCACCACAGACCGGGTTGCTTAAACAACAGAAATTTATTGTTTTACAGTTCTGGAGTCTAGAAGTTACACATAAAAAATGTTGGCAGGGTTGGTTCCTTCTCAGAGTTCTGAGAGAGAATCTGTTACATGCCTCTTTCCTAGATTCTGGTGGTTTGCTGGCAACCTTTGGCATTCCTTGACTTGTAGATGCCTCACTTTGATCTCTGCCTTCATATTTGCATGGCTTATTCATATCTCTGTCTTTTCACATATGGTATTCTTTTTATAAGGACGCAGGTCAGATTGAATTAGAGTTCACCCTTCTCCAGCATATCCTTATCCTAGTTTAACTAATTACATCTGCAATGACTCTGTTTCCAAATAAGGTCACATTCTGAGGTGCTGGAGGTTAGGACTTCAACATATCTATGTTGAGGGAGACATACAACTCATAACACCACAAACTGTTTTCAGCAGTAGATGCACTATTTTACGTTCACATGAGCAGTGTATGAGGGTTCCAATTTCCCCACATTGTCACCAACAATTGATTTCCCCTGTTTTTTATTATACCCATTGCACTGGACATGAAGTGGTATCTAATTGTGGTTTTGATTTACATTTACCTAATGAAAAGTGAAGTTAAGCATCTTTTCATAGGTTTTCATTACTGTGGCTTTGCAGTAAGTTTTGAAATCAGAAGTTTGAATCCTCCAACTTTTTTCTGTGTTTTCAAGATTGTTTTGTCTATTTATGGTTCCTTGCAGTTCTATATGAATTTTAGGACTGACTTTTCCATTTGTATAAAGAAGGTCATTGGAAATTTGATAGGGGTTGCATTTCATCTTTAAATCATTTTGAGGATGTTGTCTTTCAGTCTCTGAACATGGGATGTGTTTCCATTTATTTATGTCTTCTTTAATTTCTTTCAGTAGTATTTTGTAGTTTGAAGTGTACAAGTCTTTTACCTTCTTTTTAATATTTAAAAAAATATTTATATACTTACTTACTTATTTAACTGCGCCGGATCTTAGTTGCGGCACGTGGAATCTTTAGTTGCAGCATGCAAACACTTAGTTGCGGCATGTGTGATCTAGTTCCCTGACCAAGGATCGAACCCGGGCCCCCTGCATTGGGAGCTTGGAGGCTTAGCCACTGGACTGCCAGGGAAGTCTCCTTTCACCTTTTTTTTTTTTTTTTTTAACATCTTTATTGGGGTATAATTGCTTTACAATGGTGTGTTAGTTTCTGCTTTATAACAAAGTGAATCAGTCATACATAAACATATGTTCCCATATGTCTTCCCTGTTGCGTCTCCCTCCCTCCCACCCTCCCCATCCCACCCCTCCAGGCTGTCACAAAGCACCGAGCCAATATCCCTGTGCCATGCGGCTGCTTCCCACTAGCTATCTACCTCACTGCGTTTGTTAGTGTGTATATGCCCATGACTCTCTCTCGCCCTGTCACAGCTCACCCTTCCCCCTCCCCATAACCTCAAGTCCACTCTCTAAGAGGTCTGCGTCTTTATTCCTGCTTTACCCCTAGGTTCTTCATGACATTTTTTTCTTAAATTCCATATATATGTGTTAGCATACGGTATTTGTCTTTTTCTTTCTGACTTACTTCACTCTGTATGACAGACTCTAGGTCTATCCACCTCATTACAAATAGCTCAATTTCGTTTCTTTTTATGGCTGAGTAATATTCCATTGTATATATGTGCCACATCTTCTTTATCCATTCATCCGATGACGGGCACTTAGGTTGTTTCCATCTCCGGGCTATTGTAAATAGAGCTGCAATGAACATTTTGGTACATGACTCTTTTTGAATTTTGGTTTTCTCAGGGTATATGCCCAGTAGTGGGATTGCTGGGTCATATGGTAGTTCTATTTGTAGTTTTTTAAGGAACCTCCATACTGTTCTCCATAGTGGCTGAACCAATTCACATTCCCACCAGCAGTGCAAGAGTGTTCCCTTTTCTCCACACCCTCTCCAGAATTTATTGTTTCTAGATTTTTTGATGATGGCCATTCTGACTGGTGTGAGATGATATCTCATTGTAGTTTTGATTTGCATTTCTCTAATGATTAATGATGTTGAGCATTCTTTCATGTGTTTGTTGGCAGTCTGTATATCTTCTTTGGAGAAATGTCTATTTAGGTCTTCTGCCCATTTTTGGATTGGGTTGTTTGTTTTCTTGTTATTGAGCTGCATGAGCTGCTTGTAAATTTTGGAGATTAATCCTTTGTCGGTTGCTTCATTTGCAAATATTTTCTCCCATTCTGAGGGTTGTCTTTTGGTCTTGTTTATGGTTTCCTTTGCTGTGCAAAAGCTTTGAAGTTTCATTAGGTCCCATTTGTTTATTTTTGTTTTTATTTCCATTACTCTAGGAGGTGGGTCAGAAAGGATCTTGCTTTGATTTATGTCATAGAGTGTTCTGCCTATGTTTTCCTCTAAGAGTTTGATAGTTTCTGGCCTTACATTTAGGTCTTTAATCCATTTTGAGCTTATTTTTGTGTATGGTGTTAGGGAGTGATCTAATCTCATACTTTTACATGTACCTGTCCAGTTTTCCCAGCACCACTTATTGAAGAGGCTGTCCTTTCTCCATTGTACATTACTGCCACCTTTATCAAAGATAAGGTGTCCATATGTGCATGGGTTTATCTCTGGGCTTTCTATCCTGTTCCATTGATCTATCTTTCTGTTTTTGTGCCAGTACCATACCGTCTTGATGACTGTAGCTTTGTAGTATAGTCTGAAGTCAGGGAGCCTGATTCCTCCAGGTCCTTCTTTCGTTCTCAAGATTGCTTTGGCTATTCGGGGTCTTTTGTGTTTCCATACAAATTCTGAAATTTTTTGTTCTAGTTCTGTGAAAAATGCCAGTGGTAGTTTGATAGGGATTGCATTGAATCTGTAGATTGCTTTGGGTAGTAGAGTCATTTTCACAATGTTGATTCTTCCAATCCAAGAACATGGTATATCTCTCCATCTATTTATATCATCTTTAATTTCTTTCATCAGTGTCTTATAATTTTCTGCATACAGGTCTTTTGTCTCCTTAGGTAGGTTTATTCCTAGATATTTTATTCTTTTTGTTGCAATGGTAAATGGGAGTGTTTTCTTGATTTCACTTTCAGATTTTTCATCATTAGTATATAGGAATGCCAGAGATTTCTGTGCATTATTTTGTATCCTGCCACTTTACCAAATTCATTGATTAGCTCTAGTAGTTTTCTGGTAGCATCTTTAGGGTTCTCTATGTATAGGATCATGTCATCTGCAAACAGTGACAGCTTTACTTCTTCTTTTCCGATTTGGATTCCTTTTATTTCCTTTTCTTCTCTGATTGCTGTGGCTAAAACTTCCAAAACTATGTTGAATAATAGTGGTGAGAGTGGGCAACCTTGTCTTGTTCCTGATCTTAGTGGAAATGCTTTCAGTTTTTCACCATTGAGGATGATGTTTGCTGTGGGCTTGTCATATCTGGCCTTTATTATGTTGAGGAAAGTTCCCTCTATGCCTACTTTCTGCAGGGTTTTTATCATAAATGGGTGTTGAATTTTGTCAAAAGCTTTCTCTGCATCTATTGAGATGATCATATGGTTTTTCTCCTTCAATTTGTTAATATGGTGTATCACGTTGATAGATTTGCGTATATTGAAGAATCCTTGCATTCCTGGAATAAACCCCACTTGATCATGGTGTATGATCCTTTTAATGTGCTGTTGGATTCTGTTTGCTAGTATTTTGTTGAGGATTTTTGCATCTATGTTCATCAGTGATATTGGCCTGTAGTTTTCTTTCTTTGTGACATCCTTGTCTGGTTTTGGTATCAAGGTGATGGTGGCCTCGTAGAAGGAGTTAGGGAGTGGTCCTCCCTCTGCTATATTTTGGAAGATTTTGAGAAGGATAGGTGTTAGCTCTTCTCTAAATGTTTGATAGAATTCGCCTGTGAAGCCATCTGGTCCTGGGCTTTTGTTTGTTGGAAGATTTTTAATCACAGTTTCAATTTCAGTGCTTGTGATTGGTCTGTTCATATTTTCTATTTCTTCCTGATTCAGTCTTGGCAGGTTGTGCATTTCTAAGAATTTGTCCATTTCTTCCAGATTGTCCATTTTATTGGCATAGAGTTGCTTGTAGTAATCTCTCATTATCTCTTTTATCTCTGCAGTGTCAGTTGTTACCTCTCCTTTTTCATTTCTAATTCTATTGATTTGAGTCTTCTCCCTTTTTTTCTTGATGAGTCTGGCTAGTGGTTTATCTATTTTGTTTATCTTCTCAAAGAACCAGCTTTTAGTTTTATTGATCTTTGCTATTGTTTCCTTCCTTTCTTTTTCATTTATTTCTGATCTGATTTTTATGATTTCTTTCCTTCTGCTAGCTTTGGGGTTTTTTTGTTCTTCTTTCTCTAATTGCTTGAGGTGCAAGGTTAGGTTGTTTATTCGAGATGTTTCCTGCTTCTTAAGGTGGGCTTGTATTGCTATAAACTTCCCCCTTAGAACTGCTTTTGCTGCATCCCACAGGTTTTGGGTCGTTGTGTCTCCATTGTCATTTGTTTCTAGGTATTTTTTGATTTCCTCTTTGATTTCTTCAGTGATCTCTTCATTATTAAGTAGTGTATTGTTTAGCCTCCATGTGTTTGTATTTTTTACAGATCTTTTCCTGTAATTGATATCTAGTCTCATGGCGTTGTGGTCAGAAAAGATACTTGATACAATTTCAATTTTCTTAAATTTACCAAGGCTTGATTTGTGACCTGTGATATGATCTATCCTGGAGAATGTTCCATGAGCACTTGAGAAAAATGTGTATTCTGTTGTTTTTAGATGGAGTGTCCTATAAATATCAATTAAGTCCATCTTGTTTAATATATCATTTAAAGCTTGTGTTTCCTTATTTATTTTCATTTTGGATGATCTGTCCATGGGTGAAAGTGGGGTGTTTAAGTCCCCTACTATGAATGTGTTACTGTCGATTTCCCCTTTTATGGCTGTTAGTATTTGCCTTATGTATTGAGGTGCTCCTATGTTGGGTGCATAAATATTTACAATTGTTATATCTTCTTCTTGGATCGATCCCTTGATCATTATGTAGTGTCCTTCTTTGTCTCTTTTAATAGTCCTTATTTTAAAGTCTATTTTGTCTGATATGAGAATTGCTACTCCAGCTTTCTTTTGGCTTCCATTTGCATGGAATATCTTTTTCCATCCCCTTACTTTCAGTCTGTATGTGTCTCTAGGTCTGAAGTGGATCTCTTGTAGACAGCATATATAAGGGTCTTGTTTTTGTATCCATTCAGCTAATCTGTGTCTTTTGGTGGGAGCATTTAGTCCATTTACATTTAAGGTAATTATCGATATGTATGTTCCTATTCCCATTTTCTAAATTGTTTTGGGTTCGTTATTATAGGTCTTTTCCTTCTCTTGTGTTTCTTGCCTAGAGAAGATCCTTTAGCATTTGTTGTAAAGCTGGTTTGGTGGTGCTGAACTCAGCTTTTGCTTGTCTGTAAAGGTTTTAATTTCTCCATCAAATCTGAATGAGATCCTTGCTGGGTAGAGTAGTCTTGGCTGCATGTTTTTCTCCTTCATCACTTTCAGTATGTCCTGCCACTCCCTTCTGGCTTGTAGGGTTTCTGCTGAGAGATCAGCTGTTAACCTTATGGGGATTCCCTTATGTGTTATTTGTTGTTTTTCCCTTGCTGCTTTTAATATGCTTTCTTTGTATTTAATTTTTGACAGTTTGAATAATATGTGTCTTGGCGTATTTCTCCTTGTATTTATCTTGTATGGGACTCTCTGTGCTTCCTGGACTTGATTAACTATTTCCTTTCCCATATTAGGGAAGTTTTCAACTATAATCTCTTCAAACATTTTCTCAGTCCCTTTCTTTTTCTCTTCTTCTTCTGGAACCCCTATAATTCGAATGTTGGTGCGTTTAATGTTGTCCCAGAGGTCTCTCAGACTGTCCTCAGTTCTTTTCATTCTTTTTTCTTTATTCTGCTCTGCAGTAGTTATTTCCACTATTTTATCTTCCAGGTCACTTATCCGTTCTTCTGCCTCAGTTATTCTGCTATTGATCCCATCTAGAGTACTTTTAATTTCATTTATTGTGTTGTTCATCGTTGCTTGTTTCATCTTTAGTTCTTCTAGGTCCTTGTTAACTGATTCTTGCATTTTGTCCAATCTATTGTCCATTCTATCTCCAAGATTTCGGATCAACCTTACTATCATTATTCTGAATTCTCTTTCAGGTAGACTGCCTATTTCCTCTTCATTTGTTAGGTCTGGTGCATGTTTATCTTGCTCCTTTATCTGCTCTGTGTTTTTCTGTCTTCTCATTTTGCTTATCTTACTGTGTTTGGGGTCTCCTTTTTGCAGGCTGCAGGTTTGTAGTTCCTCCTGTTTTTGATGTCTGTCTCCAGTGGCTAAGGTTGGTTCAGTGGGTTGTGTAGGCTTCCTGGTGGAGGGGGCTAGTGCCTGTGTTGTGGTGGATGAGTCTGGATCTTGTCTCTCTAGTGGGCAGGTTCACGTCTGGTGGTGTGTTTTGGGGTGTCTGTGGCCTTATTATGATTTTAGGCAGCCTCTCTGCTAATGGGTGGGGTTGTGTTCCTGTTTTGCTAGTTGTTTGGCATAGGTTTTCCAGCACTGTGGCTTGCTGGTCGTTGAGTGAAGCTGGGTGCTGGTGTTAAGATGGAGGTCTCTGGGAGATTTTCGCCGTTTGATATTATGTGGAGCTGGGAGGTCTCTTGTTGATCAGTGTCCTGAAGTTGGCTGTCCTACCTCAGAGGCAGAGCCCTGCCTCCTGGCTGGAGCACCAAAAGCTTTTCATCCACAGGCTCAGGATAAAAGGGAGAAAAAGTAGAGGGAATTAGTAGAAGTATGAGGAAAGAAAGAAGGAAAGGAGGGTAGGAAGGAAGGAAGAAAGAAAGAAAGAAGCAAAGAAGGAAAGAAGGCAAGAAGGAAAGAAAGGAGGGAGGGAGGGAGGAAGGAAGGAAGGAAGGAGGGAAAGAAGGAAAAAAGACAGAAAGAAAGAAGATACAGTAAAAATAAAATAAAGTATAATAAAGTTATTGAATTAAAAACTTCTTATTTAGAAAAAAAAAAAGGGACGGAAAGAACCTTAGGACAAATGTTGGAAGCAAAGCTATACAGACAAAATCTTACACAGAAGCATACATATACACCCTCACTAAAAGAGGTAAATGGGGAAAAATCATAAATCTTGCTGTCAGAGACCACCTCCTCAATTTGGGATGATTCGTTGTCTAAAGGAGGGAAGGAAGGACGGAAAGAAAGAAAGAAAGAACGAAGGTAAAGTATAATAAGGTTATTAAAATTAATTATTAAGAAAAAAAATTTAAAAAAAAACATGGACGGATAGAACCCTAGGACAAATGGTGGAAGCAAGACTATACAGACAAGATCTCACACAGAAGCATACACATACAGATTCACAAAAAGAGGAAAGGGGAAAAAATCATAGATCTTTCTCCTAAAGTCCACTTCCTTAATTTGGGATGATTGGTTGTCTATTCAGGTATTCCACAGATGCAGGGTACATCAAGTTGATTGTGGAGCTTTAATCCGCTGCTTCTGAGGCTGCTGGGAGAGATTTCCCTTTCTCTTCTTTGTTCTCACAGCTCCCAGGGCTAAGCTTTGGATTTGGCCCTGCCACTGCGTGTAGATCGCTGGAGGGCGTCTGTTTTTTGCTCAGACAGGATGGGGTTAAAAGAGCCGCTGATTGGGGGCTCTGGCGCACTCAGGCCGGCGGGGACAGAGGGGCACAGAGTGCGGGGCGGGCCTGCGGTGGCAAAGGCCGGCGTGACTTTGCACCAGCCTGAGGCGCACTGTGCGCTCTCCCGGGGAAGTTGTCCCTGGATCCCGGGAACCCGGCAGTGGCGGGCTGCACAGGCTCCGTGGAAGAGGGGTGTGAAGAGTGACCTGTGCTCGCACACAGGCCCCTCGGTGGCGGCAGCAGCAGCCTTAACGTCTCCCGCCCGCCTCTGGGGTCCGCACTTTTAGCCGCGGCTTGCGCCCGTCTCTGGATTCCGCGCTTTCAGCCGCGGCTCGCGCCCGTCTCTGGATTCCGCGCTTTCAGCCGCGGCTCACGCCCGTCTCTGGATTCCGCGCTTTCAGCCGCGGCTCGCGCCCGTCTCTGGGGTCCGCGCTTTCCGCCGCGGCTCGCGCCCGTCTCTGGGGTTCGCGCTTTTAGCCGCGGCTCGCGCCCGTCTCTGGAGTTCCTTTAAGCAGCGTTCTTAAACCCCTCTCCTCACGCCCCAGGAAACAAAGAGCGAAGGAAAAGTCTCCTGCCTCTTCTGCAGGTGCAGGCTTTTCCCCGGACTCCCTCCCGGCTAGCTGTGGTGCACTAACCCCTTCAGGCTATGTTCAAGCCGCCAACCCCAGTCCTCTCCCTGCGCTCAGGCTTCAGCTCGCAGCCCCGCCCGCCCCGGCGGGTGAGCAGACAAGCCTCTCGGGCTGGTGAGTGCCGGTCGGCACCGATCCTCTGTGCGGGAATCTCCCCGCTTTGCCCTCCGCACCCATTGCTGTGCACTCCTCCGCAGCTTCGAAGCTCCCCCCTCCGCCTCCCGCAGTCTCCGCCCGCGAAGGGGCTTCCTAGAGTGTGGAAACTTTTCCTCCTTCACAGCTCCCTCCCACTGGTGCAGGTGCCGTCCCTATCCTTTTGTCTCTGTTTATTCTTTTTTTTCTTTTGCCCTACCCAGGTACGTGGGGAGTTTCTTGCCTTTTGGGAGGTCTGAGGTCTTCTGCCAGCCTTCAGTAGGTGTTCTGTAGGAGTTGTTCCACGTGTAGATGTATTTCTGGTGTATCTGTGGGGAGGAAGGTGATCTCCGCGTCTTACTCTTCCGCCATCTTCCGCCTTCTCTCCTTTCACCTTCTTGATTAAATTTATTCCTAGGTACTTTATTTGTTTGGATGGTATTGTAAACAGAATTGTTTTCCTAATTTCTTTTTCAGATTGCTCATTGCTATTTTATAGAAACAAAACATTTTAGTGTATTGATCTTATAATCTGCAACTTCAGTGAATTTGTTCATTAGCTCTAGTAACTTTTTTGTACATAATTTTGGATTTCCTATGTAGAATTATTTTATCTTCAAATAGACCATTTTCTTTCTTCATTTCCAATTTGGGGACTTTTTTTTTTCCTTGCCTAATTTCTCTGGCCAGAACTTCCAATAAATGCCTAAACAGAAGTGGTAAAAATTAACATCTTTGTCTTGTTTGTGATTTTAGGAAGAGAGATTTTCAGTCTTTCACTGCTGAGAATGATGTTAGTGGTAGATTTTTCATAAATGCTCTTTATCATGTTGAAGAAGTTGCCTTTAATCCTAGTTTTCTGAATGTTGGTTTTTTTTTACTTAAATCCTGAAAAGACTGGATTTTTTCAAATGCTTTTTCTACATTGATTGTGAAGATCATGTATTTTTCTCTTTTCATTCATTATATTAATGTAGTATATTACATTGATTGATTTTCTTATGTTGAATCACCCTTGCATTCCTGGGAAAAATCCCATTTGATCATAGTGTATAATACCATTTAATATGCTGCTGGATTTGGTGTTGTGGTATTTTGTTGAGAATTTTTGCTTTTAGCTTTCTCTTGAATCAGCATTAAGCTGAGCATGACTTGATGTTGATACTGATCCTGCATCCACACTGAGAAGTTTCTCCATCTTCCCCATCACTTTTCCATGCTTCTTCGATATTATTGTTGACATCATCAGCACAGCAGACCTCACATATTCCAATGATCTTGTCCTTGTTCTTTAGAAACATGCTGATGGTTGAATGATTCATGTTATAAGAACAAGCAATGTCTACCATTTTTTCACCTCACTCCACTCCCATTTATTTTCACTTTTTTTCCCACCATTATCCCTTGGTACTTTAGCAGTACCAGCTACATCACCACTGCTTTTACGCTTGCTTCTGGACATCCTGGGCTTGAAATAAAGATACTGTACTCTATATAGTACTGTACACAGAAGCACAACCACTTGTAGAGGATGCATGCACGTGACAATGTACTCCAGACACGTAAACTAACTTATGTGATTGGACATGCGAACACACGTTCACATTTTTGAAAGTTTGCAATTTGAAGGTTTGTGTGTAGGGGACTTACTGTATTTGGCCAAATATCCAGGCACCCCATGACTCAGTTATGTTGAGACATAAAATTAATGATCACATCTTAAAAATTCAATACTTTAACCTAATGAAACTTCAAAGCTTTTGCACAGCAAAGGAAACCATAAACAAGACCAAAAGACAACCCTCAGAATGGGAGAAAATATTTGCAAATGAAGCAACCGACAAAGGATTAATCTCCAAAATTTACAAGCAGCTCATGCAGCTCAATAACAAGAAAACAAACAACCCAATCCAAAAATGGGCAGAAGACCTAAATAGACATTTCTCCAAAGAAGATATACAGACTGCCAACAAACACATGAAAGAATGCTCAACATCATTAATCATTAGAGAAATGCAAATCAAAACTACAATGAGATATCATCTCACACCAGTCAGAATGGCCATCATCAAAAAATCTAGAAACAATAAATGCTGGAGAGGGTATGGAGAAAAGGGAACACTCTTGCACTGCTGGTGGGAATGTGAATTGGTTCAGCCACTATGGAGAACAGTATGGAGGTTCCTTAAAAAACTACAAATAGAACTACCATATGACCCAGCAATCCCACTACTGGGCATATACCCTGAGAAAACCAAAATTCAAAAAGAGTCATGTACCAAAATGTTCATTGCAGCTCTATTTACAATAGCCCGGAGATGGAAGCAACCTAAGTGCCCATCATCGGATGAATGGATAAAGAAGATGTGGCACATATATACAATGGAATATTACTCAGCCATAAAAAGAAACGAAATTGAGCTATTTGTAATGAGGTGGAGACCTAGAGTCTGTCATACAGAGTGAAGTAAGTCAGAAAGAAAAAGACAAATACCGTATGCTAACACATATATATGGAATTTAAGGAAAAAAATGTCATGAAGAACCTAGGGGTAAAGCAGGAATAAAGACGCAGACCTCTTAGAGAGTGGACTTGAGGTTATGGGGAGGGGGAAGGGTGAGCTGTGACAGGGCGAGAGAGAGTCATGGGCATATACACACTAACAAACATAGTAAGGTAGATAGCTAGTGGGAAGCAGCCGCATGGCACAGGGATATTGGCTCGGTGCTTTGTGACAGCCTGGAGGGGTGGGATAGGGAGGGTGGGAGGGAGGGAGACTCAAGAGGGAAGACATATGGGAACATATGTTTATGTATGACTGATTCACTTTGTTATAAAGCAGAAACTAACACACCATTGTAAAGCAATTATACCCCAATAAAGATGTTAAAAAAAAAATTCAATACTTTAAATTATTTCCTTTATATAAATTTCACCCCACATCTGATAGTGTTATATTTGCTTCTACTATCAAATATGATTTAAAAATTCATGAGAAGTAGGATACTTTATTTTATTTACCTGTATTTTTAACCATTTTGAAATTCTTCCCTTTCTGAATTTTCAGGTGTTTTTCTTTTCTTTTTTTTTTCCTTTTAGAGAAATTTCTTTAATGATTTCTTAAGGGTAGATTTACAAGCAACACATTCTCTTAGTTTTTCTTCATATGAGCATGTCTTTCACTTCAAATAAAATTTGAAATTCACAGGTTATTTTCTTTCAAAACTTGAAAAGTGTGTCACTTTATTTTGGTGTTTATAATTTCAGTTGAGAATTCTGCTGTTATTCTAATTGGTATTCCAGTATAAGAAAAGTGTCTATGACTACTATCAACATTTTTTTTCAGAAGGCAATTATGATATGCTGTGGGGTAGATTTGCTTGTGTTTATTTATCTGGGGACTCAGCTTCCTGAGTCTGTACGTTTATGTCATTCAATGAGTTTGGGATGATTTCAGCCACTATTTCTTCAAATACTTTTCCAATTCCTCTCACTCTCTCAACTTCTTGGATATTAGCTCTTTTGTTATTGTCTCAATGTTTTCTGAGTTTCTGTTTATTTTTTAAATCTGTTCCTCTTGATCAGGTTGGGTAAATACTGTTAGTCTATCCAAAAGTGAACTGATTCCTTCCTTTGTCATCACCACTCTGCTATTTAGTCCATCCAGCAAGTATTATATTTCTGTTATTGTATTTTTCTAAAATTTCCATTTGCTCCCATTTTATAACATATTTCTTTGCTAAAATTTTGCTAAGACTTTCTCTTGTTTCTCTATTATAAGAGAATACATAAATTTTTGTTGAAGTTAGATAATTTCAATATCTCATTCATCTCTACATTTGCATCTGTTGATTATCTTTTTAAATTTGTATTGGGATTTTCCTAGTTCTTGGAATAAAGAGTATTTTTCAATTTTATCATTGACATTTTAGATATTATATTATGAAACTTTGAATCATATTTAATTTTATTTACAGCTGACAGTAATTGTGTTGGGATATAGTCTGAGGTTTAGATGGTTCTGTATGTTCAGGTTCCTGCTGGCCTAACTCTTCTCTAGCAAAAGCAAAGCATCAACTCACACTACCTCTTTCTTTGCACATGAGTGAGTTGAAAGTTCAGATCCACTATCAGTTCCCCAACACCTTCCTGGGGAAAGGAGAGCACAGTCTTCTTCATCCTCATGGCCTCCAAGTTGGTGTGTAATATTACATCATCACTGGACCTTGCTAACACCATGGGAAGGAGAAACCAAGGGCTTACTTGTACTGCTTTTTCTTTTTTTCTTATAATTAAAAAAAATTATATTGGAGTATAGTTGATTAACAATGTTGTGTTAGTTTCACGTGTAAAGCAAAGTGATTCAGTTATACATATACATGTATCTATTCTTTTTCAATTTTTTCCCATTTAGGCTATTACAGAATATTGGGCAGAGTTCCAGGTGCTATACAGTAGGTCTTTGTTGATTATCTATTTTAAATATAGCAGTGTGTACATGTCAATCACAAACTCCCAGTCTACCCCTCCCAACCTTCCTTTGCCCCTGGTAACCATAAGTTCATTCTCTAAGTCTGTGAGTCTGTTTCTGTTTTGTAAATAAGTTCATTTGTATCATTTTTTTTAAGATTCCACATATAAGCGATATTATATGATATTTGTCTTTCTCTGCCTGATTTACTTCACTTAGTATCATAATCTCCAGGTCCATCCATGTTGCTGCAAATGACATTATTTCATTCTTTTTAATGACTGAGTAATATTCCATTGTATATATGTACCACATCTTCTTTATCCATTCCTCTGTTGATGGACATTTAGGTTGCTTTCATGTCTTGGGTATTGTAAACATTCCTGCAATGAACATTGGGGTGCATGTAAACTTTCAAATCATGTTTTTCTTCAGATATATGCCCAGGAGTGGGATTGCTGTATCATATGGTAGCTCTATTTTTAGTTTTTTATGGAACCTCCATAATGTTCTCCATAGTAGCTGTACCAATTTACATTCCCACAAACAGTGTAGGAGGGATCCCTTTTCTCCACACGCTTTCCAGCATTTATTGCTTGTAGATTTTTTGATGATGGCCATTCTGACTGGTGTGAGGTGATAATCTCATTGTAGTTTCGATTTGCATTTTTCTAATAGTTAGCGATTATGAGTATCTTTTCATGTGCCTGTTGGCCACCTGTATGTCTTCCTTGGAGAAATGTCTGTTTAGGTCTTCTGCCCATTTTTTGATTGGGTTTTTTTCTTTTTATGATATTTAGTCACATGAACTGTTTGTAAATTTGGAGACTAATCAAGCTCTTGTTAGTCCCATCATTTGCAAATATTTTATCCCATTCTGTTGGTTGTCTTTTTGTTTTGTTTAAGGTTTCCTTTGCTGTGCAAAAGCTTTTGAGTATAATTAGGTCCCTTTTTTTTTAATTTTGGTTTTTTTTTCCATTACTTTGGGAGGTGGATCAAAAACATGTTTCTGCAGTTTATGTCAGAGAGTGTTCTGCCTAAGATATCCTCTAAGAGATTTATAGTGTCCAGTCTTACATTTAGGTCATTACTCCATTTTGAGTTCATTTTTGTGTTTTGCTGTTAGGGAGTGTTCTAATTTCATTCTTTTACATGTAGCTGTCCAGTTTTCCCAGCACCACTTACTGAAGAGGTTATCTTTGCTCCATTGTGTATTCTGGCCTCCTTTGTCATAGATTAGGTGACCATGGGTGCATGGGCTTATTTCTGGGCTATCTATTCTGTTACAATTTTCTGTATTTCTGTCTTTGTGCAAGTACCATACTGTTTTCATGACTGTAGCTTTGTAGTATAGTCTGAAGTCAGAAAGCCTGATTCCCCCAGCTCCATTTTTCTTTCTCAATATTGCTTTGACTATTGGGGATCTTTTATGCCTCCATACAAATTTTAAGATCTTTTTATCCAGTTCTGTGAAAATTGCCATTGGTAATTTGATAGGGATTGCATTGAATCTGTAGATTGCCTTGGGAAGTATAGTCATTTTGACAAGATTGATATCTTTGAATACAAGAACATGGTAACTTTCCATCTGTTTATGTCCTCTTTTGTTCTATTCCTTTTTGATTCAATGACTAACTTTAGTGTTGTGTCCAGATTACTTTTTCTTTTTTGTGTGTATCTATTGTAGATTTTTGGTTTGTAGTTACCATGAGGTTTTGATATAGCAGACTATAGCAGACAAGATTGTTTTAAGTTGCTAGTCTTTTAATTTCAAATGCATTTCCAATATCCTGCATTTGTACTCTCCTCACAATTGCTGGTTTTGATATCATATTTGCGTGCAGATGATTTCCTACATTTACTGTATGTTTGCCTTTACTGGTGAACTTTTCCATTCATAATTTTCTTGTTTCTAGCATGACCTTTTATCTTACACCCATAGAAGTTCTTTTAGCATTTGTTACAAAGCTAGACTGGTGGTGCTGTATTCTCTTAGCTTTCACTTTTCTGTAAAGCTTTTGATTTCTCCACTGAATCTGAATAAGATCCATGCTGGGTAGGATACTCTTGGTTGTACCTTCTTCCCTTTCATCACTTTAAATATATCATGCCACTCCTTCCTGACTTGCAGAGTTTTTGCTGAGAAATCAGCTGATAACCTTATGGGAGTTCCCTTGTGTGTTATTTGCTGTTTGTTGCTTTTAATATTTTTCCTTTGTCTCTTATTTTTGTCAATTTGATTACTGTGTGTCTTGGCATGTTCCTCCTCGGGTTTATCCTGCCTGGGACTCTCTGTGCTTCCTGGACTTGGGTGACTGTTTCCTTTCCCATGTTAGGGAAGTTTTCAGCTATTATCTCTTCAAATATTTTCTGAGGTCCTTTTTCTCTCTTTTCCCCTTCTGGGACCACTGTAATGCAAATGTTGGTGTGTTTAATATTGTTCCATAGGTCTCTTAGACTGTCCTCATTTATTTTCATTCTTTTTTCTTTATTCTGTTCTGTGGCCACATTTCCCCCATTCTATCTTCCAGCTCATTTATTTTTCTTCTGCCTCAGTCATTCTACTATCAATTTCTTCTAGTGTGTTTCTCATTTCAGTTATTGTATTATTCATCTCGGTTTGTTTTTCTTTAGTTCTTCAAGGTCTTTGTTAAATATTCCTTGCATCTTTTCTACTCTTGCCTCCATTCTTTTTCTGAGACCCTAGATCATCTTCATTATCATTATTCTGAATTCTTTTTCCAGTAGGTTGCCTAGCTCCACTTCACTTAGTTGTTCTTCTGGAGTTTTATCTTGTTCCTTCATCTTGGACATATTCCTCTGTCAACTCATTTTGTCTAACTTCCTGTGATGGCAGTTTCTGTTCTGCAGGCTGCAGGATTGTAGTTCTTCTTGCTTCTGCTGTCTGCCCTCTCGTGGCTGAGGCTATCTAAGAGTCTTGTGCAGGTTTCTTGATGGAAGGGACTGGTTCCTGTCCAGTGGTGGGTGGAGCTGGGTCTTGTCCCTTGGTGGACAGAGCCTTGCTCAGGAAGTCTTTAAGCTGCTTGTCTGCTGTGGGCATGGCTCTGTTCCTGCCCTGTTGATTGTTTGGCCTGAGGTGTCCCAGCACTGGAGCCTACAGGCTGTTGGGTGGGGCTAGTGGTGGCCTCCGGGAGGGCTCATGCCAATGAGCACTCCCCAGAACTGCTGCTGCCAGTGTCTTTGTCCCCACAGTGAGTCACAGCCACCCCCCACTTCTGCAGGAGACTCTCTGATACTAGGAGGTAGGTCTGGCCCAGTCCCTTACGGGGTCACTGCTTTTTCCCCTGAGTCCTGGTGTGCACGAAACCCTGTGTGCACCCTCCAGGAGTGGAGTTTGCATTTCCCCCAGTCCTGTGGAATTCCTGTGATCAAACCATACTGGCCTTCAAAGCCAGATTCTCTGAGGGCTCCTCCTCCCATTGCCAGACCCCCAGGCTGGGAAGCCTGATGTGGGGCTCAGAAGTTTCACTCCTCTGGGAGGGCCTCTGTGGTACAATTTCTCTCCAGTCCTTGGGTCGCCCACCCAGTGGGTATGGGATTTGATTTTATCACAGTTGCACCCTTCATACCATATCGTTGTGGCTTCTTCTTTGTCTTTGGATACAGGGTATCTTTTTTGGTAGGTTCCAGCATTTTTTGTTGATGGTTGTTCAGAGTTAGTTGTGATTTTTTGGTCTCGTAAAAGGGTAAGCTCACGACTTTCTACTCTGCCATCTTTAGTCATCCTATCTTGTACTGCCTTCTTGCTTCAGGGTGGAGACATAAGCTCAGCTTATGGTTGGCCCTCATTGCACTGGATGGGGATAGCTTAACATCCATCACCCACTCCTGAACTACCTCATTCTACCTGCTTGATGTCTGGTGGAGTAGGGACTCAGCTTACCTTGGATCCCTCAGAATTCATGGGAGAGAGGAAGCCTTTTTGACTACCCTGCTTGCATCAACTTGTTTCACTTCCTTGATGGCAGGTGTATGTTGAGGCTGAACTCTTCACCATGCCGTGGCAATGCTAGGGTTAGGGAGAAATTGGAGTGCTTACTATCTCCAGCTTGCTCAGTTTTCAGTTTCAATGATGAATGCCTGGGGCTGAGACTCTGCTCTCTGCTGAACCCTGCCAACAGTAACCCACCAGGGGAATCAAACCACTATGTGGGAGACATTATCCCACCTAGCTAATAGTTAATATTCCATCTAGCTAACCTCTTCATTTTGTCTATATTATTCAGATAACAGTATCATATCATCACTTCCTACTTCCACTGGTCAGGGGAAGAGAGATGAATACCCTATCTGGCCCCCAAATAGTACTCTCTGAGGGAAGCAGAGCACCATATACCTCTTCTAGGTGGGAACTGAAGATGAGCTTGTTGCTCAGACTCACTATCATAACATAATTTTTAAATTCTTAGCAGTTTTTGAACATGTGTCTTACATGGACCTGTATGTGTGCTTTTTCCAGTCCCCCTAAATATGCAGCTGCTTTTAAATGTCTTCATTTCCCAGAGTCTCATCCCAGCTTCTGTTTCGGTTGTCATATAGTATTCCTCTGCCCATAACCTCTTGGAAAACGTATCTGAGGGTCTCCAGTCTTCCTGCAGCTTTTATAAGCAATGCCCACCACTGCATTCTATGTAGTTTTCCAGCCTGAGATTCAAGCTATGCCACATTTCTTCTTCTGAGCTCTGAGTTGGGTAAAGAAGAAACCAGTACCTCAGGCAGCCCATAGAGAGGTTAGAACATTGCTAATAAGATCCATTCTGCTCATTCTAGCCTGAGGATGGAATCTGGAACTGGAATGCTTCCTCTTAACCTTGGCATGCCACACTCAGAAGGGAATGGTACAAGGGTGAATAAAGATGCCACAAAGTTTCAAACTCTTTTGAGTGTGGCTTTTTCTTGATTGGTAATTTACTTAGTTGCTTTAAGCTTTTGACAGTTTGCCCAAGCTCCTATAAGTTTGTTTTAGCCACTCTCTAGTTGGTTTCATGAAGGAATGAGAGTCTGGAGTGTCTTAATCTACCATCTTGTTATCATCATCCTGAGGTAAACATTTTTAATGGCTGCACGAATGGATAATTACTTAATGCTTTTCCTATTGTTGTCAGAGATATTATTTTTGTGCTATCATAAATAACATTAACATGAATATGTTTTTTGATAAAGTTTCTATAGTCATGTATTTACTTAGGATAGAAACATAGTATGGAGATTATTGGGTCAAAATTAATGAACACATTTTGTGATCTACATATTTTGATAAAGAGATTGCCAGAAGAAATTTACTTTTAAAATAGTAAATAGATTATAAATAACCTCACCAGCAGCATATGTGATTATACCTTTGCCAGTACTAGAATGTATCTTTTTAAAACATTATATTTCTTATGTTAAAAATAGAATTTAAAAAATTTTTTGTAAATTAGTGAAGTTGTATATATATTTCTATGTTTTTTATCCATTTACGTTTCACCTTTTCTTGAATATAGAATGTCAGAGCTGGAAAATACATTTAATGATAATCTATTTTTCAGATTGTAACCCTGATAGATAGGGCTTTTTAAAAATTATGCAGCTTATTAATATCAAAGCTAATATAAAACTCCATTCATGGGTTTTATACTATTCTACTGTTCCCATGACATGTCATTTTTTTCCTACCTAACACTAATGAAAATCTGCCTCAGGACTCCCATACCTAAGTGTCCCCATCTTATAAAAGGAGAGAATGTTATTTTCACAAAACCCCCATACCAAATTGTTGTCTTTACAAACACATTTTCCATGTGGAAATCTTGTCCAACTTGCCTTTAATCTAGCTCATGGTAGTATCTTCACAGGACCTTAATATTCATATGGAACATATTTTTTGAAGTAATTGTAAATTCACATGCAGTTTTAATCAATTATACAAATGGAATCACAGTATGTGGAACTGCATCCCAGCAAGACAAGCACAGCTGATGAAGTATATTAAAAGAAAAAGAAAACAACGATTTATATTCTTCACAAATTGTCTTAAGGGCATATAGTGAATGGAATAACATTTATTTAAGAAAATCTACTAAAATTTAGGAAGACCATCAAGAGTTTGTGGCACTTGAATTATGACCCACTCACTCTCTCCACCTCCAGCTCAGTTTGATATAGGGTACAATCCAGGCAGATATGCCCAAGACGTCAGGGATACCTGTTCCCTCAGATATCAATCAAGAGATTTGATATCTCAATGTATGGAGCAAGCTACCAGGATATGTCACTCCATTCAACTTTGAGTTGTAGAGGTTAAATTCCTGGTGTGCAAAGCTGAGAGTTCATAAAGTCCCTTCTTCAACCCAGCACCAAACCAGCCCTTGTCCCAGGTGTGACGGGCTGAAAATACTAGGGTTCTAATTCCGCTGACCTCAGCTTGCTCATAAGGTGGGAATTCCCTGACAAGAGTGGTAAGCTAAGAGAATCAGAGGTTACTGACCACTATGCTGAGTGCCTGGAACAGTTCCTCAGATAATTTGCCCATGGAGATAGGCAGTACAAAAGAACAGAGAACTCTAAAGCTGTCCTTATGATATTTATTTTAAAACAGAGTGTAGGGAAGAACAACAGCCTAAGTTGTAGGCCAGCTAGAAGTTTAGAAAAGTGAACCAGGAAAAGAAACAGCTAAGAGGAGTCCTGCTGAAGTAGAGGTCAGAATATACCTCAAAACTATATATTTTTTTACCTTTCAAAGGCAAAAAAGTTATTTTTTTTACCTATCAAAAATATTTTTTACCTATCAGGTTTTTTTTTTTTAAAGACTGGTCTTTGAGGTTTATTCTGACTATGATATATTGGTCAAAATAAACCTCAAAGACCAGTCTTTTTAAAAAATGCCACTTGAATTTAAGTAGATTATACTATGGAACCATTTACACCCCAGGAAATTATTGAAAACAATAGAGCAAGTAGTTGGCAATTAATGGAAACTAAAAGATAAGTGTGATATCAAAAGAGGCAGACAGCTTAATGGAAATATCAGGGAAAGAGACAAAGAGAACTCAGCTAACCACTGTCATACCAGGGTGAGTGTGTACATACTGAAAACAGAGGTCTTCAAGGAGTGAAACAGAACTTTCACATTATTAGAAGAAATAGACTTGTTTAAAATGGTTTAGTGAAGTCACTAAAAAGATAAACAAAGAAAAAGAAAAAAAAACAAGCAAACCTGTAGAGGGTAGAGGGGAATCAGTATCTAGAGTTGTAACATCATATTACCTAAAATGTCCACTTTTCAATGAAAATCCCAAGACATAAAAAGAAATTTAAAAGGCATAAAAAGAAATCTAAAATCCATACAAAGGAAAAAAAAAGAGGAAGCTATGGGAAATGCCTTTGGAGGGGCCCAGGTGTTGGGCTTGGCAGAGAGATTTTAAATCAGCTATTTTAAATATGTTAAAAGAACTAAAGGAAGTCAAGCTTAATGAAGAAAAGGAACACATAACAATGTCACATCAAATAGAGAATTTCAATAAAGAGATAGAAATTAATTTAAAAGAAAGAACTTAAAGTTATGAAGTTGAAAATTACAATAATAAAAATGAATAATCACTAGTATGATTCAATAGTGGAATTAAGTTGCTGGCAGAAAAAATCAGAAAACTTAAAGATAAGTCAAAATATTCTAAGTAATCTGAAGAACAGTGAGAAAACAGTAAATTAAAAAATAAGTACCAACTCACAGAAATGTGGGACATCATTTATGATGCTACAAGGAAGAGAAGACAAAAAGGAGTAGAAAAAATGGAAAAATAATGCATTCAAACTCCCCAAATGAATTAATCCACTCATCTAATTTTTTTAACCCAAATAGTATGAACCCAAAGAAACCCATACCCAGAAATATCATAGCAAAAGTGCTGAATGGCAAAGATAAAGAGAGAATCTTGAAAATAGCAAGAGAAAAAGGAGTCATCTACAACAAATTACAGTGAGATAAACAACTGACTTCTCATCGGAAACAGTGGAATCCAGAAAGCAATGGGATGCCACATGAAAAGTATGGACACAAAAAAATGTGTCCATCAAGAATTTTATATCCAGGAGAGACCTTCAAGATGAGTAAGATGTGGAGATCACCTTCCTCCCCACAAATATATCAGAAATACATCTACATGTGGAACAACTCCTACAGAACACCTACTGAACACTGGCAGAAGACCTCAGAATTCCCAAAAGGCAAGAAACTCCCCAGGTGCCTGGGTAGGGCAAAAGAAAAAAGAAAAAACAGAGACAAAAGAACAGGGGTGGGACCTGCACCACCGGGAGGGAGTGTGAAGGAGGAAAAGTTTCCAAACACTAGGAAGCCCATTCACTGGCAGAGATGGGGGGTGGCGGGGGGAACCTTCCAAGCCACGGAGGAGAGCACAGCAACAGCAGTGCAGAGAGCAAAGGGGAAGGATTCCCGCACACAGCATTGGTGCCAACCAGCACTCACCAGGCCGAGAAGATTGTCTGCTCAGCTGCCGGGACGGGTGGGGGCGGGGAGCTGAGGCTTGGGCTTTGGAGGTCAGACCCCAGGGAGAGGACTGGGGTTGGCTGCATAAACACAGCTTGAAGGAGGCTAGTGTGCCCAGCTAGCAAGGAGGGAGTCCGGGAAAAAGTCTGGAACAGCTGCAGAGGCAAGAGACTTTTTCTTGCCTCTTTGTTTCACAGTGCACGAGGAGAAAGGATTAAGAGCACCACCTAAATGAGCTCCAGAGATGGACGTGAGCTGCGGCTATCAGCATGGATCCCAGAGATGGGCATGAGATGTTAAGGCTGCTGCTGCAGCCCCCAGGAAGCCTGAGTGCAGGCACAGGACATTATCCACACCTCCCCTCCCAGGAGCCTGTGCAGCCCAACACTGACAGGGTCCCGAGATCCAGGGACAAATTCCCCAGGAGAACACACAGCATGCCTCAGGATGGTGCAACATCACGCTGGCCTCTGCCACCACAAGCTCGCCCTGCATTCCGTATCCCTCCCTCCCCCCAGCCTGAGTGAGCCAGGGCACCGAAATCAGCTGCTCCTTTAACCCCGTCCTGTCTGAGCGAAGAACAGACGCCCTCAGGGGACCTATACACAGAGGCAGGGCCAAATCCAAAGGTGAACCCCAGGAGGTGTGTGAAGAAAGAAGAGAAAGGGAAATCTTTCCCAGCAGCCTAAGGAGCAGCGAATTAAATCTCCACAATCAACTTGATGTACCTGCATCTGTGGAATACCTGAATAGACAACAAATCATCCCAAATACAGGTGGTGGACATTGGGAGCAATGATATATATATTTTTTTCCTTTTTCTATTTTTGTGAGTGTGTATGGGTATGCTTCTGTGTGTAATTTTGTCTATATAGCTTTGCTTTTACCATTTGTCCTAGGGTTGTGTCTGCCCACTTTTTGTTTGCTTGTTTGTTTTGTTTTTAGTATAGTTTTTAGTGCTTATCATTGGTGGATGTGTTTCTTGGTTTCGTTACTCTCTTCTTTTTTTCTTTGTTTCTTTTTTTTACTACTTTGTAATTTTTTTTTACTTTTAATAATTATTATTTATTTTTATTTAAATAACTTTATTTTATTTTATTATTTTTTTCCTTCTTTCTTTTTTTTCACTTTTATTCTGAGCCGTGTGACTGACAGGGTCTTGTTACTCTGGCCGGGTGTCAGGCCTGTGCTACTGAGGTGGGAGAGCTGAGTTGAGGACATTGGTCCAGAGACCTCCCAGCTTCTCATAATATCAGATGCCAAAAACCTCCCAGAGATCTCCATCTCAATGCCAAGACCAGCTCCACTCAGTGACCAGCAAGCTACAGTGTTGGAATCCTATGCCAAAAAAAAAACAAAAAACAAAAGAGAAACACAACTGCACCCACTAGAAGAGAGGCTGCCTAAAATCACAATAAGGTCACAAATACCCAAAAACACACCACTGGACATAAACCTGGCCATCAGAAAGACAAGATCCAACCTCATACAGCAGAGCAAAGGCACTAGTCCCTTCCACCAGGAAGCCTACACAACCCACTGAACCAACCTTAGCCACTGAGGGGAGAAACCAAAAACAATGGGAACTGCGAACCTGCAGCCTTCAGAAAGGAGAGCCCAAACACAGTAAGTTAAGTTAAATGAGAAAACAGAGAAACACAGAGCAGATGATTGAGCAAGGTAAAAACACACCAGACCAAACAAATGAAGAGGAAATAGGCAGTCTACCTGAAAAAGAATTCAGAGTAAAGATAGTAAAGATGATCCAAAATCTTGGAAACAGAATTGAGAAAATACAAGAAATGTTTAACAAGGACCTAGAAGAATGAAAGAGCAAATAAACAATGATGAACAACACAATAAATAAAATTCTCTAGAAGGAATCAATAGCAGAATAACTGAGGCAGAAGAACGGATAAGTGACCTGGAAGATAAAATAGTGGAAATAACTACTGCAGTGCAGAATAAAGAAAAAAGAATGGAGGACAGTAGCAGAGACCACTGGGACAACATTAAAGGCACCAACATTCGAATGACAGGTGTCCCAAAAGAAGAAGAGAAAAAGAAAGGGACTGAGAAAATATTTGAAGAGATTATGGTTCAAAACTTCCCTAATATGCGAAAGGACATAATCAATCAAGTCTAGGAAGCACAGAGAGTCCCATACAGGATAAATCCAAAGAGACACATGCCAAGACACATATTAATCAAACTGTCAAAAATTAAATACAAAGAAAACATATTAAAAGGAGCAAGGGAAAAACAACAAATAACACACAAGGGAATCTCCATAAGGTTAACAGCTGATCTTTCAGCAGAAAATCTGCAAGCCAGAAGGGAATAGCAGGACATATTTAAAGTGATGAAAGGGAAAAACGTACAACCAACGTACAATGTACGTTGTACAACGTACAACGTACTCTACCCAGCAAGGATCTCATTCAGATTCGACCTAGAATATAAAACCTTTACAGACAAGCAAAGTGAAGAGAATTCAGGAGCACCAAACCAGCTTTACAACAAATGCTAAAGGAACTTCTCTAGGCAGGAAACACAAGAGAAGGAAAAGACCTACAATAACAAACCCCAAAGAATTAAGAAAATGGGAATAGGAATATACATGTGGATAATTACCTTTAAGGTAAAGGGATTAAATGCTCCAACCAAGAGACATAGACTGGCTGAACGGATACAAAAACAAACCCATATATATGCTGTCTAAAAGAAACCCACTTCAGACCTAGGGACACAAACAGACTGAAAGTGAGGTGATGGAAAAAGTTATTCCATGCAAATGGAAATCAAAAGAAAGCTGGAGCAGCATTTCTCATATGAGAAAAAATAGACTTTAAAACAAACACTATTACAAGAGACAAAGAAGGACACTACATAATGATCAAGGGATCAATCCAAGAAGAAGATAGAACAATTGTAAATATTTATGCACCTATCATAAGAGCACCTCCATACATAAGGCAAATGCTAACAGCCATAAAGGGGGAAATCAACAGTAACACAAACATAGTAGGGAACTTTAACACCCCACTTTCACCAATTGACAGATCAACCAAAATGAAAATAAATAACTCAACACAACCTTTAAACAATACATCAAACAAGATGAACTTAATTGATATTTATAGGACATTCCATCCAAAAAGAACAGAGTACACTTTCTTCTCAAGTGCTCATGGAACATTTTCCACTATAGATCATATCACGGGTCACAAATCACTACTTGGTAAATTTAAGAAAATTGGAATCGTTTCAAGTATCTTTTCCGACCACAATACTATGAGACTAGATATCAATTATAGGAAACAATCTGTAGAAAATACAAACACATGGAGGGTAAACAATACACCACTTAATAACCAAAAGATCACTGAAGAAATCAAAGAGGAAATCAAAAAATACCTAGAAACAAAAGACAATGAAAACACGATGACCCAAACCTACGGGATGCAGCAAAAGCAATTCTAAGAGGGAAGTTTATAGCAGTACAATCCTACTTCAAGAAACAAGAAACATCTCAAATATAAACAACCTAATCCTACACCTACAACAATTAGAGAAAGAAGAACAAAAAATCCCAAAGTTAGCAGAAGGAAAGAAATCATAAAGATCAGATCAGAAATAAATGAAAAAAGAAATGAAGGAAAAAATAGCAAAGATCAATAAAACTAAAATCTGGTTATTTGTGAAGATAAACAAAATTGAAAAACCATTAGTCACACTCACAATGAAAAAAAGGGAGAAGACTCAAATCAATAGACTTATAAATGAATAAGGAGGAGTTACAACTGACACTGCAGAATTACAAAAAGGATCATGAGAGATTACTACAAGCACCTATATCCACATAAAATGGGCAACCTGGAAGAAATGGACAAATTCTTAGAAAAGCAAAACCTTCTGAGACTGAACCAGAAATAGAAAATATAAACAAACCAATCAGAAGCACTGGAATTAAGATTGTGGTTAAAAATCTTCCAGCAAAAAAAAGCCCAGGACCAGAAGGCTTCACAGGCGAATTATATCAAAGATTTAGAGAAGAAACACCTATCCTTCTCAAACTCTTACAAAATATAGCAGAGGGAGAACCACTCTCAAACTCATTCTATGAGGGCACCATCACCCTGATACCAAAACCAGACAAAGATGTCACAAAGAAAGAAAACTACAGGCCAATATCACTGATGATCATAGATGCAAAAATCCTCAATAAAATACTAGCAAACAGAATCCAACAGTACATTAAAAGGATCATACACCATCATCAAATGGGTTTTTTCCCAGGAATGCAAGCATTCTTCAATATGCACATATCAATCAATGTGATACACAACATTAAGTAATTGAAGGATAAAAGACATATGATCATCTCAACAGATGCCAAAAAAGCTTTCAAAAAATTCAACACCCATTTATGATAAAAATCCTCTAGGAAGTAGACATAGGGGAACTTACCTCAACATAATAAAGGCCATACATGACAAACCCACAGCCAACATCATTCTCAATAGTGAAAAACTGAAATCATTTCCACTAAGATCAGAAATAACACAAGGTTTCCCACCCTCACCACTATTATTCAGCATAGTTTTGGAAGTTTTAGCCACAGCAGTCAGAGAAGAAAAAGAAATAAAAGGAATCCAAATTGGAAAAGAAGTAAACCTGTCATTGTTTCCAGATTACATGAAACTATACATAGAGAATCCTAAATATGCTACCAGGAAACTACTAGAGCTAATCAATGAATTTGGTAAAGTAGCAGGATACAAAATTAATCCACAGAAATCTCTTGCATTCCTATACACTAATGATGAAATATCTGAAAGTGAAATTAAGAAAGCATTCCCATTTACTATTACAACAAAAAAATAAAATACCTAGGAATAAACCTACCTAAGGAGACAAAAGACCTGTATGCAGAAAATCATAAGACGCTGATGAAAAAATTAAAGATGATACAAAGAGATGGAGAGATACACCATGTTCTTGGATTGGAAGAATCAATATTGTGAAAATGAATATACTACCCAGAGCAATCTACAGATTCAATGCAATCCCTATAAAACTACCAGTGGCATTTTTCACAGAACTAGAACAAATAATTTCACAATTTGTATGGAAACACAAAAGACCCCGAATAGCCAAAGCAATCTTGAGAAAGAAAAATGGAGCTTGAGGAATCTGGCTTCTGGACTTCAGACTATACTACAAAGCTACAGCAATCAAGGCAGTATGGTAATGGCACAAAACCAGAAATATAGATCAATGGAACAGGATATAAAGGCCAGAGATAAACCCATGCACATACGGTGAACTTATCTTTGATAAAGGAGGCAAGAACATACAATGGAGAAAAGACAGCTTCTTTAATAAGTGGTGCTGGGAAAACTGGACAGCTACATGTAATAGAATGAATTTAGAACACTCCCTAACAGCATACACAAAAATAAACTCAAAATGATTAAAGACTGAAATGTAAGGCCAGACAGTATACAACTCTTAGAGGAAAACATAGGCAGAATACTCTATGACATAAATCACAGCAAGATCCTTCTTGATCCACCTCCTAGAGAAATGGAAATAAAACCAAAAATAAATAAATGGAGCCTAATGAAACTTAAAAGGTTTTGGACTGCAAAGGAAACCTTAAAAAAGATGAAAAGACAACGCTCAGAATGAGAGAAAATATTTGCTAATGAAGCAACTGACAAAGGATTAATCTCCAAAATTTACAAGCAGCTCATGCAGCTCAATATCAAAGAAACAAACAACCCAATCCAAAAATGGGCAGAAGACCTAAATAGACATTTCTCCAAAGAAGATATAAAGATTCCCAACAAACATATGAAGGAATGCTCAACATCATTAATCATTAGAGAACTGCAAATCAAAATTACAATGTGATATCATCTCACACTGGTCAGAATGGCCAGCAAAAACATCTACAGGGCTTCCCTGGTGGCACAGTGGTTGAGAGTCCGCCTGCCGATGCAGGGGACACAGGTTCGTGCCCCCGTCCGGGAAGATCCCACATGCCGCGGAGTGGCTGCGCCCGTGAGCCATGGCCGCTGAGCCTGCGCATCTGGAGCCTGGGCTCCACAACGGGAGAGGCCACAGCAGTGAGAGGCCCGTGTACCGCAAAGAAACAAAAACAAAAAACAAAAAAAAACATCTACAAACAATAAACACTGGAGAGGGTGTGGGGTAAAGGGAACCCGCATACACTGGTGGTGGGAATGTAAATTGATACAGCCACTATGGAGAACAGTGTGGAGGTTCCTTTATAGACTAAAAATAGAACTACCATACGACCCAGCAATGCCACTACTGGGCATATACTCTGAGAAATCCATAATTCAAAAAGAGTCATGTACCAAAATGTTCATTGCAGATCTATTTACCATAACCAGGACATGGAAGCAACGTAAATGTCCATTGACAAATGAATGGATAAAGAAGATGTGGCACATATATACAATGGAATATTACTCAGCCATAGAAAGAGATGAAATTGTTATTTGTAGTGAGGTGGTTAGACCTAGAGTCTGTCATACAGAGTGAAGTAAGTCAGAAAGAGAAAAATAATTATTTTATGCTAACACATATATATGGAGTCTAAAAAAAATGGTTCTGACGAACCTTGGGGCAGGACAGGAGTAAAGACGCAGTTTTAGAGAATGGACTTGAGTACACGCAGAGGAGGAATTGTAAGCTGGGATGAAGTGGGAGTGTGGCATGTATATATATACACTACGAAATGTAAAATTGATAGCTAGTGGGAAGCAGCCACATAGCACAGGGAGATCAGGTCGGTGCTTTGTGTCCACCTAGAGGGGTGGGATAGGGAGGGTGAGAGGGAGATGAAGCGGGAGGAAATTTGGAGATATATGTATACATATAGCTGATTCATTTTATTATATAGCAGCAACTAACACACCATTGTAAAGCAATTATAATCCAATAAAGATGTGAATAAAATAAAAATAAATAAAAAATAAAATAAAACAGGAAAGGTAGCAACTATTCCAGTCTATTGCATGGGCTCCTAAGTATCTAAGAAACAAAATTCCAAAATCAAGTTAAAGAAATATTAATCAATAAGAGTAATATCTAGGAGTGGTGTACCACAAGCAGAATGTGAGACAGCAACACATTGTGGTTATTAAAAGAACCAAAAGGATGCTGGGATTTGGAAAATAATTGGGCAGGCAGCAAACAGAAGCAAAATCTTAAAATGACGCAACTGGAAAGAACCATTTATAGATTTGTAAAACTGAAGACCAGAGGTGTAAGGAGACTTGTTTAAGGACTAAAAGTAATCTAGCAATGGAGTCAAACCTAGATCCTGATTTTCTAACTCTCTAACATTTGTTTGTTTCATTAAACCAGATAATTCCTTTAGTATATATATATATATATATATATGTTAAAGTTCTGTAAGAATGTTGTATCTACTTCTGGTACCCAAGTTGTCCAAAGAATATGTGAACATAGTCCAGGAAAAAAAATAGAATGATCAGAAGTGTAGAAAATAATTTCTCTGAGAACTTAAAGGAATTTAGGTTATTTTACTTGGTTGTGGAAAGGTTAAGGAGGAATGACTTTTTTAAAAAAAATGTGTTTTAGGGCTTTGTAGAAAGTACATCCTGCAATAGGTGTCACCTTTGGGATAGAGAGAGATGGAACCAAGCTTGCTTGGCCCAGAAATTGGGAAGGGGTGAGGGGGATGAGCTGTTGTGCTTGTAGGTGACCCAGCTGTGAGGATCTGGGGAAGACTGAGGCAGGAATTATAGGCTAAACTGATATAATCTCTCATTCTTCCTTCACTTCCTGATTCTGTCTAGTTGATAGCTTGTTTTTCAACTTCTTATAAGATGGATTATTGATTTCCAATTCTGAGACCATACAGTGACTGTGTGTCAGCAAGACACAGACTTTGATCAAAACCAACTAGGGGTAGTTTCCCTTTAAACTCTCCCAGATCCCTGGCAAGTTTGTGCATATGCCATCTTTTGTTCCCTATCCCTGATAGCTCTGTCATGTGTTGCCCACATCTCTCTCCTCAATATTCTTGGAATATCTTCTTATCCTTGTTGAGATAATATCACTAGATAAATTGGGTATAATTGCTTAGTTTATTTAAACTACATTCTAATGAGTCTGTTGACTAGAATAGCAAATGGTCAAGACCTGCAAGAGTCAGAATTTTTACCTTGTATCAGGGATCTAGTTCATAGCTTTAGACATTGAGAAAATTTCCATGGTGCAGTGGTACCCACTGCCTGATATTGATCTGCGGTAAGCTTTGGTTTAAGAACAAGCTTATTATTCACAGCCCTAATTTGGGATCTTAAATACAGGGTTATATAAACCCTTAGATCTGAGAGACAACATAATAAATGGTATGTTCATAGAGCTGAACACAGAGCCTGTGTAGTTTAATATTTTCATCAACAGCACAACTTATGGTAATATTAGATGCATCGGTGGCAGTTAACTAGAATACAGTCAACTAAAAGCAATTTGAACCTCTAATTTATTCTGCACAGTGTGAACAGACTAATCTTCTAAAACTACCACTTCTATCACATCACTGCTCTGATTAAAAACTACAATGAACCCCTAAATGCTTATAGCTTCAAGTCTAAGTGCTTATGGTGTGTGTAGCTCCTTCATAATCTATCTGCATTCTACTCATGCAATTTTATGTTTCTGAAATTCTCATCAGGAAACTTCTAGTTGGAATAAGATGGCATAAACTTGTTATCCCAAGTAGGGTGGCTCTTTGCTACTATGTACAACTAAACCTTGGAAATAATTCAAAAGGAAACCAAAATAAAACTCTGAAAGGTAGTTAAAAATATTATGAACTGGTTTGGGATATCCCAGGACTTAAGAATGGGCAGGGCATCTAACACCATGCTGCCAACCCAGAATTTCGGAACCACCAACCCAGCAATGGAAAGCAGCCCAGGTAGGTTTATTTCTCTGCCAGATCAAATTGAAGATCTCCCAAAAATATGAGGCAAGCCTTGGATCATTGGCAAAGAAAATAAATCTGAAGCAATCAAGAATCTTATATCCATCAAAGCTATCTTTCAAAAATGAAGGTGAAATAAAGACATACCCAAATAAACAAAAGGTGAGAAAATTTGTGGCTCACCTTATAAGAAATGCTAAAGAATGTTCTTCAGGCTAAAAGCAACTAACTCAAGACAGTAATTTGATTATATATGAAAAAACAAAGAGCAAGGGAAAAGGAAATTACATAATTATAAACCAATATAAATGCATACTTCTTCCTCTTTCTTCTCTAAACTAATTTAAAAAGCAATTTTATAAAAAAAAATGTATAAAATGTACTTTGGGGCCTTTAACATATAGAAATATATTTGTCAATAACAGCACAAAAGATTTTAGGTTGGAGAAAAGCTGTATTGAGCTTATAAAATGATTCCTGATAGTAAGTTGAATCCATAGGAACAAATGGAGACAACACAAAATGACAAATAAGAAGGTTAAGACAAATAACATATGGTATCACTTATCTGTGGAATCGAACATATGACACAAATGAACCTATCTATGAAACAGAAACAAAATCAGGGACATAGAGAATAGACTGATGGTTGCCAAGGGCTGGGGGGTGGGAGAGGGTAAGAATGGGAGTTTGGGATTAGCAGATGAAAACTGGTGTATATAGGATGGATAAACAACATCTTACTGTATAGTACAGGGAACTATATTCAATATCCTATGATAAACAATAATGGAAAAGCATATGAAAAAGAATATGTATATGTATAACTGAGTCACTTTGCTGTACAGCAGTAATTAACACACATGGTAATTAAACTGTACTTCAATAAAAAATAAAAAAGGTTAATATAACAAATGCTTACATATATACTTACTCTTCTTTCTTTCCTCAGCTTATTTAAAAGACATAAAATTATATAAACTAATAATTATAACAATTTATTGTTGGGTTTTAATATATATAGACATAATATGTATAAGAATAATAGCACAAAAAGGAGAAAGAAGATATATATCCATAGAGGTAGGAGTAACATTTCCATATCTCACTGGAATTAAGTTAGTGTAAATCTGGTGCTAGTTCTGATAAGTGAAGATGCATATGGTAAACCCTAGAGCAACCATGAAGGAAATAACTAAACGTTATACTTAAAGAAAAAGAAATTAAATAAAAGGCTACATTACAAAATATCTACTTAATGTAAAATAAAGCAGGAGGAATAGAGAGAAAAGATATGAGAAAATATAAAACAGAAAGTGAAATAGCAGAGGTAAACAAACTATATCAATAATATTAAATGAGAATGATTACATAATTTTAAAAATAGGAAAAAAAAAGCCTTCTGCTGAGCTTCCTCCTTCCTCTATTCCTAGCAAAGCTGACATGGAGGGAGGTTCTTTTTTTTTAAGACCTTATTGTTTTAGATCACTTTTACGTTCACAGCAAAATTGAGAAGGAAGGAAGATTCCCCATATACTCACTTTCCCCATATATGCATAGCCTGCCCCATTATGAATATCCCCCACAAGAGTGGTACATTTGTTACAATTGACAAACCTATATTGACACACCATAATCACCCAAAGTCCAAAGTTTACACTAGAGTTCACTCTTGGTGTTGTACATTCTATGGGTTTGGACAAATGTAAAATGACATTTATCCCTCATTATGGTATCATACAAAGTATTTTCACTGCCCTAAAAATCCTCTATGCTCTGTCCGTCTATTCATGCTTTCCCCAATCCCCAGCAACCAATGATCTTTTTACCATATACATAAAAATATTTTTTTAAACCTCAGCAGACTAGAAATAGAGGGCAATCTCCTCAACTTGATAAAGAACATCTACCAAAACACTACTACTTACATTATATGTAGTAGTGAAAACTGAATGCTTTTCCCCTAACATTGGGATGTCTGCTATACTTTCTTATTCAACATAATACTGAAATTTCTAGCCACTGCAATAAAACAAGAAAAATAAATAAAAATCATACTTTGTAAAAGGGAAGAAAGAGACTGATCTCTATTTAAAGATGACATGAGTGTCTACATATAATATTCTGAGACACCTACAAAGAAACCTCCCAGAATAAGTGAATTCAGCAAGGCTGCAGAATACAAAGTAAACACACAAATCATCACATTTATATCTATAGACAATGTAAATGCAAAAACTGAAAAATAGACATTTATACGAAGTGTGCAAGTGGCATAAGAACAGACAAAGAGAAAAATGGAGTAGAATAGAGACTCCAGAAATAAACCCTTGCACATATGGTCAACTGATTTTTGACAAGTGTGCCAAGGTTATTCAATAGGAAAAAGCAAAGTCTTTTCAATAATTGGTGCTGGGAAAACTGGATATACATATGCAAAAGAATAAAGTTAGACCTTTTCTTTACACCATATACAAAATTGACTCAAAATGGATGAAAGATCTAAAAATAAGAGCTAAAATTATACAATTTGTAGTAGAAAACACAGGGGTAAATCTTCATTACATTATATTTGGCACTATTTCTTTGATATGACACCAAAAGTATGGACAACAACAACAAAATATAGGTAATTTGGACATCACCAAAATTTTAAACTTTTCTGCATGAAAGGATATTATTGAGAGAGTGAAAAGAAAATCCACAGAATGGAAGAAAATTCTTAAAAATCACTTACTGATAAAGGATTAATACCTAGAATATATAAAGTAATATGTCAAACAAAACAAAACAGAAAATAATATGTTGACAAGGATGTGGAGACATTGGAATTCTCATGCATTGTTGGTAGAAATGTAAATGGTGCAGTGCTATGGAAAACCATTTGGTGGTTTCTCAAAAAGTTAAACATAGAATTACCATATGATCCAGCAATTCTACTCCTAGGTGTATGTCCAAAAAATTGAAAGCAAGGACTCAAGCAGGTATATGTACATTAATGTTCATAGCAGCCGTATTCACAAGAACCAAAATGTTTAACCAATTCAAACATCCACCAACAGATGAGTAAACAAAATGTAGTATATTCATATAATGGAATGTTATTCAGCCTTAAAAATTGAAATTGTGATACATGCTATGACATGGGTGAATCCACACATAATAATCAAAAATGGACATCTGGCTGATGAGATAGTTCTGCATCCTTTTACTATGACACAGATGAATCTTGAAAACCTTACAATAAATGAAATAAGCCAGAAGCGAAAAGATAAATATATGATTCCAGTTACATGAGGTACCTAAAATTCTTAGACACAGAAAGTAGAATAGAAGTAACCAGTGTTACAGCAGGCAGGTAGCTAGGTATGAGCAGAGAAATGGCGGGAGGTGAAAAGTGGCAGGAAATGATGCATCCTGTAAACAGCGGGGGTCCATGGGCAGCAAAGAAAAGCAGGAACCTCCAGACTGACAGGAAACCATGCATTCTGGGTGATAAGTGTCCTGGAAACAAAGAAAGGTGGGGAAAGGCGGGAATCTCCTGAGTCTGAATGTAACCTGTTGCTCATTACAATAAAATTAGCCTTACAGATAAAAGTACCCATCATGCACCGACACCATAACACTTCTAATCTAAGCTAAATAAGGGCAAAATCCCTCCTCCCCTTGGGAAGATGGAGCTGGGATGAAAATCAGGGAATATGACCCCTAAACTCCTCGTTTCGCAGTGAATATTCCACCCATTCATTTGTATGCCCCTCATAACCGGTTTGCCAAAGAAACCCAGGGCAGCAGCTCCTCACCTGTCTGCTCGCTCTCCCTCTGAGAGCATATTCTTGCTTAAATAAACTCTCACTCTACTTTCTTGACCTTCCTGCCTCATCTCCAAATTCTTTCAATATGGAGAAAGAACCTTAAATTCACCAGGAACACCAGGGACTGGAAGAAGGGCGTACAAAAGTATTGTTTAATGTGTTCAGTATTTCTGTTTGGGATGCTGGAAAAGTTCTGGAAATTGGTGATGATTGCACCACTTTGTGAATATAATTAATGTCACTGAATTGTACATTTCAAAATGGTTAAAAGGGTACATTTTATGTCATGTATATTTCACCACAATTTACACATCATATCAGGTACAATCCAAAGAAAATTAAACACTTAGATATAAGCTTTAAAAAAATCACTTAAAATCTATATGCTGAAAATTACAAAATGTTGATGAAAGAAACCAAAGAAGTAAATGGAAATACATACCATTGTCATGGATTGAAAGATTCAACATACTAAACATACCAATTCTACCCAGATGGTCTATAGTGTTAAAAAGTAAACTTCAACAGAGTAAATCTGAAGATCTAATTGGCTCTTTCAACAATTCATGAATCTGGCAGCATCCCATCTAGTAGATAGCAAAGGCACTCTGAGGAGATGTAAAAACGAAAGGATTTTATAGGCAGAAACTAGGTAGGACAAGGAAGTTATTAGCAAAAGAAAAGAAAGGGTTGTTTCAGGCTAAGTTACTTTCCTTTAGGGGGAAGGGCAGGAGGTTTATAATTATGCAGATTACCTCACTAGAGCTGACCTGGAAATTCCAGACTGATTGGTTTAAAATTCCACTCCTGGGAGAGGTTGCAACTGCAATTAGGTTAAGTGTTAATTCTTGGTGAAGCTTAGCAAGAGTGATTCCATTTAGGGCTTGCTTCTTTTTAACAACAGGTTTAAGGCATGTTGACTGAAAAAAATGCACAACCTAAACATTGAGACTTATGTTTTATTTAGCAGACTACATCTCAAGTTAATGATTTTAATGCTTTTCTATGCATGGGAAGATGCAAGAGTCTGGGCTTATGAAATCATTCATTTGATATGTATCTTAACTATCTAGGACCACTATCCTGTTTTTCTCCCTCCTGAATTTCCCTCAGGGACTAATGAGGGGGTTAGCTGCAGTGGCTGATGTCTTGATGACAGCGACATCCTTTGTTTACTGAAATAACAGGCAATATTTATTGTCCACAGTCTCTCCTCTTCACCATAAATTCAACCAATGTTTGAGAGGCATTTCATGACCAATTTTGTCCTACTGCACTACGAAGGCTCATTCGTAGACCAGGGGAGGATTCTGTTGATAGGCCATTCAATGTGATAATTTTTGGATTAAGCCTTGTTGATAATCTAAAATTCTTTGGATCACCTGTTTTACTAGTCTATTATGATCCAGGAAATGTTTTTCCTTGTTGCTTCTTCCCATATGTAGAGTTGCACCCTACAATTATTCTATATAGAGTTATATTTATGATGGATTTCCTCAAGACATTTAGCCATCATTAATTTTGTCTGAGGTCTGGTTACACGTTGGGTAAAGTAAGAGACAGTAATCTTGTAAAATAGATAAGATATAAGTAATACAGGTAGTAACATTAATAAAAATCATAGTATAGCAGAGAGAGGCACAAGGCATCAATAATTTGTAAATAACAAGAGAACAAACTAAAACAATTATTATTATAAGTTGTAATCTGGTGAAAATAAAACATCAAATCCACAGGGGAGCCAGCTAGAGAAACCAAATTCTGAAAGGATCAGGTAGAGAGAAAAAGATAACTGTTTTATTTTGTTTACAATGGTATACTTTATCAACTTAGCATAGTGTAAGAGGAACGGTTTTCTGGAAAACAAAGATTGAAAGCCAGTATTTTTCAGAAAAATGTCATAAAACTATATAATATTTATCAGTTTATTCAGTCCCATGTAATCAATTTCTGTTGATCTGTATGAAGTCATCAGGTTTTCCATTAGAGTTTTAAATTTCTTACCCAGTTCAGTGGTATGATCTAAAAGTCATCAGAAACTTATATTTGCCAAAAAGTCCTTTTTATGAATCTTCTTGAAGATCTTCATTTTGTAAAAGCATCAGAATAAAACAATGATGGCCTATAAATAACAAAAGACTTAAAATAGCATGGTTAAAGACCTGATTACAATGCAATTGACAAGAAACTTGGTTATTTCTGTGACATACAACATTTTAAGATAATAACTGGAATTATGACTTATAACATTATACCAGGACATCAGAATTTTAGGAATTCCAAATAAATTTTGGAATATCTATATTAAATACATTAACCCACACAACATAACCTAAGAAGGTTTTATCACCACTTATTTAACAATGTTTCCCATGTAATTTAACATACCAAATAAACCTAACTAATTTAGTATCTCTCTTTGAGATATTTCAGTGTCCCTTTGAAGAATCCCAAAGTTACGCAGAGATCAGAAGAATTTTATTTAGAATTTGACATTTGGAAAGTTTGTCAAAAAATATCAAAAAAATTTTTTTTAAAACACTTGGTCAAATAGAATCATAGACCACCATGAAGCAGTATTTATTCAGTTAACCAAAGTGACAAGAAAAGATTTTTAAGTCAAATACAGATCATTTAGAAGGCAAAGAAATTCACAATCTGTTATCAAAAGTAGCTCAACATTCCAAGAAAATTTTGTTCTCTTAACAGATAGAGAAAACCAAACTCCAGTCCTGCATCCGCCCACCTTTAATAACAGAAATCATTTATCTAATTAAATTCAATCCAATCTAAGCCTTAGCATGTACAAAACTCCTTTTTAAGGGCTCTATTTCTACAAACCTTCCACAACTTTATGTATCCATATTCATTTGTCCCTTATTTTTCCATCCTAAAACAAGCAGCTCTAGGACAAAATCACTCTTTCCCCTTAACAAAATACATTTCCATTCCTCATACCTTCTTTTGCTGAAAACTCATATTCTACTTTCCTTGCATACCGACACATTTCCCTTATTATTTCTAGCTTTAATTAAATATTTTATTATAATTTTCAACTCTTAAAATCTCTAGCAAAACCTGAAAAGCAAGCAATTTTGAACTGTTTGCCAAACCAACATTTCCTGATTGGCAAACTTAGGAACATTCCATAACCTCTAGAAACATAGAGGTTTTCATAGTATTTCTTTTCTCAGTGTGGTACAAGACATGTGTCTAACAAACCCCAAATATCTTTCAGTTCTCTCTTGTAAAGAGACAAAATTAGGCAAATTTAGACCAGTTTAGCAGTCAATGTTCCAGTATTTTATCTTACTTGAAATGATCTGGATATTCAATGAATTCCATTATTTAACGTAACAAAACTTTGAAGTTTCAAGTTACAAAAAATCTGGAGAAACTATTTTAGATAGACATACCCGAAACATAATTATTCCTAAAGTGTTCACCTGAAAACTCTTATCTCATTTGTCTTTATTTTATAACTTACTTATGAACAGATCATCATACCAAGTCATTTTTTTCTTGCTGACAAACTCTGCAACAGAAATAACATGAACTTATTGACCTTCAGTAAACCTAGGTACAATAAAATTAGGACATGTCTGTATTGATTAAACCAGCAAGCCTAAGCTAGTTCTAATACTAGACATTAATTTAATATTGAATATTTCCTAGATCACATAAGCCTGAAATTCATTCTGGCCAGTTTCCTTTATATTTAGAAATATTTAATTTGTAAGAACTTACTTTTAAGCCAATTAAATAGAGCTCTTTTATAACTTTATTTTTTTACATTTTCCAGGAGTAGAGAAATCTCATACGTATAATGTACACACAGACATACAAACAGACAAAACTAGAGATCTCATAGCTTCACTTTAACAATTAGTTATGAATGAGATATTACAATATAAACTTAGTAGTTTATGAGTAACATCTGGAATAAGTTAAATTTATTTGGTCAGATGACTAAGGCTTTACTATATGTGGAAAAGACTTTTAAGATTCATATTTGTCCTTAATAAATCTTTAAGGAAACTATGAATTAGATTATGGGTGAGGGAGCCTTTCCAGCAGTTTGAGTTTTAAAAGGCCCCCTTTTTTTCCTGTTTTTTATTATTCCTTTGTTTTCAGATTTTACCTGATTGGGCTAAATAGGCTTAGTATCAGATTATTGTGAGCTGTATTTACGTTTCTAATTTGTAGAGATTTGCAAGACAAAGAGTTGCTTTTAATTCCCCAAAGAACTAGTCTGTCACCTAAATAATATTAAAAGATTGATTTGCCCAACTATATTTTTTAATTTGCTTTTATATATCAGTGAGAAGATTTCCTCCTAAACTGAAAATCAAGTGTTCTATGTTCTAGAATTTTAGGGTTCAATATATCATGCCTTCAAAAATGTGCATAAGGCATCCAACAAAGTCCCTATTTTGGAGTGCACAGGTTAAACCCAGGGCAAAAATTTCTATTATTATAATAATTATTATTATTATTAGTAGTAGTAGTAGCCCCTGAATATTGGCTCCCAGTTTTTACTTCATACTGTGTGGACTCAGGTAACCCTGTTGATTTCCTTTAGTAAGTTTAATTAATATTGTCTGAGTGGCAGATTTATATGACTTGTCTTATCATACCAAGCAGGTGAAGCATTCCCTAGTGAGACAAAATGTCAATCCCACAACATAATTAGGCAAAAATTATGTAACCATCTTATATAAAGCCCACTGAAATATACCAATTTATATAAACTTTCATCTCAATTCTGTTAACTGTTATACTTTTAACTTTAGTTTCCATTAGGACCCCATCAACAAACCTTGGTCTTACAAGGAGTCCTAGAAGCTTTCCTTTTATCCCCTGACCATTTTATCTATTTTTTTGTATAAAAGGCTCTGGTGTCTCCAATGAGGAGTTGAGCTGAGGGAGTCAGGCCCTTTTGTCAATCTTTTAACTTGGTTAATTGGCCTAACTGTTGCCCTAAGCAATTGCTTGTCAGATATCTCAGTGTAATTTTTTTCTCCAGTCCTATATATATATATATATATATATATATATATATATATATATATTACACTGGGGTAAATAGGGTGGACATGTTTGGGGTCCTTTAATGTCGGGGACCAATAGGGGATCTCTTTGGCCCATCCAACCTTAGATAGTGTTGTAGAAAAAAACTTTTGTTTTAATCATATTACTGTCCATTTTATTTATTCAATTTCTTAATAATCTTCTAAAGATTTTTATCTTTTGGGAGGAGTTCCTTTAAAATTTCCACCTAGTTGGGAAAAAAAAGTCTCTAGAACTTTTCCCCTCAGTTTTTTCTCCCACCCTTAATCAACCTAAGTAGCATTAATTAACCTAACATTTTTATTAGCATTTCAAAGACCCATTAAGGAGAAGTAACATCCACAAATAAGGCTTCCAAAACCATTTTTTGTATGCCTGTTTGTTTGTTTTATACTAAGGGAGTACTTAAGTTAGTCATTATATATATATATATATATATATATATATATATATATATATATCTGCCTTCTAATTTGATTTTTTCATAGATGCCAATAAAGCAGTTATTTATAATGAGAGCTCTCTAAAAATTTACCAGTTTAAAAGTTTCTCCAATTTAAAGGATCCATTGTCTGGCCATTAATGAGGTATAACTTAATAACCACTCAAACCCATAAGATGCAAGAGCTGTCCCAACAAGAGAGTGCAAAGAATGTAGCCTCACAAGATCTAGAAAATTTACTCCCCAAAACAGTCTAAGAAAGTAAAGGGACTTTATTGTACAGGTGGACACAACAAAGGTTAAGATGACAAAAGCCCTTTCTGGAAGCTCTTATGACAAATTTCTCCTGAGAGTTGGCAGTCAGACAAAAAAAAAAAGAAAAAAGAAAAAAAAAAGACCCAACAAACAAACAAAACCAGCAAAAAAAACAAAAAAAACCTGCTCAGAATCCCTCCCTATTCAACTGGCTGCCAAAAGTACACCATATGTATACCTTTCAGATGGCAGAGAGCAAGCTCTCAAAACACAGGGGGGAAAAAAAGAGTGCCTAAGAAGGTCAGGTAGAACATTTACATCTCAAAGACATGGGAGAGATATGTAAGTTCCTCCTAAAAGTGCTTTTGTTTCTTTAAGGTCAGAATTCTGAAAAGATGCTTTAACAAGCTGGCTTTCTCTAACTTAACACAGTAAAAGAGCCCTATCTTGGCTATTTTCAGGGTGAGATTTCCTTTACTTCCCATTTAAGTAAGTACTTGTAAATATAAGTTTTGTAAGCACATAAATCTGGCTGGGGTGTTAGTTGGAGGCTGGGAAAGATGTTAGGCAAGCCTCTCATCTAATCACCCAGTTCGGAATACTCAGTGTCTCTCAACTGAGTAAATCCCAATATCTTTCAACAAGGCTTCCTTAGCATCTTTCAACTGGGAGAGTAATTTTTCTTAGTGTTTTTCAACCAGGCTCCCCAGCTGAAAGCTGGGGGCCAGATACCTGTTACATGCTGCCAAGTAAAACTCAGGGTTATCAACCAATGATCAGGAGATCCAAGAACCAGGAGTTTGTCTGGACTCTCCAAGGAGGTGGATGGGCACAAGAGATCTCTGCTGGTACTAAGGCTCTGGATCCCCGTAGAGTTCAGGCAAACGAGAAAAGTCTGTTCTGGCTCCCTTCACTGGTCATCAAAATTGTTGACTTAAAAATATGCACAGCCTAATATTTGAGAATTATATTTCATTCAGTAGACTTACTGAGGACTTAAGCCTGGGATACAGACATCACAAAAAATAGATATCCCAAATGATTTTAATGCTTTTCTATGTATGGGAAGATGCAAGAGTCTGGGCTTATTGAAATCATTCATTTGATATGCACCTTAACCATTTATGACCACTATTCTCTTTTTCTGCATCCTGAATTCACCTCAGGGTGTACTGTTAGGGGTGACTGCAGTGGCTGATGACTTGATAATAACAATGTCCTTTGCTTACTGAAATGGCAGGCAATATTTATTGTCCACAGTCTCTCCTCTTTGCCATAAATCTGACCAATGTTTGGGAGGCATTTCATGACCAATTTTGTCCCACTGTGCTGGGAAGGCTCATTCCTAGGACAGGGGAGGAGTCTGTTGATAGGTCATTCAATGTGATAACTTTTGGATTAAGCCTTGTTGATAATCTAAAATTCTTTGGATCATCTGTTTTACTAGTCTATTATGATCCAGGAAATGTTTCTCCTTGTTGCTTCTTCCCATATGTAGAGTTGCACTACTACAATGATTCTATATAGAGTTATATTTATAATTGATTGCCTTAACTATCTAGGAACACTATCCTGTTTTCCTCCATCCTGAATTCCCCTCAGGGTGTACTGTTGGGGGTGACTGCAGTGGCTGATGTCTTGATGGTCACAACATTGTTTGTTTACTGAAGTGGCAGGCAATATTCTTTGTCCACAGGCAATTCTTATAAAAATTCCAGCAAATTTGTGTGTGTGTGTGTGTGTGTAAATATAGACAAGTTTATTTTAAAATTTATATGGAAAAGCACAAGCCCTGGAATAGCAAAAACAATATTGAAAATGAAGTATAAGGAAAATAATCTACATGATATTAAGGCTTACCATATATCTACAGTAATCAAGAGAATGTGGGATGGCAGAGGGATATATACATAGGTCAATGGAACAGAAAAGAAAACCCAGGAATAGACTCAACTGATTTTTGACAAATTTTATGAAAATAATTTCATGGAGGAAGGATATCTTTGTCAAAATATGGTGCTGAAGCAATTGGCCATACATAGGTGAAAAAATGAACATTGACTTAAAATCTCATGTGCTGTTTAAAAATTAAATCAGAATGGATCACTGACAAATAAATAACATAAAATTGTAAAACTTAAAAAAAAAAAACAGGATGAAACCTTGAGGATCTAGGCCTAGGCAAAAAGTTCTTAGACTTGACACCTATTGACTTGAAAAAACCAAACAAACAACACACAATGAGAGCTGTGAGTCAAGTTTATTCAGTGTCTTACTGAGGACTACAGCCTGGGAGACAGCCTCTGAGTTGGCTCTGAGAAACTGTTCAGAAGAGGTAAGGGGGGAGGTCAATATATATGTTATTTTGGCAGAAGGGTATTTGCAGTCAAACAAACACACATCTCCATAGAAGCTTGCTACTAGCCACAAGGAACAGATATCCTGGTTAATGGTTTTAGTGCTTTTCTAAGTATGGGAAGATGCAAGAATCCAGGTACATAAAAAATTTCTCCTGAAAATATCTGACTATCTGAAGGCTTGTGCTGCCAGTTTTTGCAGAACAAGGGCAGAGTGCCTCATTCCTGATCTCTTCCCTGAATTATTTTCAGGGTTTGTTGAAGGTCAGCAGCTAGTGACTTGATTCTTGTAGAACTAAGTGGCGAGTGACATTCTTTAACTGGCACACCAAGATCATGATCCATAAAAGGAAAAATTAGAAAGTTTTATTTCATTAAAATTTAAAACTTTTGTTGTGTGAAAGGCCCTATTGAGTATGAAAATACCAGCTGCACACTTGGAGAAAATATTTTCAAGCTACATATTCAACAAAGCACTAGTATATAGACTATATAATGAACTCATAAAACTCAATGTTAAAAAAAACAATTTAAATAGACAATGGGCAAAGACATGAAAAGTCATTTCACTGAGGAGGATATACAGATGGCAAATAAACATGTAAAAAGATGTTAACATCACTAGCCATTAGGGAAATGTAACTTAAAATCATAGAGAGATATCATTACACATCTATTATAAGAGTTAATATAAAAAGTAAAAACAATACTAAATTCTGGTAACAAGCTGAAGAACTTGGATCATTCATACATTGTTGGTGGGAATGTTAAATGTTATGTCCACTATGAAAAACAGGTTGGCAGTTGTTTTTTTTTTCTTTTTTTACATTTTTATTGGAGTATAATTGCTTTACAATGTTGTGTTAGTTTCTGCTGTATAACAAAGTGAATCAGCTGTATGTATACATATATCCCTATGTCCCCTCCCTCTTGCACCTCCCTCCCACCCTCCCTATCCCACCCCTCTATGTGGTCACAAAGCACTGAGCTGATCTCCCTGTGCTATGCAGCTGCTTCCCGCTAGCTATCTATTTTACATTTGGTAGTGTATATATGTCAGTGCTGCCCTCTCACTTCTTCCCAGCTTCCCCTTCCCCCCACCCCCGTGTTCTCAAGTCCATTCTCTATGTCTAGGTTGGCAGTTTTTTAACAAACTAAGCACATAACTACTATATGACCTAACAATTAACCCCCTGGCTACTTATCCTAGAGGAATAAAAACTTATGTTCACACACAAAAAACAATATACAAATGTTCATGTCTGATTTATTCATAATATCCAAAAACTGGAACCAACCAGATTTCTCAATGGATGAATGGTTGAACAGATTCTGTTACATTGATACAATTGGATACAACTCAGCAATAAAAAGGGATGAACTATTGATATACTTGAGCAACTAGGATGTTTCCCCAGGGAATTATGCTGAGTGAAAAAAGACACAAAGTCATATACTGTATGATTCAATTGCTATCATGCTTTTTAATTGAAAAAATTATGGTAACAAAGACAGTTTATTGGTTATCAGAGGTTAGATATACTTGATTGATTAATGGCCAGGGATGGGGGATGCCAGAGAAAGGAAAGTGTGCTATGATAAGCAATGTGAGGGATCCTTGTGGTGATGGAATTGCTCAGTATATTGACTGTGGTGGTGCCTACAGGAACCAAAATATGTGATAAAAATTTTTAGAATTAAACACACACACACACACACACACACACACAAGTGCATTAAAATCTGGGGAAATCTGAATAAGGTTAGTTGATTATATCAATGTGAATATCCTGGTTGAGTGTCACAAAATGTTACCATTCTAGGAAAGGGTAAACAGTAGAGTAAAATTTTCTTTTAAAAAATTGTTTCCAGACTTATTGACATACGGGTGGCATATAACATTGTATAATTTTAAGGTGTACGACAGAATGATTTGAAATATGTATATATTATGAAATTATTACCACAATAATTTTAGTTAACACATTCATCACCTCACATAGTTACAATTGGTTTCTTGTGATGAAAACATTTAAAATCTCTCTTAGCAACTTTCAGATATACAATAAAGTGTTGTTAACTATAGTCACCATTCTATGCATTACATCCCCAGAATTTATCTTATAATTGGAAGTTTGTTCCTTTTGACCACCGTCACCCATTTTCCCTCACCCCTGCCTCTCGCAACCACCAATCTGTTTTCTGTTTCTATGAGTTTAGTTTTTCTTTTTTTAGATTCCGCATATAAGTGAGATCATGCAAAATTTGTCATTTTGTCTGACTTACTTCACTTAGCATAAAAATCCAGTTTAAAAATAGTCAAATGGCCTGAATGTTTTTCCAAAGAAGACATAAAAAGGCCAGCAGGTACATGAAAAGGGGCTAAATATCACCAGTGGTCAGAAAAATGCAAATCAAAGGCACACTGAGGGGACTTCCCTGGTGGTCCAGTGGTTAAGACTCCGTGCTCCCAAATGCAGGGGGCCCAGGTTTGATCCCTGGTCAGGGAAAGAGATCCCACACGCCACAACTAAAGAGCCCACCTGCCTCAATGAAGATCCTACTTGCTGCAACTAAGACCCGGCACAGCCAATAAAAACACAAAAAACACACAAACAATGAGATGACCTCACACATTTTAGACTGGCTATCATTAAAAAGACAAGTAAGTGTTGGAGAGATATGGAGAAAAGAGAACACTTGTGCACTGTTAGTGGGAATATAAACTGGTGCAGCCACTGTGGAAAACAGTGTGGAGGTTCCTCAAATAATTAAAAATAGAACTACCATATGATCCAGCAATCTACTTCTGGGTATATATCTGAAGGAAATGAAATCGCTATCTCAAAGAGATATCTGGATTTAGGGGGAAGATGCCGGAAGAGTAAGACGCGGAGATCACCTTCCTCCCCACAGATACAACAGAAATACATCTACACGTGGAACAACTCCTACAGAACACCTACTGAACGCTGGCAGAAGACCTCAGACCTCCCAAAAGGCAAGAAAGTCCCCATGTACATGGGTAGGGCAAAAGGAAAAAGAATAAACAGAGAAAAAAGCATAGGGACGGGACCTGCACCAGTGGGAGGGAGCGGTGAAGGAGGAAAGTTTTCCACACACTAGGAAGCCCTTTCATGGGCGGAGACTGCAGGTGGTGGAAGGGGAAAGCTTCGGAGCCTCGGAGGAGAGCACAGCCACAGGGATGCGGAGGGAAAAGTGAAGAGATTCCCGCACAGAGGACTGGAGCCGACTGGCACTCACCAGCCCGAGAGGCGTGTCTGCTCACCCGCAGGGGTGGGTGAGGCTGGGAGCTGAGGCTCGGGCTTCGGTCTGAGTGCCAGGAGGGGACTGGGGTTGGCGGCGTGAAAACGGCCTGCAGGGGGTTAGTGCACCACGGCTACCCCGGAGGGAATCTGGGGAAAAGTCTGGAGCTGCCAAAGAGGCAAGAGACTTTTTCTTCCCTCTTTGTTTCCTGGTGCGCGAGGAGAGGGGATTAAGAGTGCTGCTTAAAGGAGCTCCAGAGACGGGCGTGAGCCGCGGCTAAAAGCGCGGACCCCAGAGTTGTGCATGAGACGCTAAGATGCTAAGGCTGCTGCCGCCGCCAATAAGAAGCCTGTGTGTGAACACAGGTCACTATCCACACCCCACTTCCAGGGAGCCTGTGCAGCCCGCCACTGCCAGGGTCCCGGGATCCAGGGACAACTTCCCCGGGAAAACGCATGGCATGCCTCAGGCTGGTGCAATGTTATGCTGGCCTCTGCTGCCGCAGGCCCGCCCGGCATTCCATACCCCTTCTTCTCCACGCCTGAGTGAGCCAGAGTCCCAGAAGCAGGTACTCCTTTAACCCCATCCTGTCTGAGCGAAGAAAAGACACCCTCTGGCAACCTACACGCAGAGGCGGGGCCAAGTCCAAAGCTGAACCCCCAAGAGGAGTGCGAACAAAGAAGAGAAAGGGAAATCTCTCCCAGCAGCCTCAGAAGCAGCGGATTAAAGCTCCACAATCAACTTGATGTACCCTGCATCTGTGGAATACATGAATAAACAATGAATCATCCCAAATTGAGGAGGTGGACATTGAGAACAAGATTTATGATTTTTTCACCTTTTCCTCTTTTTGTGAGTGTGTATGTATATGCTTCTGTGTGAGATTTTGTCTGTATAGCTTTGCTTCCACCATTTGTCCTAGGGTAATATCCATCCGTTTTTGGGTGTTTTTGTTTTTATTTTTAATAATTATTTTTTCTTTTAATAACTTTATTTTATTTTACTTTATCTTCTTCCTTCCTTCCTTCCTTCCTTCCTTCCTTTCTTTCTTTCTTTCTTTCTTTCGTTCTTTCGTTCTTTCTGTCCTTCCTTCCTTCCTTTAGACAATGAATCATCCCAAATTGAGGAGGTGGATTTGAGAGCAAGATTTATGATTTTTTCACCTTTTCCCCCTTTTGTGAGTGTGTATGTGTATGCTGCTGTGTGAGATTTTGTCTGTATAACTTTGCTTCCACCATTTGTCCTAGCGTTCTCTCCGTCCGTTTTCTTTTTTGTTTTTCTTTTTAAAATTTTTTTCTTAATAGTTATTTTTTATTTTAATAACTTTATTATATTTTAGCTTACTTGATTTTATTTTACTTTATCTTCTTTCTTTCTTTCTTTTTTCCTTCCTTCCCTGATTCCTTCCTCCCTCCCTCCCTCCTTTCTTTCTTTCTTTCCTTCTCTCTACTTCTACTAATTCTTTCTACTTTTTCTCCATTTTATTCTGAGCTGTGTGGATGAAAGGCTCTTGGTGCTTCAGCCAGGAGTCAGTGCTGTGCCTCTGAGGTGGGAGAGCCAACTTCAGGACACAGGTCCACAAGAGACCTCCCAGCTCCACATAATATCAAACAGGGAAAATCTCCCAGAGATCTCCATCTCAACACCAGCACCCAGCTTCACTCAACGACCAGAAAGCTTTGGTGCTGGACACCCTATGCCAAACAACTAGCAAGAGAGGAACAAAACCCCACCCATTAGAAGACAGGCTGCCTAAAATCATAATAAGTCCACAGACACCCCAAAACACACAACCAGACGTGGACCTCCCCCCAGAAAGACAAGATCCAGCCTCAACAACCAGAACACAGGCAGAAGTCCCCCCCACCAGGATGCCTACACAACCCACTGAACCAACGTTAGCCACTGGGGACAGACACCAAAAACAACGGGAAATACGAACCTGCAGCCTGCAAAAAGGAGACCCCAAACACACTAAGATAAGCACAATGAGAAGACAGAAAAACACACAGCAGATGAAGGAGCAAAATGAAATCCCACCAGACCTAACAAATGAAGAGGAAATAGGCAGTCTACCTGAAAAAGACTTCTGAATAATGATAGTAAAGTTGATCCAAAATTCTTGGAAATAGAATAGACAAATTGCAAGAAACATTTTAACAGAGACCTAAAAGAAGTAAAGATGAAACAAACAATGATGAACAACACAATAAATGAAATTAAAATTACTCTAGATGGGATCAATAGCAGAATAACTGAGGCAGAAGAACGGATAAGTAACCTGGAAGATAAAATAGTGGAACTAACTACTGCAGAGCAGAATAAAGAGAGAAGAATGAAAAGAACTGAGGACAGTCTCAGAGATTTCTGGGACAACATTAAACACACCAACATTCGAATTATAGGGATTCCAGAAAAACAAAAGGAAAAGAAAGGGACAGACAAAATATTTGAAGAGATTATAGTTGAAAACATCCTTAATATGGGAAAGGAAATAGTTAATCAACTCCAAGAAGCACAGAGAGTCCCATACAGGATAAATCCAAGGAGAAGTACGTCAAGACACACATTAATCAAACTGTCAAAATTTAAATACAAAGAAAACATATTAAAAGCAGCAAGGGAAAAACAACAAATAACACACAAGTAAATCCCCATAAGGTTAACAGCTGATCTTTCAGCAGACACTCTGCAAGCCAGAAGGGACTGGCAGGACATATTTAAAGTGATGAAGGAGAAAAACCTGAAACAATATTACTCTACCCAGCAAGGATCTCATTCAGATTTGATGGAGAAATTAAAATCTTTACAGACAAGCAAAAGCTGAGAGAGTTCAGCACCACCAAACAGCTTTACAACAAAATGCTAAAAGAACTTCTCTAGGCAAGAAAAACAAGAGAAGGAAAAGACCTACAATAACAAACTCAAAACAATTAAGAAAATGGGAATAGGACCATACATATCAATAATTACCTTAAACGTAAATGGACTGAATGATCCCACCAAAGGACACAGATTGGCTGAATGGATACAAAAACAAAACCCATATATATGCTGTCTACAAGAGACCCACTTCAGACCTAAAGACACATACACACTGAAAGTAAGGGGATGGAAAAAGATATTCCATGCAAATGGAAATGAAAAGAAAGCTGGAGTAGCATTTCTCATATCAGACAATATAGTCTTTAAAATAAAGACTATTAGAAGAGACAAAGAAGTTGTCTCTTATGTCTACATAATGATCAAGGGATCAATCCAAGAAGAAGATATAACAATTGAAATATTTATGCACCCAACATAGGAGCACCTCAATGCATAAGGGAAATACTAACAGCCATAAAAGAGGAAATCGACAGTAACACATTCATAGTAGGGGACTTTAACACCCCACTTTCACCAATGGACAGATCATCCAAAATGAAAATAAATAAGGAAACACATGCTTTAAATGATACATTAAACAAGATGGACTTAACTGATATTTAGAGGACATTCCATTCAAAAACAACAGAATACACATTTTTCTCTAGGGCTCATGGAACTTTCTCCAGTATAGATCATATCACAGGTCACAAATCAAGCCTTGGCAAATTTAAGAAAATTGAAATCCTATCAAGTATCTTTTCCTACCACAACGCTATGAGACTAGATATCAATTACAGGAAAATGTCTGAAAAATACAAACACATGGAGGCTAAACAATACACTACTTAATAATGAAGTGATCACTGAAGAAATAAATGAGGAAATAAAAAAAAACATAGAAACAAATGACAATGGAGACACGATGAGCCAAAACCTACAGAATGCAGCAAAAGCAGTTCTAAGAGGGAAGTTATAGCAATACAATCCTACCTTAAGAAACAGGATACATCTCGAATAAATAACCTAACCTTGCACCTAAAGCAATTAGAGAAAGAAGAACAAAAAAACCCCAAAGTTAGGAGAAGGAAAGAAATCATAAAGATCAGATCAGAAATAAATGAAAAAGAACTGAAGGAAACGATAGCAAACATCAATAAAACTAAAAGCTGGTTCTTTGAGAACATAAACAAAATTGATAAACCATTAGCCAGAGTCATCAAGAAGATAGGGAGAAGACTCAAATCAATAGAATTAGAAATGAAAAATGAGAAGTAACAACTGACACTGCAGAAATAAAAAAGATCATGCGAGATTACTACAAGCAACTCTATACCAATAAAATGGACAACCTGGAAGAAATGGACAAAGTCTTAGAAATGCACAACATGCCAAGACTGAATCAGGGAGAAATTGAAAAAATAAACAGACCAATCACCAGCACTGAAATTGAAACTGTGATTAAAAATCTTCCAACAAACAAAAGCCCAGGACCAGATAGCTTCACAGGTGAATTCTATCAAACATTTAGAGAAGATCTAACACCTATCCTTCTCAAACTCTTCCAAAATATAGCAGAGGGAGGAAAACTCCCAAACTCATTGTACGAGGCCACCATCACCTTCATACCAAAACCAGACAAGGATGTCACAAAGAAAGAAAACTGCTGGCCAATATCACTGATGAACATAGATGCAAATATCCTCAAGTAAATACCAGTAAACAGAATCCAACAGCACATTAGAAGGATCATACACCATGCTCAAGTGGGGTTTATTCCAGGAATGCAAGGATTCTTCAGTGTATGCAAATCAATCAACGTGATTCACCATATTAACAAATTGAAGGAGAAAACCCACATGATCCTCTCAATAGATACAGAGAAAGCTTCTGACAAATTTCAACACCAATTTTTGATAAAAACCCTGCAGAAAGTAGGCATAGAGGGAACTTTCTTCAACACAATAAAGGCCATATATGACAAACCCACAGCCAACATCATCCGCAATGGTGAAAAACTGAAGGCATCTCCAGTAAGATCAGGAATAAGACAAGGTTTCCCACTCTCACCAGTCTTATTCAACATAGTTTTGGAAGTTTTAGCCACAGCAATCAGAGAAGAAAAGGAAATAAAAGGAATCCAAATTGGAAAAGAAGAAGTAAAGCTGTCACTGTTTGCAGATGACATGATATTATTAATAGAGAATCCTAAAGATGCTATCAGAAAACTACTATATCTCTTGAATGAATTTGGTAAAGTAGCAGGATACAAAATTAATGCACAGAAATCTCTGGCATTCCTATAAACTAATGATGAAATATCTGCAAGTGAAATGAAGAAAACACTCCCATTTACCATTGCAACAAAAAGAATAAAGTATCTAGGAATAAACCTACCTAAGGAGACAAAATACATGTATGTAGAAAATTATAAGACACTGATGAAATAAATTAAAGATGATACAAATAGATGGAGAGATATACCATGTTCTTGGATTGGAAGAATCAACATTTTGAAAATGACTCTAGTACCCAAAGCAATCTACAGATCCAATACAATCTCTATCAAACTACTGCTGGCATTTTTCACAGAACTAGAACAAAAAATTTCACAATTTGTATGGAAACACAAAAGACCCCGAAGAGCCAAAGCAATCTTGAGAACAAAAAACAGAGCTGAAGGAATCAGGCTCCCTGACTTCAGCTTATACTACAAAGCTACAGTAATCAAGACAGCATGGTACTGGCACAAAAACAGAAAGACAGATCAATGGAACAGGATAGAAAGCCCAGAGATAAACCCACGCACATATGGTCACCTTATCTTTGAAAAAGGAGGCAGGAATGTACAGTGGAGAAAGGACAGCATCTTCAATAAGTGGTGCTGGGCAAACTGGACAGGTACAAGTAAAAGTATGAGATTAGGTCACCCCCTTACACCATACACAAAAGTAAGCTCAAAATGGATTAAAGACCTAAATGTAAGGCCAGAAACTATCAAACTCTTAGAGGAAAACATAGGCAGAACACTCTATGACATACATCACAGCAAGATCCTTTTTGACCCACCTCCTAGAGAAATGGAAATAAAAACAAAAATAAACAAATGGGACCTAACGAAACTTGAAAGCTTTTGCACAGCAAAGGAAGCCATAAACAAGACCAAAAGACAACCCTCAGAATGGGAGAAAATATTTGCAAATGAAGCAACTGACAAAGTATTAATCTCCAAAATTTATAAGCAGCTCATGCAGCTCAATAACAAAAAAACAAACAACCCAATCCAAAAATGGGCAGAAGACCTAAATAGACATTTCCCCAAAGAAGACAGACAGATTGCCTACAAACACATGAAAGAATGCTCAACATCATTAATCATTAGAGAAATGCAAGTCAAAACTACAATGAGATATCAACTCACACCAGTCAGAATGGCCATCATCAAAAAATCTAGAAACAATAAATTCTGGAGAGGGTGTGGAGAAAAGGGCACATTCTTGCACTGCTGGTGGGAATGTGAATTGGTTCAGCCACTATGGAGAACAGAATGGAGGTTCATTAAAAAACTACAAATAGAACTACCATATGACCCAGCAATCCCACTACTGGGCATATACCCTGAGAAAACCAAAATTCAAAAAGAGTCATGTACCAAAATGTTCATTGCAGCTCTATTTACAATAGCCAGGACATGGAAGCAACCTAAGTGTTCATCAATGGATGAATGGATAAAGAAGATGTGGCACATATATACAATGGAATATTACTCAGCCATAAAAAGAAAAGAAGGGCTTCCCTGGTGGCGCAGTGGTTGAGAGTCCACCTGCCGATGCAGGGGACACGGGTTCGTGCCCCGGTCTGGGAAGATCCCACATGCCGCGGAGCGGCTGGGCCCATGAGCCATGGCCGCTGAGCCTGTGCGTCCGGACCCTGTGCTCCACAACGGGAGAGGCCACAACAGTGAGAGGCCCGCATACCGCAAAAAAAAAAAAAAAAAAAAAAAAGAAAAAAAGAAAAGAAATTGAGCTATTTGTAATGAGGTGGATAGCCCTAGAGTCTGTCATACAGAGTGAAGTAAGTCAGAAAGAGAAAGACAAATACCGTATGCTAACACATATATATGGAATTTAAGAAACAATAATGTCATGAAGAACCTAGGGGTAAGACAGGAATAAAGACACAGAGCTACTGCAGAATAGACCTGAGGATATGGGGAGGGGGAAGGGTGAGCTGTGACAGGGCGAGAGAGAGTCATGGACATATACACACTAACAAACGTAGTAAGGTAGATAGCTAGTGGGAAGCAGCCACGTGGCACAGGGATATTGGCTCGGTGCTTTGTGACCGCCTGGAGGGGTGGGATAGGGAGGGTGGGAGGGAGGGAGATGCAAGCGGCAAGAGATATGGGAATATATGTATATATATAACTGATTCATTTTGTTGTGAAGCAGAAACTAACACACCATTGTAAAGCAATTATACTCCAATAAAGATGTTTAAAAAAATCTAGAAACAATAAATGCTGGAGAGGGTGTGTAGACAAGGGAACAGTCTTGCACTGCTGGTGGGAATGTGAATTGGTACAGCCACTATGGAGAACAGTATGGAGGTTCCTTAAACAACTACAAATAGAACTACCATATGACCCAGCAATCCCACTACTGGGTATATACCCTGAGAAAACCATAATTCAAAAAAGTCATGTACCAAAATGTTCATTGCAGCTCTATTTACAATAGCCAGGAGATGGAAACCACCTAAGTGTCCATCATGGAATGAATGGATAAAGAAGACGTGGCAGATAGATACAATGGAATATTACTCAGCCATAAAAAGAAACGAAATTGAGCTATTTGTAATGAGGTGGATAGACCTAGAATCTGTCATACAGAGTGAAGTAAGTCAGAAAGAGAAAACAAGTACCGCATGCTAACACATATATATGCAATTTAAGAAAAAAAATGTCATGAAGAACCTAAGGGTAAGACAGGAATAAAGACACAGACCTACTAGAGAATGGACTTGAGGATATGGGGAGGGGGAAGGTAAGCTGTGACAAAGCAAGAGAGAGGCATTGGCATATATACACTACCAAATGTAAGGTAATTAGTTAGACGGAAGCAGCTGCATAGCACAGGTAGATCAGCTCAGTGCTGTGTGTCCGTTTGGAGAGGTGGGATAGGGAGAGTGGGAGGGAGTGAGATGCAAGAGGGAAGAGATATGGGAACATATGTATATGTATAACTGATTCACTTTGTTATAAAGCAGAAACTAACACACCATTGTAAAGCAGTTATACTCTAATAAAGTTGTTAAAAAAAAGAAATCAAAAATGACACAAACAGATGGAGAGATATACCATGTTCTTGGATTGGAAGACTCAATATTGTGAAAATGACTACACTACGCAAAGCAATCCACAGATTCACTACAATCCCTATCAAATTACCAAAAGCACTTTTCATAGAATTAAAACAAAAATTTTACAATTTGTATGGAAACACAAAAGACCCCGTATAGCCAAAAGAATCTTGAAAAAGAAAAAGGGAGCTGGAGGAATCAGTCTACCTGATTTCAAACTATACTACAAAGCTACAGTAATCAAGATAGTATGGTACTGGCACAAAAACTGAAAGATAGATCAATGGAAGAGGATAGAAATCCCAGAGAAAACCCACACACCTATGGACATCTAATCTATGACAAAGAAGACAAGAATATACAATGGAGAAAAGACAGTCTCTTCAATAAGTGGTGCTGGGAATCCTGGACAGCTATATGCAAAAGAATGAAATTAGAACACTACCTAACACCATACACAAAGATAATTTCAAGACACTTCTCTTGTGGTGCAGTGGTTTAGAAACCACCTGTCATTATGGGGAGGGGGAAGGGTGAGCTGTGACGGGGCGAGAGAGAGTCATGGACATATACACACTAACAAACGTAGTAAGGTAGATAGCTAGTGGGAAGCAGCCGCATGGCACAGGGATATTGGCTCGGTGCTTTGTGACAGCCTGGAGGGGTGGGATAGGGAGGGTGGGAGGGAGGGAGACTCAAGAGGGAAGAGATATGGGAACATATGTATATGTATAACTGATTCACTTTGTTATAAAGCAGAAACTAACACACCATTGTAAAGTAATTATACCCCAATAAAGATGTTAAAAAAAAAAAAAAACCACCTGTCAATGTAGGGGACACAGGTTTGAGCCCTGGTTGGGGTTGAACCCACCTGCTGCAGAGCAACTAAGCCTGTGTGCCACAACTTCTGAAGCCCGCATGCCTAGAGACCGTACTCCACAAGAGAAGCCACCACAATGAGAAGCCCTCACACCGCAGCGAAGAGGAAACCCCGCTAGCCACGACTAGAGAAAACATGCAGCAACAGATCCAACACAGCCAAAAATAAATAAATAAAATTTAAAAAAATTTAAAGTGCTTAAAAAAACAAACCTCAAAATGGATTAAAGATCTAAATGTAAGAATGGACACTATAAAATTCTTACTGGAAAACATAGGAAAAACACTCTTTGACATAAATCACAGCAAGATTTTTTTTGACCCACCTCCTAGACTAATGAAAATAAAAACAAAAATAAACAAATGGTACCTAACTAAACTTAAAAGCTTTTAGACTGCAAAGAAAACCATAAACGAGATGAAAAGACAAGCCTCAGAATGGGAGAAAAATATTTGCAAATGAAGCAACTGGCATAGGATTAATCTCCAAAATATACAAAAATTTGTATGTATATTTACATGCAAGTAAATATCACGAAAAACAACCTAATCAAAAAATGGGTGGAAAACATAAATAGACAGTTCTCCAAGGAAGACATATAGGTCACCATGAGGTACATGTAAACATGCTAAACATCACTAATTATCAGAGAACTGTAATCAAAACTACAATGAGGTATCACCTCACACTTACCAAAATGGCCATCATCAAAAAAATCTACAAACAATGAATGCTGGAGAGGGTGTGGAGAAAAGGGAACCTTCTTGCACTGTTGGTGGGAATGGAAATTGATACAGCCACTATGGAGAACTGTATAGAGCTTCCTTTCAAAAAATTAAAAGTGGAACTACCATATGGCCCAGCAACCCAATACTGGGCATATACCCTGAGAAAACCATAATAAAAAAGATACATGTAACCCAATGTTCAGTGCAGCACTATTTACAAGAGCCAGGACATTGAAGCAACCTAAATGTCCATCAACAGATGAATGGATAAAGAAGATGTGGTATATATATAAAATGGGATATTACTCAGCCATGAAAAGGCACAAAATTGGGTCACTTTTAGAGAGGTGGATGGACCTAGAGTCTGTCATACAGAGTGAGGTAAGTCAGAAGGGAAAAACGAATATCGTATATTAATGCATATCTGTGGAATCTAGAAATATGATACAGAAGAACCAATTTGCATGGTAGGAATGGAGATGCATATGTAGAAAACACATGTGTGGACATGGGGGGAAGGGGGTGAAATTAATTGGGAGATTAGTATTGAAATATATACACTACCATGTGTAAAATTGATAGCTAGTGGGAACCTGCTGTATAGCACAGGGATCTCAGCTCGGTGCTCTGTGATGACGTAAATGGGTGGGATGAGGGTTGTGAGAGAGAGGTCCAAGGGGGAGGGGATATAGGTATATATATTGCTGATTCACAACGTTGTACAGCAGAAACTAGCACAGCATTGTAAAGCAACTATAACCCATTAAAAAAAAATAAATAAATAAGAGTTGTAAATGTCCCCAGAAAAAAAAAAAGAGATATCTGTACCCCTATGTTTGTTATAGCATTATTTACAACAGCCAAGACATGGAAACAACCTAAGTGAAGAATGGATAAAGAAAATGTGTTGTATGTATAAAATGGAATATTATTTAGCCATAAAAAGAAGGAGATTCTGCCATTTGCAATACCATGTATGAAACTTGAGGGAATTACACTAAATGAAATAAGTAACTTTTTCAATTAAAGATACTACCCAGCCATAAAAAAAAGAATGAAATAATGCCATTTGCAGCAACATGGATGGACCTAGAGATTATCATACTAAGTGAAGTGAATCAAAGACAAATATCATATGATATCACTTATATATGAAATCTAAAAGAATGATACAAATGAACTTATTTACAAAACAGAAACAGGCTCACAGACTTCAAAAACAAATTTGTGGTTACCAAAGGGGAAAAGTGGAGGGGGGGATAAATTAGGAGTTTAGGATTAACATATACACATAACTATATATTAAATGGATAATCAACAAGGACCTACTGTATAGCACAGAGAACCCTACTCAATATTCTATAATAACCTATATTGGAAAAGAATCTGAAAAAGAATGAATATATGTGTATGTGTAACTGAATCACTTTGCTGTACACCTGAAATTAAAACAACATTGTAAATCAACTATACTCCACATAAGATAAAAATTAAATTTAAAAAAAAGAAAGAAAACTCATCTGACCTGGTTCCTTCTGCTGGGGCCACATTTGTCCAACACTTGTCTTTTCATCACTTACTACATGTGACATGGTTATAGTGGACCCTCTGCCTTTAATAATGCTTTTTCTCCACTTCTTATAAACCTACATGCCCCACATACCAGGATTTCCCACACTTTGCAACTAGTCACTTATCTGATTTTAAGTTGTCCTTCAAGGCTTAATATCAGGTTAGTGGTAGTGAGAGGGTAAAAATCACTGTTAAATTGGTGTTCAGGATAATGATCCCTCTTTTAGTACCAATACATACACTTAGTTGTCATACATTTGGCAATACACTGCTTCTACTAAGTGATCTTGCCTCATTAGCTGAAGAAGTTTTGATTCTGAAACATCTTCACTCCTTCAGTTATTCTGGCTGTATGACCCCCAAGAACCTCCATGTTGCTCTTATACTCATAAAATCAATCATTTTTATAGCCAAACTGAGTTTTATTATGGTTTTATCATTAACTAGTTGTGTGACCATAAGAAAGACACTTTGGCTCTCTGGGCCTCATTTTCCTTCCGTTTAAGATGAGGGAGAATATTTATGGATCTTCAAACTATGAAATTCTACATATAGTTTTAAGTCTTCATTCTAATATGAATTAACCCTGAAAGACCTTTATTTTCTCTCAACCTTCACTGCATTTGAAATTGATGCCAAGTGCTTCAGTACTAACTTTTTTTTTTTTTTTTGTGGTACGCGGGCCTCTCACTGTTGTGGCCTCTCCCGCTGCAGAGCACAGGCTCTGGATGCGCAGGCCCAGCGGCCATGGCTCACGGGTCCAGCCGCTCCGCAGCATGTGCAACCCTCCCGGACCGGGGCACGAACCTGCGTCTGCTGCATTGGCAGGCGGACTCCCAACCACTGCGCCACCAGGGAAACCCTAGTACTAACTTTTGTCCTAGTTGTTTGGTGTGTGTGATGAGAATGGAGCAGCTGTCTTATATCTCTGAACTTTTTTCAGCACAATATAGTGATTAAGAACTTAGTTTTACAGTCAGATGATCAAGGCTCACAATCTCATCTTGACCACTTATTCTATTGCTTAGGCAAATTATTTAAACTCCTTGTGACTCAGTGTACTCACCTGTAAAGTGGAGTTAATGCTTGTCTCTATCTCCTAATGTTGTTGCGAGGAATGGATAAGGTGTTTAAATAAGTGCTTGACACTTCATCACCATACTTTTTTATATATGTATAAATTTATTTATTTATTTATTTATTTTTGGCTGCATTGGGTCTTCGTAGCTGAGCATGGCCTTTCTCTAGTTGCGGTGAGAGGAGGCTACTCTTCACTGTGGTGAGTGGGCTTCTCACTGCAGTAGCTTTTCTTGTTGTGGAGCATGAGGTCTAGGCACACGGGCTTCAGTAGTTGTGGCACGTGGGCTCAATAGTTGTGGCTCACAGGCTGTAGAGTGCAGGCTCAGTAGTTGTGGCACATGGACTTAGTTGCTCCGCAGCACATGGGATCTTCCTGGACCAGGGCTCAAACCCATGTCCTCTGCGTTGGCAAGCATATTCTTAACCACTGCACCACCAGGGAAGTCCCCATACTTTGTTTTAATATTCATAACATCCTTGAATGATAGGTGTTTTTACCTCCCATTTCACAAATGAGAACCGGAGACTCAGAGAAATTAAATTTCCCAGGGTTAAACAACCATTAAGTGGTGGAACCTGGCTTGGAACTTAAGTTGGCCTGACTGCAAAGCCTGTGGTCTTCCCTCTTTTAATTGTTTATCAAGAGATAAACTGACAACTACTCATGTTTTTTCTCTACAATGCCGTAACAAGGTTATTTTTAGTACATTCTGATAATGGCTTTTTTCTAGTTCTTGTTATCAAAAACTACCAATGTGGGGTGGTGGATGAAGACAAAAATGTTGCAACACATTTAAGTAAACAAAGAATGTTGCCTGCCATTCCAGTAAACAACAAATGTTGCCCACCATCAAGCTATGAGCCACTACAACTGCCACCCCCACCTCCCTGCCAGTGTGCCCTAAGGGGAATTCAGGAAGGAGAAAAAGAGGATAATGGCCCTAGATAATTAAGATACATATCCAAGGAATAATTTCAATGAGCCCAGACTCTTACATCTTCTCATACATCAAAAAGCACTAAAATCATTAACTTGTTTTTGTTATTAGCAGTAATCTTTTGATGTTTCACTACATTTTTTTTTCAGCAAAACCACTTATATATCCTGGCTACTCTCTTACCTCTTTGGAAGAGTTCCTCGGAGCTATCTAAGAGGCTGTCTCCTGGGCTATAGTCCTCAGTACGTTGCCCAAATAAAACATAACTCACAACTTTTAGGTTGTGTGCTTTTGTTCAGTCCATATGGATGAGGACCTAGAAGATAAAAGCAAGATAAAAAGACAGATATATACTTGTTACCAGTTCTTTTATCTATATGCTGTCAGTTAAGTAGCTGCAAAGTTTATTTTCTATTACCTTGACTCATATGTTGGACAGAGGGGTAGAGGGATAGCCAGAAGGAGGCCTTCAAGGGGAACAGCAGTTCAGAGCTTAGGGAAGCACCAGACATGAAGAGCAGAAGGAATTTATTAATCTCTTTCCTCTAACATCTGGTGAGATTATTTTGAAACCATTTCAATTCTTGTATTTGAAATGTACTTAAACTCCACTCTTCACCCCCCACAGCACCCCCAGCTCTTTCTAGGTATTGCAGGACCTCCCAGTAGTTGCTAACTTACAAGGGAGGGTTCCAGGTTCAGTAACCAAAAGCTCTATTGCTGTATATGAGATTACACTTTCATGTTTATGTTACTTTAATGGATTTTTCCCCATCTTCTGACATGAATTAGAAGCATTCCTTTAATCCTACCTCAATTCTGCCAAGTACAACCTGCTGATTGCTCCAATATATAAAGGTATAATCTTTAATCCACTGACTCTGTCAGGCAACTGGTTGGAGGAGCAAACACTCCTTTTTGGTTGCTGCATATGCTTCCTGGAGCTAATTATAGTACCATCTCCTCATATCCAGGTCTTCTCCTCAAAATTTGGTGATATTCTAGCCTCCACCTCCCTGGGTATTTCAAGTGACAAAAACAGTGAGGAAGAAAGGAAGGAAGGAAGGAAGGAAAGAAGGAAGGAAGGAAGGAAGGGAAAGAAACAAATAAAGAAGGAAGGAAGGAAGGAATGAGAGGAAAGAAAGGAGGGAGGGAGGAAGGAAGGAAGGGAGGAGAGGAAAGAAAGGAGGGAGGGAGGAAGGAAGGAAGGAAGGAATGAAGGTAGGAAGGAAAGGAGGAAGGAAGGAGGGAGGGAAGGAGGGAGGGAGGGAGGAAGGGAGAAATAGAAAGAAAGATACAAAGAAAGAAAGAAAGAAAAAGAAAGAAAGAAGGAAAGACAGAAAGGAAAATGAAGAGGAAAGATAAAGAAACATTGTAGCCCCTCTATTTTCTCTAGTCAAGTGTGTAAGTGTTTATGAACTATCTTATGTATCTTCCACCACCCTACCAGGAGCCATGGAAGAAAAGAAAGACATGGCATGTTCCTGCCTGTCCATCTAGTTGGGAGTACAAGATTTAGACACAAAATAATTATTGAACTATACAAGCCAGACATGACAAAGTGACAACTTATGTGTCAGAGATGCTAAATGCTGATTGAATTCAAAAGAGGGGAGATAAATATAGTTGGACAAGACTGCAAGGAAGAGTTAAGACTCAAAGAGGCAACAGGTAGACTGGATTACAGCATTTGGCCTAAAGTTTAAAAGTTAGACAGATGTGGGCTTGAATCTGAGCAGTAGGATCTCAGACGATTTCCCTTCTCTGAGTAGCCATTTCCTCATTTGTAAAATGCACGTGGTTTGGATGGGCTGATTTTCAGGGACTGGAAAGTCATTAGAAACATGAGCTTGGATCTTCAGTGAAAAGTTAGATTTTAAACTATAGATTTGTAATCTTTAATATAAAGTAGGCAGGGAAGGAAAATTAACATGTGTTTCTGCTAGGGGAAAGCATACATTACCTCACTGACATATAATGCTACTGCAAGATCCCACCAGCTCTAGTCTTCTGGCTGGGCAATTACATCAAGGTATACTGCTGGTCTGCCTGCAAGTTGGAAAATTTTGCCTTTGGAGATGTTTTCACTGGTTATGCCTAGACTGTTTTTTATCCATTCTATTTTTTCCACCTGTCTCTCCATCTCCAATCCTTTATCCCTTGATGTCTTGTACTCTTTAGAGAGAAATAATCTCAGTTTCTTTCACTTCTAAAGACAATCTTTTTTATTATCTTTAAGATTCTAAATTTTCTTTTAGTTTTAAAAGTTGGGGCTCTGCAAGGGAGAGAAGTGTCCACATAATGGCCCTTCATGCACTTGAAAGCAGTTACTAAGTTTCCTCTTCTTAACTGGCTAAAGCACACTATGAATATGGCTCTGTGTTATCTTAGAATTGAGCTCCAAGTGAACTTCTTGTACAACTTTCTTTATTTGCCTTTATTACAAAGCATCACAACTCATTGCCCTCTGAGTTGCTGAGTCAATCCTTCTACACTTGTTAATTTTTCTTCAACTAGCTAACCTTTGAGCTTAAAATTATTTTACCTACAGTTCAGATTTCACAAATCTTTTACTCCAAAATCTATGTTTGTATGTCATCTCTAGCTCTAGCTTCCCTAACTCCAGGGAATAAAATGGGAGGTGATTGGTATACCAGTAGAGAGCTTTAATACTGGGCCACTCAGCACCTTGGAAATGGCCATCAGTCTCCTTACTCCACAAAGGATCAGGAAAATATATTTGCAATCATACACATCTTTGCCTAATGCTAAGTTACATTACCAAGACACACCTCCTTTGAAGACAAACATCTATTTCTTTTTAAAAGGCAAATGCTTAAAAAAGGTCAAATAGTATGGCATATAGAGAATCCAAATTGATTATATTTAGTTTGCTTAAAAATTTCAATTCAAAAATACTTTCTAACTCTATAATACTTCAGCAGATTGTGAATTGGAAACAATTTCATTTACTTTAACAAGCTTTTGCTTCTCAGTACTTTTATCTTTCCAGAAAGGCAAAGAAAAGCTAGCCATGTGGGTCTCCACATTACAGCCTTTTGCTCACTTAAATGGCTTATTTCATTTGTATGAAATAAGCTTTTTAAGGATGGTGTACTGATGGCTAGTGCACTTGCTAACACTGATGGTGGGAAAAGTTTATATTTTCAGGTTAGCTTGGCAAATGGATGACAACACTGGAAACCTGTTAGGTGTGTTTTCATTTGTCTCAACTCTGGAAAGAGTAGCTATGTTGTGTTTCCCACCTCGCTGGATCACCTTGTTTCCAAAAGCACTATCAGATGGAAAGGGCAATGAGCAGTCAAAGGGATAAAAGATGACACTGTAAACCCTTTCCCACATCCACTAACAGGTTTTTTCTGGACATCTACTAAATACCTAGTTCTGCACAAGGCTACACAATATAGAGAAAGAAGAGAAAATAACCCCATATAGGGTGGCTGCTAGCCTATATAGTACCTTTGTGAAGATTAGAAAAAGGCATCTCTTCCTGACAAACACACCCTGTGAGCAGGTCTCGGTTTGTAAATAAGGAAAAATGTGCCTTGTTGAGTAGATGTAGACCTTGGCAAGGAGAGCACCCTCTAGATTTCGGCCCCAGCTGTCCTTCCTGGTAGGGTGACTTTGTGCAGTTTATACATCTATATGTTATGACCATGGAATATTGCCACAATCAGAGCACTGTGCATTCTCAGCCTTGCATGATTCACTACTGTCTTTGCAATAACCAAACTACAGGCAGTGAGAGTTCATTTTCTCAACAAATATTTAGGCATCTCTATTATAAGCCAGTCAGACATTGTTCTAAGTGTTGTGGTACACCAGTGAGCAAAACAAAACAAAGAAAATACCTGCATTTGCAGATTTTGCAGGATTTGGCTAGGATGAGGAGAGCAGAGAATGACATTCAAGAGAACATGGAAGCTTAGGGAATTGAAATTTGGTGGGCTCCTGCTATTTCCAAACACTTTCTATGGGGCAGCCCATAGATAAGGAAACAGGTTCAAGGAGTTGGGCTCACTTATCCAAGTTCCCACAGTAAAATAGGGATTGGATCCAGGGTTGAACCTTGATCCAGTTGCCAGGCAAGCCCATAGTGGCTCCTCCCATCCCACTTGGATGTCTTTCAAAGAAGCTTCACAGAACCTGCAATATCAAGAGGACAGTAAAGAGATAAATGTGCCCTACCACATGGCCTAAGGGGGTATCATTTTGAGTATGGACTAGGAGTAATCTGGTACTGACTGGGAAAAAACAACCTTTAACTTCTCTGAATTCTGAGTTCTTTGCATCTTGATGGCTCTATCACTTGGTGGTTTGTGGCAATAATCTAATTGAGAGATGCTTGTGATTAATATCAATACTGTACTAAAATATGCTTTTGATCTTTTTTTGGTTTAGCTTCACACCTTTAAATTAAACTAAAGAGCTAGGTCACCAAGATGGTGGAGTAGGAGGACATGGAGTTCATCTCTTTCCACAAATGCATCAATAATACATCTACAGATGGAACAATTCCCACAGAGCACTGGCTGAATACTAGCAGAAGACCTTGGACACCAAAAAGGACAAGAGAGATCCCTGAATAACTGGGTAAAATGAGAGAAAGAAGGGAAAAAGAAGAGGAGAGGAAGCGGGATGGGATCTGTGTCCTGGGGGGAAGCTGAAACAGAGGAGAGGTTCCTGCATCCAGGAAGTCCCATCGCCAATGGGGCAATCAGTTGGGACAGAAAGAGAGCATCTGAGGCTGTCAGAGGAGGGTGAAATGGTCAGTCTGTGGCAGAAAGGACAGAGTGAGACCTACACAGATTATCCGTGCTATAGCCCTGCATGCTCCAGACTGGGACATGTGTCTGTTGGTGCACACAAGGACTGAGACCATGTGCGAACCGGGAGGAGGACTGCTGTTGGCTGCAAGGAGACAGCCTGAGGGGATGCGAGGGAAGAAATCTGCAACTGGGAATGCTTGAGGAGGAAACCAAGACTGCCATAGAAGCATGGTGCCACTGTTGAGTGATGTGTAGGGGGTGGAGCTGCCATTGAAGCCTCTGTCTCCACTCACTGACCCCCCACCCTGCCAGGTACTAAGAAAAGCCCCCAACAGGGTTGAACTTCTCACGCTGGCCACAAGGTGCTAGGGCCAGAACTCTTACCCCCACAGCTGCTGCCTTTCCCATGCACCCATCACTGCCAGGGTCCCCGTAATCCAGGCAGACATGCCACCTCCATTCCTTGTCCTCATTGGGACAGACCCGAGTGCTCCAGGGCAGCCTCGGGAGCAGACTCCTGTGGGAAATGGGCTAAAACCACAGCTGAGCCCCAGGGGGTGGTGCGACTAAGGAAGAGGAACAAAAATATTTCTGGGCAGCTGCACAAGCCACAGGTTAAATCCCCACAATTTGCTTGGTAAACCCTGCATTTATGGAATATCTGAATGGACAATGAGTGCTCCCACAAATGAAACCGGTCTAGCTATAGCAGCTGTGGGGACTTTGGGGAACAGTACATGCAGCAGTGGGCCAGGTCAGAGTCTGAGCTGCCCCCACAGTGGCCACAGAGGGTCCAGAGACATACCTAGAGGTTTTGGAGGGGCTCCTGGAGAGGTGGAGGTTGGCTGTGACTCAGGGTGGGGGCAAGGACACTGACAGCTGAGACCCCAGGAATTATAATTATTACTACTTTTTAATGTTTTGTTCTGCTGATTTTTATTACTATTTGTTTTTATTTTTTACTTTTATGTAGTTTAAATTTTTAATATATTTTTAATTTTTTTATATTTCTATTTCTATATTACTTTTGTGTTGTTCTGTGTTTTTTCCTTCTTTCTTTGCTTTGTTCTATATTTAACAAAATTTTTTTGGAGTATAGTTGCTGTACAATATTGTGTTACTTTCTACTGTATAGCAAAGTGAATCAGCTACATATAAACATATATCCCCTATTTTTTTGGATTCCCTTCCCATTTAGGTCGGTACACAGCACTGAGTAGAGTTACCTAAACTAGAGAGTAGCATCTCATTAGTTATCTATTTTATACATAATATCAATAGTGTATATATGTCAATCACAATCTCCCAATTCATCCCACTTCTTTGTTCTATTTTGTTTTTTATCTTTTTTTCCTTTCTTCTATTTGTTCTTAACTTTAAAAAATCTTTTTGTGAGCTTGTTTTGCTTTTTTGCTTTTTCCTTCAGTTTAAATTCTGCTTTTGTTTTGTTTTTTATTTTTGTTAGTTTTGTTTTTAATTCTTTGATATCATTTTGGTGTTCTTCTGTTTGTCTGGTTGTTCTCTTGTTTTTTGTTTTCTCTGTTTTTATGTTTGTTTCTTTTGTATGTGTGTGTATGTTTGTTGTTGCTTTTGTTTGTTTGTTTGGTTTTGATTTTACTATTTGTCAGGGATTTTGTTTGTTTGTTTTTAATTGTTGTTGCTGATGTTTGTTTGATTTTGTCTTTGCTATTTTTTAAAAAATTTTATTTATTTTTGGCTACTTTGGGTCTTCGTTGCTGCGCATTGGCTTTCTCTAGTTGTGGCGAACAGGGGCTAAACTTTGTTGTGGTGTGTGGGCTTCTCATTGTGGTGGCTTCTCTTGCTGTGGAGCATGGGCTCTAGGCATGCAGGCTTCAGGAGTTGCAGCACAGGGGCTCAGTAGTTGTGGCTCACGTGCTCTAGAGTGCAGGCTCAGTAGTTGTGGTGCATGGGCTTAGTTGCTCCATGGCATGTGGGATCTTCCTGGACAAGGGATTGAACCCATGTCTCCTGCATTGGCAGGCATATTCTTAACCACTGTGCCACTAGGGAAGTCCTTTGCTATTGGTCATGGGTTTTATTTTGTCTGTTTTGACTCATTTTCTTCCCGCTCTTTTTGTTTTTCTTTTTTCTTTTCTTTTTCTTTTCCCCCTTTTTGCCTAGCTGTGTGGCTTGCACGTTCTTGGTGCCCAGACCAGGGGTTGGGCCTGAGCCTCTGGGTGGAAGTGCTGAGCCCAGGAAACTAGAATACCAGAGAATTCCCAGCCTGAGGGAACATTAAATGGTGAGAGCTCTCCTGGAGGTCTCCATCTCAACTCTGAGACCAGGCTCCACCCAACTATCTGAAGGCTCCAGTGCTGAATCAATGCCCCATGCCAAACAACAAACAAGACAGGAACACAAAACCACCCATCAGCAGACAGGCTGACTAAAGTTGTACTAAGCCCACAGACACCCCAAAAACACATGACGTGACACACCTGTGCCCATCAGGGGGATAAGATCCTGCTCCACCCACAAAAACACAGGCACCATTCCCCGCCACCAGGAAGCCTACACAAACCACTGGATCAACCTCACCCATGGGGGGCAAACATCAGAAGAAAGAGGAACTATGACCCTGCAGCCTTCAGAAAGTAGACCTCAAACACAGTAAGTTAGACAAAATGAGAAGACAGAGAAATATGTTGCAGACAAAGGAGCAAGATAAAAACCCACAAGATCAAATAAATGAAGAGGAAATAGGCAATCTACCTGAAAAACAATTCAGGGTAATGATAGTAAAGATGATCCAAAATCTTGGAAATAGAGGGGAGAAAATACAGGAAATATTTAACAAGGACTTAGAAGAACTAAAGAACAAACAGTGATGAACAACATAATAACTGAAATTAAAAATACACTAGAGGGCTTCCCTGGTGGTGCAGTGGTTGAGAGTCCGCCTGCTGATGCAGGGGACATGGGTTCGTGCCTCAGTCTGGGAGGATCCCACATGCCACGGAGCAGCTGGGCCCGTGAGCCATGGCTGCTGAGCCTGCGCGTCCAGACCCTGTGCTCTGCAACAGGAGAGGCCACAACAGTGAGAGGCCCGCGTACCACACACACACACACAAATATACTAGAATGAATCAATAGCAGAATAAACGGCAGAGGAATGGATAAGTGAACTGGAAGACAGAATGGTGAAAATAACTGCTGCAGGGCAGAATAAAGAAAAAAAGAATGAAAAGAATTGGCGACAGTCTCAGAGACTTCTGAGACAACATTAAATGCATGAATATTCAAATTACAGGGTGTCCTAGAAGAATAAGAGAATGAGAAGGTGTATGAGAAAATATTTGAAGACATTATAGTTTAAAACTTCCCTAATATGGGAAAGAAAATAGCCACCCAAGTCCAGGAAGTGCAGAGAGTCCCATACAGGATAAACCCAAGAAGAAACAAGACAAAACGTATATTAATCAAACTAACAAAAATTAAATACAAAGAAAAAATATTAAAAGCAGCAAGGGAAAAGCAACAAATAACATACAAGGGAATCCCATAAGGTTATTAGCTGATTTTTCAGCAGAAATTCTGCAGGCCAGAAGGGAGTGGCAGAATATATTTAAAGTGATGAAAGGGAAATCCAACAAGCAAGATTACTCTACAGAACAAGGCTCTCCTTCAGATTTGACAGAGAAATCAAGAGCTTTACAGACAAGCAAAAGCTAAGAGAATTTAGTACCACAAGACCAGCTTTGCAACAAATGCTAAAAGAACTTCTCTGGTAGGAAACACAATAGAAGAAAAACCTACAAAAACAAACCCAAAACAATTAAGAAAATGGTAATAGGAATGTACATATCAATAATTACCTTAAATTTAAATGGATTAAATGCTCCAACCAAAAGACACAGACTGGCTGAATGGATACAAAAACAGCACATACATATAGGTTGTCTACAAGATACCTACTTCAGATCTAGGGACACATACAGACTGAAAGTGAGGAGATGGGAAAAGATATTCCATGCAGATGGAAATCAGAAGAAAGCTGGAGTAGCAATACTCATGACAGAAAATATAAACTTTAAAATAAAGACACTCACAAGAGACGAGGAAAGACATTACATAATGATCAAGAGATCAACAAAAGAAGAAAATATAACAATTGTAAATATTTATGCACCCAACATCAAAAACCTCAATACATAAGGCAAACACTAACAGCCATAAAAGGGAAAATGAACAGTAACACAATAAAAGTGGAGGACTTTAAAATGAACTTACACCAATGGACAGATCATCCAGACAGAAAATTAATAAGGAAACACAAGGTTTAAATGACACATTAGATCAGATAGACCTAATTGATTTTATAGGACATTCCATCTGAAAGCAGTAGAATACAATTTCTTCTCAAGTGCACACGGAACATTCTCCAGGATAGATCACACCTAGAGTCACAAATGAAGCCTTGGTAAATTGAAGAAAATTGAAATCATATCAAGTATCTTTTCTGACCACAATGCTATGAGATTAGAAATGAACTACAGGAAAAAAACTGTAAAAAACACAAACACATGGAAGCTAAACAATGTGCTACTAAATAATCAAGATATCACTGAAGAAATCAAAGAGGAAAACAAAAAATACCTAGGAACAAATGACACCGAAAACACAATGAAGCAGAACCTATGGGATACAGCAAAAGCAGTTCTAAGAAGGAAGTTTATAGCAATACAATTCTACCTCAAGAAACAAGAAAAATCTCAAATAAAAAAATCTAACTTTACCCTAAAGTAACTAAAGAAAGAGGAAAGAAAACCCAAAGTTAGCAGAAGGAAAGAAATCATAAATATCAGAGCAGAAATAAATGAAATAGAAGCAAAAAAATAGTAAAGATCAATAAAACTAAAAGCTGGTTCTTTGAGAAAATAAACAATATTGAAAAACCTTTAGCAAGACTCATCAAGAAGTAAATGGAGAGGACTCAAATCAATAAAATTAGAAATGAAAAAGGAGAAGTTACAACTGTTGAAGAAATACAAAGTATAAGAAATTACCAGAAACAACTATATGCCAATAAAATGGACAAACTGGAAGAAAGGGACAAATTCTTAGAAAGGTACAACTTTGCAAGACTGAACCAGGAAGAAATAGAAAATATGAACAGACCAATCACAGGTAATGAAATTGAAACTGTGATTAAAAATCTTCCAACAAACAAAAGTCTAGGACCAGGTGAATTCTATTAAACATTTAGAGAAGAGCAAACACCTATCCTTCTCAAACTCTTCCAAAATATTACAGAGGGAGGAACACTCCCAAAGTTATTCTATGAGGCCACCATCACCCTGATATCAAAACCAGACATAGATATCACACAAAAAAGAAAATAACAGGCCAATATCACTGATGAACATAGATGCAAAAATCCTCAACAGAATGCTAGCAAACTGAATCCGACAACACATTAAAAGCATCATACTTTATGATCAAGTGTGATTTATCCCAGGGATGCAAGGATTCTTCAATATACGCAAATCAATCAATGTAACACACTATATTAACAAATTGAAGAATAAAAATCATATGATCTTCTCAATAGATGCAAAAAAGTTTTTGACCAAATTTAACACCTATTTGTGATAAAAACTCTCCAGAAAGTGGGCAATGAGGGAACCTACCTCAACATAATAAAGGCCATATATGGCAAACTCATGGGAAAACTTATTCTCAATGGCTAAAAACTGAAAGCATTTACTCAAAAATCAGAAACAAGACAAGGATGCCCACTCTCACTACTATTATTCAACATAGTATTAGAAGTCTTAGCCATGGCAATCAGAGAAGAAAAAGAAATAAAAGGAATCCAAATTGGAAAAGAAGAAGTAAAACTGTTACTGTTTGCAGATGGCATGATACTATACATAGAGAATCCTAAAGATGCTACCAGGAAACCACTAGAGCTAATCAAAGAGTTTGGTAAAGTTGCAGGATACAAAATTAATGCACAGAAATCTCTTGCATTCCAATACACTAATGATGAAAAATCTGAAAGAGAAGTTAAGGAAACACTCCCATTTACCATGGCAACAAAAAGAATAAAATACCTAAGAATAAACTTACCTAAGGAGACAAAAGACCTGTAAGCAGAAAACTATAAGACAATAATGAAAGCTATCAAAGATGACACAAATAGATGGAGAGGTATACCATGTTCTTGGATTGGAAGAAACAATATTGTGAAAATGACTTTACTTCCCAAAGTAATCTACAGATTCAATGCATTCCCTATCAAATTAACAATGGTATTTTTTCACAGAACTAGAAGGAAAAAAATTACAGTTTGTATGGAAACAAAAAAGACCTCAAATAGCCAAATCAATCTTCAGAAAAACTGTGGAGCTGGAGGAATCAGACTCCCTGACTGCAGATTATACTACAAAGCTACCATAATCTAGACAGTATGGTACTGGCACAAAAACAGAAATATAGATCAATGGAACAGGTTAGAAAGCCCAGAGATAAGCCCATGTACATATGATCATCTTATTTTTGATAACGGAAGCAAGAATATACAATGGAGAATAGATAGTCTCTTCAATAAGTGGTGCTGGGAAAACTGGACAGCTACATGCACAAATGAAATTAGAACACTTTCTAACACCATACACAAAAATAAACTGAAAATGGATTAAAGACCTAAATGTAAGGCCAGACACTATTGAACTCTTAGAGGAAAACATAGGCAGAACACTCTTTGACACAAATCACAGCAAGATATTTTTTTGACCCACCTCCTATAGTAATGAGAATAAAAGTAAAAATAAGCAAATGGACCTTAATTAAACTTAAAATCTTTTGCACAGCAAAGGAAACCACAAAAAAGACAACCCTCAGAATGGCAGAAAATATTTGCAAATGGAGCAACTGACAAAAGTTTAATCTCCAATATATACAAACAGCTCATGCAGCTCAATATCAAAAAAGCAAACAACCCAATCAAAAAACAGGTGGAAGACCTACATAGACATTTCTCCAAAGAAGGCATATAGATGGCCAACAAACACATGAAAAGATGCTCAGCATCTCTAATCATTAGAGAAATTCAAATCAAAACTTCAATGAGATATCACCTAACACCAGTCAGAGTGGCCATCATCAAAAAAATCTACAAACAATAAATGCTAGAGAGCGTGTGGTGAAAAGGAAACCCTCTTGCCCTTTTTGTGGGAATGTAAATTGATTCAACCACTATGGAGAACAGTATGGAGGTTCCTTAAAAATATAAAAATAGAACTACCATATGACCCAGCAATCCCACTACTGAGCACACATCCAGAGAAAACCATAATTCAAAAGACACATGCACCCCAGTGTTCATAGCCTCACTATTTACAATAGGCAGGATATGGAAGCAAACTAAGTGTCCATCAACAGATGAATGGATAAAGAAGATGTATATATATCTAATGGAATATTACTCAGTCATTAAAAGGAACAAATTGGGTCATTTGTAGAGACGTGGATGGACCTATAGACTGTCATACAGAGTGAAGTAATTCAGAAAAAGAAATACAGCATATTAACACAGATATGTGGAATCTGAAAAAAATTGGTATAGATCTTATTTACAAAGCAGAAATAGAGACATAGACATAGAGAATAAACGTATGGATACCAAGGGGGAAAGGGAGGGTGGGATGAATTGGGTGTTTGGGATTGACATATTGATACTATGATACTATTGATACTATTGACTATTGATACTATGTATAAAATAGATAAGTAATGAGAACCTACTGTATAGCACAGATAACTCTACTCAATGCTCTGAGGTGACCTAAATGGGAAGGAAATGGAAAAAAGGGGATATATATATATATATATATATATATATATATATATGTATTGCTGATTCATTTTTCCGTCCAGCAGAAACTAACACAATATTGTAAAACAACTGTACTCCAATAAAATTTTTAAAAATACAATACTATTTTATATTAATACAATTAAAATATTTAAAAAAAAAACAAGGAAACAAAACTAAAGATCTACCATTACCTTATAGTAGCCCAGTAATTGGCTAGTTCAGTAAACAGGACTATGAGCTAATAGTGTACTTTTGAAACCAATGTTTTATACAAAAATACTTTGATACATTTTTCTGTTAATTTTAGAAATATTTTGACACATCTTAATGTACGTCTTGAGAATGTCTTCTAAGACTGAAAGACCACTTTTTATCTAGCCAAAGCCTTCCTTTGTGTGGTTTTCTAATGGACAGTCAGCCTGTCAGTTTGACTCAAGCTATCAATGCCCCTACGATTCAATGCCCCTACAATTTGTTCCAGGAGGGGAAAAAAAAAAAAAGACGCTTTGCAGTTAATCATTTATACCAGGTTTAGAATTTTCCTCAGCTGATAGTTATACCTGATTCTTTAAAATTCCTTTCAAATATCTGCAGTTTAGAGGCCCATGGAACACCATCACTTTTGGTCAGATAGGCCTTCTAGACTGGAGTGATATTTTTTCAGCTTACTCAAAATTAGACGGTGAAAGACAAATACCATATGATTTCACTAATATGTGGAATATTAAAAATGCAAACAAACAAAAAGAATATAAATAAACAAACCAAAATAAACAAAAGCAAACATGTATATACAGAGAACGGAGTAGTAATTACCAGAGGGGAGGTGGGGGAAGGGTGAAATGGGTAAAGGAGGTCAACTGCATAGTGACAGATGGAAACTAACTTTTGGTGGTGAGCACTCTGTAGTGTATACAGAAGTTCAAATATAATGTCGTACACATAAATCTTATATAATATTATAAACCAATGTTACCTCAATAAAATTCAAGTGCAGGATTTCTGGTTAGATATCCTGCAATACATCCTTACTCTGAATGTGTCCTGTGGGCTAGGAAGGCTCTGGCTAGACAACCTCTGGGATGGTCTTCTTTCTTATGTTTCCTACTCTTCTCATCTAAAACTTAAAACTTCAAGCCTGGCCAAGGCCTTGGAGATGATTTAAGTTCAAACAGAGGAATTGAGATAGAAGAAGGAAAAAGACTTGTTCAAGGTCACACGTGAGGTAAAATAGATGCTTAATATTCTTTTTTCTATGAACCCCTTTGGCAGTGTGATGAAACCTATGAACCCCTTTGATAAATAATGTTTTTAAATGCATAAAATGAAAAAAAATTATGATTGCATATTGAAACAGTTATCAAAATATTTGTAAACCAAATATGTGATATATGTATTTCTTCTTTAATGCATACATAACAAGATTTAGCATCAAGTCCTGTAACTACCTTCATTTTGGCATAATGATGAGCTTAAATGTTATTTAGAGATATCTGGAATAATTAATATGATGTGAAACTATATGTGATTTCTATTGGTGACAAAGTCTCAAGTCATGTAAATACTACTATGGTTTTTGCCTATTGTCATCATTGGATAAAATGCTAAATTTTAGTTAGAGGTTAGTAAAAATTAAGATTTAATTTTTCCCACCCACGTTCATAAACCCTCTGACTTCTACAAACCCTGTGGACAGCAGATTAAGAACTCCTGATTCAGAGGCAAAGCCTGTTTCCACGTCTGCAAATAGGAATAACATCATCCTCACAGAGCTATTATAATCATTAGGTGAGACAGCATATAGAAATACATTTAGTACAGAACCTGTCTTCCATTAGAATTCTGATGAGGAATGTTATTAGTCATCAATAGCAATCCTATACCATGCTCTTTATACTTTCAATATATAAGTGTACTTTATACTTTCAATATATAAGTGTACTTTCAATACACTATTCTGACCTTCTCCTCCACTTCCTTATTTATGTCACTTATTTCAATTCTTTCCTTTCACTCCATTTACCAATCTCATTAATTTTCTTTTTTTTTCCACGTCTTTATTGGAGTATAATTGCTTTACAATGGTGTGTCAGTTTCTGCTTCATAACAAAGTGAATCAGTTATACATATACATATATCCCCATATCTCTTCCCACTTGCATCTCCCTCCCTCCCACCTTCCATATCCCACCTCTCTAGGTGGTCACAAAGCACCGAGCTGATCTCCCTGTGCTATGCAGCTGCTTCCCACTAGCTATCTGTTTTACATTTGGTAGTGTATATATGTCCATACCACTCTCTCACTTTGTCCCAGCTTACCCTTCCTCCTCCCCATTTCCTCACGTCCATTCTCTAGTGAGCCTGTGTCTTTATTCCCGTCTTGTCCCTAGGTTCTTCATGACCTTTTTTTTTTTAGATTCCATATGTATGTGTTAGCATATTTTCTCTTTCTTTCTCACATACTCTCTCCTTGACTTTCCCCTACCTTTTTTTCCTTCTCGTCTCCCTCCCTTTTCCCAAAACTCTTTTTAGGCGCTCCACCTCTACATCTCCTCTGAGAGACAAATAAACCTCTGTGTTTAGGGTTTTGCAAAAGAACTTTCATTCCAGATTTCTTACTATGTGTTTCTTTTCTTTTCTCTCCCTCACCACCAGTCAAATTGAGCTATGAACATATAGCAACACATAAAAAAGCAGCCCCACTAACAGACCAGTTTGCTATGACATAGACTACAGCTTGTCCAGCATAGTCAGTGCTCTGCCTCCCACCTAGATATTCATTCCTATGCTGGCCTTTAATGCATCTAGATTGCATAAGAGTTAAGATAAATAGCACCAGTCATGACTTAATTTTTTTGGGTAACAGTGGAAGGGATTGCTAGGACAATGCCAAAGGTGAGAAAGGGTCTTAGGAGCCATCTAATCCTTGAAAGCTCTCTCTAGAAGCCAATTTTGCAAATAGTCTAACTCTATAAAGTGTTTAAAGGGTATGGCTTGTGAGGAAAAACCCCTGACCCAGACAGCTAGAACTTCCTTCCATTCAGGATGAAACTAACCAATGACCACCTCTCCCCTCTGTTTCTCTCCAGCACTCTCTGTCTGTTGGCACAGGTGTTGTCAACAACCTCAGTAAAAATGGTGCAGACACTTAGGTAAAAGATTTCAATATCTATTTAATCTGAACACATGCATATCCTATGACTAAGAAATTACATTCTTACATATATACACAACAGAAATGCTTTTTTATATTCACCAAAAGATATGTAAAAGAATATTCATAGAAATAGCATTTGTAATAGTCCCAAACTAGAAACTATCCAAATATCGATCAATAGTAGAATGGATAAATAAGTTGGTATATTCACACTATGGAATACCATACAGCAATGAGAATTAATGAATTATTGCTACATACCACAACATGGGTGAATCAATCTCACAAACATAATGTTGAGTAAAAGAAGTCAGATAAAGAGTACAGATTATAAGATTCTATTTATATAAAGTTCAAAAATAAGCAAAACCATCCTATGATGTTAGAAGTTAGGAGAGTTGTTTCTGGTACTGACTGGGAGGATACATGAGAGGATTTCTGGGTTGCTGCTAATGTTCACTTTCTTGATTGGGGTCATGATTACAAGGTATTTCAGTTCATGACAATTTATTGAACTATATATTTATCATTTGTGAACTTCTATGCACATTACACCCTCAATGAAGAGTTTACTATAAAAGAAAGACACTCAGTAGAACTTCCAACTGAAAAGCAGGAGGAAAGGTAAAAGTTCTAGATAAGGGACAGCAAACTATGGTTCACAGGCCAAATCAAGTCTATTTTTGTAAATAAAGTTTTACTAAAAGACAGCCATGCTTGTTCATTTGCATATTGTCTATGGCTGCTTTTGCACTACAGTAACAAAGTTGAGTAGTTTTGAGAGAAACTATATGGCACACAAAGTCTAACATATTTACTATTTGGACATTTATGAAAAAATGTTTTCCAATCCCTGCTTTAGATGATTTTTATCTTAAATCCAGACTCTTTCGACAAGTCAAGCCTCCATCATATGTCATTTCAATCACCTCCTAACTGATCTCCATTCTTCTATTCTTGCCCCTTCCTTTTTCTATATTATCAGTAAAGCAGCAGAGTGGATGGGAAACTCCTCTTTCTTGGTAGGATACAGTAAATCTCAATAGCCCAATGTTCCTGGTGCAAAGACTAGAAAAATCTGGATGCATTGAAAACATTCTACTATAAAGATATGATAGAGGTGTGGAAGGTACAGAAACAACAAAAACTGGATAAATTGGATTTTGAGAGAGAGGAAAGTATTTCACAGGTGGGACATTAATTGTGAGCCACTTCCCCTGGGGTTATTTACATATTACGGATATAAAATAAGTGTTAGTCTTGGCTTACACAGAGGGGCTCTCCTGGGGGAAGGAGAAACAATTGAAACATTTGGTGGTCATATGGGAGTAGCTTGGAAGAGTAGAAACTTGTAGTGCCCCAACGGCAAAGACAATTTTCTCCAACAGATATTTGCTGAAACTAGGTGGTGCACATGGGAAGTGAGGGAAGTAGGGCAGAGGACTTCTAAAGTAAGTGTGGAATCTAGTTGTACTAGTAGAAGGGAAATTGCTTCAAACGCAAAGCTGGTCTCTGTCTTCCAGTTACCATATTTTTCCAGAAATAGATCCACACAAACACGGTCAATTGAATTTTTTTTTTAAACATCTTTAGTGGAGTATTTGTTTTACATTGCTGTGTTAGTTTCTGCTGTATAACAAAGTGAATCAGTTATAGGTATACCTATATCCCCATATCACCTCCCTCTTGCACCTTCTTCCCGCCCTCCCTATCCCAACCCTCTAGGTGGTCACAAAGCACCGAGTGGATCTCCCTATGCTAGGCAGCTGATTCTCCCTAGCTATCAAATTTACATTCGGTAGTGTATACATGTCAATGCCGCTCACTCACTTCTCCCCAGCTTATCCTTCCCTCTATCCGTGTCCTCAAGTCCATCCTCAATGTCTGCATCTTTATTCCGGTCCTGCCATTAGGTTCTAAAGAAACTATATATATTTTAAAATTCTATATATATGTGTTAGCATATGGTATTTGTTTTTCCCTTTCTGACTTACCTCACTCAGTATGACAGACTTTGTTCCATCCACCTCAATACAAATAACTCAATTTCGATTCCATTTATGGTGGAGTAATATTCCATTGTATATATGTGCCACATCTTCTTTATCCATTTATCTCTCAATAGACACTTAGGTTGCTTCCATGTCCTGGCTATTGTAAATAGTGCTGCAATGAACATTACGGTACATGACTCTTTTTGAATTATGGTTTTCTCAGGGTATATGCCCAGTAGTGGGATTGCTGGGTCATATGGTAGTTCTATTTTTAGTGTTTTAAGGAACCTCCATACTGTTCTCCATAGTGGCTGTATCAATTTACATTCCCACCAACAGTGCAAGAGTGTTCCCTTTTCTCCACAACCTCTCCAGCATTTATAGTTTGTAGGTTTTTGGAGGATGGCCATTCTGACCAGTGTGACATGATACCTCATTGTAGTTATGATTTGCATTTCTCTAATGATTAGCGATGTTGAGCACCCTTTCATGTGTTTGTTGGCAATCTGTATATATTCTTTGGAGAAATGTCTATTTAATAGGTCTTCTGTCCAGTTTTGGATTGGGTTGTTTGTTTTCTTGATACTGAGTTGCATGAGCTGCTTTTATATTTTGGAGATTAATACTTTTTCAGTTGCTTCATTTGTAAATATTTTCTCCCATTCTGAAGGTTGTCTTTTCGTCTAATTTGTGGTTTCCTTTGCTGCACAAAAGCTTTTAAGTTTCATTAGGTCCCATTTGTTTATTTTTGTATTTATTTTGATTTCTCTAGGAGCCGGGTCAAAAAGGATCTTGCTCTTATTTATGTCATAGAGTGTTCTGCCAATGTTTTCCTCTAAGAGTTTTATACTGTCTGGCCTTACATTTAGGTCCTTAATCCATTTTGAGTTTATTTTTGTGTATGGTGTTAGGGAGTGTTCTAATTTCATTCTTTTACACGTAGCTGTCCAGTTTTCTCAGCAACACTTTTTTTAAAAATAATTAATTTATATATTTTTTGGCTGTGTTGGGTCTTCATTTCTGTGCGAGGGCTTTCTCTAGTTGTGGCAAGCGGGGCCCACTCTTCATTGTGGTGTGCGGGCCTCTCACCATCGTGGCCTCTCTTGTTGCGGAGCACAGGCTCCAGATGCGTAGGCTCAGTAGTTGTGGCTCACAGGCCCAGTTGCTCCATGGCATGTGGGATCTTCCCAGACCAGGGCTCAAACCTGTGTCCCCTGCATTGGCAGACAGATTCTCAACCACTGTGCCACCAGGGAAGCCCACAGCACCACTTATTGAAGAGGCTGTCTTTTATCCATTGTATGTCCGTGCCTTCTTTATCAAAGACAAGGTGACCGTATGTGTGTGGGTCTATCTCTGGGCTTTCTATCCAGTTCCATTGATGTATATTTCTGTTTTTGTGGCAGTACCATACTCTTTTCATGACTGTAGCTTTGTAGTATAGTCTGAAGTCCAGGAGCCTGATTCATCTAGCTCTGTTTTACTTTCACAAGATTGCTTTGTTTATTCAGGGTCTTTTGTGTTTCCATACAAATTGTGAAATTTTTACTTCTACTTCTGTGAAAAATGCCATTGGTAGTTTAATAGGGATTACATTGAATCTGTACATTGCTTTGGGTAGTAGAGTCATTTTCACAATGTTCATTCTTCCCATTCAAGAACATGGTATATTTCTCCATTTGTTTGTATCATCTGTAACTTCTTTCATCAGTGTCTTATAGTTTTCTGCATACAGGTCTTCTGGCTCTTTAGGTAGGTTTACTCCTAGGTATTTTATTCATTTTTTTGCAGTGCTAAAAAGGGAGTGGTTCCTTAATTTCTCTTTCAGATTTTTCATCATTTTTGTATAGGAATGCAAGAGATTTATGTGCATTAATTTTGTATCCTGCTACTTTACCAAATTAATAGATTAACACTAGTGGGTTTCTGGTAGAGTCTTTAGGATTCTCTATGTATAGTACCATGTCAACTGCAAAGAGTGACAGCTTTACTTCTTCTCTCCCGATTTGGATTCCTTTTATTTCTTTTTTGTCTCTGAATGCTGTAGCTAAAACTTCCAAAACTATGTTGAATAAGAGCGGTGAGAGTGGGCCACCTTGTCTTATTCCTGAAATTAGTGGAAATTGTTTCAGTTTTTCACCATTGAGAATGACGTTGGCTGTGAGTTTGTCATATATGGCCTTTATGATGTTGAGATAAGTTCCCTCTATGCCTACTTTCTGGAGAGTTTCTATCATAAATCGGTCTTGAATTTTGTTGAAAGCTTTATATGAATCTAAGATTATCATTTATTTTTTATCCTTCAATTTTTTATATGGGGAATCACTTTTATTGATTTGCGTATATTGAAGAATCCTTGCATTCCTTGTATAACCCCACTTGATCATGGTGTATGATCCTTTCAATGTGCTGTTGGATTCTGTTTGCTAGTGTTTAGGTGAGGATATTTTCATCTATGTTCATCAGTGATATTGGCCTGTAGTTTTCTTTCTTTGTGACATCTTTTTCTTGTTTTGGTATCAGGGTGATGGTGACCTCTTAGAATGAGTTTGGGAGTGTTCCTCCCTCTGCTATATCTTGGAAGAGTTTGAGAAGGATAGGTGTTAACTCTTCTCTAAATATTTGATAGAATTGCCTGTGAATTCATCCTGTCCCTGGCTTTTGTTTGTTGGAAGATTTTTAATCACAGTTTCAATTTCAGTGCTTGTGATTGGTCTGTTCATATTTTCTATTTCTTCCTGGTTCAGTCTCAGCATGTTGTGCATTTCTAAGAATTTATCCATTTCTTCCAGGTTGTCCATTTTATGGGCATATAGTTGCTTGTAGTAATCTGTCATGATCCTTTGTATTTCTGCAGTGCCAGTTGTTACTTCTCCTTTTTCATTTCTAATTCTATTGATTTGAGTCTTCTACCTTTTTTTCTTGATGAGTCTGACTTATCAGTTTTGTTTATCTTTTCAAAGAACCATCTTTTCATTTTATTGATCTTTGCTATTGTTTCCTTCATTCCTTTTTCATTTATTTCTGATCTGATCTTTATGATTTCTTTCCTTCAGCTAACTTTGGGATTTTTTTCTTCTTCTTTCCCTAATTGCTTTAGGTGTAAGGTTAGGTTGTTAGTTGAGATGTTTCTTGTTTCTTGAGGTAGGATTGTATTGCTGTATACTTCCCTCTTAGAACGGCTTTGGCTGCATCCCAACGGTTTTGGATCATTGTGTTTTCTTTGTCATTTGTTTCTAGATATTTTTTGATTTCCTCTTTGATTTCTTCAGTGATCTCTTGGTTATTATGCAGTATATTGTTTAACCTCCTTATGTTTGTATTTTTTACATTTTTTCCTGTAATTGATATCTAGTCTCATAGCACTGTTGTTGGAAAAGATACCTGATACAATTTCAACTTGCTTAAATTAACCAAGGCTTGATTTGTTACCCAAAATATTATCTATCCTGGAGAATGTTCCATGAGCAGGTAAGAAGAAAGTGTATTCTGATGTTTTTGGATGCATGGTCCTGTAAATATAAATTAAGTCCATCTTGTTTAATGTGTCATTTAAAGCTTTTGTTTTTTATTTACTTTTATTTTGGATGATATGTCCTTTGCTGAAAGTGGGGTGTTTAAGTCCCCTACCCTGATCATGTTAATGTCAATTTCCCCTTTTATGGCTGTTAGCATTTGCCTTATGTATTGAGGTCCTCCTATGTTGAATGCATAAATATTTACAATTGTTATATCTTCTTGGATTGATCCCTTGATCATTATGTAGTGTCCTTCTTTGTCTCTTGTAATAGTTTTTGTTTAAAAGTCTATTTTGTCTGATATGAGAATTGCTACTCCAGCTTTCTTTTGATTTCCATTTGCATGGAATATCTTTTTCCATCCCCTCACTTTCAGTCTCTATGTGTCCATAGGTCTGAAGTGGGTCTCTTGTAGGCAGCATATATACAGGTCTTGTTTTTGTATCCACTCAGCCAGTCTATGTCTTTTTTTTGGAGTATTTAATCTATTTACATTTAAGGTAATTATTGATATGTAAGTTCCTACTTTCATTTTCTTAATTGTTTTGGGTTTGTTATTGTAGGTTTTTTCCTTTTCTTGTGTTTCCTGCCTAGAGTAATTCCTTTAGCATTTGTTGTAAAGCTGCTTTGGTGGTGCTGAATTCTCTTAGCTTTTGCTTGTCTGTAAAAGTTTTAAATTCTCTTTTGAATCTGAATGAGATCCTTGCTGGGTAGACTAATCTTGGTTGTAGGTTTTTCCCTTTCATCCCTTTAAATATGCCCTGCCAGTTCCTTCTAGCTTGCAGAGTTTCTGCTGAAAGGTCAGCTGCTAACCTTATGGGGATTCCCTTGTATGTTATGTGTTGCTTTTCCCTTGCTGCTTTTAATATTTTTTGTTTGTATTTATTTTTTGATAGTTTGATTAATATGTGTCTTGGAGTGTTTCTCCTTGGATTTATCCTGTATGGGACTCTCTGTGCTTCCTGGACTTGAAATCATTTCCTTTCCCATTAGGGAAGTTTTCATCTATAATCTCTTCAAATATATTCTCAGTCCCTTTCCTTTTCTCTTCTTCTTCTGGGACCCCTATAAGTCGAATGTTGGTGCATTCAGTGTTGTCCCAGAGGTCTCTGAGAGTGTCCTCAATTCTTTTTGTTCTTTTTTCTTTATTCTGCTCTGTGGTTCTTATTTCCAATATTTTATCTTCCAGGTCACTTATCTGTTCTTCTGCCTCCATTATTCTGCTAATGATTCCTTCTAGAGAATTTTAAAATTCATTTATTGTGTTGTTCATCATTGTTTATTTGCTCCTTATTTCTTCTAGGTCCTTGTTAAACATTTCTCGTGTTGTCTCCATTCTATTTCCAAGATTTGCATCATATTTACTCTTATTATTCTGAATTATGTTTCAGGTAGACTACCTATTTCCTCTTCATTTGTTTGGTCTATTGGGTTTTTACCTTGCTCTGTCACCTGCTGCATATTTCTCTGTATTCTCATATTGCTTAACTTACTGTGTTTGGGGTCTCCTTTTCGCAAGCTGCAGGTTTGTAGTTCCTGTTTTTTTCTTTTTCTTTTTCTTTGTCTGCTCCCAGTGGGTAATGTTGGTTCAGTGGGTTGTGTAGGCTTCCTGGTGGAGGTGACTGGTGCCTGTGTTCTGTTGGATGAGGCTGGATCCTGTGTTTCTTGTGGGCAGGACCAAGTCTGGTGGTGTGTTTTGGGGTGTCTGTGAAGTTATTATGACTTTAGGCAGCCTCTCTGCTAATGGGTGGGGTTGTGTTCCTCTCTTGCTAGTTGTTTGGCATGGCGTGTCCAGCACTGGAGGTTGCTGGTCTTTGAGTAGACCTCAGTCTTAGTGTTGAGACAGAGATCTCTGAGAGAGCTCTTGCTGATTGATATGATGTGGGGTTGGGAAATCTCTGGTGGTCTAATATCCTGAACTCGGCTCTCCCACCTCAGAGGCTCAAGCCTGGCACCCAGCTGGAGCACGAAAACCCTGTCAGCCACAAGGGTCGGTAGAAATGGAAAAAAAAAGAAAGAAAGAAAAGAAAAGAAAGTTATTAAAATTAAAAAATTAAAAAATATAATTAAAATAAAAATTAAAAAGGTAATAACAATATAAAAAATGAAGAGAAAAGCCAAACCAATTAACACATTGTCCAATGATAAGAAGCACTAAAAATTAAACTAAGATAAACATATAAACCAGAAAGTAGTCAGTTGCATACAGGAAACCCCAAGTCTACCTTTGCTCCCAAGTCTACCACGTCAATTTTGTGATGATTTGTTGTCTATTCATGTATTCCATAGATGCAGTGTACATCGAGTTGTTTGTGGAGATTTAATATTCTGTTCCTGAGGCTACATGGAGAATTTCCCTTTCTCTTCTTTGTTCATACAGTTCTTGGTGTTCAACTTTGAATTTGGTCCTGCCTCTGCATGTAGGTTGCCCTCTGGCATCTGTTCTTCCCCCAGACAGGAGGGGGTTAAAGGAGTAGCTGACTAGGGGGCTCTGGCTCACTCAGGCCAGGGCAAGGGAGGGGTTTGGAATGTGGCGTGAGCTTATGGTGGCAGACACCGGTGTAACATTGCAACAGCTTGAGACATGCAGGGTGTTCTCCTCTGGACAGATTCCTGGAGTCTTCCTCTCAAGCGTTCAGAAGCACTACTAAAAGACGTAGGGTTGGCAGGATGCTGGGGCAGCTTGGAAAAGGGAAGAGGAAATCCATCAATTGATTTTTGACAATGTGTCAATGTAATTCAATAGAGGAAAGAGTGTTTGTATCTATTGTGATAGGTCAGTTTGTGCTGGACCCTGTAGTTAAATATTTTAAATATAGCCCCTGATTACCACATCTATTTTGTGTGCTCTCCTAATGCCAAACATTAGAGCCCTCAAGGAAAAGAGGGAAGATTCAGAGAAACTAATTTACTCTATAAATATCAGATATTTCAAGGGTCCTAGTCCCTGGTAGATGAATGTATATTTATCAAGAAGTCCTACATAGTGGGAAGTGACCTTTTAATAATTGTGTTAGTGGTTTACTGTGGATAGCTTTCTCATACATTGCACCCAAATCCCTTCCTGTATCCTGCCTCCTCTGTTAGCTCATCTAGATACTGGAGAAAATGAGAGTAACAAAGTTTTCTCCCCTGGGTATAAGAATGGGTGGGGAAAAGGGGGTTCTAAATAGAAATGGATCTGATTAATAGCAGCACTGGAGAAGTCAGAGATAAGAACAGCTTCTCTCTCCCACCCCAACCTATATCCCACAGTCCTGCTCCCCACTCCCAAGATAGGAGAGGTTGAGGAAACTTGATCTGTATGCCCTGGAGAATACTTAGTAGTGGAGAGAATATCTCATCCATAAACTTCTCTCAGCTGGTGGCAGCTCACTGGCAAGCTAATGCATGATAAGCTGAAACAAAACTATTTATTTTCAGCTTCCCATAATATTTAAGGGGCTGTGTGAAAATTTCCTACATAGCACCCCTAGCATATGTTAATATCTGGCAAACAGAGAGAGATACTTTATTACAAGAAAGAGCATGGGGAGGGAAGGGACAATAATTTGCATTCCCTAGTTAGAGAAAAATGTTAGCTGAGGACCACAGAATTAACACAAAGTCTTTAAAATATGTTTTAATTAGAGAACCAAGTCAGGGAAACTCATTTAGACTGAGGATTAAATGACTGATGGCCTAGCTTTCCTGAAGAGGAGCTTGAAAGAGAAAGACCAGAAGAAATGGGTAGATACTCTCTTGAAGAGGGAAAGAAACTGGGAGTAGGAAAAGCTTGCTTCCTTGAGCCACATGCCTCTCTGACTACAGGTGAAAGCTGCTCTTAGGCCAAAAACTTTGTTTTCTTATTCCCCAAGCTGAAATAGCCTAGCTCAGTATATAGTATATTAAAAAGTAGGTGGTAGAGATAGCAAGGAAAGGAAAATAGGGAGAAGACAGCAGCCTGTGGGAGATAGATGAGAGATTTGAATATAGAAGACTTAAGAGAGAGGTGACAGAGAAGAGAAATAGCTCTTGGTGAGAACTTTTGAAAATTTGTGGATTGAGCAAATAGATAACTTGCTGAGACAGTTTTATTTCATTTTAAAATTTTTATTTCTGTGAAAGAATAATGCAATCTTGAAGTCTCCAGATTTCCCCAAGGAGAATAATTTCCACAATACAGAGAGTGAATGCATTGCTCCTCACTTTCTGCACAGGACATAGGCTGACTCATAAGACAACTAATCTATGGGATAGTCAGGCATTTTATAATGGGACTTTTACTGTGTTTGAGTTATATTTTGCCTCCTATCATACTACTAGCAAGAACTAAAAAGATAGCTCATTCATTCCTTTCATTTGTCTGAGGAGAAAATTCCTGTGGCAGTAAGAATAAACACTCTGAAAGATGCCCATATCCTAATTCCTAGAACCTGTGAATATGTTACCTTATATGGCCAAAAGGATTTTGCAGATGTGATTAAATTAAGGATCTTGAGATAGGGAGATTATCCTAGACTATTTTAAGTGGGTCCAATGTAATCACAAGGGTCCTTGTAAGAGAAAAAGAGAGACAGGAATATCAGAGAGGAGAGATGTGACAGCAGAAGGAGAGGTTGGAATTATGCAGTCGTAAGCCAAATAATACAGGCAGCTTCTAAAAACTGGAAAAGGCAAGGAGCAAACTTTCCACTGGAGCCTCCAGAGGGAACCGACCCTGCTGCCAACACGTTAATTTTAACCCCATAAGACTCGTTTTGGACTTCTAATCTCTAAAACTTTAAGATAATAAGTTTGTGTTGTTTAGATCACTAAGTTTGTGGCAATTTGTTGCAACAGCCATAGGAAAACTAATACAACTTCTAACTCCAAACCAGAGACTCATGCCAAGAATATAAGCCTGGAAGGAAGGAGACCAAGGTCTTATTTTAGGCTCTGGCATTCACTTGCTATGTGACCTTGGGCAAATCCTTGTTCATCCTCTCTGGGGCTTCAGTTTTCCCTTCCCAAAAGCAAAGAGGCTGAGACTAAACATAACTAGTGTTACAGATTCTTTCCTGCTAGGACAGCCAATGAGGACAGTGATAGATTCAGTGGAACACTCCTGGAAATAGTTTTCTTTTTACTAATTCAGGGTAGTGTGAAGACACAGAATACCTGTCACCCACACATCAGCACTCTAGAGCCCTGCTCTCTTGGTGACTACTTTTGCACATCAGATGGGCCATATTTGCTCTAAGACAGTTATGGTGAGCCACTGGGTTTGTGTGGTGGGATACGTTGTGTCTTTGGTGAATCCAAATTGAACCTAGGGATTTGGACATGTTCCAGTTTTAAAAAGGCTCACTGCACTGAGGGAAGTTGAGCTTGCAGAGTCACACTGGTGCTCATGCCTTGCCTGTCTCCTTCCTTGAGCTGGGCCTTGCATGAAGTTGGGCACAAGGTAGAATCTTACCTGCTTGTTCCATGTGTATGATGTTTTGTTTGGAGAGCTCAAAGCAACTGGGAAGATGAGATCCAGTCTTTGGATTCACTAATACCCATATCTGATTTCAGGTCTAGGAGGTCAGTGACCAGTGATTTGTTCCAGAACTGTCTCTGGTCTTCAAGGGGATGCTAGGGCTCAGATTGGGCAAAAAGTCACCCCAATATACTTTATTATAAAAATATCCCTCCCTATGTACTTCCACTTTAATGTCTACCCAAATGCTTAAGGGCAACTTTTGTCCCTACCCTGAGCTCATTCTGAATGTGCTTAGTGTTAAAATGTAGATCTGAAGGTGGAAGGGCCCCTCAAAATCATACAGTCCTGTCCCCTGTAAACAAAGAGAACAAAGAGTATCAATCATCATCCCATTATACAAAGGGTTAAGTCTCATCCCTCTGCAGTCATCCACTGACAGTGCACACTTAGGGGAATTCAGGATGGGAAAAACAGGATGAAGCATTCTTTGCTTTGGATATATGGGTCCCTAGATAGTTAAGGTTCATGTTTAAGGAAGAATTTCAATGACCCAAGATTCTTGAATACTCCCATACATAGAAAAGCACTAAAATTATTAACCTGAGAGATCGGTTCTTTGTGATTAGCAGTAATCTTGTACCAAGATATATGCTTGACTACATGTATTTCCCAGCCAAAACATTCATAATATACACTGGCTCCTCCCCTACCAATTCAGAGCAGTCCCCTCAGAGTTACTGAGGGCTATAGTTTCCCAGTCTATAGTCCTCAGTAAGATCTCTGAATAAAACTCAACTCACAACTTTCACATTGTGTGTATTTCTTTGACATCTTCAACCAACCATTAATATAAAGGTGTGGAAACTGAAGTGAAGAGGGAAGTTATCTGCCCAGAATCATTTAGTCCTATTCTTTTGTCAATTAGAAAGCAGGGGGATGCAGATGGGGGATGGGAAGGAGAGTCCATGGGGCCAGGAGAGAAGTATTAATTCTGACTATAGCTTTTTATACATGGCCTTGGACTGCACCCCCATCCCTGATGTCCAGTCAACTTTCATTTCACTCAAGCTATGATTGAGTGGTGATGCCATTTTAATTAAATTTCATTAACTCATTAACAAGTTTATGCTAACACTGTAGCTAGAGGACCAGAGGAGTAGCAGGTAATATCTGTATGGCAATGTCACAGTTCCTGAAACAGGAACTGAGTTTTTCAATCTCTAGCCATAGTACGTAGTACATTTTAGATTATTTAGACCAGTATTCACACTTAAAAACATGTCTGAAGCCAAAGTTTCATGAGAAACATCTATTATCTATGTTTATCTTGTGCTCAGTACTGTTCCGAGTACCTTAAATATGGTAACTCAATTCCTTAATTCACACAATGACCACTATGCAGTTGAAACTATGAAATTATATATATGTATATATATATAATTTAAATTATATATCTAACTATGTAAAAATAATTAGTAATTACAAATATGATGTAATGGCAATAACTATTCCCTTTTGCAGCAGGAGAAATTGAATCACAGACAAGTCAAGTCAAGTAATAAGTAATTGCCAGAACTGGGATTGACTACCAATTAGTGCATCTTCAGAGGCTGTGCTACTATATTTTACTACCTTTCCTTATTTAGCTTCATTAGAAATGAAGTATTCTGATATTTTATTCTGTTTTGTGTTCTTTTTGTCTTTACATTTATTAGCTAAATTGATTTTCATTTATTTATTTAACTGAACTACAGTTTGTCAACTGAAGAAAAATGCACAACCTAAAAGTTGCCAGTTAAGTTTTATTTTGGGAACTTATTGAAGACTATAGCCTGAGAGACAGCCTCTCAGATAGCTCTGAGGAACTGCTCCAAAGAGGTAAGGGAGGAGCCAGGGTATATAGGAATTTTTGCTGAAAAAAGAATGTAATGGAACATCAAAAGATTATTGCTAATCACAATAACCAGACATCTCAAATTAATGATTTTAGTGTTTTCCTACGTATGGGAAGATGCAAGAGTCTGAGCTCATTGAAATTATTCCTTAGACGTGCATCTTAACTATCTAGGGCCAATATCTAGAGCACAAAATCTTTCCTGTTTTGCTCCATCCCGAATCCCTCTCAGAGTGCACAATCAAGGGGGTGGCTGCAGTGGCTGATGGCTTGATGGTGGGCAACATTCATTGTTTACTGGAATGGCAGGCAACATTCCTTTTCTACAGTTGATGTACAATATTATGCTTGTTTCAGGTGTACCACATAATGATTTGACATTTGCATACATTATGAAATGATCACCACAATAAATGTTTCATGTTTTCAGTACAGGTTTCCATCCAGTAAATTGATTTAGTAACCTACCAATGGTTCAAAACTATAGGTCTACTCTCCAAGTAAAGGAAAGAAGCCTAGGAAAGGCATGGCCAGCCACCAGACCCTACCCTACTCCACCTTTCACATACTTCTTCCTGGATTACTTGGATATTGACAATGAGTTTAAGTGGGAGAATGAAGAGATTCAATAGTAACAGCCAGGCAGGTCACTGACTTTTCTCTCTGCCCCTTCCACTTTTCTACAAAAGATAAAAGCATGACTTTGGACTATCAATGGGAGTACAGTGTTAGGGTTAAGTAGTGTTTTACAGAGGCGCTAAGGCCGTTGAATATGGAGGAAAAGCTTGGTTGAGGAGGGGTGGTGCCACTGACATAAGGGCCATTAATCCTTTAGCTATGTCTTGAGATGAGTCATGTTATTTTGAGCCAGGTTTTGTAGGTACTTCTGCAAAGTCCAACTGATTCCTCATATGGCTCCTTTGGATGAATAGATTTGGGAATAGTTTAAAAGTAGTAGCCCTTCTAGAGTATCTAAATAGGCATTTTCCAAAGAAGACATACAGATGGTCAATAGACACAGAAAAAGATGCTTCGTGTCACTAATTATCAGTGAAATGCACATCAAAATCAAAATGAGGTATCATTTCACACCTGTTGGAATGGTTATTATCTAAAAGACAAGAAATAACAAGATTAGAGAGGATGTGGGAAAAGGGGAACACTTGTATGCTGTTGGTGTGAATTTAATTTGTACAGCCACTATGGAAAGCAGTATAGAGGTTCCTCAAAAAATTAAAAATAGAACTACCATATGATTCAGCCATTCCACTTCTAAGTATTTATCTGAAGAATATAAAAACACTAATTCAAAAAGATATATGTACCCCTATGTTAATTGCAGCATTATTTACAATAGCCAAGATATGAAAACAACCTAAGTGTCATTGATGGATGAATGGATAAAGAAAATGTGGTATAAATACAATAGAATACTACTCAGTCATAACAAAGAAAGAAATCTTGCCATTTATGGCAACATGGGTAGAACATGAGGGTATTATACTAAGTGAAATAAGTCAGACAGAGAAAGACAAATACTGTGTAATTTCACTTATATATGGAATCTGAAAGAAAACAAAACAAAACTCATCTACAAATAACAAAATGGTGATGGGAGAATTGGATGAAGGAAGTTAATTGTACATTGTGGATGTATGCTGACTAAACATTGTGGTGATCACGTTGTAGTGTATACAAATATCAAATTATCATGTTGTACACCTGAAACTAATATAATGTTATATACCAATTTTACCTCAATGAAAAATAGAAAAAAAAAAAAAAAAGAAAGTAGGAGCCATTCATCAATTTCACATGGATAAATTCAATTTTAGTCCACTTAGGAGACTCTTCTGAGAATGGTACCAAAAGAATTAAAGCACTTATAACAAGCATTCACACTGATGAAAAGCCTCCAGAAATCAAGTGGGGCTAATAATAATAACATGTATGTCAATTTGGTTGGATGCATGAGCTCTCTCTCTTTGGGTGTTTCAGAAAGTAATCTCCTTCTGTTCAAATATGCTAAAAATTAAGCTTTTATATGTTAATGACTGGAACATATTTTTACTTAACTGACCTTGGTATGTAAAATCTGACTCTTGACTCCTCTCCTTATGCTCTCAGTCTAGCCACATTTAAAAGAAATTAGTTTTGAGGAAGGGAGATAATATGGCAGAGTAGGAGGACCTTGAGCTTACCTCCTCTCACCAGCACAACAAAATCACAACTAATTGCTGGAAAACTATCAGTAAAAAAGACTGTAATATAGCAAAAAATATATTCTATATCCAAAGACATAAAGAAGGAACCAAGAGACGGTAGGAGGTATGCACTTGCCATATAATCAAATCCCATACCACCTGGACCTACAAACTGGAGAATAATTATATTGCAGAAGTTCTCCCATGGGAGTGAGAACTCTGAGCCCCACTCCAGGCTGCCCAGCCTAAGAGTCCAGCATCGGAAGGAGGAACCCCCAGATAATTTGGCTTTGAAAGTCAGCAGGGCTTGACTGCACAAGCTCCACAAAATGAGGGAAAACAGAGACTCCTCTCTTAGAGGGTGTACACAAGGTCTCTTGCATACTGGAACCCAGGGCAAAGGCAGTGACTTCATAGAGGCCTGGGCAAGACCTAACTGCTGGGCTTGGAGGGTCTCCTGAGGAGGAAGGGGGTGGCTGTGGATCACTGTGTGGAAAAGGACACTGGTGGCAGAGGTACTGGGGAATATTCATTAGTGTGAACTCTCCAGGAAGCCACCATTTTGGCACCAAGACCTGGCCCCACCCAACAGTCTGTAGGCTCCAGTGCTGGTTGAATCAGCCCAAACAAACAACAGGGCAAGCACAGTGTTCTACTCATCCACTGGCAGGCTACCTAAAGACTTCCTGAGCCCACAGCCTCCTCTAGACACACTGTCTTGATTACTGTAGATTTATAGTAAGTGTTGAATTCAAGCAGTGTAATGGAGCAGGACCCTATGGGGCCTTCCCAGGACAGACCTCCCACCACCCAAATCTTCTGACTGCCTCTTGTCTGTAGAAAAACTTTAGGCAAAGAATAAATTTAATCATAGAAGTAGAAAAATGCAGGAGAAAAGAAAAGCAGTCAAGCAGGACAAAATAATAATAGCTTAGTCATTAAACAAAATCAAGGCCATTTAGTTCCTCCTCAAGGGCTATAGATAATATTCTGAGCCATCTCCTTTGGATTGTTTTACAGGTACTGAAAACCCCCACCAGGTGGAAAAAGTTAACTACACTATGTCCAGCCCGTAGCCATAATATAAGCTTCTTCATCTTGCACAATTTCTAGAACTGGCCTCAAGGAAATGGGAACAAACCAACCCTGGAACTGAAGAGTAACTGTACTTAAAACAATCAAGATGATGCTGATCAGACCACTGCATGAGCAATTTCAAGATGATTATTGGAGCTGACTGTGCTGTTCTGCACCTAGCACCCTTCTTCCACCTATACACTCCTGAAACTCCCCTTTAAAAGCTCTTTCTCCCTGATTGATAGTGTGAAGTTGGCTTTTGGATGTGAGTCCACCTTCTCACTAGGTTGCCGGCCTACTGAATAAAGAAATCTTTCCTTTCCTACCAACGTTTGTCTTTCGAGTGTTGGGTTTCAAGTAGCAAGCAGCCAAACCTGAGTTTGATAACAGTAATATCAGTCCTCTAACTTTGTTCTTGTCTTTCAATATTGTGTTCACTATTCTGGGTCTTTTGCCTCTTTGTATAAACTTTAGAATCAGCTTGTCAATATCCACCACATAACTTACTGGGATTTTGATTGGGATTGCATTGAATCAATAAATCAAATTAGGAAGAACTGACATTTTGACAATATTGAGCCTCCCTATCCATAAACATGGAATATCTCTCCATTTACTTAGTTTTTTTTTTTTTATTTTTCATCAGAGTTTTGTAGTTTTCCTTATAAAGATCTTGTACATATTGTGTTAGACTTATACCTAAGTATTTCCTTTGGGGGAGGTGCTAGTGTAAATAACACTGTGAAAAATTTTCAAATTCCAGTTATTCATTGCCAGTATCTTGGTTACTTTTTTTTTCAGTTTAGTTTTCTCTGTTGTTCTAATTGGATAATTAGTATTATTGTATACTCAAGTTCAGTGATCTTTTCTCTCTTCCTCACTGTGCTCTTGAGTCCATCCATTGAGTTATTACATGTATTGCATCTTTGAGTTATTACAAATATTGCATCTTTCAGTTCTAAAAGTTACTTGGTCCTTCTATTTCTTTGCTGAGACTGTTTTTGTTTTGTTTTGTTTTGTTTTTTCCATTTGCTTCAAGCAAATTCATAATTGCTCACTGAACAATTTTTATGATGGCTGCTTCAAAATCTTTGTGAGATAATAATATCTATGTCATTTCATTGACATCTGTTGTCTTTTCTCATTTGCAATTTTTTTGGTTCTTCTTATGAACATGATGTTTTATTTTATATGGGCATTTTGTGTATTATATTATAAGACCTTGGGTATTTTCAATATATTCTGTTTAGCAGGCCTCCTCTGACATCACACCAGTGGGAGAAGGAGAGTCACTCTTTCATTACTGACAGGTGGGGAGTAGAAATTCAGGTTTCCCACTAGCTTTCCTTGACACCCTAGAGTAAAGGGGTGACTCCTTACTGCTGGGAAAAGGTGGGAGTTTCAGATTTTCACTGGGGGTCTGATGGTACCATCCTGGCTAGGAGGAGGAGTGGCACCATTTTATTGCTCCCCATGTGGCCTCCACTGACATCTCTGGGTGGGGAGATGCTTTGTTACTTCTGGATGGTAGTGAATATTCTGGATTCCCACTCATCCTTCACTGACACTGGTGGGGAATGGGAAGAATGCCTTGTTGTCACTGGGGAGGGGAGGAATTCCACCCCCCCACACTAGGCCTCGACTGGTACTATGGAGGGATGCTTGTTACCACAAGACAGTAAAGTTCCCAGTCCTCATTTTGTCTTCTCTGATACCACCCTGGCAAGAAGGGAAGGGATACTTCATTAGAGCAGGGAAAGCGTCGAAATCTTGGTTCTCTGCACTGCTTTTATTGACAAAGATGGTGATGGGGTCACAGTTATTTCCACAATTTAGGGCAGTTATTAGCTAGAAGGTTTCTATCTTGCCTCTTTGTCTTTTAGCTGGAAAGAGTAGGGTTTCCTTGGGGGATTTATTGGCATTTATTGCTCATTGGCATTTCTGTGTCACTGGATTTTCTTCCACCCAGTCTGAGATGTATGCAACAAAAAGAAAACCCAGAGAACTCACTGCTGTATCACTCATCAGGTTCCATAGCCTCTAGATGGTTTGACTTCTCTCCACTTTTCAGGGCTTTCTCATATTTGTTTTATTTTATTTTATTTTATTTATCAATTTTTATTTTTACATCTTTATTGGAGTATAATTGCTTTACAATGTTGTGTTAGTTTCTGCTGTACAACAAAGTGAATCAGCTATATGTATACATATATCCCCACATTCCCTCCCTCTTGAGCCTCCCTAGCACCCCCCCTATCCCACCCCTCTAGGTCGTCACAAAGCATCAGGCTGATCTCCCTGTTCTATGCAGAAGCTTCCCACTAGCTATCTATTCTACATTTGGTAGTGTATATATGTCAATGTTAGTCTCACTTCCTCCCAACCTCCCCTTCTCCCCCATGTCCTCAAGTACATTCTCTATGTCTGTGTCTTTATTCTTGTCTTGCCACAAGGTTCATCAGTACCATTTTTCTAGATTCCATATATATGTGTTAACATATGGTATTTGTTTTTCTCTTTCTGATCTACCTCACTCTGTATGACAGACTCTAGGTTCATCCACCTCACTACAAATAACTCAATTTTGCTCCTTTTTATGGCTGAGTGATATTCTATTGTATACATGTGCCACATCTTCTTTATCCATTCATCTGTTGATGGACATTTAGGTTGCTTCCATGTCCTTGCTATTGTAATTAGTGCTGCAATGAACACTGAGGTACATGTATTTTTTTAACTTTATTGGAGTATAATTGCTTTACAATGTTGTGTTAGTTTCTGCTGCATAACAAAGTGAATTAGCTATATGTATACATATATCTGCATATCCCTTCCCTCTTGTGCCTCCCTCCCACCCTCCCTATGTTGAGTCATATGGTAGTTCTATTTTTAGTTTTTTAAGGAACCTCCATATTGTTCTCCATAGTGGCTGTATCAATTTACTTTCCCACCAACAGTGCAAGAGGGTTCCCTTGTAACATTTATTGTTTGTAGAATTTTTGATGACGGCCATTCTGACTGGTGTGAGGTGATACCTCATTGTGGTTTTGATTTGCATTTCTCTAATGATTAGAGATGTTGAGCATCTTTTCATGTGTTTGTTGGCCATCTGTATGTCTTCTTTGGAGAAATGCTTATTTAGGTTTTCTGCCCATTTTTGCATTGGGTTGTTTGTTGTTTTGATATTGAGCTGCATGAGCTGCTTGTATATTTTGGAAATTAATCCTTTGTCCATTGCTTCGTTTGCAAATATTTTCTCCCATTCTGAGGGTTGTCTTTTCATCTTTTTTATGGTTTTCTTTGCTGTGCAAAAGCTTTGAAGTTTCATTAGGTCCCATTTTTTAATTTTTGTTTTTATTTCAATTACTCTAGGAGGTGGGTCAAAAGGATCTTGCTGTGATTTATGTCATAGAGTGTCCTGCCTATGTTTCTCTCTAAGAGTTTTATAGTCATATTTGTTTTAAATATAATGTCCAGGGATTTTAGCTGTGCTTAGGAGGGGGTGGTGGTAGAGAAATGCATCTCTTCCTCTGTGGTCTGGAACCTGAAACCCTTTTTTAAAGTGAGCTTTGGATGTTGCTTGCTTTCACAGCCTGAAGATTCTGCCCAGGAAGCTGACATATTAGAAACCATCTGTATTTGAGCATAAGTTTACACTTGATCCTGTAATTGGGATGATTTTTAAGGGATTAGTTAATATAGATTAGGAAGAATACTAGTTTAAACCTCAAAGGGAAAAGAGTTAAGTTTAAGAGATGTATGGAGAGGCAGGAAACAAACAGTTGATGGAAGTTTTAAAAGGGCCTTTTAACAGAGTAAATAGATTACCTGTGGCCATGATAAGGAAAGCCATGAGTAGGAGAATGTTTCTATAGGGAAGAAGTTCTCAACCCTGGCTACTCATTAGTATCACCTGGGGACGTGTTTTGTTTTGTTTTTTTTTTTTCTAATACTCAGGCTGTATTTCAGAATGATTAACTTAAAATCTCTAGGTCTGAGGTCTATGCATCAGCATTTTTAAATCTCCCCAAGTGATTCCAGTATAAAGCCAAGGTTAAGAATCACTGCTGTAGGGGTGTTGGACTAGAGTAGGAAGGTTCAACTAATGTTAAGAAGAAACTCATCCCATACAAGACATTGGGAAGGTAGAATGAAGAAAAGATTAATCAGTGATTGTCAACAAGTAAGGCTTCTTGGAGAAAGGGTCTCTAACCAACCACAGGTGTCTTAATCTTTACCCATATGTGTTGTTTAATATAATATAATATTTTTCAATACTGTTACTGATTTACTACTTTAACAAGAGATCTAGTGTTATATAGAGCATGTAAATGAGAAGAAAAGTGTATCATGGTCTGTCTCTTTGTCGTTCTTACTTATGGAAAGCTTACTTTCTCAGATGCATCTGGAGGATCTGAAAATAATCCCTAGAGGCACGTTTAATGGAGATGATTCCAAAATGGAATAGAAAACATCAATAAAGCCCATAGGTTAAAAAATTAAGCCCCTGTTATTTACTCAGTCATATTCTAGTTACCATTTCTGGTTATATTCTCTGTCCTTCCTCTCCTTTGAGATCTCCTGCTACGAAGAGTCTATAGCAAAGCTAGGTCTTGTAAGTTTATTGCACATCATTGTTGGAAGGCTCTTAGAGATCATTGAGTTCAATCTCCTTAGTGTACCATGGGGGAAACTGAGGCCAAGGAAATTACCCTTTTCATACTCCATCTAGGGGATGATGAAGGTGAAATAAGAACTCATATCTCTGGGGAGCGGGAAGGGTAAGCTGTGACAAAGTGGGAGAGAGGCACGGGCATATATACACTACCAAACGTAAGGTAGATAGCTAGTGGGAAGCAGCCGCATAGCACAGGGAGATCAGCTCGGTGCTTTGCGACCACCTAGAGGGGTGGGATAGGGAGGGTGGGAGGGAGGGAGATGCAAGAGGGAAGAGATATGGGAACATATGTATATGTATAACTGATTCACTTTGTTATAAAGCAGAAACTACCACACCATTGTAAAGCAATTATACCCCAATAAAGATGTTAATATATATATAAATAAATAAATAAATAAATACATAAAATAAATAAATAACTCATATCTCCAGCATGCTCTTTCAATGACAACATTGTGTCCAAGGAGATAGCATGATCAATGTGGTCCTTCTGATTACATGGGAATGATTAATATATCATGAGCTGATAATACTTTGACACTACTATGTGATATGATACTTAGAGAGACTTAGAGAGTCTCCTAGGGAGACTCTCTGATGTAGCCTCCCAAGCTGGGAACTATGAGAGATCCAGTGGGATAAATTCTATTCTCTTTCCTGAGGTCTGTCTTAGGGAGGCAGCTGAGGCATGGTGGGAAGTGTCTGTGCCTCAGAGTCAGATAAACTTAGACTGGAATTCTAGCACATCATTTACTACTGTATAACCATAGAAAAATCATTAAATCTGTGATCTTCTTTTGTAAAATGAAGGTTATAAAGAGCACCTACCACCTAGGGACATCATGAGGATTGAATGAGACAAAATATGAAAGTGAGAAAACACATGAGAGATAACCACTAAATATTGACTACTTTCCCTTCTATTTCACTTTTGCACTATTCCTTAGGAAAGAGATGTTAAGGAAGGGAATTTACTGGCACTAGAAACCACAAGGAAAAAAGGTTTGGGGCCATATAATCATGTGATTAGGCAGCTGCTCTCACTGGGGATCCATTTTTTCCAGGCAGGCAGCATTTGAACCACCACACACACACACACACACACACACACACACACACAGTTTCTAAGGCCTTAAAGGACTAACTGTTGGGCATACAGAAACTTGCCAATCATGTTGTGAACATAAAGTGAAAGATCATCATACCAGCAGAAATAGCAAGTGTTCCTAGTCCCTAATAAAAGGGTTATTAACAATCACCTAATAATCCCCTATTTGATAGTCTGATGACTTGTTTGTGCTTTAATCCATCTATTTACAGAGCTCTGATTTTCCCATGTCCTTCTTGGGTAAGGAGTAGGACTTCACTGCCCTATGACTGGTACAAGCACACACTGACGTCGACTCCAACAGATAAGTGCTAACACTTACTGTGCCTTAATCACCATCCATAAATTAGAGGGTTAAATCTCTCCCACTGTACTAGCATTCAAAATTTCGAGTAAGAATGGGAGGCCTGGTTGGGCAAAAAGTTCTTTTCTGACACAAAGGCAGGACAGACTCACCACAAGTCCTGGCCTCTTACCTGCCAAGTAATTCCCAGTTACTCCTCCTTTATTCTGTGATGGTTCCCTCAAAAAACTCCTCTGTAGCCTGTGATGGTATCTCCCAATATCTCTTTTCCTATACCCACCCCTGAATCTATAATAGTTTCCTTTGTTCTTCCTCCTTTTGTTTTGAATGATGCCTCCTGTAAGTTCCTTCTAGATGCATCCTTTCTCTTTCCTTGAGGCTATGTAGAGAGTTCAAAATGAAAAGAACCAAATAGGACTCTAGTTCTGTTTCTTTCTTTTGTCCTAATTGAGTAATTGGGTCGTGTTTGTGTGTGTGTGTGTCTGTCTGTCTGTCTGAGAGAGAGAGAGAGATTATTTCTGGCAATGCAGGTGTTTGGAAAGTAATCAAATTGTTAAACCAACACCAGTCTACTCAGATCGATGATCACAGAATATTTTTTAAAACAGTTTTATTGAGGTGTATTTTACATATGATAAAATTCATCCATTTCAAGTGTGCATTTCAACAATTTTTATTTACTGAGTGATGCAGCAATCATCATAGCTCAATTTTAGAACATTTTCATCCCCAAATAAGATCCCTCATGCCTATTTACATTTACAGATTTTCCTTGACTTACAACCGGTTACATCCTGATAAATTCATCATATTTGAAAATATCCTAAGTGTAAAATGCATTTAATACTCTTAACCTACCAAACACTACAGCTTAGCACAGCCTGCCTTAAATGTGCTCAGAACACTTACATTAGCCTACAGTTGGGAAAAATCATCAAACACAAAGCTTATTTTATAATAAAGTATTGAATATCTCATGTAATTTACTGAATACTGCACTGAAAGTGAACAACAGAATGGTTGTATGGGTAGAGAATGGTTATAAGTATATCAGTTGGTTACCTTTGTGATTGCATGGCTGACTGGGAGCTGTGGCTCCCAGCATTACAAGAGAGTATTAGAGCACATATTGCTAGCCCAGGAAAAGATCAAAATTCAAAATTTGAAGTATGTTTCCTACTGAATGCTTATCACTTTCACACCATCATAAAGTCAAAAAGTTGTAAATTGAATCATCATAAATTGGGGACCATTTTTAATCCCTTTTCTCACCCCCCAGCCTGTGGCAACCATTAATCTACCTTCTGTCTCTATTAGCTTGCTTATATGGAAATTTTATATAAATGGAATCATACAATAAGTGGTCTCTTGTGTCTGGCTTTTTCACTTAGCTTGCTTTGAGGTTAATTTATGACATATTGTGCGTCGGTTCAATCTTTTTAATTACTGAATATTCTATTATATGTATACTTGAAAATTTGTTTAGGCATTCATCAGTTGATAGACATTTAGGTTTTTTCTACTTTTTGGATACTATAAATAATGTTTCTATGAATATTTGTGTAAAAGTTTTGTGTGTGCATATATTTTTAATTATCTTGGGGTACATACATAGTGGAGTTATTGGATTATATAGTAATTCTAACTTTAACTTTTAGAGGCATTACCAGGCTGTTTTCAAAACTGGGTGTACCATTTTACAATCCCACCAGCAAGGTATGAGAGGTCCCATTCTCCACATCCTTGCCAATATGTTTTGTTGTCAGGATCATAGCATATTAAAGATGGGAGGAACTTGATTTCTCTAGCTCTTAAATAAGATTATAGTAAAGCACAACATTCAAAGTTAAATATTATCTACTTAGGTGCTTCATTAAATCGAACGAGATTGTAAACACAGACTCTGAAATGGCCAGGTAGTACTTTTAAGAGATAATAATCCAGATGGTCTAAAGAGAATATGCTTGTATTTTTTAAAAGAATATTATAGTCAAAATGAAAATACACACAATCTCTGAGAGATTTTGCAGACCTCACAAGACATGTGCACAGTCCTCTTAGGACATGGAACCTGTTTTAAGAAATATTAGTTTAGAACACAAGAAGTTCTAGTAGATCTGTAGCCCAGAATAAAAGATAAATGTCATAAGCAATTCAAAAATATAGAAGGAGAGCTTGGACTATAACCCAGACCTCTTGGGTGGCAAGTCAGTGGATCCTACTATCCCTGGTGATGGATCCATTGAGAAGAAACACATTTCCTTGCTGTACTCACTGAGCAAAGACACACCAGCCAAATGAGGCACCTTGCTATTTGAAAGTAGAGGAATAAACAAGGTATTTGGATGTATTTTTCTTTATTGGCTAATATGAAATATTTCCAGACCATCAGAAATAAAACATAACTCTGCCAGTAGACACATATGCATATGGCTCAAGATTGAACAAAATCTCTATAAATAACCAATTTAGGAGGGAAAAGTAATTAAAATTTACCTACATTCAATGTAAAACACCAGAGACCTTCTTAGTGAGGCGAGCAGGGGATTAGGTGCATAAGAGATTATCTTCCCAGTATAGTAGGGTTTGTGTTGTGGAGAAGGTGCTACAGTATTGACACTGTTACCAAGCCTGGATCTGAGAACCTTGGAGGAGAAAGTTGCTCTCCTAGGCTCCTCCCTGTCAAAATCCAAATCCAGATATACAGAGAAGAAAATACAAAACTGAAAAACTAAACTCGTCCTCAGTAAATACCTCCCCTCCCTTACAAGCAAGAACAACTTTCTTTTGCTAGTTCAAATATAGACAACTCCACTATTTTCTAGTCTTAGGGACATGTTGAAAACTTTTCTGTCACATGTCCTTTGTGCTTCCACTGACCAATAACCCCCAAATAGAAAAAATACATGAAACCAAGGCACTCAAAGATGCCCATACTTTAAAAGCAATGAAATATTTAAAAACACTCCCCAGGAACAAATGCTTGAGTGTGACATTTGCCATGGCAAAGCAGCAATTATAAGGAAAACAAGCATGCTTCACCTCACCTCTACCCAAGATATCTTAAAAAGCAAAGTAAAACATTTCCTTAGTCCAATTGCTAACTACAATTTTTTAACTTCAGAATTAAAGTTAGAAGCAAGGTGATGCTGGGTATGACTTGGAATGGTCACACAATGTTCATACCATGAGGACCTTGCTCCTGGTTGGCACACCTGTGCACTGGGGTAGCCCCAGCAACCAAGGCTGTTGTCTTAATTGCTACAGAAAATATCATTGCTAAGAAGTTATTCTGGGCTGGGTATTCTAGCCAGGAAGTTTCTTGTCTTGTATGGGGCTCACAATGAGCTTTGCAGTAATTGTGTTTATGGATATACTGTTGGGGAATTTTGCTACATTGTTGCTGTTTTTTTCTGCAATGTTGCCCTCAGTGCCACTATAGTAACTGTACCATCTTAAAGCAGTTGTTAAGGGGAAACACTGGAGAAAGCCCTGGTCTGGGGATCAGGAGACTTGGGTCAGACTGATCTCTGGCCTGACAAGCCACATATCTAATATGAGCTGTTTTACTTTTCTTCAAAAGGGATATAATAACACCTTATTCAGGGGTTTGTGAGGATGAAATGAGACCATAAACATAAAAGAACTTTGTAAATTATAAAGTCTAGAGCAGGAACAATGAATAAAGCTGGCTGTAACATTTTATCATAATATTATTGTCATTATGACTGTGACAAAATCACTACCTTTGCCATAGATACAGCAATCTTAGACTTGGGCTTGAACCACTGCCAGGCACATGGTGACCTTTGAACACCTAAGGCCTGCCCAAGCTGAATCATCTTCTGTTTGGATACTAGTTCTTGCCCTACCAGAAGCTGCAGACATGACTAATTAGAGCCAGTGAGATAAGAATAAACTGTCCCAGAAAGAAAAGAACAGAGAACCTAAAGATCAAGGCCTAAACACTTGGCTCACACGTATTTGCCAATACCTGTGTTAAGTCAGGCTGCTTGGTGCAGGCTAGTAATTCAATTGCTTCTAATCCCCAGTCCAGTACAATGGGGCCTGTTTACTTTTTCCCAGGTGCTTTTAGCACCCTGACCAATGGGCTGTCCCCGGAGCCCTTAATCAATATTTGTAGATGAACTCTCCCCAAAGATGCATTTAATAAAATCCTGAAAGCAGAGGTTTTGTGGTAGAGAGCATTCATTTGCCAGGGCTAGGTCCTAATGAAGTGCACATGCAATTTAATGTACTTAATTAACCACCAAGTACTTGTGGGACAGAACTAGCTGTACAGTCCTCAAAAAGATAGCCAGATAATAAAGAAGAATACAGCCTCCAAGTTGCTTGTTCCTTCCTGGTCATGAGATGTATAGGTAGGAATTAAAGCAAAAACAAACTTCAGAAAGAATCAAATGGGAAGGGGTGGTGGGAAATCTGGGATCCAACTGACATGTTAGTAGAAAGTGGCAGTGAGGCTCCCTTCCTCTCCCCACTCAGCTACTCCTAAGTATATTAGAGGGTATCTTTGGAGGACTGCTGGGAGGTAATTTGGGGAAATCAGGCCCCAGAGGGAAGGTCACCTTGGCTCAGAAATTTTCCGTAAGGTTCCAATAAGGCAAATTCCAGCCCGGCTCCCTGCCGGAGGTGGAGAGTTATAGCACTTCAAATAAAGGGTGAGGCCCAGGAGATCCACAGGGAAATTATTTGCTCTGGCCTGTGCTGCATCACAGGACCATCACTCTTCAAACATGCATAAGATCTTCCAGCTAACCCAGGGAGTGTGGTGAGTCCAGAGGGATCTGGAAGAAGGGAGGGGAAAACTTGTAGGCCATAGGAGGTAAGAGCTATAGGGGAGAGTAAAGCCAAAAAAAAAAACCCCCAAAAAACAAAAAAACAAAGAAACCCTCTCCATCCTGGATGTGGATGAAGTCATGTGCTATTTTTCAGTGGAAGACTACACTGCTGCCTCCGTAGCACTTAGACTATGGGGCCAGCTGTTTTTTCTGGCGGTGGAGATGAATTGCCTTATTCAATCTCCTGCTCTTCCCTATGTTCCTTAATGATATTTTAAGGGTTATTTAGGCAGTGTCTAGTGGATAGAAATAACTAGTGCCCTCCAACACCTCTGCCTGTCCTTCTGCCATAGCCAAGAGCAGTTTCTGCTCAAACTGTCCTTCCCTGGCTCTATCCTCAGCCATGGAATCCACACTTCAGTCTGGGGTTGGGAGTGTGGAGCACGCTGCCTTTCCAAAATACGAATTGCTTTGGGTAAGTTACTACTCCTATCTAGGGCTCAGGTTCCTCATCTTTAAATTAGGCATGTATGACTGAATTTTTTTAGAATGTAAAACACTAAAGTGTTATAATTGAAAGATTTGCTCAAATATCTGTAATCTACCTGGGAGAGGCTTTTTAAGATGGGATATTTGTCCCTCTCCCACCTTTAAAGTTAAAGTCTCAAGTCATTGCCCAAACTAAGATCAGAGACTCTTAAGTTGAACAGAGGAATACAGGAGGGAGGACAAGTAGGATGGATACTCTTACTGGCTCCAACCTTTATACCTTCTTTCTTACCCCCAGTGGCAAAAGGAGATAAGATAGACAGATAGAAAGGGTTTTGTCTGACCTTGCAGCTCTTCTCACTTTTTGATCTCTTGAGAGACAGTGCTGAATGGAAAGTCTCTTACCTTTCCACTGGGGTCAGATCTGGCAGAGAATATACATCCAGGCTGGCTACAGGGTGGGAGTAGGGGAGCTTGATGGGAGGGGGAGAGAATAGGTTTGGTATTGTAGGCAAGGATATTACCTCATTCACATTCAGGCATAAAGGCCTTATTTGTCCCTCCACCCCTTTTGCTTCCAAAAAGTGTTGTTTTCTGGAACAGATATGCCAGAAAAGCTACTACTTTAAAACACTGTCTTCTAGAAAATGAAGATTTCAAGATATTGGAGATGACCCTAGCCTTGATAATTACCCCATACATTACTGAGTGCAGTCACCTTCCATTTCTGAGCCTCAGTTTCATCATCTGCAACCTGGAGATGGTAATTCTTGCCCTGCCCACCTCAGGGTGTGTATAAAGATCCAATGAGATGATTGCTGTGAATACACACTGCAAACTGTAAAGTGTAGCACATATACGTAGTAAATTCCAGCATTCCCACCCTAAGATACAGTCTTGGTTTTCACAAATTAAGTCACATCCAACATTCTGAAGTATATAGGTTGCTCCCAAACAAAGGAGAGAGTTGCTCTGCTCATCTGGGCAATTTTTCTTTCAAAATATGACCCACAGTGAGGAAGTGGGTATCAGCCCAAGTAGCCCATTATGGACATAAGGGAGACTTAAAAACAATCCATGGTGCCCACATCTGAGCCTTGATGTTCTCATCTGCCTTGTGGCATCAGCCATGGAGAGAGAAGTTCCACTTTATTCTGAGAAGCATGTGAAACTGGTGGTGAGGGCTCAGCAATTGATTGTTTTTCTCTAAACCAAGAAAGCACCAATGGTCCCTGAGCAACCCTAGGGCAGGCTTCATGGCTTTAACAACACCCACACCAGACACTTAGCTCCTAAGTGTCCCCCACTAGATCTCAGGGATTTCATGGTCACCCCAAAGATGAAAGCTCTGAGCTCTGAATTTGGCCCTTGGGATCTAGAGGCTCAGCCTTGGGCTTAAGAAGACAAGATACCAGGAAGGGACAAAAGAGGCAAGAAAAGAAGAGAAATAAGATAAAAGGAACTTTAGGAAGTACCATTTTAAGAGTCAAAAAGATGCTTAGTTGTATCCCCACTAAAGAAGGTAAGAAACCTATAAGTGGAGAGGAAGACCTCAGGGGGCAAAGGGGTTAGCTCCGTGATTGTCACAGCCACAGAAGTCTAAGAGATGTGTGGGGAATCAAGGTTTCAGGCCTCTCCTAAGATGTGTGTAGGTGTGTGTGTGTGTGTGTACTGGGGAGGGGGGGGCAGTGCAGAGGAGTGAAAGAGGGAAGAGTTTGATTTTGTCCCTAAAGTGCTAGGTAGATGTATCAATAGGGTACTGAGAGGCTCCCCCTTCAGATTCACCTGACCAAAGATGCAGGCAGTAAAACTCTACCCCATTCATTGCCATCCCCTTCCCTCCTCTCTATAATCAAGCTGAGCTAGGAATATGTCCGGTAGTCCCATGACTGGGGAATCTGGTTCTCCAGGCTATCTAGGATAGGAAAGCAAAAAATGCTGCTGGTCTTGGGAAAATGATGAAGGATCAATCCTTTGGTGGGATGGGATAGGATGTGCCCCGTCTGTAGAGTACAGGCTGTTGTGGATACCACATCCTATGCCCCTGCTGCTGTTGTGGTATAGGAACAAGGCAGGAGAGTCCAGGGAGAACGACTGGGCTGCCAGGAGCCCAAGAGACCTAGGGAGGGAGCAGAGCAAGTTAGAAACCTATGGGGCAATCTCACTAGCTCCTTCCTCTTCCCATCCCTCAAAAAATGGTTTTAGGCCAGTGGTTAAGGTATAATAGCAGAAAAACATCACTTGTGTGGGGTGGACATGATGACAGTTCTACCCTACTCTATGTTGGTGAGACAATTCCTCATGAAACTGGGTTCAGTTTTAAGCCCCCCATACTTTAACGGAACCTAAAGTGGTACTTTCCAGAGAGGAGATGCTATCTTTAGACTTCTTCAGGGCTATCACAAGACACAGGAAGCAGATGAGGTCTGTGTGGCCTGAGGAGCAGAGCAGGACCCAAGGGTGGTTACTATAAGAAGACAGAAAGGTTTTCTTTACATTGAGCTCAAATCCACCAGTCATAGCTGCAATACATGTTGGGCAGTAGTGAGCTCTCTGATACTGTAAGTATGTGAGCAAGGATGACACAAACACTTCTTGGGGATATTATAAAAGGGACTCAAGAATGGATTGGAGGAGTTGGAAGAGAGGTTGGCCTAGATGACCTTGAAGGTATCTAGGATGACTGGTTTAATAGGAGTCTTGGCTTTCACCTACATATTGTTTATATTTTCTTAGGTAAGATATAGGGAGCGGGAGTCATTGGGGGACCTGGACAATATCATAGCTGGAGAAATATGGAAATGGGTGGTGAAAGTAATTGGTTAGTTGAAAAATAGGAATCCACCCTCATGCTTCATACTGCCCCTTGTTACTTACATGGAGCTCCAAAACCTGTGCTCTAACCCAGTTCTGCCACTGAAATGCTCTGTGACTTTAAGCAAATCACTTTCCCTCTCTGTGTCTCAGTTCCTGCCTCTATAAAGTGTAACCTTCTTACCATAAAGGTATGTTATGAAGACCAGACGAGTGTAGTGTATATGTATGGATGTATTGGGTTGGTCAAAAAGTTCATTTGGGTTTTCCCATAAGACGTTATGGAAAAACCCGAACAAACTTTTTGGCCAACCCAATATAAATTGTGACTGGGGGCAAAGACAAACTAACATGGTTTAAACACCTCTAATGCATTAGACACTATAAAAGGCACTTGCACATGCATTTCTCATTCAACTCTCACAATATAAGGTGAATAGTATTTCCTACTTTTCACAGATTAAGGACCTGAGACTCAGAGAGGTGAAGGGATTTACACAAGCTTCACACAAATATTAAGGAATGGAGGTAGATTTGAAATATAAGGCTTCCAGATGCCAAGGTTTGTATATTTTCCCACTGTACCTTGGTGCTTGAATACATGATGGGAGATAACTGAATATAACTATTAGACAGTGGGGCTCTGAGAGAGATTGCAAAAGGCCAGGATAGAAAAACTGGTGTCATGTCAACCTGGCCAGTTCCTTGACAGCTGTAGGCCCAGATGTATGATGTATGACTGACTGGCTTAAAAGATTAACATTATCACAGTTGTCCCTCCATCCACCAGTGTTCCTAGCTTGCTGTTCCTCTGACACTAGCCCTACTGAACAACAGTACTCCAAGGGATAATTCCTTTTGGGGGTAGTCCCCAATTTCTGGTCTTTCTACCCTACCTTTCCAGCTCACCTCAGTAGAGTGAAAGGCTGGGTACTTCAAAGGGTACAGTGAGCTCCAGTCTGTCTCCAGAGTGTTCAGCTGTGTTCCCCCTCAAGGTCTCAGCTCCAGTATAGGAAGCAGAACTGGAAATCTTTCGCAGGTCCAGCTCTGTACATTCGATGGGAGTGTGGACCCAGTGGGAGTGGCTCTCTGAGGCACAGGAGGCCAAGGTAAAAGACTCCTGTGTGGGGAAGCCACGAGTCGAGCTGCAGTCGTCATCCAGGATGGGGTTAAGTGCCTGGGTCTCAAAGATGCTTTCACTCAGTGGGGACTCAGGACTGGTCTCCTGGCCAGGTGGCATGGGGAAGAGAGATTCCTCTTCCGCTGCCTCGTCAGCCTCATACTGCAGCGAACCTCCTGAAACTTGAAGCAGAAAGCCACTGAGTCACCCAAAGGCAGGGGCTCTTCTTAGCGGGGCACCTGGTCCTGAGCACAAAATCAGGAAATATCTGGGAACTAGTGCTCCCCCTCCCATCCCTGGGGACCAGAGCACCTAGCACAAGGCTGAGGTGACACAGTTGAGAAACATATTTACATTGGGGTATCAGATTAAGGCTACCTGGTGGTGGATCAGGGAAAATTGTCAATTTCTCCAGAGAAAGAGAAATCCTTTGTGGGAAGCAGGATTTTAACAACACCCACACCAGACATGATCTTTATTCCCTGGTGTTATGCCAGTGTATATGTTGTGTTATATGGCAAAAGGCACTTTGCAGGTGGATTTAAGATTATGGACCTTAAAATAGGTAGATTATCCTGGATTACCCAGGTGGGCCCAATGTAATGACATGTGTCCTTAAAAGGGGAAGATGAAGGCAGAAGAGTCAGAGAGAGTATCAGATATGTGAAAGGAAAAGGACTTGACCACCATTGCTAGTTTTGAAAATGGAAATGGGTCATAAGTCAAAGAGTGGGTGGTGTCTAGAAACTGGGAATGGTTCTCAGCAGACAGCAAGGAAATGGAACCTCAACCTTATAACTGCAAGGAACTGAATTCTTCCACCTTTCTGAATGATCAAGGAAATGGATTAACCTCTTGATCTTCCAGAAATGAATGCAGCCTCGGCAACACCTTGATTTCAGCCTAGTGAGACTCTGAGTCGAGATCCAGCCAAGCTTACAAAGCTTCTGATCTATGGAAATGGTGAGATAATAAATGGGTGTTGTTTTAAGCCATTGAATTTGTTGTAGTTTGTTCTGGCAGTGATAGAAAATTAAAACACCTTTCATGCATAAGTCTGATTCAACATCAGGTTACAAACTAAGAGCCTATGGGATGTGTGTTTGTTTGACCCCTGCATTGTGGTTGTGGTACTTTTTAATTATAACTCATTGCCATAACTTAAAACTATTTCATATAAAAATCCAGAGTTTTGGCTTCTCTTGAAAATTCAGAAGATCTTGAAACATTGAATATTCCTACATGGTAACAAACAGCTGAAACTGAGTAGTAGATTCCTCTTTAGACAGGAGATGAACTATTCAGTTTGCCACAGTCTCTACTCCTCTCTAATGAACCTTATATTGGATCCAATTCACATATTCATCTCCCTTATACAACCCTAGTATTCATGTAAGTCAGTGACTCCTGAAAAACACCTCCTGATAAATGAGAAAATGTCTAATCTTATTTCCCCTGTGGAGACCCTGAGGGAGCTGCCTGCCCTCGTATCCCCAGAAAAGGGTACTGCATTATTATCTTGAGGACAGAGGACGAGCAGAGAAGCGTTACCCATTTCTCTTCTCCTGAGGCAGGAGGAGGGAGACAGGCAGCTCTCAGATGTTGCCTCATCTTCTTCTTTCCGGGCCCTGGGGCCCAAATGCTTCATTTCCCATGTTTCATGCCCATGCCCAGGGACTGGGCAACAGCTCTTATCTGAGAAACTGGCCTCCAAAGTCAGAGACAGGATGATCCACCCTGAGCCACAATGTTCCAGGAGACACCAGAGAGTAGAGGAGAGAGAATTAGAGTTTGAGAAGGGTCATAAAGGGATAACAGTGTTGCCCTTGTGCCCTGCATCCCCTGAAATCCTAGATTCACCTCCACTTAAGTGAGAGGTAGAGCCAAACATATCTTCTAAGCTTTTTGAAGATCATCTGGCAGACCCTAGATCCAAAGTAACCAAGGTAGGCCTATATAAGCAGAATCTTTCCACACAAACAGAGAGGTTGAAAAAAGTTGTGTTGCTTTGGACCCAATATACAGTGGGCTGAGGAGGAGTCCTTAGCACCTGTGTATCTAGTAGAATGTGTCCTCCTCTTTCCTTACTAAATCAACTCTGCTTACTAGCCTGGGTTCCTATTTTGGTGTCTCTGTCCAGCTCTCAGCTCCCTTGATGGCACTGAAGCTGCACTGAACCTCAGTACTATTGACTAAAGATCTAAACCCTTCTCTGGTCTTGGCCAGCCACCATCTCACCTCCCCTATATCTTCCCTCAGTGACCTGGCATTCTTGTCTCATATTCTTGGCTAATGGCTGGACTTGTGCTGAAAATAGATCATGATGTTACTCCTGATTTTAAATATGACATTCCATCTAAAATTTCACATGGCCATCTCCTATGGGCTGGGCCAGAGCTCTGGTTATCATTATTGTCTGAGGAAAAATGTCTAAGTTTGCCAATTCCTCTGGACATTGGGCTCTCAGTTACCACATTTGGTATACTACTATACTGATAACCATTGCCTGAGACCTCACCCACTTTTATTATAGTCATGTCTCATTCCAGCCAGCCTTCCTCTTTTCCTGACATGCTCCAGAATCTATACCTATTAGTAGATATAACTAATTGGAAAAGAACTTAGAAATCAACTTCATCTCTCATTTTAAAGATTAAGGAGAAAGAGGTCCAAAGAAGCTAGATGACTTATCTAAAGTTACACAGTGATTTAGAGGTAGATTGGACTAGGACTTCAGATGCCTTTCCCAAGGGTTTTCCCATAATGTTGTAGCCCTTTATGAATCACCACACCTTAAAGAACCAGGTCCTATAAACTCATAGGGTCAGCCTCAATCATCTCTGAAGTCCTGTGCATTCTATTGCCACCCCAGATATTTCAGCACTGTAGGGAAGGTCCATTAACTCTCAACCCCAGGAAATTCCTCTCCTCTGCTAGTTAGAACCTTGTTCCTGATTCATGTAATACGTGAAGCAGCTACCCTTACCACGCTGGCAATTTCTGTTGAAGAACTGCTTGCAGTAGAGGAAGAAGAGCCCCAGGAAGGCCAGGGTAAACACCATGAGCAGACTGCTCACCAGTGCAACAAGTGTGACCTCCTGAGGGGATACTGTGGGTACATCTGCCTTCACTAAGCTCAACTGGAAGGCACCTGTGAGACAAGAAAGTGGGGGAGGTCAGTCACTGTGGGTAGTCAATAGTCACCCTGACACTGGGCCTGGACTTCCTCAGGCCAGCACCCTCTCCCCAGGGTCTTCCTCAACTAGGGCTGCTAAACTGGTTCTACTTCTTTGTAGAGCAGGGAAAAGTATAACGAACAAAGTGGAGGAACTAGCATATACTGCTGGTATGGTATAAATTAGTATAGTTATTTGAAGATGCACATATCCTGTGGTCTTTCCATGTCACATTCAGTTATATAACCTAGACAAATAGAAACAAACTAAAATGTTCATCAGTAGGGCACAGGATAAATAAATCATGATATAATTCTATTATGTAATATTATTATATAGCATTTAAAATAAAAGACCTGTATGGATCAATTTAAATAATCCAGAGAGGAAAAGCAAATTGGAGAGAGAGTATATAACTTGATATCACTTACATAAAACATTATAAAATATAAAAAATAGCATATAGAATACATTGCTTATGAATATATATATATATATATATATATATATATATATATATATATATATATAAAAGAATACAAGTATCAAAACATTGGTGGAGAGTTTGGCAGAGTCATAGTGCTCACAAGTTATCCACATGCTTCTCTGCATTTCCCATACACCCTTGTAGTAAGGCCATAAGAGTACTTCTGGCCAATGGACTGTGAGTGGAAGTAATGTGTGTCACTTGCAGACTGAAGTAGTTAAAAGCCAGTATGTCTCCTCTATCTCTTAACCTGTCCCATCAACCTGGAAACCACATGGTTTGATGGTATAGTTACAAGATAGAGTAAGATCTTTGCATATGAAAAATAAACTTTTATTGCATGAAATCACTGAGATTTGGGGGTTTGTTACTGTAGCATAACCTACCAACAAGATACACACAATTTCATGATAGTGGTTGCCTCTGGGGAGGTAAGGAGAGAATGGAACTCAGAAAGGATCAAAACACAGATTCCATTAAACTTGTGGAATTTTCATTTAAAAAAAATCTGAAGCAAATATGCAAAATTTTAAGATTTATTAATCATTGATGCTGTGTAACTGAGCATTTTTCTTTTTATATTTTTCTGCATTTAAAATATTTCTACATATTTGAAATACTTCATGTTTTAAAAAGATATCAATAAATTAAAAAATAAGTGAGTAGACATATAGTTGGTAGATAGACAAAAATAATAGACAGATAAATGGATAGTGATATGGGCACAGACTAGATCTTAGTGCTTCATTCAGCCTTTTACTAGTCCTAAGCATTAGGGACTCCTATAAACTTCAAATAAATAATACACAAGTGTACAAATATTATAATTTACAAAATGCTTTCTAACCTCTTATCTCACTAGAACTAGGCAGAATCCCATAAGGTATGAAGAACAATGATTTTCATGACTTACATTTTTTTCAGGTGAGGGAAATGAGGTTCAATGAGATTCAATAATTTATAGAAGGTTACACAGATAATATATTGCAAAACTATTACTCAAATCTAACCAATTCCCTTGCCAATCTACCCTATAGGAAGGAGTATGAGGGGGTAGGGGAAGTCTTTACTATGCTGTCTTGCTGTCACCCAATGGATTGGGGGGGAAAGGGGAGAAGAGAACTGGATACACACACTGAACCTCAGAGGTGGGGGTCTGCTTCGTGCATGGGATACACTCTTGATCCTGCAGGCCTCCAATACGTGTCTTTTGGTAGAACCTGTAGTCAGAGCAATAAAAAATGGCAAGATGATCAAACAAGCAATGTACTTGGATTGGTCCTTCTTGAACCATAGGCAGCTTCTAAGAGTCTTGTCCTCCAGGAAGCCATCACTCACTCTGACCCCTCGTGAGTTCTCTGCCTCTATGTCTGATTCTGACTCAAGAGTCCCAGACGCTCCACCTCTTCCCCCATTCACCAAACCCTATAACCAAAAGGGGAACTAGTCTCACAAGAGAAGGAAACACTGCTTTGACACCAACTGCTTCCTAATCTCTTCTAGGTCTACAGTGAGATTTACCTTGAAACTTGGGCCTGAGCTAAGCATGCCAGCATGATAAAACAGCTGTTTAGTACTCATCTGTAATTGACTGCGTGCTAAGTACTTTATAGAGGTATCTTGAAAAAATAATGCTTCTCCCTCAGGGGAGCTTAAACTCATCATGATATGGACAGTTAGAATACTTCAACTAGGCCCTGAGAGGTAAGGATGAGGGAGACCTCCAAGGGCTACAGAATGCCCAGAAGATCTTGGCCTTATGTAGCAGGCTCACCTGGGCAGACAGTCCCCACAGACGGCATTAGAGGTAGCTGTACAGTTCTCCTTCTGGATACGATTGATGACAGCACAGGTGATGCAAGTATGACATCTATGGTGGCCCCAGCTGCTTTTATATCTGCGGGGAGGGCAGGCTGCGCAGTATGCATCTCCACCTTCTCCATAACCACAATCCTTCAGTGAAATGGGAGTCACTAACATTACTCTACAGAAACTTGGAGAGAGGATTAGCTATGGGACAAGTGGACATTGTACGGAGTAACATTTTACAAACTGCAAGTTGCAACCCATTACTGAGTCATGACATCAATTTACAGTCAGCATAGGTTAGGTTATGCTATGGTAAAAAAGTAAACTCCAAACCTCAGTGTCTTAAAAGAACAAAAATTTATTTCTCACTCACACCATTTTGCTTACCAGAGATTTCCTGGGGGCTCTGTTTTACGTTATACTTACTGGGTTACCCAGAGTGATGGAGGCTTCATCTTTGTGCTACCATGATTGGAGCATCAGAGAAAAGAGAATATTGTGATCTGTGCACTGGCTCTTAAATCTTCCCCCAGAAATAACTCATTTCATTTTGCTCACGTCCTTCACCACACACATCACCTGATCATTAGTAACTACAAAAGTAAAAGAAAGTATAATTCTATAGTGTGCCAGAGCTGGGGAACTGGAAATATTTGACAATGAATGCTAATCACTACCTATCTTAGTATTGTTTTATAGAAGTTTTACAGATGAAATATGTAAGTATGTGTTGGGTTGTGATGAAAATTTTATTTCTTACATTTTACTGAACTATAGTTGACTCACAACATTATATTCATTTCAGGAGTACAACACAGTGATTCAATATTTTTATAGATTACACATCACACAAAGTTATTATATTATTGACTGTAATCCCTGTGATGTACATTGCATCTCTGTGGTGTATTCAGTTTATAACTGGTAGGTTGTCCCTCTTAATTCCCTTCACCTATTGGGCTGGCCAAAAAGTTCGTTTGGGTTTTTCTGCAGGATGTTAGGAACAACCTGAACGAACATTTTGGCCAAGCTAATATTTTGCCCTTACCCCTACACTCCTCTCCTCTGCCAATGACTAGTTTTTTCTCTGTATCTGTGAGCCTGTTTCTGTTTGGTTATATTTGTTTATTTGTTTTTCAGATTCCACATATAAATGAAAACATATAGTATTTGTTATTCCCTGTCTGATTTCACCTATTACTCCACCCCTCTCCTCTCTGGCAACTACTAGTTTGGTCTCTACATCTGTGATTGTCTCTGTTTTGTTACATTTATTTGTTTGTTTTGTATTTTTAGATTCCACATATAAGTGAAGACATACTGTATTTGTCTTTCTCTCTGACTTATTTCACCTAGCATAATACCATCTAGATCCATCCATGTTGTTGTAAATGACAAGATTTCATTATTGTTTATGGCCGAGTAATATTTCATTGTGTGTATATATATATATATATATATATATATATACACATATATATGTGTGTGTGTGTGTGTGTATATATATATATATATATATATATATATACACATACATATACCACATCTTCTTTACCCATTCATCTGTTGATGGACACTTAGGTTGCTTCTACATCTTGGCTATTAAAATAATGCTTCAATTAACACTGGGATGCATATAACTTTTTGAATTAGTGATTACATTTTCTTCAGATAAATACCCAAGAGTGGAATTGCTGGATCAAATGGTAGTAATATTTTTAATTTTTTGAGGAACCTTTATATTGTTTTCCATAATGGTTGTACCAATTTATATTCCTACAAACAGTGCATGAGGGGTCCCTTTTCTCCACATCCTCTCCAACATTTGTTATTTCTTGCCTTTTTGATGATAGCCATTCTGACAGGTGTGAGGTGATACCTCATTGGGATTTTGATTTGCATTTCCCTGATGATTAGTGATGTTGAAAATCTTTTCATGTGTCTGTTGGCCATATATATGTCTTCTTTGGAAAAATGTCTATTCTGGTCCTCTGCCCATTTTTAATTCGGTTGTTTGTGTGTTTTTGATGTTGACTGTTATGAGTTATTTGTATATTTTGGATATTAACCTCTTAGTGGATATTTTATTTGCAAATATATTCTTCTATTCAGTAAGTTGCCTTTTTGTTTTGTTGATGTGCTTTGCTGTGCAAGTTACAGACAATATCACAGAAATACAAATAATCATGAGAATACTATGAACAATTATATGCTAACAAATTGGACAACCAAGAAAAAATGGATACATTTCTAGAAATATACAATCTTTTAAGATTGAATCTTACTCTCGGAAATGCTCAAACATGTTTGAATAAAGGTGGTATAGAGGAGAGATGAGTGATCCAGCTGGATATTGTCTCAGGTCTGGTATTGACTCAGTGTAACTTTGGCTAGCCTCTCTCCATTTCCAAGCATCAGAGTCCCCAACACCTGAGGATATTAAAATAAATGGTCTCTAAATATTCTTCCAGCTCTGGCATTCTAACCTAGGAACGAGGCTCCTGCCTGTTATATCATAGCTCTTTGTCAAAGACACAACTCTACTTAACAATGGATATTAGTTATTTGTTTGTTGTGGGAGAAGTTGGCTGGTTGTTCACTAAACTCATTCACCTTTCTTCCTGGGAATACCACTTGTCAACATTTTCTAACCCCACACAAGTCTGTAGGGACATGTGCCTAATTTCTAGCCAATGGAATATGGTTTAAATGATGTATGCATCTCTCAGGCCTGGCTCAACAAAAAACTGTCTTTTTTCTTTATACTTATTTTATAATTAAAGTATCCTTAATTTTCTTTATGCTTTGATCTTCTGGCACACAGGGACACCCAGGGAGATGTTGGAATCAATATATTAAAAACGACAGAGGACATCAGGGATATGGAGGAGGCAGCAGCTCTGAGCTTTCATTCTCTCACAGAAGTGTAGCAACACAAACAGAAACTGTCGGAATCAATGTTGTCAGAACTCTGGGAAATAGTCAAACATTTACAACAATGAAGCAAATGCTGAACCAAGAAAAAGGCATCTTGAAAATGATAGGAAAGATTTGTGCCATTTTTACTTGCCCTTACTGCACCCCTCTCCCCAGTAACAGTCCTAAAGTGAAGGCAGTCTTAAAGTAGCAGCAGCCTGAGTTCCTAGTGTGAAACCCTCACCCCTAGGTCCAGAGTGAGCTAAGCAAAACTTATTCAAAAATTATTGTGTATGTCTATTTTAACCTGTTATCTGAAGGACAGATACAAGGTGCTCATCTCTGTTTCACTCAATTCAAAATGCAGGCTGGAAAATGGGTGGGCATTTGTTAAAATGTTTTGCAAAGCAAACTAATAAACCAGAGATGCCTGGGACAAGAAATTATGGGTGGAGACATATAATAGACTGCTTAATTCTGGAGCAAAAGCTGGAGAAGATTCTTTGGGAAATTAGGACATTCAAAAGCACCAATATATATGGGGCCAGTTTAGAAAGGCCCATGTATGTCCAGGGAAAGACACATGACTAGAAAAATATGGAGAAGACCCAAAGCTTGCACACCGGACTGATACATGGGCTAAGTGCCAGTTTGGCTAAGTGTTGAAGGAGTGCTTCAGCACAGAGCCAATGTTCAAAGATTGGGAGAGGTATGTGGGTTTTTTGGTTGCTACTGTTGTTATTTACTTTTAACTGCTGGCACTCAAGGAAATTCCTGTCAAAATATTAGCTGAAAAAGAGCCACACAGACTTCAGTGATCACATATGACAAAGAATACAGTCTTTGCACAAATAATTTGGTTAAAACAACTAAACAAATGGACTACTATAGCCATCATCAAATAAAGCAACAACAACAGAAAACAGCTAAATATGGGGAAGGGGGAGAATCTGATTTTCAGTTACCACATTATAATTAAAACAGTTTTCAAAAACAACAACAACAAAAACACAAGGCATAAAAAGAAACAGGAATGTATGGCCCACTTACAGTAACAAATAAAATTGACAAACTGTTCCTGAGGAAATCCAGACATCAGACCTACTAGACAAAGACAAAAAAGTACTGTCTTAAATATGTTCAAAGTAAAACATAGACAAAGAACTAAAGAATATAAGAAAATAAATGTATGAAAAATATGGTAATATCAAAAAAGAAAAATTGTAAAAAGTAACCAAACAGAAATACTAGAATTGAAAAGTAAAATAACTGAAATTAAAAATTCACTAGAAGAGTTCAACAGCAGATCTGAACAAGTAGAAGAACAAATGATGAAACCTGAAACATGACAGTTGAAATTGTTGAAATTATTAAGTCTGAGGAGCAGAAATTTAAAAAGGATGAAGTAAGTAAACAAAACCTAAGAGACACCATCAAATGGACCAATATACACATTATGGGAGTCCCAAAAGTAAAAGAGAGAGAAAGATAAAGAAACAGAAAGAAATTTGAATAAATAATGGCTGAAATTTCTCAAAATTGACAGAAGACATGAATAACACATCCACAATGCTCAACAAACTTTGATTTGGAAAAACTCAAAAAGACCCATATGAGACATAAACAAGATGTGGATAGCCAAAGACAAAATGAAAATCTTGAAGCAGAAGGAGAGAAACAATCTGTCAAATACAAGGGATCCTCAATAAGATGCAAAGTTGATTTCTCTTCAGAACCTGGAAGCTGGAAGGCAATAAGATAACATATTTAAGTCTCAAAAGAAATAAACTATTAACCAATTTTATACCCAGCAAAAAATCCTTCAAAAATGAGGGAGAAATTAAAATATTCCTGGATAAATAAAAGAAGCTAAAGGAGTTTGATACTACTAGACTTGTACTTCAATAAATGTTAAAGGGAGTTCTTCAGGTTAAAATGAAAGGACCCTAGATAGTAACTCAAAGCCATAAAAAGAAGTCAATATCCCTGGTAAAGTTAAATACACAGGCAAATACAGAAGGCAGCATTATTGAATATTTGGTTTGGAACTCTGCCTTTTATTTCCTATATTATTTAAAAGAAAAATTAATAAAATAGTAACAACAATAATAATAAATCTATGTTATTGCACATACAATGATTAAGATAAAAACAAAAGTGACAAAAATAACATAGAGGAAGGTGATATCAAACTGTATAAGTGGGCTTCCCTGGTGGCGCAGTGGTTGAGGGTCCGCCTGCTGATGCAGGGGACACGGGTTCATGTCCCAGTCCGGGAAGATCCCACATGCTGCGGAGTGGCTGGACCCATGTGCCATGGACACTGAGCCTGCGCATCCAGAGCCTGTGCTCCACAACGGGAGAGGCCACAATAGTAAGAGGCCTGCGCACCACAAAAAAAAAAACAAAAAAAAACAACAAAGAAAAACAAAAAACCCTGTATGTGTCGAGTTTATGTATGTTATTGAAATTAACTTGGTATTAATGCAAAATATATTGTTAAAATTTAGTATGTAATATATAAAATAGATAATTGATAAGGACCTACTGTATAGCACAGGGAACTCTACTCAATACTCTGTAATGGCCTATGTGGGAAAAGAATCTAAAAAAGAGTGTGTATATATATATATATATGTGTATGTATATATATATGTGTGTGTGTGTGTGTGTATAACTGATTCATTTTCCTGTACACCTGAGACTAGCACAACATTGTAAATCAACTATGCTCCAATGAATTTTTTTAAAAAATAAATAAAATTTAGTATGTTAAAGGGAATCTACATGGTAACCACAAAGAAAATATATTTAAAAAGAAAACCCCACACAAAAGAAATGATAAGGGAATTAAAACTTTTCACTGCAAAAGATCAACTAGCACAAAAATGGCAATGAGGAAGAAAATGATGAATAAAAATGGCATAAGAAATACATAAAACTAATAATAAAATGTCAGAAGTACTCTCTTATCAGTACTAATCTTTATGTATATGGATTAAACTCTCCAAAGGTACAGATTGATGGGTTGGATAAAAAGAACATAATCCACTTATATACTATATGAAGAGATTCATTTAGATCCAAAGACACAAATGGGTTGAAAGTAAAAGACAGGAAACATATTCCATGCAAATAGTACTGAGAAGCGAATTGGGATGTCTACACTGATATCAGACAAAATAGACTTTAAGTTAAAACTTTTACAAGAGAAAGGGAAGGACGTTATATATTTATAAATGGTCAATACATCAAGAAGATATAACAACTCTGAACATACATACACCAAATAACAAATCCCCCCAAATCTATGCAGCATTGACAAAATTTAAGTGAGTAATAGTGGTTCTAAATAATAGTTGGAGACTTGAATACCAACTTCAATAAAAGATTGCATATCTAGACAGAATAGCAATAACAATGTAGAGGGCTTTAACAACACTATAAAACAACTAGACATAACTGACATTTATAGAACACTACACCTAACAAAAGAAGAATATACATTCTTCTCCATTGCACATGAAACATTCTGTAAGTAGACCACATATGTTAGGTTATGAAACAAGTTTCAATGAATTTTAAAAGACTGAAATTATACAAAGTGTCTTTTCTGACCACAGACAATGATGATATAAATCAATAACAGAAAGAAAATTGGAAAATACACAAACATGTGTAATTAAATACCACATTCTTAAAAAACTAGTGGGTCAAAGAA